>NC_142515.1:119262500-119907500 GCF_057876585.1 Rhinolophus sinicus | reverse complement strand
CCAAGTCAGGATTTTTCTACAGCCAAAGTAAATACTTTTACCCAGCTGTTATATCTCTTAAAAAACAGAAACAGGTAGTTTTCCCTCATTCAATCTTGCTGAAGTTTCTGAAAAAGAGAACTAAAGGAAGATTCTTCTATTTCTCTTCCTCTTCCTCCCCGTCCTTCCATTTACACAGCTCTCCTAATGAATAAACATAATGGGGAGAGGAGAGGTCTTTGTTTCCCAAAAGGAGAAACATAATAGTTCTAAAGAAATATGAATTAAAAGTAGAACAGTCAGTATCCCAGGGAACAACTTTCCATCTCTAACTAGCACAGAGCCACACTGCAATTTTCTATTTTATGCTAAATGGCTGAACTAATAAATTGAGACGAAGTCTTTGCTCAGACGGGCAGTCAGATAAATTCTAAAGGAGGAAAAAATGTTCTTTCTATATCAAATAACATTCTCCTTCTTTACACTATTTAAAATAAATTATGAAGAAAAATTGCTGAAGTTAGATCAATGGCCAGAAGGATTGTACTGTTATATGAGTCATACTCAAAACTTCTGCAAAGCTGCACACAGTTACCATTAAGACACCAGCATACATCTTCCAATCACCTGGAAGTTTGCAGAAAATGCAGGTTACAAAAAAAATGTTGAGCTATTTTCAGTGTTAACAAACCCTTATAATCAACAGCTCTAAACTAACAAACTGAAAATTTGGATAGTCTTCAAATATGTGCGTATCATAAAAACGAGTTCCAAGAAATGCATTTATATTCCTCCTCCTGCTTTAGGGCTTATTTTAAACGCTCCTGTTAAATTCAGAGACTATTGTACTGCTATTTACAACTATTTATTTGGTTGTAAAGTATTTATACTGTGCACTGGAATAGCCCCAACTCCCTAAAAGCATCTCATGCAAGAAATAGACATGATATACCGTGGTAGCTTCCTTCCCCTGCGAGGTAAATTATTTCTGTACCATATTATAAATATGAGCATATCACGATCTGGCTAAAAGTCATCATCTCCCCAGGTGCAGGATATAGGAATGTGACCTGACCTGGGATATTTCTTAACAGAACTAGATTTATCTTTTCTTGTCTTTCGGAAGTTGTTGAGATGTGACCCCAGAACAACCACTGGCCATGCCTGCGGCCATGTTGAGAAAATGCTCATGAAATGAACTGAGGCTATGCAGAGACGAGAGATTGAGAATTTCCCAGCATCATCAAGCCCTGTTTTAGTTTCTAAGGGAGCCAGATTGGCTTTGAACAGACACTTTATAAAATGGCCAATATATTTGTGAAAAACTGCTCAGTACTATCAGCTGTCAGGGCAATTAAAACTAAAACCACAATGAGATATTAATTCCCACCATAACAGTGGCTCACTTGAGAAGAACTGACAATACCAGGAGTGGCACACACATGGAGCCACCAGAACTCCTATATTCTGCTTCTGGGAGTGTAAACTGTTGTTGCATCATTATTTTAAAAGTTGTTTGGTAGTGTCTGCTAAGTTAAACATACACATATCCTTTGACCAATAAATCTCACTCCTAGGAAGTGAGAGTTAGGAATATGCCCAATAAAAATGAAGGACATCTAGGTGCCAACAGACATGGATGAGAACATTCGTAGTAGCTTTATTTATAATAGCCAATACTAAAAATAATGCAAATGTCCCTAAACAGTAGAATGGATACAAGTATCACTGTATTTATTCAGTGAAATACTATAAGACAATAAAAAACAAAATGCTCAATAGCTATGTACAATAATATGGATGGCTCACATAGTGTTGGAAAACAGATGTGAAAATATACATACTATATGATTCACTTCAAATACAGTTTAAACATAAGCAAAACAACTCTATGGTGTGAGAACTCTGATGGCTACCTTTCAGGATAAATGGAGTCTAGTGATTGACGGGGACACAAAGGCAGTTCTAGGGTTGTGGTAATGTACTATTTTACAACCTGTGTAGCAATTACCTGAGTGTTTCAATTTTATGATAATTCACTGTACTGTACACTTATATTTTTGTACTGTTCTGTATTTATGTCAAATTCAATTTTTAAAAGCAAGCAATTTAATTGAAAATGTATGATATCTTCTAAAAAGTAGATAGATCAAACAAATAAAGAAGCTATAGAACATTTGAAGAGTATGATTAATAAACTTAGGGCAATAGTTCTAGAGAGAACTTCCTATCCACTAAATAAAAAATACAGATTATTTAAAGCATTAACAAAAATGCCATGTCTAAGATACATGGGAAACCCCATGTTTCCCCAAGGGAAATTCCAAGAAATTCCAAAGAATTAACATGCAAATAAATACTTTTACTGTAATACAATAAAATTATAAATAATAATTTTAAAGCCAAAAAGAAATAAATCTTGTATGTCTGAAAATTTAAAAAACATACTATCAACTTATCTTTCAATTAAGAAACATGAGAAAAATAGTCTCAAAGTACTTAAAATTGAATAATCACGAAAATGATGTCCAAATTTGTGAGACTCAGCAAAAAAATTAAAGAAAAAATTAAAGCTATAAGTTACATTAATCAGAAAATAAAAAAGATTTAGAGCAAATAAATTAAATATTCAACACAAAATTTGGAGAAAAAGACTACATTCAAAGAAGAAAAGATAATTCCAAAAGTGAGGAAAGAATAAAAAAGATAATGGAAAATATTCTCAACAGTAAATTTTAATTATTTTAATAATTAATAACATAGATAAAAGTCTGATGAGAGTGAACAAGAAAAAAATTATGAAATTAATTAAATGTGAAATGAAAAAGAGAAAGTATCTTAGAGAGCTGGAGTTCTTACATAACAAAGGAATGTAATGAACAACCCTGTGCCGGTCATATGAAAACCTAGAGTAAGTGGACATATTTCTGGAAAAAAAATAAATTCTGAAATGGCACTAGAAGAAATTAAAAAAAACAACGAATGATCATTTAAGGTAGTAGTCAAGGATAGCCTTGACTCAAAAAATACAAAGCAAAACAAAATTAGGCATCATTTGTTTTAGAGGTAAAGCCAACCAAATTTTCATAAAAGCAATAATCCCTTTATTAGAGAAGTTATTTAAGAGAATGAAAAAAATAAGAAAAAGTATCCAACTCATTTTTGTGAGTCTAGAGCAGGAGTTGGCAAACTTTTTCAGTAAAAGGTCAGGTAGTAAATATTCTAAGCTTTATGGCCACACATGGTCTCTGTCCAATGTTTGTGTGTGTGTGTGTGTGTGTGTGTGTGTGTGTGTGTGTGTGTTTACAACCCTTTAAAAATGTAAAAATTATTCATAACTCTTGGGTAATTTGCTAACCTTTGATCTAGTAATATCTTGATTGCAAGAAAGGCAATGCAGAGTCATTGCAATGACATGTCAAAAGTTTTGTAAATGAAGTTTTATTAAAATACAGCCATGTCCACCCATTTACATAATGTCTTTGACTGTTTTCGCACTTCAACAAGAGAGGTGAGTAGTTGCAATTGAGACTGAATGCTCGCAAAGTGGAAAATATTTACCATCTGACTCTACAAAAAAAGTTTTCTGACCCTAGCTTAAGAACAAGTAGGAACTAACTACCTATTTCTCCTTTGATTTTCTCTCTTATTAGTAACTCTTCTTGCACATTCAGAGTTGCTATTCCTACAAGATAGACATGCTCCAGTCTTAGTGCATTTGAGACTGCTATTCCCTCTACCTGAAATTCTATTCCCGTAATATCTAGATGTTTCATTCTCTCACCTGTACTAACTTTTATCACAATGATCGCTATATTGCAGTTTGTATTACTTTTCTCTGTCCCTCATTAGATTGTGAGCTCCCTGACCTTGACCTGAATGTTCATTTCTGCATTTCAAAATGCCTAGCCCGTTATCTGTTACATAGTAGTTAAGTACTGGATATATATTGATAATTATTAACTCCCAGAAACATAAACAATATTACATAGCTCTATTAGGAGAGTGAAAGTGGTGGATTAGGGGAGGAGAGAAGTAATATAAGAGCCAAATCATCACCTTTCACAGTAGAAAGTTGATATGTAACACATAAAACTATCACTATAAAAAACAGGATACGCATATTATTTAAAGATATGGAGGCCAAAGAGCTTGCACAAAGCATTGCATCTTCTTCCAACTGTTTTATCCCCATTCACCTCAGGTGAAAATCTTAGCAATACAACAGCTGAACAGAGGCAATATCCTACTTGCCACTAGTGATGGGGTCCTTACTGCCATTTGACATATGAGTGAGTAAACTGAGTTTGCATTCTAGACTACTCTCAATAACAATGGTCTTATTTCAGATTCTCGAGAAAAATACCATGATATGAGGAATCAATCATATGCAAGTGACTTGCTAAAGAAATGCTTTCATGAATACTGGTAAGGGAGTACAGAAAGCAGGGAAGGGAGGGGAAAGAAGATGAGCAAAGATACAATTTCAGGTAAAGTCCCAGCCTGACCCTGCAGGAAGGATTCTTGAGGGTAAATTATACCTTAGCGTTCATCTCAACTAAAGACAAGGATGTTGGACTTTAATACTATCAGATCAGTGATCACTGGCTAACATCCCTTCAGGGGGAAAACAAAACAAACACAAAACACAAAAACAGGGGACAAATCAGGTTCAGG
The DNA here is from genome assembly GCF_057876585.1 of Rhinolophus sinicus. NCBI lineage: Eukaryota > Metazoa > Chordata > Mammalia > Chiroptera > Rhinolophidae > Rhinolophus > Rhinolophus sinicus. The sequence continues at coordinate 119,902,844 of NC_142515.1, read as the reverse complement.
GGGAATGTGTTGCCCCTGAAGAGCAAGAAAACGGGTAGGGGAAGGATGGAAAGTGATACCAACAAACAAGGACACCTGTTTTTTATCAATACAGCCACTACCTTCACTAAGCAATGAAAGTAAATATCATCAATAGTGTGTATTGATGTAACCAGTATTGACAAATCAAGATCACCTATGCAGAATTCTTGCTGAAAATGTTTAACCTGAATCCAGTGATGAGTAAACAACAGAATAATCCATAATAGGGGAAAATCTATTCAACAACTATCCTAGAATTAAAAACAAAACAAACAAAAACCCCAAAACTCCATGTAATAATTTAAAAAAAAAAGGGAAGAGGGGTCTGTTCTTAGAGTAAACTAAAGTTTATAACCTAATGCAGATTGGAAATTTGATTGGACCTTACACTTTTCTTAAAAGGCTATAGTAAAAGATATATTTGGGTCAATTGAGAAAATTTGAATAATAGCATGTATGGAATTTTGTGAATTTTCTTAGGTGTGATAAAATTGTAATTGCATAGGAAAATGTCATTATTCTTCAGAGATACAAGTGAAACATATGTGTCATGATATAGGCAACTTATTTCCAAACGGTTCAACAAAAACTTGTGTAATGAGAGATTAAGTCAAATGCAGTAAAATATTAACACTGCATCGTAGTCTATAGTTACAAAAGTTTCAAAACAACATTAATGTTCATCAAAAGTGGGATGATTAAATAATTCTTCAAATATACAATGGAATACTAACCCGCTATTTTTAAAAAATTCAAATTTCTTAATGTTACTAGAGGTAGGTTTCTAAAATATAATACATGTGATGTTAAGTAATAAAATCAGGACAATAATTGCGTAGGTGTATAAATATGAACGCATAAAATGTCCACATGGACATTGAGCAGATGGTGTCAGACTAGGAGAGAACTTTTCACTATATACTTATTTTTAATACTATTTGATATTTAACCACTGTGAATGAATATCTATTGTAACAATAAAACTTGTAACAAAGAACAGTGGAGAAAGCTTCAAAGAATGTAGAGATAAAAAGGATACTAAGATAATTGAAAATTGATATAAATGTAATAAAACAACACAATAAATATAACAACAAAAGTCGCATATGAGTCTATGAAAAGCTAACAAATTCAGCTTACTTTTGGTAGGATGGATCAACTGAAAAAAGACAAGGCAGAAGTAAATCTTTGAAAATGAAAAATAAGGGTCATAAGTACTAACAAAATACAAGTTTAAAAACTATAATGAAGTGGTACAAATTCAAGCCAATTTATTTGAAAAATCAGATTAAATGGACAATTTTCTAGGTATTACCAATGACTCAAGGATCAATAGAAATTTTGAATTTTTAATATTAGAAATTAATCAGTAGCTTAAAAAATCATATATAAGAAATGAACAAAACCCACAGATAGTTAAGTTATACAGGAAAGAGTCACAAACATTCAAAGAACATATAATTCCTGTCTTAAGCAAACTGTTACCAAAAGTAGTCAGAGACAAATCTCCCAACTCTTTTAATTAAGCTAATGTAATCTTGATTAAAAAAATTTAAAAGGCAGTAAAAATAAGAAAAATGAGGGTTCAGTTTTACTCAAAACACAGATAAATGTATGCTAAATATTAACATAAATTCTAAAAATATTAGTAAACTATATTCAACAATGTATTTAATAATTATAATCAACTTACATTATCTCAGTAATGTAGTTTAATAATAGAAAAGTCAGTGTAATCTTTCAATTGTGTAATTAATGAATACTAAATTATAAATTTCTATCTTTTGTATATATTATTTTATATATGCATATATAGTAAAATGTACTCTATTTGACATTGTATTAGAATTCCTAACACAAAAAGACAAAAAATAAAAAGTTCAGTTATTTTAAAAAATCTTTGTTCTTTACAGATGGCATTATTATCTAAATATAAAGTCCAAGAGGTAAATTAATATACTAATATATAAATAAATGTATTAAAATAATAAGAATGTTCTGTAAGGTTGCTGGATATAAGGTCATTACACAAAAATAAATTACATTTCTAAGCACATATAATAAACAATTATAAAATATAATCTTTTAAAAAGTATAATTAAAATATAATTAATTGAAACTTGCTAGATGATGGGTCTATGGCAGAAGATTATAAGCTGATATATGGAAATATATAGATCATTGTCTGACATCTAGTCACCAATCAATAAAAGTGAACTGCCATATTACCCCTTCTAAAAAACAGTACCATTAATAACTGAAAAAAAAAATGTTTCAGTGTACCTAAAAATATGTTAAAAGTTTAGAGAAAATTGTAGTCTTTACTAAAGACCGATGAGAAGATTTACAATACAAATATATACCTTTTTCTTGGATGACAAACTCAATATATTATAGCTGGTAGTTCTCACCAAATGAGCTAATAAATCGAATTAAAATCAAAACTCAATATTTCATAAAACTAGACAAGCTCATCCTCAAATTCATATGTTACGATGGAAAAAAAGCTAAGACTATCCCAGACAAATTAAGAAAAAAAACAAACACAAACTAGTAAGAAGAAGATTCAACCAACTAGAAGTCATGACTTATTACACATATTTAGTAATTAAATTACTGTGGTATTGATACAGAAAACAAATACACCAATGGAACAGAATATAGAGCTTATACAAAAGATTTAGTTATATGTGGCTCTATCGGTATATGACAGGTAGCATTACAAAATACTGGAAATAGAGTGGCCTGTTTAATATACAGTGTAGGAATAGCTATCCATACAGAAAAAGCTGAAAGTAGACCCCTACCTCACACCATACACAATATTTTAGGCAGGTTTCAGGACTAAATAATAAAAAGCAAATTTCAAATAATGTATTTCAAGAATGCATAGTAGCAAATTTTGTATCATCAGGTAGTGAAAGACTGCTTAAACAGGTATCTACATTGCTTGCTTCCTCACCTGGTAAGTTCTCTGCTCCAATGTCATCTAATCATAAAGGCCTTCTTTGACTACCAGATATAAAATACTAGCCTCACACCTACCGCTTGACATTCTCTGTAGCCTTCCCTGTTTTATTTTTCACCGTAGCAATTATTACCCCTGCTGAGATGGGCGGAGGAACTTTGCCTGTTGTGCTCACTCCTCTGACCCCCAGACCTAGTACCTAGCACAGAGTATTCCTTCAACATTTGTAGAATTATAAAAATACAAAACAAAACAAAAAAATTAAGAAAAGTATTTACAAACTTACCACATTGAGCTGAAATTCTTCTGAATTAAAAACTACCACAAACAGAAATAGGCCCTAGCGTAATGATAATATTTACATTTCCCATTAGAGAAAGACTTAAAGTCCATAATACATAAAGATATATATGCAAATCTATAAGAAGAGAAAAATGATATAAGACAGAAAAGATTTAATCAGACTACTCACAGAAAAGAAAACCTCCCTGGCAGAACACGTGACAATGTGTACCTTATTAAGGTACACAAATACTTTCTTGAGAAATGTGATAATAAATTTGACTGAAAGCCCAGCACTCCTTGGGTAAATCAAATGAGGTTCACCTACCTAAAGCACAGAGAAGGAAGCAAATGCATTCAAGATACACCGCAGAGATCTCAGCTACATTCTTTAGCACAGAGAGTGGTTCAAGTTTATCAGTTGCAGACCATAACACATGAATAAGATGGAGAGACGTCCCCCAAGCTTTCTGTTAGCATGACATCTGCTCTCCAGATCTCACCTGCCATAAATAATCCTGGAGTGATGCTGCATGTAAACTAATCTAGGTAAGTGCCAGGGTCACCTCATCTGGTCCAGGTTTATCTATCAATCTCAGAGTGGACAATCCACAATTTGATTACAGATTTCCTTATATTATGCCTAGACATGAAGAAACCTTTTCATCCACGCTCCTAGGCACCCCCAGGCTAACAGAGACAGAATCAAAAGAAAAAAACACATTCTTCATAAATACACATGGGCCAGTTACCACAGCTGACCACACATTTAGGCCATAAAACAAACCTTATAACTTTTCAGAGAAAAGGTATCATACAAATCATGTTCTCTGATCACAGGACAATTAAGTTAGAATTTGGAAATAGAGAAATTAAAATTCCCATTAAAAACTCATTGGTCAGAAAATAAGAAATTTTAAAATTCTTACAGTTGAATGAAAATAAAAATACTGTATCTAAATGTATGAAGAACAGCTAAGGCCTGGCTGAGAGGGAAATGTACAGCCTTAACAGCTCACGTTAGAAAAGAAGACTGAAAATTAAAGAGTTAATGTCCAACATAAGAAATTAGAAACAAACAATAAACCCAAAGAAAGTAAAAAAAGAGAGATATTCAAAAGAATGAAATACAAAATGAAGATGAAGAATTTCAATAAAGACTAAGTCAGATCTTTGAAGGGTAAATAAAAGGAAACCTCTGGTAATATCAACGGATAAAAAGAGAGAATGAACAAATAATACTACAAATGATATAGGAGATATATTAGTAATATTACTGAAATTAAAAAGATAATAAGTGAATATTATGAACTTTATTCAAATTTACTTGAAAACCTAGGTGAAATGGACAGCGTCTTATAAAAAATTAACTTAGCAAAACTAACCTGTGATGACACAGAACACCTGAATGGTACTATGACTATGAAAGAAATTAAAGAGTTATAAAATATTAACAGAGTATCCAGATGCTTTTACAGGTAATTCTTACAAAAACTTTTAAAAATTATATGGTTGGAAATTTGCATACTCTACAACCCAGCAATTCTACTCATAGCAATTTAACTAAGAGAAAGGCTTACACATGCTCACTACAAGATGTCCACAGGGACAACGAGAAAGCAAAAATTACAAAAAAAAAAAAAAATTCCCTTTCAACTGGAGAGTGTTAAATAGTGTTTTATTCATACAGCTGCATGCAACAACAGGCATGAATCTTATATAATGTTAAGTAAAATGGTCTCAAAAGTCTTTCAATATGATACTCTCTTCATGAAGTTCAAAAACAAGCAAAAGCAAACACACACTCTAAACTTCTAAAAAGCAAAGGAATGATAAACACTTTAAAATTCAGGGTTTATAGGATGCAAAGGGAGAAGGTTTGAGAGTTCATGGGTGTCTGTGACATTATTTATAAATAAAACAAACAAACAAACAAACAAATAGGCAAATTTTTAAAAATGGCCACACATGGACTAACAGTAATTTTGTATCATGAACCTGGGACTACAATGAATGTAACTCCTTATGCCTGAGATCCTAAAGGAAATAAAAAGAAGTAATTGTAGCTGCTGGTCTCATAGTCAGGAATCTTAACCAGCTGTTTCCACACAGGGAAATGAAAGAAAAGTTAACTTTCACCCTTCTGAAGTTGACAAGTATTTAAGATGGATAACATACATAGATTGATGGGGATATGGGGAAAAGGAAACATTAATATTGATGAGAGTGTAAATTTATACAGCTTTAGAGAGCAATTTAGAAATATCTAGAAAAGTTAAAGTTGCATTTGCCCTATAAGTTACCAATTTCATTTCCAGAAATCTGCCTTGAAAGCAATTCCCATATGAGTGCTCAAAGGAGACAAGCACATACCAGGATCTTTCACTGCACTAAGCTCCTCACAGCAAAAATCTGGAAATGTCCTAGTCATCATAGGGGAATGGATAAACAGTGGTTTATTCCTGTAAAATGTGATACAAATGGTAAAATGTGGGAACTAAATGTGTGTGCATTAGCAGCACAAAAAAATACAAGCTTAAATTTAAAAACAAAGAAAAGCAAGTTTGCAACAGGATGTACACAGTCTGATACCATTTACTTAACATTTAAAAGTACACAATATAACTTTTAATATTGTTTATGAATCCATTCCATTTGTAGCAAAAGGACAAAAACACACATGGGGATATAACCAACTCCAGAAGAGTGGTTACCTTTGAGGAGACAAGAGGAGAAAGGCTTACGGGGATGAGGCTTTGCTGAGTTCTTTAATGTTTTATTTCTTTCACATAAAAATAAGGTGTGGGATCAAGGAAATATGGCAAAATGATATCTGTTAAGTCCAAATTGTGCACCCTGTGTTTGTTATATTATTATTATATTTTTTTCTGTAAGTTTGGATTATTTTATCAATAAAATTTAACTGGATTATAGGACAAAATAATCGGACATCTCAAACTCTATCCAAAGTCCCAGTGAGTGCCTTCACTTCCAATAAGGATTCATAGCACGCACCAGTTAGGAAATCAGTGGAATTCTCAGAATTATAAGATGTGTCCAGTCTTGTCTGTAATTATTTTACCCAACTAAGCCTAAATTGCGACATGGAAGAAATTGAGGAAGATTACTTAGCCTCCTGTAATATGAATTTTGATTAATCATCAGGGAATACCTGAAAGTACTCTTCTATAACAGATGCTTGAGGTTATATTAAACCTAAACAAATTAAAATCATTCATAAATGAGCAATTTCAATACACTTAGGGACAGTCCATTAAAATCTTTAAGGTTTTGGACTGCAATTTTTTTGAAAATGTGTAAACTCCAAAGAAAATATTCAGAAGCAATGAAGGAGAATTATGTTATAAATATGAATATGGGTCATCTGTACGACTGAAATACCATAATCTTTATGGTATTTCCATTTCAAAATTCGAGCTATAAAATAATCACTGCCTTGATTTCAATCATGATGTTAAGTCATTACAATATAACTACAGGCAAGTTTCAACTTGGATTTCCACTCCTTGTTCTTTTAAGAAGCAGGAAATCTTATAATCTCTGAAAAGGATACACCCTTCGTTACCACTGACAGCATATCTACAGTATGATTTATGTCAACATTCACTCGATTAGTTTGTTAGAAGCACTGTACTTCATACTTTGTACCGGGAAAATGCTTATCACCTGCCAGAGGATAGTTACAAACAAACACAAGCATGACTGAAAGGAGGGGAGGGTGGAATCTTTGTCATGACAATCTCAATGTAAAACTCAGGGCCAGAATCCACCAAAACAATTTCTATACAATGGCTCACTCACTCTAACAGGTGTCACAAAGAACTATAAGTAAATTGTAAAATCAATAAAAAGTAAAGCTATTTTGCTAAAATTGGATTATTTTTCAAATCTTTCAATGCTAATAAATATTAATTTTGCTAACCAAATTCTCCTTCCATTGCATATCCTTTGATGGCATGTACCCGACTGTACATAGCTTTAGGTGAGAACACCCGCTTTGGAAGAAGCAACCCAATTCATTGACTTCTTCAGTCTATGCTTTTCCCTGTGCATCTCCCCTTTGTGTCCTTCCTTCAGAAAACATTTAATAAATATTTACTATGTGCTAGGCATTACTCTAGGTGGACTATTTAGTGGATGATGATGGTGATGATGATGATGATGATGATGATGATGATGATGGAGGTGATGATGGTGGTGGTGATGGGTTATGTGCCTGGCACTACATAAGCACTTTATAATCCCTGCCTTCATGAAGTTTACAATCTAACGGGGAAGAAGCAACTAATAATTGATTGCCATTATAATAAAGCTGAGAAGGAAACCTACAGGAGTCTAAATGTCAGGGAGATGGTCTGAAAGTCAGGGATAGTGCCCCCAAGAAAGCACAGACCACTCCCAGTTTCCACCAATCACCCCTCATTAGCTTGCCCCAGTTAGCCAATACGGTTTTTCTCTGAAAACCAGTGCTATACCCCCAGGGAACTTATTTATCATTTTCCTCCCTGTTACCTCTTTCTCTCCCGCATCCTGGTCTGCTCTTCAGTACTGAGCCCACACTTGGCCTCCCTCCCTTTATTTAGGCAAATACACTTCATCCACTGAATATGCAAAACTCATGTGAGCACTCATGCACAGTTATGGCCCTGCATCAGACAAGTAGCCAACGAGAACGCAGGAATTACGGATTGAAAGCTGCCTTTCCCCAGAATCCGTATACACCACTCCTACCCCCAGTCTGTTCTCTTTCGTTGCAAGGAAGAAAATGAGAACGGGAGGGCAGGAAGGAGGGAAGGAAGGAAAGACGGGAAAGAAGAAGAGATCCAAGTAAGAGAAGATAAGGGCACTGACATAAAGTTTATGATCTCCCTAGGAATACTCTGATATACCTTTATCTCCCTCCCTTTTTTTCCCTCTTCCTCTTATTTTTTATGCAATGCATTTAAACTAAAATTAAATAAACAAACAAAAACAGTTCATCCATTTGTCTCACCCCCCATATCTTCCTCTAGCAGCCATCGGTCTGTTCTCTGAATGCATGAGCTTGGTTTTATTTACTATTTTTAGATTCCATAATGAAAAGAGATGACAGGGTATTTGTCTTTCTCTGTCTGATTTATTTCACTTAGTATAATGCCCTTAAGGTGCAACCACTTGTTGCAAATGGCCAGATTTCATTCTTTTTTATGGGTGAATAACATTCCATTGAATATACAGAGCGTGCCAAAAAATGTATACACATTTTAAGAAAGGAAAAAACTGTATTAAAATTATAATACTCAATATATACCGATAACAAAAGATGAATACAAGTAATGTGTATACATTTTTTTGGCACCCCTGGTATATACCACATCTTCTTTATCCATGCATCCATCAATGGACACTTAGGTTGTTTCCATATCTTGACTACTGTAAACAATGCTGCAATTCACATGGGGTGCACGTATCTTTTTGAGTTAAGTGTTTTCATTTTCTTTGGATAAATACCCAGAAGTGGAACTGCTGGGTCATAAGGTAGCTCTATTCTTAATTTTTTGAGGAGCCTCCATACTGTTTTCCATAGTGGCTTCACAAACATACATTCCTACCAACAGTACACAAGGGTTCCCTTTTTCTACATTCTGGACAACACTTGTTATTTCTTCCTCTTCTTTCTTTCACCTTTAGCCTTGTATTCCTTTTTATCTCTTTCGGCTTTCAATGAACATTTAACACTTATGTCATGGTATTTCATGGTATTAATGTACTCAGAGCTCTTTCCTACATGCAATTTACATTACAATGCAAAAGTTAGCCCCTGGATGCAGTAAGCACTCTATAGTATTGAGGACACTTGTCCCTTCATTTTAAGTAAAGCCAAACAGACCTCTCAACTCATATATGCCACAGATTTGGAGGGAAAAAAGAGTGGTGCCTATGTTTCTATCAGTTACTATCGGCATTGAGCTTTTACTTCCGCTGAATTTTATATCACAGTTCTGCCTTTGCCTGTCTTCCCTTCTCGCTCATTCCCAGGTGCCGAGAGGAATTCAAACTTCTTATTTTGTCATACAAAGCAATCAGCTTGCCTATTCTCATGAGAGACATCATTCCACAAACCAAATGGCCCTGTCCCGTTCATCTCAAGAAAGGCATTTGTTTCACTGGAGAGGAATTCTTTCCTAGCTCTTCTTACACTAGCGGGTCTTTTTTCCTCTTTATTACAATTTTGAAAGCACATTGTAAATAAAATTAAAAACAAAGCAAAAGCAAACAGAACACATCAATTGTGAAGAACTAATGTTGAAAGGTAAAATATGCAGTAATAAATACATTTAAAAGTCCTAGCGAGTGCTTTCTAGTATAGACTCCTCTATTGGAACAATTATAATGAAATTCTCTCCAACAAATACAAGTTTTATTCAGCTCCTCTGTGTGTATACATATGTGTGTAGGTCCATCTATTAGTTTTGAAAATAGTCATAAAATGTCGTAATATATGGCATAACACAATGTGAAGACAACAATAAAAGGATGGTAAGACTTTGGCTAATAGGCGAGCAGTATGCGAAACCTCAGAAACAGAACCACAGTTGTAACTCCTGAAAGTCAAATAGTTTGTACAAGTCTGTGGGAGAGGGGGGGAGGTGTTGGTTGAGAAGGTAGGGACAGTGAATGTGAGAACTGCTAAAATGGCCACTCAAATGACAACCATGCAAAACACATCAACGTGGTACATTTGTTCCACCTTTCACTGAAACTCTGAATTGATCAATCTGCCATGTTAAATGAGCAAAGTGCAACCTAGTTGTAGGTCCCACTCAACCTGCCAATGATCAAACACACAACATCTTATGAAAGAACCAAAAAGGAAAGCCAGGCTGCTGCTAATCAGAAACACATATCATGTCCTGGGAAAGAGTCAATGAATCAAGAACAAACAGTTTCCTAAAAAAAAAAGAAAAAAAAAAATTAAAGGAAAAAAGTGTCAAGACCTGACAGTTGTTCATGAGAAGACTAAAATGGAGGAGGGAGATGGTAAGTAAAGCTGACTCAGAGAGAGCACATTTAGAATTCAGAAACAATGCAGGTACGCTTGGGGATTGTATAGTCAAGCACGGCAAGATTGACAATGACTTAACTTTGGAAAGCTCTAAGTTGGAAGTGAGTTTTTAATTTGGTAAAGAGGCCTTTTTCCTTCCACTAATGTCAAATCAGGAAGCAGCTATTTTAGTTAAATACCTAGCTGCAACATTCAGGGCATTTGTCATCATTAGTTATTTGACCACATTTTTGTGGCTTAGATTTACTGGTAAGAATGATCGGAACTGGGACCATAGATAGCTTTGAAGCTTTGGTACTCAACATGCCAATGAAATAAGGGTTCAAAGTGTACCTATTAGTGTCACATATTTCCTAGCAAAGAGGGTCAACACCAGTTTGCATTTTAAGGAAAGAAGGAGGGACAAAAGAAAAACAGGAATGGACAGAGGGAGAGAGGAAGGAAGTCATTCTTTAAAAGTATGGACAGAACTGGGTGCTTTATAGTCATTTTAATTGAGAATGCCCTATGAGACAAAGCAACCCATTGCAGGGATCCCCTACTTTTTGAAAGTTGGCTTTATGCTGCTGCATTTGTTTTCTTTTTTTAAGGAAGAAACTTTGTACAACACTGTACGGTGTACGTCACTTCACTTTTATGACAGACCTACATTAATACCTGTTTTCACTAACTGAAAGAAATCTGAAGATGATTTTTGCTTTTACGAAAAAAGGTGAAAAGCAAAAATAACACTCAGTATTTGTTTTGCAGGGGGCTGTTATAAGTCAGCACACACCCCGAGCAGCGAGAGTCGCCAAGCTCCTTCCCCGGGAACCACACTCAGCATCTCAGCATCAAGACGCCAGAGCTTTGAACTGCATCTGTGAGCACCTGTGCTGTATCTCCATTTATTTTGTGCATCCGTTAGCAAGATGTGTCCTAAGGTAGCTGCCTCTTCACCTTATGCCATTTCAGCTTACAAAAGTTTTCGTAGGAACGCTCTACTTTTGGAAAGCGGGAGAAACCTGCACAATAACTCATGTTTCTCTGGCAGATTTTAAATATAAGACAGAAAGAAATTGGAGTCAACCCTTTTTAGGAGTTTGACAGAATCAAAATATTTTTGCTGTTTTAAAACATGAACTACAAGCAATCTGTGGCATTCAAAGTCTTTCAGGGAGAACATTTTTAACCATAAAAACACTTAAGGAAATGGTAAATTAGGGGAAATGTATTGCTAGCATCCTTTTGGTCATCCTTTTCCCTCCTTTTAGCTGAATATATTTGTTATGCTTTTGGTCTATTGAAATCCCCCAACTGCATCCACTTTTCACTAAAGTGCCTCTTAACACAAATAATATATTCTTGCCCTTTCTTTCACACATAACATTTTAAAACAGCAATTTAATTGGAGAAATTCATATTTAATGTGAATGACTGACATAAGTCCAACCCTCCAAAAGGTATTTTCTAATTAAAATCAATTGGTGATATATGTAGGAAAGTTTGTTTGTTTGTTTGTTTGTTTGTTTGGGTTTTTGTCTGCTGTATGGAATGGCAGCATTGAAAGCACTCCTTGCTTACTCGGATAGAGTGGCCTTTTATTCCCCATATTTTAAGAACAGTGACACAATAACTCAATAGATTTTCTAAAAGGTTGCTGACTTGCTAAAAGACTGACAACTTATTGTTCTGTTTGTAAAACAGTGGCATCTTCTGGAGTCCGTAGCATTCCTCCCCCTCTTATTCAACCTGGTTGTTTCTGAGGGCAGGGAGTGAATTTTCAGCACTGACTCACTCAGGAGTTAAGATGAGAAATCGTGTCACCCTTTTCCCCATGGTCAGGTCTGATAGCTCCTGGTCACCCACATGCCCATCTTGTTACTAAAGTTCCCAACCCAGCCCATGGGAAGGTTTTCTGCCTCAGTTTCTCCACATATTCTCTTCTGGCCTCCCCCTCACTGCATCTCTCTTGCGAGCCCTTGACTTTTTATCACTCTCAGGAGCCAGGGTTGTGTAAATATCCTACCCACCACCTTGAGCAAATCAAACACACTCACTTAGCCCAAGTGTGTCATGTGCGTGGATCTCACACATCCTCCTACGGCTACGAGGAATATGTGACCCAATGGCCACAACTACTCAGCACAGTGCCTAACACAGGGTGTGTGAAATGTCTGGACTTCCTGCTAAATGAGAGAAGTCTGTCACAGGAAAACAGTGAGTATAAGTGTGTATTGGGCCCACAGTTTATTCGGTAAGTGCTGATTAATAATTTTGGTTTCAAAATCTCTAAGTAATGTATTTTTTGTCTTTTTGGTATTTCTCCAAACCCTATTTTTAAAAAGTCCCAGATTTGTGAATATTTAAAGTGATATTAAAAGATTCTGGGAAGAGATGGCATCGGAGGCATAGTTTGGGGATCTCTCTGAATCCCCCACATAAACAACAAGCAAAGGCCCAAATCCCACAGACAATATCTATAACAAAAGTAAGTGACAGAGTAGTCTTACAAACGCCCAAATATGAGTCAGTGGCTATAGGCCCCAAATGCAGAAAAATACCCAGATAGCATCAGCAGCTGTTAAGAAGTTGAGGAAAGGCACTGGGGCGTGCTGGGGGCCCTCAGAGCTAGAGAAGCCACATATTGCCAAGAGACACCCAGGGAAAAGCTCATTCAGGTCTGCTGTCAGCAGCCATCAGAACTGCAAGTGGGCTCTGCAGGCTCCAAGTCGAGGGTGCATACAAAGGGTCCATGGTAAGGTGTGACTGTGCTGGAATGATGGGTCAGGGACTCCTGAAACTAACCAAATGAGGCTGTCTTCCACAGTAAAGCCCTGCACTGAGGAGTCTCCAGAGCAGAATGTACACGGAAGAGGAAAGGGACTACGGGGAGGCAGGTTGGTAGGCAGAGCGCTGCTCTTTTGTACAGGGTTCAGAGAAAACGTCACCTGTAAGACAACACTGGAGCAGAAACCTAAGGGAAATAAGGGAGTGTGTTAGTTTCTTATTGCCGCTATAGCAAATTATCACAGACTTAGTGGCTTACAGCAACACAAATGTATTATCTCACACCTGTGGAGGTCAGAAGTTAAAGGTCAGCCTCAGTGGGCTAAAGTCAAAGTGTCAGCGGAGCTAGTTCCTTCTGGAAGCTCTAGAGTACAATCTAGTTCCTTGTCTTATTCAGCTTCTGGAGGCTGCCTGCTTTCCTTGACTCGTGGTTCCTCACATTACTCCAATTTCTTGCTTCAGTTGTCATTTCTCCTCCTCCTCTCTGATCTCCTGTCTCCCTCTTATAAAGTCCCTCGTGGGTACATTGGGCTCACGTAGATAATTCAGGAGCATCTTCCCATCTTAAAATCCTTAACCATGTTTTCAAAGCTCTTTTCACAATATTAGGTAACATATTCACAACTTTCAGAGATTAGGATCTGAACATCTTTGGGGGAATATTATTCAGCCTACCACAGGGAAGCCTAGCCTTTCTGTATGAAACGCAAAGTAAGGTATGCTTCCGACTTGCTGAAAGCTGTGATTGGTCACTGTGATCGTATTTCCACTGGGATTTATACTCAACTGGTTCCCCAGGGCTCTCAAAAAACGTTTATAGAGTTTTGAAAACAGTGAATGCACTTTGGACTTTATGTCACTGGAACTTGAGCAGATGTTTCAAAGATGAGAGGAGGGTTTACATTTAAGGCAAATACTGACTCATTTTAATCCACTTCAAAATCTGCTATTTTCCTGGAAAGATTGACTTATCATGCAAATCATGCGTCAAAATGAAAAAAAGATACTATACATCGAAAAACAGCATGTTTACTTTTCACCTGTATTAGATAAGGACTGTCAAGACATAAGGAGCACACATGTAGGAATCAATGTTTTAAATATACTCCCACTGGTGAGCATTCATATGTTAATTTAAGTAATATCTGACATGATTTACAGAAAACTGTTTGCTCACCTTCAGTCCCTGCTACAAAATACAGTATGTGGAAATATGAAGATATTCTCGTTCAATCATGGTCATTAACGTGAAAGGCAATGTTTTATTAAAAAGTAATAATTGGGCTTCTTAGTAGAAAAAAGTCAGAATTTTAAAGAAAAAATTTAAAATATACATGGGTAAATACACACATAAAATATTTAAATCTCATCTAATGTCTCATCTAGGAAAGAAGACCTGTTCGAATATGGACCCGATTATCTAGCAACAGATTTTCTCAATGGGACTTGCTAGCCCTGAGATCTTGTTACTCAAACTCTGTACACTCAAGAGTTCTATTTGTACAACAGAGGTAATCTATGTACTTCTGCCTCTGCCAGTTGTGAGGATTAAATGAGACTGTGATGCTAAATCCATACAGAGTTGAGCCATGTGGTAAAGCTGTCCGTAAATAAATGCTACTACTCTTATCATTTATTCTTCAATTTCCTATTTAAAGATTTTAAATAAATCATCTTCCTGATCACCTTCACAGTTCACTGAGAAATTGAAACACAGAAGCCAGAGTGACTGTTGTTCTAAACTATGTTAAGTCCCATCAGGTGTCGCCTCTTTCTAAGTGACAGCAGAAGTCCTTCCAATGGCCTGGCAGTTCCCGCCTTCTCTGAGGCATTTATTCCTCCCTCTCAGCCCAGCCCCCGAGATCCTTTCCTTCTGCTCTCTGGGAAGCCCAGTTCCTTCAAGCCTCTGGGCTTTTGCCATGCTCTTACTCAGTCTGGAACGTTTTGGCCCCAGGAATCTGCTGGCTCCCTCCCCCTTTCAAGCCTCTGACCATGCAGGGAAAAAATACCTCTTTGTCCAAACAGCGTTCCCAATCACTTTGTTTGCTTTTTCTCCAAAGCACTTACTTTCTATTAGATGTCCTAAATGACCTATTTATGTTATCTGTCTTCTCCACCCACACATAAACTCTAAGAAGTCAGAAAATGTTCTCTTTTCTTTGCTCCATCCCCTTTGTCTCCAAGTATGTCACAGAGGTCTATATAAGACATTCAGGTGCCCTGATTCAAACCGATGCTTTCACACTCTTCTTACTGAGAGAGAACCGGACCAGGGCCTGGTCGTTCACTGCAAACTCCACCATCACTGGAGAGCCATGCTCCCCTCTACTATACTCTGTTGTCAAAAACAGGTAGTTTGTGGGGATTCCATTCCAAAACCTTTTGCACATGCATTATCTACATTATCTACTTTCTTCTCAGTTCTCAGAGAGCAAGACCAAATATGACTGGAAAACACTCATCTTCTGCTATGGATGTTGTCCTCTGCTAATCACACATTATACCATTTAATGCTCTCAATCACTCTATAGGGTCTATAGGGTCTATACCATAATACCTATTTACAGATGAGGAAACAGAGTCACAGTGATGACGCATGGTTAGGAAGCCCCATGCTGAGTGATTTGAACTTGAGAGACAGCTCTCTCCAAAGTCTGTGTTCTTAGCACTAGGTTGCATTGCCTTTTCAACTGTGGAAGATCTGACATCATTTTCAAAGAGTCTTGATGTCTAAAACCACATTCTTTTCTTGAATCTTTAGAGACAAATTAGTATTGGAAGTATATGCAAAAGTGTTTCTACTCTGTAGAATTTCCAACAAAGACAAATGTTTTCTTTTAGTTTCTTATCATGTCTGTTCAAACTCCAACTGTAGCTTTGCAGCGAAACACCCTCTGTATTACTGGAGAAGGCAGTCATCACTTCTGCTGATAAAGGATGATGTAAGAACAATCAGGATATCTGTTTAAGATTTAAGTTGGATCCAAGTAGAAACTGATTTAAAAAGCTGACCACATAATGGAGGCAACAACTGGCAGTGCGCCCCTTTCAAAAGAATACAGACAAAACTGAAAATGAAGAGAGAGGAAAAAACACTTGAGTCAACACAGATTCTCTGTACTAAGAAAGAAATTAAAATAAAAATGGAGAAAACGTCCCATGTGTGAAAAAGTCTTCTGGATGAGTAATATCAGATCGCATATAGTGATGCTTTCAGAGTTAGAGCTGAATTTCCGTCAATAGATTCTTGAGAGGCTCATTTTCCTGAAAAATCAATGTGCATATTGCATCTTCCTAAAGAAAAAATGCGCAATCTGAACGATGATTGCCTGGAGCCCAGCCAAGGAGGTTACTAGTTTATAGGAGCACAGCCCATATTTCACTTCTGCATTTTTATTGAGATCATTATTTTAGCTTCACAAATATTTCCCAACATCTATTTCCACCTCTTCCCTTTTTGGTTCTCTGAGAAGTATCAGAAGTCAACTTCTCCACTTCTATAATATGCTCTTCAGTTTAGCATATTATCTCTAACAATTATGTCTAAAACGTTACAACATAAACATAACAAAAATACCATCATGTTGAGTTGAATGTATTGTATAAATAACTCCCAACAATCTCTAAGGCTATTTAGTAGCTGAGGAGTCATGTCACTCTTCTGTTAAAAAATATATACATACAGAAGGTGCCAAAAAAATGTATACACATTTTAAGAAAGGAAAAAACTGTATTAAAATTGTAATACTCAATATATACTAATAACAAAAGATGAATACAAGTCATGTATATACATTTTTTTGGCACCCCCGGCATATATATATATATATATATATATATATATATATATATAAAATGTTTGCCTAGTGTTTGCCCAGTTATAGGTTTCTTGAGGATAGTAATCATGTGTCTAATTAGCAAATCACTTTATTGTGTACTTTCATATTGCACTTGTGGATTAATAACTGTTTTAATTGACTAAATTACAATATACAAACATAACATTTGAAAAGTAGAAAAAGCTAAAGATTTTTTAAGGTAACCATTATACTTTAGTGAAAAACCACAAAATCTAGGTGACGTCATAGAAATGGCAGCAGCAGGGAGCACTTTTTGAGTTCTCCTCCGGATCTCATCACAAACAGGACATCTATAACCCATCAAAGGACTCTCTGCTCATCACACAGAACAGCTAAAAGACTCATGCAAGGATTACTTGCAGGTGGGCAAATTGGGCGAGCAGGGAAAGAGGGAAGAGAGCGGAGTGGAGACGCGGCCCACATCTGCGGCAGTGGAAACACGGCTGGCATCCACAGCTGCAGAGACGCAGAGGATCCCAGGACAGAACAGAGAACACAAAAGCCAGGAGGTGGGCTCTTTCCCTGTGTCCACCAGCTGATCTTTCCCGCCGAGGGGGCAGCATATCCAGCATTTGAGGCAATAACCTCAGTGAGACCTCCAGTTGGGCCCTAGGCCAGACAAAGGACACAAACTCCATACCTGGGCCCCTCCCCCCACTCTTCCAATCCTACCCCTGCCCTTCCAGAGACTTAAACTGGCTCCTGAACTGAGGAGTAGTGTCAGATTACACAGGAGCCTTAGAGCTCAGGCTCTGGAAGATTGGCAGGCAGCTCTGACCCAGGGAAGAGGCTGGGAAGAGTGTGATTTTTGCTGGGCTAGGAGAGAAGAGACTCCTCCACCCCCAGCCACCACCTTTTCTGGCCTGCGGGAAGAGTGTGACACAGATGGGCTGGGAGAGAGAAGACCCCTCCATCTTCAGCCCCCACCCTTTCTGGCGTGCCTAGGGCGGGAAATTACAACTGCGGAGGCACCCCCAGGGATCAGCAGTAAGTGGCAGACACAGCTCCTGGCTTTCAGCAGCTGAGGAATCTCCTGCCCGCCACACACACACACACAAACAGAAGAAGTGCCCTAAGACTCAGGAGAACTGGACACAGGGCTGGTGGTGCTACTCTCAGTGCGCATATGTGCAGGCAAGGGCAGAAACTGCACTGACTTTGTAAAAACTACCATCCAGACCCCTCAGTCCCACGCATCTAAATCTGCAGTCCCAATGTCACTCTGGGCACCAGGTGACCGGCTCTGCCTGCACAATACGCAGAGGACTCTTTGGTACAGCAGAGGACAAACTGGAGATTACTTGGTGGGCTTAAGCCAAGACTGGCGCTGCTTTTTGTTTCATTTTGTTTTGTTTTATCTTTATAGCTTTGATATCTTTGCCTGTGTTGAGTGGGGGTTGTTGGTTGTTTTTACATGTGAATGTATTTGATTTTTTCTTTGTTGTTGTTGTTGTTGTGCTTGGCGATTTGCTTTGTTCTGAAATTGCCCTACCAGGGCCCAGCTTAAGAGGCACAAGATTCAACACACCCAGAGGCAAACTCCAGACCAAACCAGAGTACTACTGGGTTTTACCTACAAATGACACACTACAAGTGACAGAGGGAATTCTCTACAGGCACAAGAGCCCATAGAGGTCAAACTACATTTAAGTGGTCAACCCTCACACAGCAGAACACCCTGCGGTGGGCAGAGCCAAGTCTCACAACTAGTCAGCCTAGGAGTTAACCCCACTTACTCACAAGCGAAAAGCAATTAAAGATCTTCTTTAACAGGACAATATACACAACACAAGCGTCACCTCTGGAGCACATGCAGAGGAAAAGAAGGAAGTGGTGCAAGTCAAATATAAAGGACACATACTACATAAGATAACCCAGCAAGAACTAAGAACTCTAGGGAATCTACCTAATACATCGAAGCAAACACAGAGAGTCAGCCAGAATGGGGAAACAAAGAAACATGTCCCAAATAAAAGAACAGAAGAAACCTCCACAAATGGAACCAAATGAAACAGAGGTAACCAACGTATCAGAGACAGAGTTCAGAACTGATGATAAGAATGTTTAAGGAGCTTAGAGACGACATCAAGGATGTAGAAATCATAATGAACAACAAGTTAGAACTAAAGAACACAATTACCGAAATAAAGAACTCACTTGAAGGAATTAACAGCAAGTTAGATGAAGCAGAGGATCGAATCAGCGACTTAGAAGACAAGTTAGCGGAGATCACTCAAACAGAACAACAGAAAGAAAAAAGAATAAAAAACAATGAAGATGGTTTAAGAGACCTCTGGGATAACATCAAGCGCAACAACATGGGCATCATAGGAATACCAGAAGGTGAGAGGAAGCAAGGGACTGAGAATATATTTGAAGCAATAATGTCCGAAAACTTCCTTAACTTGATGAAGGAAACCAACATAGAAGCCCAGGAAGTGCAGAGAGTTCCAACCAGGATAAACCCAAACAGGTCCACACCAAAACACATTATAGTTAAAATGGCAAAGGTTAAAGACAAAGAGAGAATCCTAAAAGCAGCAAGAGAAAGACAGAGGGTTACATACAAGGGAACTCCCATAAGACTATCAAATGACTTTTCTACACAAACATTGAAGGCCAGGAGGGAGTGGCAGGAGATACTCAAAGTGATGGAAAACAAACGCCTACAACCTAGATTGCTTTATCCAGCAAGGCTATCATTTAAAGTTGATGGAGAGATAAAGAGCTTCCCAGAAAAGAATAAGCTAAAGGAATTTATTACCACTAAGCCAGCATTGCAAGAAATACTAAAAGGACTTCTGTAAATAGAAGAAAGATGAAAACAATCTAACTACAAATTTAAAAATGACAATAACTATGTACCTATCAATAATCACTTTAAAAGTAAATGGATTAAATGCTCCAATCAAGAGACATAGGGTGGCTGAGTGGATAAGAAAGCAAGATCCTTGTATATGCTGTATACAAGAGACTCACCTCAGATCAAAAGACACACACAGGCTGAAAGTGAAGGGTTGGAGGAAGATATTTCATGCAAATGGAAATGAGAAAAAAGCTGGAGTTGCAATACTTATATCTGACAAAATAGACTTTAAAATGAAGAATACATTAACAGACAAACATGGACACTACATAATAATAAAGGGATCTATCCGACAAGAGGACATAACACTAGTAAACATCTATGCACCCAACATAGGAGCACCTAAATATATAAAACAGATATTGACTGACACAAAGACAGAGATCAACAATAACACTATCATAGTAGGGGACTTCAACACATCTCTGACAACAAGGGACAGGTCTTCCAGACAGAAAATCAATATGGAAACAACAGCCTTAAATGACACATTGGACCACTTGGATTTAATCAATATTTTCAGAGCATTGCACCCCAAAGCTGCAGAATACACGTTCTTCTCAAGTGCACATGGAACATTTTCCAAGATAGACCATATGTTAGGCCACAAAACAAGTCTTGATAAATTTAAGAAAATTTAAATCATACCAATTGTCTTCTCTGACCACAGTGCTAGGAAATTAGAAATGAACTACAGGAAAAAAAAAAAACTGGAAGACACACCAATTCATGGAGGCTGAATAACATGTTACTAAATAATGAATGGGTTAACCAAGAGATCAAGGAAGAAATCAAAAGATATCTCAAGACAAATGAAAATGAAAACACGACGACCCAAAATCTATGGGATGCCGCGAAAGCAGTCCTAAGAGGGAAATTCATAGCATTGCAGGCCTACCTAAAGAAACAAGAAACATCACTAATCAACAGTTTATCTTCACACTTAAGGGATCTGGAAAAAGAACAGCAAAATAAGCCCAAAGGGAGCACAAGGAAGGAGATAATAAAGATCAGAGCAGAAATAAATGAAACAGAAACCAGAAAAACAATACAAAAGGTCAATGAATCCAAGAGTTGGTTCTTAGAGAAGATAAACAAAATTGACAAACTGTTAGCCAGACTCATTAAAAAAAAGAGAGACAGGACCCAAATTAATAAAATCAGAAATGAAAGAGGAGAATTGACAACAGACACTGCAGAAATACAAAAAATTTTAAGAAATTACTATGAGCAACTATATGCCAACAAATTTGACAATCTGGAAGAAATGGACAATTTTCTAGAGGCATACAACCTTCCAAGGCTAACTCAAGAAGAAAAACAGAAAACCTGAATAGACTGATTACCACCAGGGAAATTAAATCAGTAATCAACAATCTCCCAACAAACAAAAGCCTTGGACCAGATGGCTTTACAGGTGAATTTTACAAAATGTTCAAAAAAGAATTATCACCTATTCTCCTCAAGCTCTTCCAAAAAATCCAGAAGGAGGGAAGACTCCCAGACACTTTTTATGAGGCCACTATCACCCTGATCCCAAAATCAGACAAAGACACCACAAAAAAAGGAAACTACAGGCCGATATCTTTAATGAACATAGATGCAAAAATCCTCAACAAAATATTAGCGAACAGAATTCAGCAATACATTAAAAACAAACACCATGATCAAGTGGGATTCATCCCTGTTATGCAAGTGTGGTTCAACATCTGCAAATCAATTAATGTGACACACCACATTAACAAAATGAAAAATAAAAATCACATGATCATATCAATAGACTCAGAAAAAGCATTTAATAAAATCCAGCAGCCATTTATGATAAAAAATCCTTAAGAAAGTGGGAATAGAGGGACCATATCTCAACATAATAAAGGCCATATATGATAAACCCACAACTAACATCATACACAATGGGCAAAAGCTAAAACCATTCCCCTTAAGATCAGAAACAAGGCAAGCTTGCCCACTTTCTCCACTTCTATTCAACATAGTTCTGGAAGTTCTGGCCACAGCAATCAGACAAGAAAAAGAAATAAAAGGCATCCAAATCCGCAAGGAGGAAGTAAAATTGGCCTTATATGCAGATGACATGATACTATATAGAGAGAACCCTAAAGACTCCGCCAAGAAACTATTAGAGCTGATACATGAATTTAGTAAAGTAGCAGGATACAAAATTAATATTCAGAAATCAGTTGCATTTGTATATACCAATAATAAAACATCAGAAGGAGAAATTAAAAAAATAATCCCATTTACAATTGTTCCAAAGACTATAAAATACCTGGGAATAAATTTAACCAAAGAAGTAAAAGATCTGTACTCAGAAAATTACAAGACACTGAAAAAGTTAATATCACAAAAATGAAGAAAGAAATGAAAGAAGACACAACTAGATGGAAACACACACCATGTTCATGGATAGGAAGAATTAAAGTAGTTAAAATGTCCATACTGCCTAAGGCAATATACATATTCAACGCAATTCCTATCAAACTACCAACGACGTTTTTCACAGAAATAAAACATATAATCCTAACATTTATATGGGATCATAAAAGACCCTGGATAGCCTCAGCAATCTTGAGAAATAAGAACAAAATGGGAGGTATAACAAAACCTGACATCAAATTATATTGCAAGGCTACAGTAATCAAAACAGCATGGTACTGGCATAAAAACAGACACATAGATCAATGGAACAGAATAGAGAGTCCAGAAATAAATTCATGACTATATGGCCATTTAATGTAGTACGGCAATGGAAGCAAGAATTTACGATGGGGTAAAGACAGTCTATTCAATAAATGGCGCTGGGAAACCTGGAGAGACACATGCAAAAAAATGAAGCTGGACCACCTCCTTACACCATATACAAAAATAAATTCAAAATGGCTTAAAGACTTAAGTGTAAGATCTGAAACCATAAAATTCCTAGAAGAAAATGTAGGAAAAAACTTCACAGATATTACCCAGAGTAAGATTTTTACTGATGTATCCCCTCGCACAAGGGTAGTAAGAGAAAAAAATAAACATGTGGGATTACATCAAACTAAAAAGTTTTTTCACAGCAAAGGAAACCATCAATAAAACAAAAAGTGATCCTACTGAATAAGAAAAGATACTTGCCAATGATATATCTGATAAGGGGTTAATATCACAAATTTATAAAAAACTCACTCAACTCATCTCCAAAAAAACAAACAACTCAATTAAAAAATGGACAGAGGACATGAAGAGACATTTTTCTAAAAAAGACATACAGATGGCAAACAGACATATGAAGAAATGCTCAACTTCACTAACCATCAGAGAAATGCAAATAAAAACCACAATGAGATACCACCTCACCCCAGTCAAAATGGCTATCATCAATAAATCAACAAACAACAAGTGCTGGCGCAGATGTGGAGAAAAGGGAACGCTTGTGCACTGTTGGTGGGATTGCAAATTGGTGCAGCCACTATGGAAAACAGTATGTAGGTATCTCAAAAATCTGAAAATGGAACTACCTTATGATCCAGCAATTCCACTCCTAGGTATCTATCCGAAGAAATCCAAAATTCTAATTCAAAAAACTTTATTCACTCCTATGTTTATTGCAGCACTATACACAATAGCCAAGACATGGAAACAACTGAAATGCCCATCAGTAGATGACTGGATTAAGAAACTGTGGTACATTTATACAATGGAGTATTACGCAGCCATAAAGAAGAAAGAAATCTTACCATTTGCAACAACATGGATGGACCTAGAGAACATTATGTTAAGTGAAATAAGTCAGAGAAAGACAAATACCATAGGATCTCACTTATATGTGGAATCTAAAGAAAAGAATAAATGAATGAACTAATCAGAAACAGTTTGGGAGACATAGAGGAAAAGCTGAGGGTTGCTAGAGGGGCGGGGGGGTGGGGATAAGGGGGAAGGTGAAGGGGTTAGAAAACAGTCAGTAACCCCAAGTTGGCCATGGGGTTTTGAAAATTAATTTGGGGAATGTAATCAATAATGTTGTAAGGATTTTGTAGGGTACCCAATGGACACTTGTCCCATTTGGGAGACCACCTCAGGGATGATGTGGATGCCTGATCACTGCACTGTACACCTGAAGCTGAAGCTGAACAATAATGAATGTCAACTATAATTATATATATGTGTGTGTGTGTGTGTATGTTGTGTGTATATATACATATATATGAATATATATGTGTGTGTGTATATATATATGTATGTATATACTTACAAACTTACAAGAAGTGGCATACAGCATTAGGAATAGAGACAGTGGAAATATAATGGCTGTGTGCGATGTCAGAGGGATAGTGGATGGGTGGAGGGGGGTTCACACAGTGTGAGGGATATAAATGATAAACGTCTAAGTACTACTTTGTCTTGTGAACCTGAAATTAATTTAAAAAAAACATAAAATCTAATATGAAGAACAATTCTATTTCCTCATTCTCTGGGGTGAATATTCAGAAAGCATTGACGTTTTGCCCTTTTCTTCATTTGCAACAGATACAGGCACCAGTGGATGCACGTTACAGCAGAATCAGTATAGCAATCTTATTTAACGTTAACTGCTGTATGTCACAGACCAGGGAGATGTGGAAGCAAGTTTCAGCTTCAGCTAAAGTCATTAACTTCCAGGCCCTTAAAATCAGTGCCTGTTCCAACACGTTGGAGAACCTTGTCCGCAACTATTTCTACAAAGCTCTGTTATGAAGGATGTGATTTGGGGTAGCCCTTGGCACAGTGAGAAAAGACATTCGAAACTACTGTGGACAAGGGGTGAGAAATCTGAAAGGATCAACTCAATTCACCAAGAATCTGAAATTTTACTACACCCACTGGATTTTATTTTATTACATTTATTTTGAGCAGAACCAAGTAACCCAAACCAAAAATGTGTTCATCAGAAACCCATGCTCAAGATCTATCTGTGTGCAATAAAAATAGGCAGCTCCCAAAAGACAATAAACAAATAAAAATAATAGTTGTCCTACAAAAATAAAGCATCACTGACAGGATGATGTATTCTGATCTTCAGATACTATAATGAGGCTTCAAGTTACAAATAATTCCAGCTGTAACCGTTCACTTACTCTCCTGACACTGGTGATATCACTATCAATAATGACTTAACTAGATCCTGATTAAACTTATGTTCATTTTAATTTGAAGGCCATCTCATTAAGGTGATCCTAATTGCTAACTTTTCTGAGCATTCACTCTGTTCGCTTAAGTGCTTGTCATTTATCTGTCTATTTAATCCTTCCAACAAGAGCATCAGAACTTACCTCAAGAGGTTGTCCTGAGTTCTAATGAGTTGATGGATGTAAAATGTTTAGTTCTTGACTCATAATAAGAACTCAAAAAGGGGTAGCCATTTGGTAAGTAGAATTATTATTTATTCACACTTTACAGTTAGAGGGAACCCTTAAATGATAGCGCTTCCAGAATCCATGCTCTTGTCCACACTTCTGGATTTAGTATAAACTGTAGTACATTAGAAATCATATGCATAAGAGAGGAAACACATCTCTTTCATGTGTTATTCTTTTCCCACACAATTCCACCCCCTTGATCTCATTTCTCACTACCCTTCATTTTATACCCTCTCTGACAGGATGTTTCCTTGGGTCAGAGTGATTTTTGAGTGACCTTGGAGCTCCTACCCAAACTCTTTCTTACTTCTGAAACAACTTCCAGGAAAACATACTGCATCTTATGTTTAATTGTTTGTTTCAAGGTCTACCAACTTTCTGAAGTTTTCTAGGGTTTATTCCATCTCTTTTCAATCTCTAACCTACTATATAATCCCTGACCTCTTAATATCCTTCATTTTTTTTCTTTGTATTGAGAAGTATGCTTAGAAACACATTTGTTATTCTCTCTATTGGATTCTTAGGACATAGCCACTTTATCTGAAATCTCAGTTGTTCTCTATAAAGCCCCAATTTATTATAAATTGTAAGCTCCTAAGGATGCCCGCGTCAAGAAGCTGCATCTTTGGCCAACACACTCCAAAGAATAATACTCTGATCAAGCAAACTTATTTTTAAAATTTGATTACAATATTCAAATTCCTGAGTATACTAAATACTGCACAATTGTGAATCAGAGTCCCAAGATTCAAACTACTTCTTTTCTCTCCATTTAACAGGTCTTAAGTTCAAAAGCAAAAGCGTACTTTCTATCCATTAATAAATTGTTTGCTGTGTGTCTAACAACTGAAGGAGAGTGTACAATTACACAGAGTACACAATGTTCAAATAATAAATCACCTTGGTATTTAGAAAGTATTGTGCTATGAATCAAAACCTTTATTAGTATCATAAGATATTTTACTTATGTTACATCAGAGTGACTGTGAAATATTACACACATTTTCAATATGAAGTTATGTAAAACTTTCCTGATACTAGATTTATACAGGATACATGGCAGTCATACATCATAGATT
The DNA here is from genome assembly GCF_057876585.1 of Rhinolophus sinicus. Classification (NCBI taxonomy): domain Eukaryota; kingdom Metazoa; phylum Chordata; class Mammalia; order Chiroptera; family Rhinolophidae; genus Rhinolophus; species Rhinolophus sinicus. The sequence goes on along the minus strand of NC_142515.1, from coordinate 119,876,540 downwards.
TCTACGGTAGAGAGCGAGTGTGATAGATTAAGACTAGCCCTCTCTGCCCATTCTACACCAAGTATTAATGAGACATTAGGCAAATGATATCTCCATCTCAATTTTCTCATCTATAAAATGGACGGGTTGACACAATCCTGACTTCTTTCTAAATTCTGTCAAAAATCCCTATATGTTCCACATAATTTTCAGAAGACTTGGAAAATAGTATTCAGAAGAATGATTTAATTTAGTCACCATATTGTATGTTTAATGTCTATGGTGTTCGTACTTCATAATTGAACATTAATGCTACAGTGCTATACTCCTGATAAAATTATATCTCATGTTAATTCTAAGCAGTTTTGTAATTTATCCTACTTAGGATGTTTCTATAATAAATATTTCCTTGGTCTTTATTAGAAAAATAATCTCCATATTAAGAAAACTTTAGGGGGAAACTGATAATATACAAATGTTGCATATAACTTTTCAATTGGGTGCTTTTTAAAAATTAACAATTTATTTAAAGTAATTACCAAAATGAAATATATTTCAGAGAGGCAGGAGTGTTTTGTTCCATTATCAGGAGGCAAAATTTCCTGCCAAATTCTCTCTCCCCTTTTCTTCCGGGCCTCAATTTTCTCCTCTCAACTTAGAAATGCGGTGTGAACTAGGAGACATATCAGAAAACAAACACAAATAATATCCAGTAAATCACACCCAGTTTCCAAGCACAGACAGCGGCACAGTTTTTATGCAAGGAAGGTCTCTTTATAATGATTTCTGCCCACATCAACTCTGCTTATCAATGGTTTTAGTAAACATGTTCAGACAGGAGAGACATTCAACACTGAAGACCAGATGCCAGGAGGCTGGGGGTGGGGGGGGGATAGTGATTTATTACTAATAACTCATGTTGGATAATACCAGAGACTTATTCAATTGGCTGCTCGTGGGTTCTGATGCCTGATAGCTGTGTGCGAGTGCAGACGTGGTATTACCTCTGCAGTGGCTGGCAGAAACAAGAGCTTTTAAACGCTTTTTTTTTTTTTCAAATGGATGTTTTTAATGGAAGGGAAAGTATCAGGGAGAGTGGAAATCAAATTATTTTTTGCTCTTCCCTTCTAACCACTTTTAAAGAGATTCAGAGGTTGTTTTGCTACGGAATTTGCTGGCAACACACAAACAACTTCGTTTTCAAAGTAAAATGAACAAGGATGGTATGACTATAAACACATCAGATTCCTTTCTGCATTTGTCCTGTTTTTTTTTCATTTTTCTCATCACTAAGTTTTTGCTTGATGTAAGGCTGATGATTCCTGTTTAGAATAGTTATGATTTTGAAGGAAAACGTGATTTGAAAGGGAAAGCCAGAACAAGATCCAACTACAGGAGGAAACCTCCATTTCACTCTGCTGCTTTTCATTTTGGGTATTGATTTTTATTGTTTACTTACAGACTCTCAGAGCTAGAAAGAAAATGACAATCACCTCACTCACTTCCCCATTTTAAAGGAAAGGAATTTTTCTTTCATTAATGAAATGCAAAAATCATTGCTGCACTAGAGTAATTCAATTATTTCCTATTATGAATATTCCTTGATACTATCTCTAATATTGCTACTTATTCCAAAGAACACTCTTTTCAGCAAAGTAAACTTTAAGAGTGCATATCAATTGGAAACTTTATTCTTTAATATATTAACGAGTAACACCGTCCAACTTTGAAGCCCCAGAAAAGGGAACATATGTGTGCGTTTTTGTAGTTACCCAGTGAGTGACCTTGGGAAAGGTCACACCTCATCAAACTGGTGGCATTATGTGCCGTTCAGTGTCAGTCCTGCTGAATCAATTAGAAAAGACATAAACTGAAATATGGGCTGTGTCTGGCTAGAATGAAAACTCAGATGTTACATCTGTGTTTTACTTTGATATACACCCTTGCTCTTCAGCTGTCAGGGCAACTTCGGGTATTATGTTTTTTATGGTTTAAAAAGTATTTACAGGTGTGAGCCCCCAATTCTTTTAAGCAAAGGGATTATTTCTTCATAATTCAAATATTCTCATAAATAAAATGCTCTATCATCTACATCTTATGGTTACCACTGGGCTATCACATCATAAAATACCAAAGAAGAAGTCTAGTCTTTTATGGAGCAATGTTTAAAAATATATACGTATATGTTATTTATTTATATATCCACCCACATTTGAATGTATATTTATTATAAGTCACACAACTGAAAATTAATACATTGGACTAAACACAAAGTTTGACAATCTGCAGGCTTACAAACCACAAACAGGCATACATGATAATCAGAAATAGAGAAGTTTTCTCCCCTTTTTTTCTGATATTAAGTCTATGGAATCCATTTAGAATATCAAAGTGAATTTTGCAGAGTAAAGGGAACCATAAGGTACCAACATCTGTGATCTACCTCCAGTGTATGGAAAAAAAGTTTCAATAGAAATTTATAGAAAATATCATTGTCAATATGACAGGCAGGTAAGGATAGGGAGAAGAAAGGTAAAATGTAAGCTAACTCTGTTCAGATAAATCTAAATCTTGTATTTTATTCCACCTGGGTTTCTTCAAGACTATTTATAAATGAGCATATATTGGCCTTCTTAATTTTTTTCCCAGTAATAACTGTCTTCAGAGATACTATTTGCTAAAATCTGCATTGCTCCAGAGCAAACTATTTTTAGAAAACTGCATTTAATTTACTGGGAATAATTAAAACTATGAGGTTTCCAAGAAAATTTTAGGAAATCCATTTAAATCTTTGTGAATGTTTAAAATAAGAACTCTTGCTATCCACAGATTATTGGGTCCTTATTTATATTTAATTAGAAAGAAATATAATTCTAAAATACAAACATAATTATAATTGGCTATAGCATTTTACATTTCCCAAACTGTTTTAACGTAATCCAACTTATTCATTGTCACCACAACCCTGTATCATAGATAAATTAGTTATTATTATACACCCTGAGCATGCCCTGTATACCAATTTCTCACCCTGCTATCAACCAGCATTGTCTTCTGTTCTTTTCCATGACAGAAAAAAAAAGTACCTGAGCTTAACCTGGGTGGGGAAGTCACAAATAATTCATTGTGCATGCATACATGTCCTAAATCATAGCTGAAGTGTTAGAAATCTAACTTTGATCCCTATTTAAATATCTGAAGACCAGTGTATCCAGGTGCAGGGAAAGACTACTCACTGCAGTTAGGGACGTCATATTGTCTTTGTTAAAATGCGTGGAAATATAGGAGGACTCTGTGTCCATGCTGTATATGCCACACACATCTCTATACATGTATATAGTGATCAATACTTAAATTACAAATTCAGGAGTGCAAAATAAGCAGCAGCAGAATTCAGTGTGATAAGGAACATTTATTCCCAGACTCGGAGAGCTGTCCTTTTGACTTTGGTTTTCTATCCATAATTTGGCAGAGAGGAGAAACAAGAATTTCAGTCTGAGGTTTTACAGATGCTGCCTCATTTAACATTGCAAGCGTTATCAGCTCATTGAAACTCCATGACAATATAGTTGTCAGTAGTCCATAAATGATTTCAAGATTTAATTCTTCATCATGATGACTAAAAATGAAATGGATATAAAGATGTCCAATATATAAACAATACTGGCAAACATTATTCAAAGGGCATTACCGATGGTTGTGAAATGAGGAGAGAACGTTCCAGGCGTCCTGTTCCAGTTATCCTGAGGTTTCTCGCAGTTAGTCACGTGTCTGGGTTTCCTGACCAACAGAAGGTTGGGACTCAAATATTTGTATTATACAGGTGACCTCACCCCAAATATCCAGTTGTACCTGTTGGTTTACCTGAGAGATGAGATACCTCCTGGAAGAAAAATGAAACTTACAAGTTTGTCTAGCTAAATATCTGCTAAAGCCTCTGGGACTGACAGAGGGGGAGCAAAAGGATCCAATATTTACAGATGCTACTACCCCAAGAGAGCATATTTTATAAAGGCTGAAGGAAACAGCATAGGATGCTGGATTTCATAAGAGGGCCTGCGCATCAGAGGAGAAACCATCCACACCTCACCACACAGGAAGGTGCTCCAAGATGAAGGGGTTGGGATGCAGAGATGGGAATACCATGAAGCAAATGAAGCTCCAGCTTCAGGCCCTCAACGTGCTAAGAGGATTTAAGGAAGTGTTCTCATGGCCATGAATTTTTGGAGATTTACCGAACATAAGCTATTTTAATCCCAACCTAAAGACTACTAAATCTTTCCATCCCAATCTCTGCTCTGGAGTTGGAGTGCCTACAGGTATGTTTGGTATCCAGTAGAGGTTAGGATACATTTATGTTCATTTTAATGAGACATATTTTTGTGGTTCTCAGTCATGTATATGTATGGTAAGGGTATTGCCAGCTGGGAGAGGCTTCCAGGAACATGCTATATTGTGCAGACACACCCAGTTTCATGACACAAATAGACAGATCCAACGTCAGATCTCGATGTGAGCAAATTCTATAACATCTGGAACCAAAACGTGAGGGTAGGAAAGACATGGGGTGTAAAACAAACAGTGTCAGAAGCTAGACCATGGAAAAATTTTCCAGTCATTATATAATTTAAAATTGTAAGCAGAGAATTGGATTTACATTGGCATCTAGACAAAACAATTGACTCCTGTCAAGAATGGACTGAATAAATGAGTGTATACAATTATAAATACATACACTATAGTGATTTTCTTAAATATTACAATCTTAAAAATTGACGTGAGAGTATCAATAGTAAGTAGTGAAAATAATAATAAAAACAAATTTTAATCAACCATCCCAGAGGAAGGACTAAATTCTCTTTCTATACTTTATAAAACCTTTCTCATGTGAAAAGGTGCTCAAAAAGTATTTAACCCAAAAGTAGAGGAAAAATGTATTTTAGTGGTGACGGGATGTCGTGATGTCCTCAGCATTAGTCAACTTTTGAAAATATGCTGTGGTTTTCTAATTCTACCTAAATCTGTATTCATACATTTATATCCTTTTCTTAAAGAGTTTCTACAAATTTGTATAAGCTTTAGGCTCGCCAACTACTATAGTCTTCCCCTAAATGGTGTATTAATTATAATTTCCCCTCATTTTTACCTGAATCAGGATGATGAACAGCAGTCTTCCAATAGCTTGAGATTGCTACTGCCATCCCAGGTTGAGGACTACTGATGTGAAATGTCACACACGTTCCAGACATTGCCAACAGACATATCACCACGTGACCTACAAAGGGTTCTTCATGCTACCCCACACATCACACACCCTACCCCAGCCTTCCAACCTTCCATCAAAGCAGATGAAAATTTTCAAAGTGAACAATAAAAATCGAGAGTCAGTAGCCTAAGGAGAGAATGTTATCTGTTCTTCTCCCTGTAGGTCACCTTCCAACCCTGCTCCATCCCCCTCTGCCCTGGCCAGTATGGGCTGCATCAAACGGTTCACACGCTCTCTGGCACTCTCTGGGTGCCACTCTTGGGGGAGAATGAGCAGGAGATGGGAGAGAGGAAGAGAGTTATGGTGCCATCAAGAGCTGGCTGTGCCTATCAGGTGAAGGACACAACTTCGGTTGGGCGATCTCCACATAGCTCTGTCTCCAGCTCCAGTTAATCACCTTCTCCCTAGTATTTCAGACTGAGGGGTAGTGACTGCATGAGTCCAGGGGCACTGAATTATCCTTTATCCTTCCCATACCTTTTAAAATAGTCCATTTTTCATAAATAAGTGAAATTTATTGTTATACGTTGATCATTTTATAACAGGTTAGATTTTCACTGTCTCACCCACAGGCTTTCCCAGGTGTGTTTTCTTTTGTTTGTTTTTGTTTTCCTTTTTTTATGCATGTTAAGATGCAAAATAACAATATTAACCACTTTTAAGTGTACATTTCAGTGGTATTAAGTACATGCATATTGTTGTACACCATCACCACTATCCATCTCCAGAACTCTTTGCACTTTGCAAAACTGAAACTCTATACCTGTTAAAAATAACTTCCCATTTCCTACTCCCCTCAGTCCCTGGCAAGCACCATTCTACTTTCTGTCTATAAAAAGACAACCCACAGAATCGGAGAAAATATTTATAAATCATACACCTGTTAAGGGATTAATATCCAGAATATATGGAAAACTACTAAAATTCACCAACAAAAACTCATATAATCCAATATAAAAAATGGTACAAGGCCTGAATAGACATTTCTTCAAAGAAGATGCAGAAATGGCCAACAAGCACACAAAAAAGATGCTCAACATCACTAATCATTAGAGAAATGCAAATTAAAACCACAATGAGATATCACCTCACACCCATTATTATGGCTACTATTAAAAAATAAATAAAACAAAGCAGAAAATATCAAGCACAGGTAAATTTGTGGAGAAATTGGAACCCTTGTGCACTGTTGGCAGAAATCTAAAATGGTGCAGCCACTGTGGAAAACAGTATGGCAGTTCCTAAAAATAAAAATAAAAATACATATGACCTACCAATTCCAATTCTAAGTATGTACCGAAAAGATTTGAAAGCAGGGTTTCAGAGAGTATTAGTATAGCAGTGTTGATTACAGCATTGTTCACAATAGCTGAAACATAGGTGTACCCGTGTCTACTGACAGATAAATGGATAAACAAAATGTAGTATATACACACAACGGAATATGTTCCTATTCAGCCTTAAATAGGAAGTAAATAGTCTCTATATCCCTTTTAAAAACTTTGTAAACCTCTCCTCACATTGACCCATTTCGAATGTGATATCTATTTCTTACTGTCACTCAAACCAATACGGTTACCAAAACCACATGAGGCGACTTCCAAGAAAACCCCTCAAAGAGATTAGGTGTCAACCCAAGGGGAAACAGGCTTTCAAACAACTCTGGACATCTGCTTATTCAGTGGACTTGCTGGAGGAGCTGAGGGGACCCAGGAAAGGTCACACAGAAACGCATTCCCTGGGTCAGAGAACCGAGCACAGTGTGGTCACCTGCAGAACTTCCTGAGAGTATAAATGTGCCCCAGTGTGCCCCCACATGAGCTCCTGCCACTTTCAGGGAAGCAAAGCAGAACCCTGAGAATCAATCAAGAGGGAATTGTTCAATATCAAGTGCTCAGCTACACAAAAGACATTTTTCCCTTTCCTTTCTTCTTTTCCACACTCCAACACCCTAAAGAATCCAAAAGCTCAAAAAATAGGGTTACCAGATAAAATATAGGATGCCCAGTAAAGTTTGAATTTCAAATCAACAGCAACACCAACAAAATAATTAGCGTAAGTATGGATCATGCAATATTTGGAGTATACGCATACTAAAAATAATTTATCTGAAATTCAAATTTAACTGGGTGTGATATGTTTTGTTTTCTTTTGTGAATCTGACAACTTAATTCAAGAGAAAGGAGACAGTGTCTCGGGATGAGATTTCCCCACCCCTACCTACACACAGTTTAAGGCTGATCAGTAGGGGGAGGAGAAAAGAGAGTTTTAGATCAGAAATGAGATTGAAATTATACACTATTCTAGACCAGACTGGACTTTTTTGCTATGAAAAGGGGACAGGAGAATTCTAGAGTCTATCATAAGTCTCTTTAACGGGTGACAAGGAGAAAAAGTAAGACAGTTTTGTGTTTTTGTGCCCCACCAACTTCAGATTTATTCAATAAGACAATTAAATGTCCAAAGCTTGATAGAATTTCCAGATACAATCCTGGATTGTCGTTAATTCTAATGTGGAGCATATCTGTCTACACACAGATTCATAACTACCATTCCTACAAATAGATGCTGTGCATTTTTGGAATAATGGGGCCATGACACTCTCTGAGGGTATGTGGGAGTTCTGCTGTGGATTCTCAGAAATCAGTGCACGCTTGGAAAATACCAGAAAACTGGTATTCCCCTGACCCAAGAGAAGAACCTCTGCAGCACTAGTTGGAATAGGTTGTTGAGATTCAAGTCCACTATTCTTCTGAAGTTAACGAAGCTAAGTTGGGAAAAGGAGGTAAAGAAGGTCAATGTCAATGAAGACAGAAAGAGGGGAAAAAAGAGAAATTGTTTCTAATCGTTAAGATCCATGGCAGGGCTTTAGGTGGAAAAGATCACTACTCCTTGGAATAGTGCTCACTGATGACTTCAATGGCTTGAGACTCAGTGAATCAGACAGGCCAACATGGCTTCCTTGAGTGGGCGCTCAGGTATCAGATGCCAACCCAGTAGGTTTTCTTCTCTGAAAGGATTCTACCCCAAAGTGAAAAGTACCATAATGCAGAATGCCTAACTTGCAGGGCTAGAGATAAACTGACCTGCATAGCTCTGTCAGAGATGTCCTTTCAGAGAAGGAACCATTTACGAAGAGGATCAGCCTTGCAAACAGTGAAAGGGAAGAGCATCCCAGCTTGATGGAAGAGCACAGGGCATGGCTTCAAGGTGAAAAGGAGACTGGCATGTTTGACGCACTGAACAGAAATCCATTTAGCTGGAGCCTAAATGGATGAGCAAATGACTCAAAGGAGTTAGGAAGGTAGCGTAAGTTAAACAAGAAAATGAATAAATGAGTGGATACGTGTATCATTACTGTGAGGGATGTTTGCACTTCACTGTCAGCCCGATTTGCAAATAAAGGATCCTCTAGGTACCAAGTGAGTAAGTGGCTGTTTTACACAGGAGAGAGAAGCAAAATGAATTTCTACAAACTAAAGAAGATAGGAATTTTAAGACTTGAGGAAAGACAACATAAATATGAGAAGCAGATACAGGGCTCCATCGTAAGAGAGACTTACTTCTCTCCATGCTCCAGAAAAGTTCATGAAGCAGAGATTCCCTCCACGACTGCCACATTTGGAAAGCACCAGTGCAATGGAAAGCTCCCTTGTGTCTTTCCATGAAACTGCAAGAAGACTATCACTCAAAACACATGTCAAGGGATAGCCTATGTGTTAGAATGTTCTTTCCAAGCAAAGGACATCTCCGAGATGATGGCTTAGTGGGAGGATGGAAGTCATTCTCACTGGCAATTAGTAAGTAGGATATGGTCAAGAGTGAGAAGTATTTAGATGACTATGGCCATAACTGGCAATATCTTGACACTAGGTACAATTTAGTCTTTAAGAAAAGAGATCTTTAAATCATAAAATTGTGGAATAAGAAGAGAACTTGAAGTCCAAGTCATAAATATCTCTACTTTGCAAATTAGAAAAATGAAACAAATATAACGCAAGTGATTTAAGGACAGTTATAACAGGTTCAATGACTATCAATTTAGTGCACTTTCCCCTTGTTCTTCCTTTACCCCAACTTGAGTATAAATAAACTCTTAAGCATGTGAAAGGAGTCTAAGCACAGCCTTTCCATTCATGACGTAAATGAATGAAATGGAGGTTTTCATCCATTCTTTGCAAGAGATAAATCTGGGGTTGGGGTGAGAGGTTTAACACCTCCTCCTTTGACAGCACATAGTAATTAGTAGAGGTATTGACTTCTAAATTTCTCTTGTGATGCTGCGTAAGGAAGCATTTGGTGGCTGCACAAGTAACCAGTGATCAGAAGAGAAGATAAGTAAGACCCTGGACTCAGAGACATAGGTCTGCAACAATTCTTTGCCAGCAAAATGTACTTCAGAGAAAATAATTATTAATTTTGAATGACCCTTTTATTTCAAGGACAAACATATCCACATTTGTTAGTATAAATAGTAAAAGAAAAGATGCATTTTTATAATATAAATTATTTAAAAGGGAGCAATCCAGGAATGATTGAGGAATAATTATTAAATTGAATAATTCTGGAGGGTGTGATTATGCAAATTTTGGATGTCAAAATATCCAAGCCAATTTTTAAAATCCCATATCTCAAAGATATTTACAAATATCTTTGTAAATAATCAGCTCTTATGTTTCAATTATTTTTATGCCACAATTAGGAAAATATTTTCTCCCTCGAAGGCGAAATTTAAAAAAAATAATAATATATAAAGCACTGATTTAGAAAGCATGATCTTAAAAAAATTGGTTATGTCTCTGATTCTTCCAAATCCATTTTAATCTATAGTTCCTTATGCAACAACATGATGTGGTAGACAGAATGCCCTTCAAGTGATGTCTACATCCTACTCCCAGAACCTGTGAATATGTTAGCTTAGATGGTAAAGGGGAAATAAGTGGGCAGAGGAAATTAAGATTGTTAATCAACCGACATTAAAACAGGGAGATTATCCAGGATTATCCAGATGGGCCCAGTTAATCACAGGGATCCTTAAAGGTGAAAGAGGAGACAGTGGAGTCAGTGTCAGAACAACACAATGTGAGAAAGACTTGAATGGCCTTTGCTGGCTTTGAAAATGGAAGGGGATAGAGCCAAGTAATGTGGGCATCGTTTAGAAGCTGGAAAAGGCAAGAAAACACATTCCCTCCTAGAGCCTCCAGAAAAGAAAGTAGCCCCACCCTCATCTTGACTAGAGTCCAGTGAGATCCATTTTGGACTTCTAACCTCTAGAAGTCTAACATTGGGACTGTTAGATGACAAATTTGTATTGTTTTAAGCTACCAAATAAGGTAATTTGTTATAGCAGTCATAGAAAACTAATATACATGACAAGGAAATATAAAAGCACCCAGGTTTGCAAAAAATATTAAATAAGTCAGAGTTAAAGAAAATAATTGCATTTAGAAATTAACTTCTCAACAATTTCATGCTACACTTTCCAAAAAGAAATCAACAAACAAATACAGTTTCTAAAAGAACATGAGAGAAGACAGTATTACATGCCAAAATATGTAAGGAATTTGTCCCATCTCAAGCAAAAAGAAAATAATCTGAGTAAAATAAGGGCAGAGAAACTGAATAGACATTTTTCTAAAGACGAAATACAAATAGCCAACAGGTACATGAAAGTTGCTCAACTTTACTAATTATGTAAATGAAAAATCAAAGCCACAATGAGATGTCACCTAATACCTATTAGAATGGCTGTCATCAAAGAGCTAGGACATAACAAGTGTTGGGGAGGATCTAAAAAGAAGGGAACCCTTGTGCACTGTTGATGCGAATGTAAATTGGTGCAGCCGCTATGGAAAACAGTGTAGAGACTCCTCAGAAAACTAAAAGTAGAGCTACCATATAATCCAACAATCCTACTTCTGGGTCTATAGCCAAAGAAAATAAAATCAGGGTCTTAAAGAGATATGTGCACCCCCTGTTAATTGCAGCACCATTGACAACAGCCAAGATATGGAAACCACCTAAGTATCCATCTATGGGTTATTGATACAAGATGTGTCACACACACACACACACACACACACACACACACACAGAGGAATATTATTCAGCCATAAGAAAGTAGGAAATTCTGCCATTTGTAACAACATGGATGAACCTAGAGGGCATTATGCTAAGTGAAATAAGCCAGACAGAGAAAGATAAATACTGTATCATCTCATTTACATGTGGAATCTAAAAAAGCTAAACTCGCAGAAACAGAATGGTGGCTGCAAGGGACTGAGGGGTGAGGAAAATGGCAAGATGTCAGTCAAAGGGTACAAACTTACAGCTGTCAGATAAGTTCTGAGGATCTAATGTAGAGCATGGTGCTTGTAACTATATAATACTCCATAACAATACTGTATTGTATATTTGAAAGTTTTAAAGAGAGTAGATCTTAAATGTTTGTAATTATATGAGATTATATAACACTACTCTGGTAACCATTTGGCAGTGCATAAGTGTATCAAATCAACAGGTTGTACACCTTAAACTTACACAATGTTAAATGTTAATGTTATCTCAATAAAGTTGGTGGGGGGGAACCCTATGAAATAGGTAGTATTACCATTCGCTTATTACGTGATAATACCAAGGCACAGAGAAATTAAACAACTTGCCCAAGCACTGACTTACTGGTACATCTGAGTTCTGAACCCAGTAATCTGGCTCCCTGGTCTGTGCTATATTAACTACTATGATCATTTCCAAAGTATTTGGGTAATAGAAATTTAAAAACAAAGAAATATTCTCTGAAAATTCAAGTTGTATACTTATGGTTTGTGCATATTTCTGTATTGAAGTCTGTTATACTTCAAGTTTTAAAAATTTACTTAAAAATCTATTGGGAAAAAAAAAGAACTATGGGAATTTTTATTATGCTAGGATCAAGAGGAATATAAAACCTGGGTTGCTGGCTTCCATCACACGCTAAGCAATTAATACCTGAAACAATGAGGGAATAACAGATGGTATGAAAGGAGATAAGCAAGATGATAATCAGAATAGCAATTTCTTAACCAGAAACCCTTTGTTCAAGATCAAAAGACCATATATATTTAAAGACAGGAGAGAAGAACTTGTGCATAAAGGCAACAAACTTAAAAGCAAGGGTCCTCATTAGTTGGCAACAGATGAATCTAAATTACATATCGGAGTCTAGAGGTGGGGTTGGCAAACTAGAGCCCATGGGCACATTTATTCCACTGCCTATTTCTGTAAATACAACTTTAGTGGAACATGGCAATGTCTATTCATTTATGTATCAAGTAGTTGGGACAGAGACTGTATGCTTACCGAGCCCAAAATATTTACTGGCGCTTTATAGGAAAAGTTTGGTGACTCCCGGTCTAGAAAGAGAAGCTAAAAATTTGAAAAATCCATGTTTTTTCATAAAATTCTGTGAGATCAAATTCGTCTTTTTTTCCTTCTCTTTCCTTCTTTTTTTTTTTTAAAGCCAACGTGACTGACTTTAAACGTCTTCTCTAATTCTCCTAGTCTTTGTGTGAAGGCACAGGTGTGCACTTAGTGGTAAATGCACTTCAAAAGTCAAGGCCACTTACTGTGAAACTAGAATTGAGGGTTTAAATATAAAATGCTCTAAACGAAATGGAGATTAATTAGGAATTCAAATACATTAACATTATGTGAATGGTCAATTAAATAACTAATTATGTTGAAAAATTAATTGCCTGCTCAAGTACAAGACCACACCCCACCACATAGCCTTTCCCAGCCCACACAGGTGTTCCGCATCTCTTAGCCTTCGAAAACGATTCGGCATTCATATGTAATGGTTGGAATAGCTGGACACACTTTCTTAGCATTCAAGTATCTATTCATTTTACGCGTATATAACAAATGACAATTTTGCGCCAGGAACTATGTTGGCATTTAGGAATATAGGGAAGAAAGATGGCTCCTGACGTCAAAAAGCTTGCCCTTGCCTCCATCCCTCCCTCCCTTTCTGTTCCAGATATGTTAGGTCTCACTCTAAAAGCTGCACATTCCTATGACACTTGGTTTTGATCTCTATAAAAAAATGGACAAAGAAAGAGAAGTCGCTACTGTTACAACTGACGTTGAAGGAAGCCTGCCTGGCTTGTAAAACATCTGCCTGGGCCCATTGGTTGTATGTACCCTGGCTGGTTCTCAAAATGGTGTGGAGGAGAGAAGCTGGAATTAAAAGGAGCAAATTTATTCTGCATAACTAAGTATCACCAACTTTTGACTCCACTTGGTGACTTAGAAACTTTTCTCCAACATTTGGGAAATTGAGATGAAAGGTAGATTCTGATTAGGGTAAGAGTGAACCCAGCAATCTGTGAGAAGTTTGAGACCCCCAAAAAATACATAATGAGTGAGTGATTTCCATACGCCAGGAATGTCGGATCCAAGGCAGGAATTTCAGAATAACATCTGATATTCAAGTTTCGTTGGTCCCTTGTCCTGCACTACAGTGAACTTCCACTGTTTCTAGATTTTCAGCTGCTCAACACAACAGCATATACTTGTGATTCTGTTGGGAAATGAAGGAAAAATGTCTACTCTACCCTTAAGGTAAAGCCCTGAGAACCAGGAAGAAAGAGGCAGGGGGTTGAAAAGTGATTCAGAGTAGAGCGATAGTTGAAGATGCAGGCAGCCATCCGCTCGGAGAGGGCCAACGGCAGCAGGAATCCTTAAAAAACACTAGAAATGACATTGAACTCCTCACAGTGTTTGGGAATGGGGTCTTGAGTTGTTTATTCTGGAAATAAAAGAGAAAGCACCCAAGAAGCCCTGGGGAATTGGAAACTTTCCGCTTATTATTATGAATCCTATTTTTGTTTCAAGTTATACTTCTTTCAGCCACACTGACCTCTCCCAACAGAATGAAAGCACATGTATTTACCTTTATATTTCTCCTGTACTGAGCTTAGTGTATTGTAGAGCAGAGGCTCATTAAATTAAGGAGGGAACAGATTTCAGGAGCAGCAGGGAGACTGCATAAAAACGATGATCTTTGTTTCCACGTAAGAAGCAATATAAAATTGGCTGAGGGCTAAATAAATTACTTTTGTCTAGTTGAGTTTCCCTAACTGCAAACAGTTTCTCTAAAGTTAGGACTGGGAAAGGGTGGGAAGTATGTCAGAATGGATGCTCAGAATAATTGTGAACGGAGTTGGGAATGAAAGAACTTTTTCTGTAGCACAACTTCAAGCTGGAAGAAACAAAAATTTTTTTAAAGGAGAAGATACATTTGCTATTTAAATAAAGAGAAAACAGGCATCCCTAATGCTAATTTGACTTATTCTTGGGATTATATATGATATGGACCAGAGATTTCTAAACAAGGCTTTATAATAAAATCACTACAAACAGATTTGTAGGTTTATTGAAAATACATGCTCAGATTCAACCTCTGGAGATGCTGTTATTCTTGGCCTATGTAGAACTCTGAAATTTATATTTTTACTGCATTTCCCATAACACATGAAGATCCTAGAGGAAAGTTTCTACTCCAATTGTCTTTTTAACCCCAGGGCTGGCATGATTACTGAATTTACTAATAATGTGTTCACCAAGTAATACCCATCCCTTGCCTTCATAAATTCAAAGTTTACCAATAAAAACAGTTTAATCTAGTCTAATTTTCATCTTGTTTTCCCTTAAATGCATCCTCACATTGCCAGTAATATACCTAATACACTCTGCATCTCGCCCAATAAGCCGAAAACTTAGGGAATGGCTAAAATAAGGCTCTCAACTAAGAATAAACATCAGTAGCAAAAAAAGGGGAAAAAAGAGTAATGAATAAGTAACTTTTTTATTTTTATTAATAGACAAGATGATATTAGTAACAGCAGCACATGTAACAGAAGAAATATTGTTTTGATGCTTCAGACTTTCAATCTGTAACTGCGTACTTACATTCACTTTAAATTCTAGTAGATCAATCAATTTTTGGATTGATAGAGATAGGTAGAGATAAAAAAAATAGAGATAGGAATCTTGAAATTTAAAACATGTCACACACAAATTCCAGTTACAAAAAAGAAAGGGAAATACAGATTTTCCATTGTAAATTCTTCACTTGTGGTTTTACCTTAAAGGTAACAATGCCAATTTTGGGCACATAATTATGTGGTTCTGGTTCAGATGATGATATAATAAAGGTTGCTTCAGTACTTTCATTCATCATCTATGCATGAGCTTCTAAGTTGGGGCATCAGCTTTAGTTAGCAATTTAAACTGAGAGGGTAAAAGACATTTTTCAAGAAAGCTAAGAATAGGAAAGTTGTTGCAAAGTTCATTTTCTGATAGGAGATAGTGGGAAAATTTGGAGTCCACACAGTACCCATAAATGATGTGACACAGAGTTGCAATGATTTGAAACTATTAAAAGAGAAAAAGTCTTTCTCCCAATTGAAAAAAGCACAATCTTGGGATAGGTCTATTCACATTACACCAAAGTTTTCTAAAGTATCCATATAACATGACCCGCCTTGTTTCCTTCATGCCAAGATGTATACTCTTCATTCCCATTCTCTCTCTCTCTCTCTCTCTCTCTCTCTCTCGCTCGCTCGCTCGCATGCACACACACATACACACCTTTCTGAAAGAGGATGCATATTAGGATTGATGAGTATATTTAATGTGGTTTATTTTCCATGAAAATTATTAATAAGTCAGAGGTATATTTTGCAACTGATGGCATGCTAGTATTGAGGAAGTATTGCACTCAAGTCCCAAATCTAGTTGTTTGGTTTTCAGCTTAATTGAGACTGTGCTACACTGATCCAATGAGCCTGGTCCTAGACAAAGGAAATCCCCTGGAAGTCAAGTGAAGAACTGGGGCGGGGTGGGGGGTAAGGATGATTTGAACTATGTGCTTAGACCAGCTGCAGTTCATTGCACAAGTCATTGGACAATCCAAAGGTCACAACTCTTCCATCACTTCTTTCAGTTCCCACACAGTCAGAAAGGTACTACCCTCTCCTTGCCAGAGCAACAAAAACTGACGAAGACCAGAAAAGTAACTTGAAAAAGAAAATTTGAACAGTTCTTAAATTAACCAAGGCAGGTCCCATATTCACATTTTATTCAGAGAAAGAAAATAAGTATTTTGTAGGTGTACTGGAACCTACTCTTGCGGACTCCCTAAAGCTAATTGCTAAACTTCCGGGAATTTTATGAGGTAGCTGTAAAATTGTTGGAAAAACTGGCCACAGTGGGAGTATCTACAACACAAAAGTCAGCACATGGCTATAAATCAGGGCCTTTTGATCCCCCACAGAGCCAATTTACCTGCATAGCACATGCAGAAACATGTTATAGTAGAATGTTCCATTTTAGAAAAATGAAAAACACATCTTTTATTGAAAAACATTTGTCTTAGGACAACTGTTTCTCTTATTTCAAAATTTATTAACTTTTTCCTTCCAGTTTTAGAAATTATCTATACAACACATGAAATGCTATTGATGGGACAGAATTAATTATCTTTAAAAGCAATATTTTAGATAAAAAACAAATTTTAACTAGATCTGATCTAGCCTCATCAACCCAACGTCATTTAAAAATATTTACTTATCACTATGTCCAAAGACACATGAAGTTTTCTTACCCTACACCAAATAAAAACTATTGATCTAAATGAAAATTAAGTTACATACACACACACACCTGATATGGAACATCCTGTTCCAATTCAAATACAGTCATTACCATCCACAAAGAAGACATGTCTTTGCGTGTCCGAAATCTGCAGGGAAGACAACAGAGCTCCCAGCAGGCATAACCCATCTAAACATGTCTCCCTGTAGATACCACAAGGCACAAAATAACATTTCCTCACTGTTGAAATCTGCCTGCCTGCTCCAATGAAAACACAGGCCTCTATGAACCCTGAATTGGGGATTAAAATGTCTGACTTTATCTAAGATTCCCAGACTTTTTGTATGTGAATGCTTTGAAAAAAAAATTTTTAAGATTTTTTTTTAAAACCAAAATGTTTTAAAGCATTGAATTTAGTCCATATATGGAACTGAATGGGTCATAAGTATCACAGTCTATTTTTATAATTTTCACATATATTGAATATTGTATTTCTTGGAAGCATAATAGTATTCAGATCATTGTTTCTCATGTTAAAAAATGGACCTGGAGAAGTGACAACTCTTCCTTACAGAAGAATTCAGAATAATTTGGTGGAGCTTAAGTCCTATGCTTGAGTGTGGGCCACACTTACTCTCTTTCTTCCAAAGAGTAGAGTTGGAAAAGAGAGAGGAGGAAGAGTAACTTTACAGTGAAGAAACCCTGCAATACATCCTCTAGCCGGGTGATCAAGGTTAATATCACCAGTGGTAAATCATGTTGATAGCAAGTGATGAGAATGACACTTCACCTCTGTGGTCTTCTTCCAAATGACATAACCCTAGTCTAATCCTGATAAAAGCCTCAGACAGATACAAATTGAAGGATAGTATATAGAATATCTGACAAGCACTCCTCAAAACTGTCAAGGTCCTCAAAAACAAGGAGAGTCAGAGAAACTGTCACACAAAGTTAAGGAAGCATGACAACTAAATCTAATGGGCATCCCAAAACAGAAAAAGGACATTAGGGAAAATTAGTGAGATATGGATAAAGTATGGAGCTCAGTGAATAATAATATCCTAATGGAAAAGGGGGTCAATTGTATGGTGATGGGTAGTAACTAGATTTTGGGGGGTGATCACTTTGCAATGTAAACATGTCAAATTTTGTTGTACACTTACACATTTATATATGAATAAAAATGTATATAATTATAAAAAAAAACATGGGGAAGGAAACAAGAATAAAACAAACAAAAATAAAATACTAATGTTGGCCCTTTTGTTGTGACAAATGTACCATACTACGGTAATGTGAAATGTTAACAGTCAAGGAAACTGGGAAAAGAATGAACAGGGACTCTGTCCTACCTTTGCAACCCCTGTGTTAATCTAAAACCATTCTAAAATTAAATGTTTTAAAATATATTTGACCTCTTAGACAAAAATGCAAAAGGATGTACTCCCATTCCTGACCAAGCGCCCTTATCAGCCCCCAAAACATAGACTTGGTTTCCCTTGGATGAGTGGGGAGGACGCTATAGGTGTGAGAGAGGCTTCAAAGTGTAATTACCTGGATGAAAGATGCTGGCTTTTCTAATTTCAGGGATGAATAGGAGTTTCAAAATATCAGCTGAGTACTGGAGCCACAGGGATGCTTTCTTTCTCATGCATGAAAAAAGGCTCATTAAGAATTTTTGTCATTTGAGGTGAACATCAAGAAGGGGTCACTTTGGAGATGTTGGGCATTGATTCCCAAAGAGGGGAGCTCTGGGAGCAGGAAACCACAGGAAAACAATTGCTAGAGAGCCCTGGTGAGTCCAGGGCAGAAAAGCTTGTCTGCTGAGTGGGATGTGACTCTGAGGGAAAGAAGCTTGATTTAGGGACACCCAGGCCCAAAGGCACTGTCCCACAGCAGCTCACTCCGGGAGCTTTGGGGGAAAGGCTCTTTCATAATTTTAAACAGCTTGTGATTTCCCCTTCAAAGCAGGATCTCCAAGGGGAACTGAATATAACTGCTAATTCCACTTGGTCCCACAGGTGCCATGTGGCCTGTAGACGTGAGGTTTCCAGGGGTTTGTTGTTAATTTAATCTCTCTCTCTCTCTCAAATCCATATTAGAAAATGTTCGCCCACTAGGATATCTTGTCTCCCCCGTGGGACAAGTCAGTGAGCTTTTATCCTCTCATGACATAAATCTGCCATCTGTGTCACTGAAATCTTCAATGTAAGGAAACAGGTCTAATTCTCAATTTGAGAGAAGCCCAGAAGCCCAAACAAGGAAATGAGGACTCTAGGAAACAGTGTACATTCAATTTTTGTCTTGATTATTTTGTATCTCTTGTCATATCCACACGGATATGGCACAACGAAGAAATGAAAAAACAAATTTTGGTTTGAATATGAGAACTGTCCTTCTGAAAAAGAACCAAAGGGAGACACACACACACACACACTTCAGGCAAAATAAAAACAATATATATTCTGTTTTATTCTGTCCTGGTCACTTGCTACCCTTATGTATGATTGCCTTCCCTGGTGTAATAATTTATTGCCCATTAGGTCAATATTTTGCAGGCCCACTTTTCTCTCTTTGGCTGCATGGGTGACTCCATCAGTGGTAATGAACTGTGTCGTGGGTAATCACACCATCAAGACCCATCTACCTTAAGGCCCAAAGCTTGAAACCTTCCCAGCACTCAGTCCTGCAAAGAGAAAAAGAGCATTGACCTGCAAAAAACAGAGACCTGAGAACCTCTGGAGATATTAGGTTTAGGCTTAACAGTGAGTCATTAATAAATAAGATGCGGTATAATTATCAATATGAACCTCATTTAATAATTAATATCTTGCAAACAAAGAGAAATGAAATACCAAGTGGAATTAGACAGAGGTTATATTCAGTTCCCCTTGAAGATCCTGCTTTGAAGGGGAAATCACAAACTGTTTAAAATTATGAAAGAGCCTTTCCCCCCAAAGCTCCCGTAGTGAGCCACTTAGCAAACAGGATTCTTAACACTCAGCCATCTGTGCTCTACCAGGCTTTACCCATGCTCAATTCTAAAAGCACAACTCCTCCCATTTAATAATAACTTTTCACCCTTCGGTAACGTATCAAAAGATTTTGGTGGAAGTGTGTGATTTATAAAAATGAATGGCAAAAGTAGTTAAATATAGCCTCTTTCATATGTCATTTTTATTACCTAGGATTCTTAGGTTAGAATTTGTTGCCAGTAACCTCCAGTTTCTGCTGACAATCTCAAGCTTTGATGCCCAACACTTTGCTAAGTAGGGGAAGGGAACTAATAATTACTGAGCATTCACAGAGGTGGGTGGACTGTTGTGTTGGTTATCGTGTGTAGTTCTCTAAACAAGCCGATGAGTCCAGGCTTATTAACGTCAATTAACAGTCCAGAAAGTTTCAGGCTAACAGAGGTCAACCACTTACCCAAGAGCAAAAGTAGTGGTTTGGGAATTTGGTTCCTGACCTTTCCAATCCCTAAAGCCCACCATTTTTCTATTCTGGGTCCTAAATATATCTGTAAGTAGAACACAAAGGTCTGCTTGATGCTTTGAAATGATTGTATCTAAAGTAATGTCATGGTTATTTACATAACATTATATTAATGTCCCGTAATATTCAGCAGTTTATCAACAGTTGGGAGAACAAAGAAAAACAGCACTTTCTAGGTCAATGATTCAGAAGGGGGTCCAGTAACTAACTGTCCAGCATGACTGGCAAATGGAGTCTGTGATGAAGAGAGAGAAACAGGTTTTCACCATCACTCAGAAACTTCCCCACTGCACCCGCCCCTCCCTGCTGTGCCAGCCACTCAGCTCCACCAGTGTGCTGGAGGGGAGGGTTACAATTTCTTTCCATAATTTTTTTGCCTAGCACAAGCAACTCTAATCCTCATCATGAAATATGTTCACTTTAGGCTAGAATCAAATCATAAGTGCCCCCGACTATGCTAGAGAGTATCCAAATGTGGTGTGTTTCTTTTTTCACCATCTTGTGCTTGAAGACCAAACACTAAACAGGATCTGAGATTTTCTTAGGAATGGAATGTTAGTTTAGTCATGAACCTACACCTTTATCACCTGTGGTTTCAGTGACCCCAATCTCACTTCCTCCTACAGAGCATCTCCCCGCTGCTGTGAGCACAATAGGTATTTCATGCTTTTTAAAATGAGTATGTGTGCTTGTATTTCAGAGTCAGTTGAAAATACCCATCAGATTCTGTTCACATTGCCTAAATCTTACAGTCAAATTTTACTGAAAACACGTTTTTAAAGTAATAATGACAAAAATAATAAATAATAATAGTAAAACAAATACTCTGCCTTAAACAAGTTTTATTACTTAAGTTTTAATACTTAAATAGTTACTATAATCAGTGAGTTCTCTCTTGCCGAGTTGAAAAATACAAGGCATAAACTTGCCCCCCCCCTCAAAAGATGACTTCAAACAGAATTAAATTTGGATCCTCTATATATGTGATGAATCTCCCATAAGATAGTTGCATAATAATGAAGTTACTTAATTTCAAAAATGTCCTCTCTGCTCTGTGACCTACTGGAACTCCAGCCATCTTTCAAAGCTCAGGTCATCACATTTCCTTCCTGAAACCACAGGCTTTCACTCTGTCCTTTCTCCATTTCCCAAACTCTATTAAATGTCAGGTTGTGCCACACAAATTAACATATAGCACAAGTTTATATTATATTGTAAGGTGATACAAATGTCTTCAAATATCATTCTCATCTCATACACACGAAACTGATCCTCCTAAATGCAAAAATGGTTCCCACATTCCTCCACTGCAGTTCGCAAAGGGCTGGGCACATACCGTGTTTCTTCGAAAATAAGCCCTAGCCGGACAATCAGCTCTAATGCGTCTTTTGGAGCAAACATTAATGTAAGACCTTGACCCGGTCTTACATTAATGTTTGCTCCAAAAGACGCATTAGAGCTGATTGTCCGGTTAGGGCTTATTTTCGGGGAAACACGGTAGCAATGATCTGGGCACATGTTACATCCAATAAGTGTTCGTGGACTGAATGTTAATCCTTTGATTTTCTATGTAATGTTCTGCTTTTGGAATGTTTTCATCTTCCATTATTTTGTTAGACGTTATTTTATTTCCTTTTGATTTATTTTTCTGACCCTGACACACAAATGCTCTTTCCCTTCCTTTTGATCACTCCAAAGGCTCTCTATCTCGTTAAAATCTACCCTTCAATCCTACCTCTTCCAGGAAGCCTCTCTAATGGCCTTTGTGTAGCCATCTTTCCTTTAGCAGCTATAATTTAAATGATGCGATCATGTTCTTAAAACCCTATTACTTCATGCTGTTCTTCAGCATTTTCCATCGTACATCTAATTTCCCCAAGTAGATAATAAGATCCCTTAGCTCAGAAGACGTACCTTCTACACTCTTTGTGTCCTCCACAAAAATAGGCGCATGAAATCTAAGGAAATACAGATTGATCTGGTTTCTAATTTATATGCCCTGTCACATTTTGTAGTTTCCTCTGTCCTCAATTAGCTTATCCATCATACACTTTTTCCCCAAAAAACAGATTTTTTTTTTCTTTTTTTACTTTATAACCTAGCCATGCAGGGATTTTATTAATAGCTCAGACTACTTAATAGGTGCCAGCAATTTCTCTTAGATTTCCAATTAGGTGTTTTTAAGAAGTTTCCCAATTCCTAAAGATTTTAAAGCTTCTTTTAAATTTCTCATTGCAATGTTTCCTAATATTTGGCCCAGATCCCTTTTCTAAAATTAAGTAACCATATAATGCACTTTTCCTCCATTATAGCCAGAATATTTAGATGAATTTAGTTATGTTATGATAATTACAATAAAGGCCTTCACCATGAATTACTGCATCATTTCCTTTCTGCTCCTGACTTTCACTCACTGCATTTGTCCTTATGGGTCTGAAATTTGGGTCCAGACACATAGCCCTCTCACCAGGTCATGGAGTCACACAGAGAACCCTTATTCTAAGTAAGGTTACATTTTTCTCCCACTTTAGAAATCTGTAGATATATTATTAGTGAATATATATTTTTATTGTTAAATTAACAGTGTGCTTATATAGAAAAACAGAAACTATTCTGAACTTCCTAAGAATTATTAAAATTGAGGTAATATCTAAAAGTTTTTGTTCTGTTTGATCTAAAAGGGGTCTCTAAAAGAAGTACATTAGTCAAAAATATTTAATGTTCATGTGTAAAGCAAAGGAAGAAAAAATCGTGTATAAATGTTAGTGGATATGAATTTGATGGAGATCGAGGTTCATTTTCACTAACATCTGCCCTGAGAATATCAGTATTTAATATTTTAAGATTTTCAATAAGGAATTTGGCAGAGAAACGCATACGTGATTGTCAGTTACTGAATGTAGACAATTGAACTTTTATTTGTTAAATGAAGATGTGATGATTAAAAAAAATAAAAATAAAAAATTCTTCCAAATGCTTTTTTGGTTAAAACGGTATATTCTTTTACTATCAATATCAGTGATTTATGGATTTATGAAGTTCTCTCCATAGTAATGGTACTTGCTCTATAAATAATACATGCTTTCCTCAAAGTAATTGTCCCTCTAAAAGAGAAAATTGTGAAGTTAATTTTTTTTAAAAATATACAGAAGAAATAGAGAATTTTGAAGAAGATAATATTGAGAAGAATAGTTTTTAAAAATAAAATGTTTCATAATTAACTATATGAAATATTCCTCAGAGGCTTGAGTGCCTACGTTTATTTTTTAAATGGAGTCATGTGCATAGACTGTGTGTTGTATTAGGTAAACATGTCTGCCTACCTTTCAATTCTCTTTGCAAGTCTCTTCTTCCCTTCAGCATCAGTTCTCTTAAGCCTCTTCCTCAATTTCTCATCTCTCAGTTCCTCACTTAACAATCAATTTGATGAGAACAATAAATGATGTCCTGACCAGTAAAGCAATTGAAAGAGGCAAACATCATTAGACCTTAATTTAACAAATTAACGTTCAACTGTACTGACACCAAGCAAGGAAAAATCCTGAGCATAGTAACATGCTGTCTGAATTCTGACAGTGTCTCTTTGTAACTCACAGAAAGGATGTATGCTTATGGTTCTATTTAAATCTGGTCTTCACTGGCACCCCTCACCGTGCATCACAGGCCTAAGGGATCTTACATTTTCCACAATGCTGAGGTGAGTTGGAAAAATAACATTTCCACAAAGCCTTAGGAATAAGCTAAAGACGACTATCAGGCATATGTTGCTTGACCAGTTATATGCTGTTTTTATGCCCCAGATTCCGTCCCTTCTTTCGTCATCCTTCTCCTTCCTTCTTATTTCTTCCCTTCCTCCTACTTCTCCACCAGCACACAACTGAAGCACCTCTTTTTCCAGGAAGTCTTTGCTGACCCTCCCTGGCCACATTAAATACTCCATCTCTCTGCCCCTGTGTTCCCGTGTGTTGATCTTTCGGGGTGCTCACTACTGCTCTGTAATTGCCTGTTTACTTGTCTCTGTTTCAAACCATCCTGCCACCCACACTGAGAGCTCCCTCTGGTGGGCACTGTCTTTAACCACTGTGCCTCTGCTAGATGTCCACCATGGTGTCTGTATTATGAATTTGAATGAATGAATCAATGAATGAATAAATCAACAAATGAATGGCTGTATTCATGAACAGCTCTCTTCTTCTCACAGGATAGTCTAGACTTCTTAGTCTGGTCCCAGATTCATCTCTTTTTTCCTTTCCCTCTTCATCTCCTGTAACTTTCCTTAAGTGGTCTGGTCATTCAAATGGTCCAGTCAGCCAGAACTTATCCCTTCTCACACTGGCTGTGCAGTTTTATACTGCAGGCCTGTGATGGTCTTTCTAATTAAAATACCTTCTGTCTGTAGGCAGAGAAAAGCAAGATTGGGCTTGAATGTTCCTACCCAACATTCCTCGAGCACTTTGTTCCTATTACACTAGTGTAGCAGAAATTACTAGTGTAGCAGAAACCATAGCTAGCAATACAGCTACCCACTTCCCCCTCCGCCCTGAACTCTTTAATCAGAAAGCGCTGTTTGGAGTGTCTTTGTACCTTCAGAGAGTCTAAGTGATTTGCCCAAGTTCACAAAGCTGGCAAAAATCTGGAAGTCCAGCACTCTAAAAATATTTCTCTGAACCTCCCTTTCTTTTTCACACCTGCTCACTGTTCAAGGACTTTACTACTTTTAATAATAATAATAATAATACCACACACACACACACACACACACACACACACACACACATTTTGTATACTTTTATATGTGTCTCAAATTTCTCTAGAGATCAACATGAATGTAGGTGCAAAATATATATGAAAGCATATGAAAGGCCCTTCTTGGGAAGAATTCTGAATGGAAAGCCAGACACCAGCATGCAATTCTCAAGCTATGGCAACATCTGTTGATATTATCTGTCATTATCATGCAGCTTCCTTTGCAAACATTTCCTACTCCTAAATTGTTAGAGTTCTGATGTACAAGATGAAGACGAGCAAAGATGGACTAAATTGTTGTAATATCTCTACATAGAAAACAACAACAACAACCTTGTAATGTCCCTGTTGAAAACCAGTTTGGGAGGAGAAACTGCTTGTTAAGCTACAATGAAGCCCAACTACAAACAACCACTGTCTGGTATATTTTCTAGACTGTCTGTAGACCTCTTTCACATTTGCTGACAAGAGTGAAAACTCATTGGAGGGCTCTGGGGGCAGGAGGGAGGGAGGAGGCCTTTTTTAAGTAGGCCAAGTTGCTTTGAAATAAGTGCGGCCTGAGCACAAATCCTGGAATCGGAGGCTTTCTGAACTGTAATCCGAGCTCAGACACTGATCCTTCTGCAACCTAGGATGAATTACTCAACCTTTTCCGCTTGGTTTCCAGATCCTCTAAGTAGGGATAACAATCCTGACCTCAGAAGGCTAGCATATGAATTAAACATTTGAGATGCCTGATCTCATAGACAGGCCGAATGAAGCATCCCGTTCCTGACAGATATAGTAACTCTTTCAACTCAAATTACCAAGAACTATTTCTGCTAAAGGGACAAACAATGGCCGACTCCTATATCCGGGTTCCCTGAGTGTTGATGCAGCCTCAAAAGAAAGCCATACTCAAAAATGAAAGAAACATGGGCTGAAAACAGAAAACAAGAAAAATGTTGACCACCCCAACATCCATCACCAACAGTTCAAGTATGAGGCTCTTTGACATCTGGAAGTTCTTTCAAAAGTGTCATTTTAGACTATACAGAACAACCAGATTCTGTAATCTTGGCAATACAATTGAAATATATAGAATCGAGTCACTTCAGAGTGAGGGGATGTGTCTTAGAGCACCACACATAATTATAGACTCACTCGATTCAAGATTAATTTTCCCAGAAGAGTAAATGTAAGAGGGGAAATGCAGTCTTGGAAAGGTCAGCTCTAAAGCCAGTATAACGTGATTTTGCTTTCATGCTGCTTTTGCTTTTCTCAGCATTCTCTCTCATATCTCACAGTGTCTCCTACACTCATGACAAACAGAACCTGGTGGTTATGTGGCCACTGAATGAGTTATCTATTGTTGCATAACTAATGACCCCAAAATATAGTGGCTTGACAATATATTTGAGGTCAACAACAATACTATTACCTCAGGTTTCTGTCTGTCAGGAAATCTGGGCGTGGCTTAGCAGGGTCTCTGCCCCAGGGTCTCTCACAGTCAAGATGTAATCACAGTGTCAAGAGGAACTGCAATCACCTCAGGGCTCAGCTGGGGAGGGACCAGTTTCCCTGCTGCCTTGGAACATGATGGTGGCAGGATGCAGTTCTCACAGGCTGTTGGACTGAGGGCCTCACTTCCTCACTGGCTTCTGTCCAGAGTCGGCTGCTCTCAGTTCCTTGCCACATGGGCCTTCCCATAGGGTAGCTCATAACATGGCTGCTTGCTTCATCAAAATAGGCAAGCAAGAAGATCTGGAGAGGGAGATTAAGACAGAAGGACAGACAGAGAGAGGAAGATTAAGGCAGAGAGAGAGAGAGAGAGAGAGAGAGAGAGAGAGAGAGCGATCCAGCAAGACTGACATATGTCAGTCTTTTGTAATAATTTTGGAAGTGACATCTTATCTCTTTTGCTATATTCTATTCAATAGAAGTGAGTAGCTAGGTCCAGCCCACATTCAAGGGTAGGAGATTACACAAGGCTGTGAATTACGCAAGTTTGGGTCACTGGAGGTCATCTTAGAAGACATCTGCCACAAACTTCTGCATACTTTATATTATATCTAATTTCCTTTCCAACATTGTTAATATTCAAGAATGTTTCTCAGTGTTAGCACAAGCTTTACTATTCAGTAAATACTTACATGACTTTATTATAAGATGTGAAAGAGCTCTTAAAGTATCATAGCGAATGTTAAAATAACAGCACAAAAGTCCCCCAAATCTCTCAGGGTAGTACAGGAGCACTGATGTATCACCAACAGTGTGGCTCACAAGAGAGCAACAGGATGGCAGGGGGTCTGTGTAAGGGATAAGATGGCATTGCTCTGTGACCACAGCATCAACACCGTTTACAATGCATTCAAATGTCCTTTCAAATAATGGCTCTCTACGCAATTCTGGAAAATCAGAAAATATAAAGCTTGTATCTGCATTAGTGCATGCTTATTAGTGAGGCTTTCTTAGCATACCATGTCACATTATTTCAAATTTGTAAAAAATATGCTCACACTTTATGCCTCTGTGTGTGAACATATGAATATGCTTGTAAAAAGCAAAAGTCCTGTATTCCATAAATGTTTCTATATGGAACGTTTTTGAAATCTAATCGGTTAGCTCATTTGGACCATAAAGTCATATGCTTGATACTCATGTAAGTTAACTAGTTTTGCAAGAGAAAAAAAAAAAATGTTGCTGAAAGTGTTACCCAATCCCTGTGTTGGTGGACAGGTAGACAGGTAGATATAAAAACTGTGTAACATACATTTGTGGTTGTATAAAGAATGTGGACAGATTAGAGGAAAAATGTATTACTGCCCTTATGAAAACAATTCAAGGTACATTATCTACAAAGAAAGGGCCAACATCATGATTTACATATTGCTTCTCAATAATAATCATTTGTTTGGAAAGATAATACTTTCTTAAGAATACCCATTCAGCTTTCAATCTAATATTATTGAATACATATTTAATTAAAATCTTACCACTATTAATATGTTTACTGAAAGAGCCCTGTTGTAGTTGTAGCAGATACTTTTGCTTACTACCCACTCCTTTTACAAAACAGTCTTCCTTTATTCTGAAATATTTTATATTTGTTATTTACAAACACATCGCTGTTTAGATCATCCTCAGCATAGTGGTCTAAGACAGATTACAAAAGACATATTTCCAGTTCTGTGTCATCACAGAGAAAAGATGGAGAAAAATAGGAGTTTTTTTTCCTCAAGCTTTGTATCTATGATAAATTAGCTGCTAACTTTGTGAAGAAAGATTCCTTTCCTCAAGGGTTTCAAAACACTATTTGTGTGGGAGTCTGGAAAGCAGATGCTTACTGTAAATCAATAGTTTTAGCTGTTAAAATTCAGTGCAACTAAGATTGTGTTAATTGAGGAACAGTAACTAGAAAAAAGAAAAAAAATAAACTAATCTTTCCTCTCTTCTGTTCACTTGTCAAACCATATCTGAAATACAGTGTTTATAGTCTTAGCATAGAATTTCAAGCGGGATATTGATACATTATAGAATGTCTGTTCAAAGGCCACAAGAATAAGTGTTATAAAAGATGGTTGAAAAATCAACAGAGGTTGTTTTAGTTGGCTAGGGTTGCCAAACCAAAGTGCCACCGCACACTGGTGGTTGAAACAGTAGAAATGTATCGCCTCAGTTCTGGAAGTAAATTCCTGACATCAGGGTGCTGTCAGGGTTGGTTCCTTGTGAAGGCTGTGAAGAAAAGATCTGTTCCAGACCTCTCTCCTTGGCTTGTAGATGGCGTCCTCCTTCTATTCTCACATCTCCTTCCGTGTAGGCATGTTTCTGTGTCCAAATTCTCCTTTTTATGAGGACATTAGTTACGTTGGGTTAGTATCCACTTTAACTAGATTACTTCTATAAACACCCTGTCACCAAATAAGGTCACATTCCGAGGTACTTGGGGGTTAGGACTTCAGCACATCAATTTTGGAGGGACACAATTCAATCCATAATGGACGTCTAAGTTTAGTAAGAAAAGTGTTAGGGGGTATATACGAGTAGTAACTTTTTTCAAGTTTCTGAAGGATGTGGCTGCAAATGAGGGATGAGATTTTTCTGGACTGCTCTAAAGAATAAAATTAAAATGAATATATGAAGTTAGGGAAATAAGATATTTTAATGTAAGGAAATTCATTCTTTGAGAGGCTATACAATGTCCTATGAGAAAGGCTTTGGATCTTGAAGTCATTGAGGCAAGAATGTAAAATCTCATTACTAGTAACTGTTAGCTATGGATCTTAGACTTGTTTTTTAATTTCTCTCTGCCTTAGCTATTACCCTTTAATAAAATGGAGATAATAATCCCTACTTTATGTGGTTGTGGTGAAAACTAAATGAGATGATGTATATTCAACATCCAGCACAGCACTCAGAACAGATGAGAACCTCAGGTAAGGTAGTTATTAATATCATTATTATTTCTATTTGGCGTTTTCTAATGACTGTAAGGTGACGAGATAGTTCTGAAGAATTGAAATTGTGGCTAGAGGGCCACTTTTCACAGGCATCATTACTGGAATTCTTACACTAATTGGAAGTTTGATAAGGGACTTTTAAGGTCACTTGTAAATCACGATTTTATAGTTCCAGCAGGTAGATAAGGTGGAAGTAGATTCAGCAGCCCCCAGTTTACATTGTCGCCCCTGAACAAAAACTATAGTTGTTACGGCTTACTTTGGTTGTATCATTCCTCAACGACTTAATTTCATAACTTGTATCAATAGTGTTCCCTGTCCTGAGTTTAATTAATGTTTAAAAATATCTATACAAACACCAACATCAATTATAATGTAATCTTTGATGTCAAATATGGTCACAAAAAGCAGCACTGAATGGACTATGGATGTAGCTCCCTGGAATCGAATGTGTGCCTTTTGACGCACGTCCATTGTGGGTTTGCTAAAACAAGTACAAATTAACCTCCTCCTCATCTGCTCACTTATTGACTCCTAAGTCATGGAAATATGCTCTGGTACCCTGTTATATGCCCCGAGGCTGTCCTAGGCACTAGAAAGACAAAAGTAACAACACAGGTACTCTTTCCATCTTCAGCGAGTTTTCAGGTCAGTGGTCATAACGTCTAAGTAGATAATCACTGAACAGGTGCTATGAGAGGCGAGATATAGATGACTGTGGGGGTAGACCAGATGGGCACCTAATCACACTGTTGATGGTCAGGAAGGACTTGGCAATGGAAGTATGTCTACGCTGAGACCTAAAGTGTGAGTTGAAGTCCACAAGTGAAAAGGAGGAGAAAACAGGATTCTAACAAAGAAAAAAAGTGTGTGTGTGAATGCTCAGAGTCAAGAAAGTTCATGCATCAAAGGAGGAACTCCAAAATGTAGCAGAGGTGAGAAGGAACATGGGTGGTGGAAAACAGCCCTGAGCCAAGAGACAGAAGACCCGAGCTGGTCATTAAGAGGTGGTGCCCCGAACTCCCACCCAGGAATGTACATTATTTAAGATCTTTTATGCAAACAAATAAATTTTAAAAGATCATGGGATACTCTTACCATAAGACATGGAAAGAATTGTGGATTACTAGATGTTGATCTTCTAAAAGCCAAATCTCTTTTCCTCATCTTTATAATAACTCATTATAAAGATGCGCAGTACCGTGAAATTGTGTAGAATTGACCCAAGAGATACCTCTCTCTTCTGGTCTTAAGTGGAAAGACCCACAGTCTCAAAACTATCACATATGACATCCATACGCTACAACAACAGGCCAGGAGTGATGAAAATGGCATTATTCACCCCAATTATTCATTGTCAGTCCCCTTCCTAAAAGAGGAGTATATGTCCCTAATTTTTGCCATGTGACTTACAGTGCTTCTCCTTGGGAAAGCCATGTTCCACTGCCACCTCATTAGCACTGCAGTTGACTATGTAACTTACTAAGGCCAGTGCAATGTCAGTAAAAGTCATATATGCATCACCAGGGCAGATACTTCAAGTGCCATGAAATGGCTCTGCTGCTTTTTCTTCTGCCATAAGACTGAAATAAGGCCTTTTCCTTTAGTCTGGATTCCAAATGAAGAAGATACATGATGAATGTATGGTGCCAGGTGGATGCTAGCCTTAGTGGGGGAGGGGTCACTTTGCAAATTATATAAATGTCTAACCACTATGCTGAACACCTGAAACTAATATGAAATAATGTTGAATGTCAACTGTAATTGAAAAATAAAAATTATTTTTCAATTAAAAAAAAAGATACGTGGAGAGTCACAGCTTTCCTAGAATCTACATGGACAGATTGAGAAATAAACTGTTAGTTTTGTAAACCACTGAGATCTTGAACTTATTTTTTATTGGAGTATCACACAGAGAAAGATCTCTGATCCAAGGAGATACAGGATTTATTTTAATTTCCTTTCCTAAGACAAAAAAAGTGTAGGTATGTCCAAATAAATGCAAAAAGTAATTGCCCTGCCCCCAGGGTGGTGCAGTTAGTGCACTGGGCAATACCCACTGGAAGGGCAGACCCAGTGTGTACACCAGTCATGTGCCAGTCTCACCCTGGCACAGCTCCCCAGCCTGCATTGGCTCAGGGACAACAATGACAGCTCTAATCCGTCTTCAACACACTGCAAGGAGGGCTATTTGCCCTGTTTCTCTCCTACACACACACACACACACACACAAATACACACACACACACACAACCACAAACACACACACATAACTAACAACAACAACACATACACAGTTTGGGCAAGAAAGAATACCACTGGGCAAATTGCCTTTTATACACAATCTAATTTCTTCAAGGCTTTTCCTACTTGATTTTCCGAATTCACCTTCTCATCTTCCATGGCAACAAGACAAGACAAAATGGTTCTGTTTAATATTCAAGAGCTGCTGCTCCCAGACAATGCAGTGCTGTTCCGCAGAAAAGCCCTATTCAGCAAACAGAAGAATCCCTTTAACTCTTGTCTTCTCATCCCTTGTGAATCAGATGTACCCTGACCAATACCTTTGCCAAACCCCCGATTTCATCTTCCTGACAGCATAGGCTACAAACACACATCGGGATGAAAAATAAAGTGCATAGCTAAACCATTTGCTATCTACTCATTTCTTTCTATAAATCAACAATATAGCAGGATTCTGAACTAGATGTATAACTTGCTTGACAAATACCATTTGGATCTGGAGTCCTATACATGGAAAGGCATTCCAAGAAGCGAACTTTCTTTCACTTCTGGTCTAGTAAAGTAAATAAACACATTATGCGAATTTTTGAAAAGAATTCTAAAAGATGCTGGAAACACGTATAATGCTGAAACAATTAATACACTGAAAATATACATGCAGGTTTACCCTGTACCTAGGTGACAAATAAGACATGGAATTTTGTTAAATCAATTACCACATGCCATTTGTGCCCTATGGTTAGTCTGGCATCCCTATGTAGAATAAAGCAAATGTCTGTTTGAGAATAAAAAAACCACTAATTTTCCCAAGTGTAATTTTTAGAGTCACGTCATTTGGCACAATGTGTTTTAAGATGGTGTCTGGCTATGTTCATAGCCCAAAGACATATCAAATATAATTTTTCAAAGTGTGCTTGAAGTTGCTAACATAAGCTGGAGCCCTTCGTTCCCACTATATTGTTTCAGTCTAAAGAAGAGATGCTTCGGTAAAGAGCAGAGCTGTTTAGGAGTCAAAATCCATCACCAAGGAGAATCAAACATCCCTTTCTTTGCTCTATGACTCGAGCCAACTGAAGCATAAGTAATGACAGGAGAGGTCCCCTTCATTACCTGGCTTAGAAGCCCCTGCTGCCACACTATCAATAGTTAACTCTTACCAGGTTCCCAGACCACTCCAGGAGTTTCGGAGGCTGTGCATCAAGATTGGGAAAACAAGGGTGTCCTACACTCCACCAAGACTACCTCTGTTGGGACAGTTCTGGGCCAAGATAACCAGTGGAAACCTGACAAGTTATTTATTCTTTCCCCTTCCTTCCCTAACAACGAGAATCCAAGACATTGTAAATGGTCAAAGAGCCGTTCAGTTGGTCCAGCACTTCCTGGAACACCTCAGATGGCCCCAGCATTGTTTCATAACTTCAGGGAACATCCAACTGACAGCAAAGGATACACATGCACTGTTAATGGCCCGGACTATGTGCCCATTAGCTCAGATTGATAGCCAAGGGAATACTCATATATACTTGCTCTCCCCAAAGTTTAGGGGGACAAAACGTCATGCTTCCTTCTTCAACTGGCTGTCACTGCCACAGGCACCTTCATCCCACCAAATGCACCGTCACTTTGATGGGGACGAGGATGCCCTCCATCTCCCAGGGATTCTTTTCCTTCTCTTATACCAGGAGTGTCCAAACTTTTTTCAACGGTTTTCACCAAGGGCCATATGTGGTAAAATACACAAACAGCCGGGCCACTCACTCGAGGTGAAGTACGTATTGCCTCACCTGGTTTATTTAAGTAAACTAAATATATATTTGGAGTTTGCTGCAGGCCAATTAACAATGGATTGAGAGCTGCAGTTGGCCCGTGGGCTGCAGTTTGGACACCCCTGTCTTACACCTTCTTATGCCAGTTGCTTCCTTACCCCACCCCCAAAATATATGGCCATAATAAGAATGCCAGCTAGATTAGTTAAGGCATTTGTTCATTAAAAATCCAACTCTCAGGAACACTTGAGATCTTGTTCCCTGGCCTATGTCATCAGTTTTGGCTCAAATAAACTTTTATAAAACTCTCCCCCAACCCCCAAAGAAAAAGCCAACTCTCAGCTAAATGAAGAGTCAGGGATCATTAGAGGTGGCAGAGCATGGAATTTTGAAACGAGTACCTCCCATAAGGCCTCAAATATCACCTTGGCCATTTATGATTCTCTAGGCATGTACTTCATACACCATTTCATTAAAACAGCTTTGAGAGAAGGTCATTCAGGTATTTGGATGTGCGCTAACATCTAAAATGAACCATGGTTTATTATTATTCTTACTGTCCACTTAATCTCAGGACAGCAGAGTAAATGGTTGCAGACTGTGGCCTCATTTAAGAAAGTACAAAACCAGCATTTTTCCTCCATTCACATTAGAATGAGTATCTTGATACTTAAGGCTCTAACCCTTTAGGAGTAAACGGTGATTTTGTGGGTGAAGTTCATCTATACCTCATCCTTCTCACTGGAGCATTTTTCTCTAACTCAGGCAGAGAAGACCAGCAGTCAGAGGGCGGTAGTGTCTGCAGCAGGATTCTGTTCAAATGAATTGGAGCTATATGACAATTTTATCAAGCGTGTTTTAGTAGAAGTGGCAGCTTTATGTTGAAAAACAAGAGGAAGTAGCAAATACTGTGAGGCATCATAAACCTGCAGGATTTTTACAAGCCA
This sequence comes from Rhinolophus sinicus, assembly GCF_057876585.1. Classification (NCBI taxonomy): domain Eukaryota; kingdom Metazoa; phylum Chordata; class Mammalia; order Chiroptera; family Rhinolophidae; genus Rhinolophus; species Rhinolophus sinicus. The sequence continues at coordinate 119,842,021 of NC_142515.1, read as the reverse complement.
ACATAGATGTTAGGATAATGAGAACAGATTTACTTGTCAGAAGCTCGGATGTCAAAAGTGGAGTTGTCTATGATTTTCAAAAAGAATACTTTTTAATACATGCACAATACAATAGCACTCAAGACTAATTGAAGATCCACGGAAACACATGTAAATTAGTATCAAAAAGAAGCATCTACCCTTGGTCGTCAGGAATGCCTGTGGGTAGTGAGTGATATGAGAGGAACTTTAAACACTGATGTTTTTTGAATGTTAACTTTTGCAAGCCTATCTCAAGTTCATTCTCATTCTTCTGGAACTAATTGAAGGGTCATACACAGAAAGACAAAAAAGTAATTCATCTGAGACTCCGAGAAAGATTTTTATGAAACTTCTCCACATGTGGGAACTAAGTAAATTTAGTTCCCATAAGGAAAAAAAAAATGAAACGCCATCATTAAAATATCTTTGAAAGGAACTGAGAAGAATTAAATGGTTAAGATTCAGAAAGTAAAAAGGTTAATGGTGGGATGCCCCAAGACTATACTTTTAAACTGTTAATGTTCAATGAATATGTTAACCTGGGGGAAAAATAGGTTGTGAATTTAAGAGTTTGCAAATGTTACAGAAGTGTTAGAGAATTCCAGAATGAGCGTACTTTAAGAGCTACCAGGGGCCATCGGATTCCTTTCTATGATGTCCTCTGCATGAAGCCTGGAAACAGACCTGACGGATAATGCTTCTGCCTTAAGAGGCCACGACTGGCTTTCCTAAACCAGGACCAACCAAAGTGTTTTAGATTTTTGGAGGGGAAAGGAGGAAAGAGCACTCTAGTCAGAACTATACTACAAAGAAGGAACATTTGAACTATTTGTTGCTTACTGGTAAATGTAATCATTGAACACTGAGGAAAGAAACCCAGTCAGTAAGGATAGGAATCAAAAAGAATTTGGAATATCATCTCAAACTGGCTTAAGAAATGAAAATTGAAGAAAAAATGTAGTTTGTGCCATTGTGAAAACCAGTACTGCAGGCGTATGGTGAACACCATTTTTGAACTTGATAAGCAAACTTAGTAGAATTTTATTTTAAAATGTAAAGGGATTTCGGGCAGTAGGTCCTATTATTTCCCTCAAGACCTGTACCCCCAGCAGCTCCAAATGGAGCAGCAAAGTGAAATTAACCAATTCCCTTGAAAGGCTGTAGTAGTTCAGCTTCAGGGGGCCTGTTAATTCCCCTTCTCTGGGGGTTCCAAGTGAGGTCTGAGAGCAGGCAGGGAGGCAGTGTGAAAAAGAGAAATTAACAAGCTTTCTAAAGTATTGCTACCCCCACCTCTTTCAAGGGAATTGGTTAATTTCACTTTGTAACTCCATTCAGATCAGTTCAAGTTTGAGAAAGGCTCCCATTAAATAGAAGGAGAGGGATAAGAAAGGGAGAGTAGGAATAGAATTTAAATTAGTGACCTATATCCAAAGCATCCCCCCAAAATACTGAAAGCACTTTACACATAAAGATTACAAAGATATTTTAAAAACCTGGCCAAGGTAAAAAAAAAAAAAAAAAAAAAAGGCATTTTTTTCATTTTTATTAATTTTATTCTTCCTGAGAACCTTGGTAGAACTTCTGAAATTCAAATATTTTCTCCTTTACATGAATCACAGTGTTAATGGCTATTTATGTCTGCCATATAAAACATTCACTCTCTTCAAATCTGGCTAATATGAATATCTCTGCCCATTTCTAATGTGAAATAACAATATCAAGTGTTTTAAAATTGAAAAAGAGACATAAGCACTTAGAAGGGGCATCTCATAAGCACTGCCTTGAATTATGAAAAGGGAAAAAATGGTAAAGAAATGAAAGAAACTAGCAGAAAAAAATAAAGGGCTGTTAAGTGGAAGAGGCTTGAAGGAAAGAGATATATGAAAACAGTAAGTGCGTATAAATTACCTAAGGATATGAAGTACCATATTTTTTAAGGTATTGTGAAGGGTGTAAGTCAATATATGCATTCAATTTAGAATATTACTAAATAATTGACAAATTCTCACTAAGAATATATAAAATCTGTGAAGTAATGAAATACCGCTCTTAGCCTAGTGTAAATAAGTGTTCAGTAAAGTACTAGTACATTAAAATTATTTGAACAGTGCCTATAGAGCACTTCTATTCATGCTTCTACAGAGTTTATACAGTTTGTAAAAGTCTTTCTTTACAAAATAATCTTTCACCTTTGACACATTTGACTTTAATCCACCAATAATGCAAAACAATTAAGGATACACAGAGCAGTCTTTTTGTAGACACCATGAAAAAAGAGAAAAAGCACAACTTTGATGCCAGATTACAAATAAAATCTAAGTTCACTATTTTCTACCGTGTTTCCCCAAAAATAAGCCCTAGCCGTACAATCAGCTCTAATGCATCTTTTGGAGCAAAATTTAATGTAAGACCCGGTCTTATGGATTTGATATGATATGATATATGATATGATATGATATGATATGATATGATATGATATGATATGATTGATATGATATGATATGATGTATTGTATTGTATTATATTATGTTAATAAGACCTTGTCTTATATTATAGTAAAGTAAGACTAGGTCTTATATTTATGTTTGCTCCAAAAGACGCATTAGAGCTGATTTCCTGGCTAGATTTTATTTCCGGGGAAACACAGTATGTTGTAGCTCTACCGTCAATTACAGTGTTATACTCAAGGTGACCTTAGGAGTCTGATTAGTCTTTTTTTTTTTTTTTTTAACATTTTTGTGGTCTGATTCTATATACTTGGTAAATCCCACTACCTTTTTTCTTAACTCTAGATTCTTCCTGGAAGACAATACCCACGCACATATTTTGTGCACTTTCTATAGATTCTTCCTGTTACTTTGTCACTGTTCTGTTTATAGAGACAGAGCTAACTCAAGAACCCAGATACACCAGCCTCAACAAAAGCACATAAAAAGAATATTTAACTTAAATGTAAACTTGTACTTCTAAACTAGGTAGAGTAACAGGGACCACATTTATCTTCCTGTCTGAAACAACTGAAAATCTAGACAGAATATACGCAACAACTGTTCTTAAGACACTGGACATCAGAGCATCTGAACTAAGGGGGTTCAGAGCATGCTACCCCAAAATATGTTCGTTTGGCACATTGACTATTTTGAGCCAAAGGTATGTGAAAACCAGCTGATGCAAGAAGGGCATGCTGACCTCCCCCTTACTTCCTAAAAGCAGGAGATAAAAACCCAAAAGGAACAATTTTTCTCTATACCAGGAGGAAAAGAACATTCTTAATGTGAGAGACAGGGTATCGAGGCCAAGAAAAATCTGTACAAACAAATCTTGTTAAAATAATCCTAACCTTCTCTTAGCCTCCCCTTATATTTTAGGTACTTTTCCACAACGACTACTCTTTGTTCAACCACGTATGTAAGCACTCAGGCCTAACCACTTTTTGGGTCTTCATTTTCCTATTGACCTCTCACAAGTACATGTAAATTAAAATTTGTAAGCTTTTTTCCTGTTGATTTGTCCTACGGCAACTTAATTCTCAGGCCCAGCTGGAATCTTTAAGGAGACAGAGGAAAAGTTTTAGCTCCCTGCACAACAAATGACGGTGATCCCTGCAAAATGGGAAGTAAAATAATGCCCCAGATTACTCACTCAAGGGAACTTCCAGGCCATAGGGCAGGGAGAGAAAGCTGGGACAAGCTAAAAAGAGTTCAAGTATCTTCTCTGACCACAGTGGAACTAAGTTAGAAACCAACAACAGAAAGATCTCTGAAAAATCTCCAAATATTTGGAAACGAAATAACACTCTCCTAAATAACTCATGAATCAAAGAAAAATCAAAAGTGCAATTAGAAAATATTTTGAACTAAATGAAAACACACATATCAAAATGTATGTGATGCAGCCAAATAACATCTGAGGGACATTTATAGCACTTAAGATGCCTGTATTAGGGGCAAAAAGAAAGGTCTCAGTGTTCACCTGAATAAAAAGAAGAACAAATTAAATCTGAAGTAATCAGAGAAAAGAAAATAGCAAAATCAGAGTGGAAATCAATGAAACAGAAATCAGAAAAAACAATAGAGAAAGTGAATCACTGAAACGAAAACCTGGTTCTTTTAGAAGATTAATAAAACCTATAAACCACTAACCATATTGATTAGGGAGGAAAGAATACATAAGTTATCAATAGCAGAAATGAAAGAGATGATACAAATACAGATTTTACAAGTATTAAAAAATCATAGGGAAATATTATGAACAACTTTATGTTGATACATTTGACAATTTAGATAAAATGGAAAAATTCCCTGAAAGACACAAACACAAATTCAAGAAAAAAAATAGTTTGAATAGCCTTATATGTACTAAAAAAATCAAAATTTAAATAAAAATCTTCCAATAAAAAAAGGTGGTAGAGAAGGGTTACAATGGGACATTAGGACATTTTTGGAAATTAATGGATATGTTCATTACCTTTATTGTGGTGATGATTTCAAAGGTGAATACGTGTCAAGGCTTATCAAATTGTACTTTTTATATATGTACAGTTTATTGTATATTAATGAAACTGATACAAAGGAGATGTAAAAAATACTGACTGCATGTAGTAAGGGTGTGATAGTTAGTAGGCTCTTCACTCAAGAGGACACCAAAAATTAACAATCAGAACCTACAACTCCAGTCTTGGAAAGCGTCAAAAAGAGACCTTCAAACAGAGAGTGAAAACGCTTCAAGTTGAAAGACACTGTAGATCTTCTACAAGTGTTCTTTTCCTTCTTTCAGTCAAATATGATTATTTGAATTTCTAGTAAAAAAAAAATCCAATATTTTCCAAAAATCTTGTGCTTCCTGATGGAGAGATAAAATAATATCTGTAATAACTGTGACTGAAATCAATCAGAGAGGCAGCACACCTCCATGTCACGGTGTGCACAGCCTGTTCACGACTCTCAGTTATTTATCACTAATATCCTCCCCACTTTTCTCATAGGCCTCTGGTGAGAATAAAATAACATAATGCATCTGAAAGGAGAGTTTTCTGTGAATAGTGTTTCAAGTTTCTAAGACTCATAGGGTGGAATGGAAAACAACGTTATTCTTTTCTCAAGTACGCCTGTACATACCATTTAAAGGTGATTCCCCCGATCTACTCCCCTTATATACACATCTAGGAAAGGTCCCATGGTTTTTCTGAAGCTCACACAATTCCAAAGCCTTTGTCAGTCCCCAGTCAGTTCTGGGACATTAATGATTATGTCCTGCTCAGTTTGATGTGAACCCTGCATTTAATTCATTTAATTCACTTAATTCATTTAATTCAGTGCGGAAGCTTCTCACACTGACCACCTAGGGTGGTGGAAGCCAGAAGGAATGTCTTCTTCCCCGTATTTCCTCTTTGAGTCTGCCTCTCTTCCCTCAGTTTGCTATGTGGATTTGTTACGTCTCTAGGATCTTCACAGAGGGGAGAGGATAGGGGAAAAGGGCAGGAGAGTTCTGATACAACTGGCCCCCATGTGGCTCAGTTGGGGTTTAAAGCCAACTCCCATTTGGGAGCATTTATGGTTCTTGGGAGACGCTCATCACAAAGGGTTTGTCACTAGCAGGTTGCTCGGATGACGGCTCAGAACGTGTCTCTAAACCCTCGGACATCGGGCTGTACACTTCCAGTATCTTTCTGCCGAGCTGTCCTCGCCCTTTCATGCACTACATGGGAACAACATCTAAGATGAGCCTCAGATGAGCCTCTGCCACTTCTTCTCTCTTATGACTTACAATCTGTCCATGGGAAACTACCTAAACTTTGCTGCATTAGGCCTCACTGCATTCGTTTTCTGCAGTAGCAAAGGACCACAAACTGGGTGGATTAAAAACCACAGAAATTTGTCGTGTCTCAATTCTGTTGACTAGAAATCCTACATGAAGGTGTTGGCAGGGCCGTGTTCACTCGGGATCCTGTAGGGAAAATCACACCCAGCCTCCTCCACCTCCTGGAGTTTGCCAGGAATCCTCGGGTTCCCAGGCTTGTAGATACGTCCCTCCAATTTCTCCCTCGTTTTCTCCCTGTGTGTCTCTATCTCTTCTCCTCTTCTTATAAGGTCACTAGTCTTAGTGATTTAGGACCCACCCTAGCTCAGTGTTACCATACCTTCACTTGATTATATCCACAAAGACCCTCTTTCCAGGTTAGGTTACATTCACAGATATTGGGGGTTGAGTCTCCAACATAGCTTTTGGGGGAGAAGCAACTGAACCCATAACACATACCAACCATTCTAATGGTAGCCCTGAGCTCCACTGCTCAAGCTGATGCCACCTTTTGGATTTCGCAAGCATGAGACAAGGACTAATCCTCAGTGTCCCTCACGTTCTCTGAAGGGTGGCTTAAGAGCATCTCTCATTGCATCTGAGGTGAGAGGAAAACACCTCCTTCCCGCCCAACAGCCACTTCCTGTAAAGCCCCACAGAGACGGGTTAGCATGTCCTTTCTGGAGCATGGATACACTTAGCAGCACCTATTGGATTAGGACCTCAGTCAACACTGAAGCTGAAACAGTACAATATTTACGTTCACAATTGCAAGAATAGTTTAACAACACTGCTGTTCAAGCAGATGCACACCAACCACATCTGGGATCAGAAATTTCATGTTCAAAGGTTAAAATAAAGAGCATACATTGCCCGATGTAGGCGTTTCTGCCTTCTTGCTTCCTCAAAGGGTGAAACCAGATGAACTTTATTAAAAAGTCATGTGGTATCACTGGTCCATAAATATGTAGTGTGATCATGAATAATAAACCCAAAAGCACAGTAACTGAAATTAATCATGCAGAAGACTAAAACTAGCTGGTAGCCTAAATATGATTTTTATTAAATAAATAATAAAGTTGGTTATTTTGAGGTCTTTTCCCTAATTGGTTGTAGGGAAAATTCAGATGAGAATAAAAATGGCCAAAAAGAGGTACCAAAGAGCAAAAAGTGCAGATAGACATTTAAAGGATGGGAATTATCTAGAAACGGAATAATTGTTCTGAGAATTATTAAAACATTTAAAATAACAAAACGAAAAGAGCAAAAAGTGGCTTTATTTCACATGACTCATGAAGAAAACTAACTTTTGTAGGACCTACTTCTTATGAGAAAATTATTAGCTGTACATATCAAGGTTAAGGTTAAATGACTGTTTGTAACCATTCTTGAGTTGTGTCATGGCATGTATATGATTGCACACTTGTAACACGCACTGCTGCCCACTGCACAGCTCATATCCCCACTCATCATAACTTTCTCTTCCAAGTGTGAAATGAACTCTACTTGACAGAGGGTAATGTTATTGCTTTATTTTTTAAAGTTCCATCAGATAACATCTTTTATTTTTCCTGCCAATATGTACCTCCATTTAAGTTTATAATATACTTGCATATGTCCAAACTACATCACGGATTCAAAAACCTACTGGGATACCTGTACAGTAACATCTCTCCGCCTCTCACCTCTGCATTTGCACACACCTGACTTAAACTGATCCCCTAGTATATTTTTATTCAATGACATCAAATCATATTATGCTCTGCTTAGTCAGGCCAGTATCAACAACTTCCGGTGACACACATGTGGTTAGACTTACAAAATCTTCTTGGGAAAACCCAGTTCTGAGATTCTCTCCCTTCCTTATTTCACCCACACCAACGTCTGGCTCTTTGAGGCTCCATTCTCCCATAGACTCTGTTACCAACAGGCTCTCTTTAGTTTCTATTTTATGAATGAAAGCTTTTCAACTTTGATTTCTGCTGCAGCTCCATTATCCCAAACTCTCTGTGGCTTTGAATGGAATTTCAAAGCACATGCAGGATTTGAGGAACAAATACCTCAAGCAAATCGGTGTTCACTGATGTGGGACAAAATAGACAACCCCGGGAAATTTGGTAGGAAGAAACAATTTTCACTTCTATCTGTCCACAATCCCCTTTTCTAAGCATTATTTTCTCCCTCTTGTCTGCCCTCCTCTGCCAGCAAGATGCTTTCTATTCTCCAGGTCTCTGATGGTCAACATGACGGTCAATGTGAAAATGACCTAAACTGATTTACAAGAATGTATTATGTGTCTAGCAAGTTACACTTTAGGGATATTTACATTTCTAAATAATACTACACAAAGGGAAGAAACTCTTTTAAAACAGGAATAAGTACAAAACTCAATGAATTATAGAATGGGAAGAAATATGAATCCTTCTTCCTTGGGTCTCATTGCATCCAGATGTCCAACAAATTTTTTTTTGAGGTCCAATACATACCTTCATGGTGTTTACATTCTTTTATGTCATCGCAAAATGTTGGGTACCAAGAATTAGTTGGACATTTGTCTATTTCTCTCTAACTGGTAAATTCCTTTCAGGCAGGAATCATAGCTCTTATTACACGGTTCTGTAATAACATATTTAGTACTCATATGATAAATGTTTGAGGAATTTAATTCAATCCCACCCAGCTCCTTACAATTAAGGAAAAAGTATACTGGAATGTAATAGAACTTTCCCAATGGCATACCAATTGGCCAACGGCAAACACCAGACTAGAATCACTAACATGATAGGCATTAGTATAACAAAACCACTTTTTACATAATCTTAAATCTTCAAATCATACATTGGTGCCCACTAACTAGTCCATCTAAATGGAAGAATGGCCTTATTTTTTAAGTACATCTGATTCAAATTTTATCTTTATCACTAATTTATTTGAAAATCATTAACTTATACTTTTAATATGTGCTTTCTCATAATTATGAAGCTAACTCTCCCTGGTCCTGATGCATTACAGAATGTTATGATACCTATCCAGTGTTGTATGATACGCTCAGTGGCAGGACAAGCTTCCCTATGCTCAGAGTACATTTCAAAGAGAAGCCTTGGTTGAAGAAGAATGATATTAATCTAGAATGATGTGAGACGATGAAGACCAGACTAGCAGAGGATGTAAACACAGTTGTATGAAAAATGGCTGGAGAATTAGGGGATTTGGAAACTTGAATACAAAGAATTTCAGGGACCCTACCAATGTTATTTTCAAATCTTCGAAAGTATTTAATATAGTAAATTAATACTTTTTTGTGAATATCTTCAGCTACAAGAATAAAACCAAAGTTGAAATGAAAGGAAACTAGATCATTATCAGTTTAAGTATTATTAATTTATTCAACCAGCTGGACTCACTCAGTAGGAGACAAATAGAAAGAAACAAGAAAAGAAGGAAAGAAGGGAGGGAGAGAGGCAAGGAGAGAAGGGAGGGAAGGAAAATTTTCTCTCTCTGTCTGTTCACACAATTTAGGGCATTCCTCTTTCCCAGCATTCACGGCATCTAGGGCCAGCCTCTCAGTCCCACTTAGTCAAAAGAACAATCTCATTTCAATACTTTTTAACGTCCCAGTCAAGAACATAAAAATTCTGGATCTTGTCCTATTCGAAGCGTCTCCCTTTCGCCTTTAATCTGGGCTGGAAACCTGAACTGCATGAGTGACTGGCCTCCTCTCTTTTCCTACCTCCACCTCTTACCCTCACTCACTGCCTATTATTTTGATGGCTCCAGGGTAAGACTCAGGTAGTGAGAGAGGATTAGGGGGAGTGGCTTGGTTGCATGAGATGGTAGTTATTGTCAGGGCACTTTGGGTGGTAGATATTCTCACTGGTGTTTCTGCAGACTCCTTGGAGCTCTACTTGTATGGAGCTTCGCCGACTGTAGGTCACTCAGCTTGAGTAAGTCCCTTCTCCAGCTTGCTGCCTATGACTCCTCTAGTCAGTCCTTTTGGGGAGGTCCCTTTTGAATTTACCCACGTAAGTTCCCTTTAGAGGGTTTCCAATCTAGAGGTAAGGATACAGCTGGAACAAATGCCGCTCTTTCCCAGAGATTTTCTTCCCTTTGCCACCAGGAAAGGTCAAGTCTCGCAACAACCTCCCAGCATGAGACTATTTAAGAATAATTCAAGTAACATGTCTTCATACAGCAACAGCTTAACCAACACATGAGTCATAGTCTTAATCTGATCCCTCCCTGAAGCCTCCTCACTTAGAATGGGGAGGAAAGGACTCAGTTCTTCCCCATCTCACAAACACCCAGGAAGTGCTCTCCAAGGAAATGGCTTCCCCAAAGTCTATTCAACCTCCATTTTTTATACAGGCCTTTGGTGGGTGGTAGCTGAAACAGGCAGACCCAGGTTGGGATCACCCCCTCTGCTAGTCTAGCTCCTCCATTTAGAATGTTTTGTTCTCCAACTTAGGGCCTCTAGAGACAACAGAAAAAATTCCACTAAACATCTTGTTGTTTAAATAAAATTATTTTTAATTACATGAAAATGAAATTGTCAGCCTTGTGAGCACCTAAAGAGTTTAAGCAGACGCTATGTCTCAATTCTAGACTGTCGGAGCACAGGTAAATCTCCAAGCATAGATTGGAAAGTCAATCATCTCAAAGGTACTTTTCAGATCTTACTAGACTTACCAGGGTGATCACTTCATAAGGTATATAAATGTCTATTCACTATATTGTACACCTGAAACTAATAGAATACTGTATATTAACTGTAATTGAAAAAGAAATTTTAAAAAAGACTTAATGACCCACAGGCTGCCTCTGTATAGAATGAGCAGAGAGGTTTTCCTAGTTTTTAAGGACAAACAAAGGGAATAACATCAACAGAAAAACCAGAATATGATGCAACTCAATAAATATCTCCACATATCCTACTTGGCTATCATTTATTTGATCTTGTCTCATTCTGTTTGAATTGGCATGTCATGATAGCACCAAGCTTGTTATTTCAACCTTAACATCAAATCCCTAGAGAAATAAAAGGAGAGTTCTGGGTTCAGATACATCAAGGACTCAGATAATCAAAAGAAGTTGAAAAATAAAAAAGTAACAACACTGGCATAGTTAAGGAATGTGGAAATGTTCAACACCACTGTTTAAAAATAATTATTAATAATTACTATAATAACAATTAAAATAATGTTGTTCTCTTCTTCCTCTCCTTCAGGCTCCTTCATTTTAATTGCATTTTGGTATTTTCTTTCTTAGGCCAGATATTATCAAATGCAATTTGGGTTGTCCTTGCCCCCCACAAGGTTGCTTTGGTTTGATTTCTGTTCAGTAACTGAAAAGAAATGTTTAAACTCTTAGGTTAGCTTTTTCCTAATCCTCTTGCTCTGAGTTCACCAACACATGCAAAGTTTTCCTCTGAGAAAACTTCGATACATTACTTCTCTGAGTAGTCCTAAGGAATTCACACACACACACACACACACACACACACACACACACACACACACAGTGAGCAATGTAGATTTTCTAACATTTGCATAAGGAAGATGAAGGAGACAGGTATTTTTCACCCTACATCAAACAACTTAACCCCTCAGATACTTTTGCCTCTGATGTCCTCTTCAGCTAAACCTCCATGGAAGATTTTTTTTTCTTTTTTTGACCTCTCCCTTCCTTCCTGCAGTACCCAGACTCTGTGATCTCCTCTCCCACCTCCCAGATTTTCCTCAACATTTCCAAATCTCCTCTCCTTCATGTTTGGAGCAAGTCTACTCTACTTGGGGCCCACTGCACACTTGGCACACACAAAAGGCCCTGAGAATACAATTTAAGCCTCCCCTCTGATTACTAGAACACGCTCACCTGGCTTACCCTCCCTCATCTCCAGAGGTTTATCCAGACATCCCTCGGAATAAGATGTTCTCCCTCTATTTAGATATGCAATCTGAGTGAAGTAATGCAAACTTTCTTCATGAATTGTTTCTCTGTCCTGTCAACTGAAGTTGAATGGATAACTTCTTGTCTTATTCTCCATAGTAGCCACAGAGATAATTCAATCAGATGACACTAATAAGTGACACAGCAGGGTCTAACTTCATTTGTGGAAAATGAGATGAATGGTGACATGACTCTCCTGTGTTCTAGATTTTTCTGTGTTCTGCGCTTTGAAAGGCAAGCCCTGATGAGTTGGCAAGCCCTGATGTCATCGGCACCTGGATGCTTTTCCTTTCTGGGGTCCATGATTCTCATGGTCCTGGGGATTACATGCTACAAGATTAATTTTATTTCCAAACATACATCTAGAAACTAGATGGAAATAATGACAACAATGATCCAGATAATTATACCTTGAATTTATAGGGCACTTTTCTAAGGAACTCAGCATTCTTCTCAGGGATCTAAGACTCCTCATTACTTCCCTTCCCTAAATATAATACGCCAAAAAGACATGATTGTACCTATAAATGCAGACTTATATCAAAAGTTTGATCGAATCCAAGAAGCAAATAGAACACCTACATAACTCAACCCCAAAAGGCCTTCTCCAAGGCACACTGTATTGAAGCTGTCAAAAATTAATAACAAAGAAAGAATCCTCAAGGCAGCAGGGAAAAGAAGACAAAGGAAAGCCCAGTAGATTATCATCAGATTTTTCAGCAGAAACTCTACAAGCCAGGAGGGAGAGGAACCAAATATTCAAACTATTGAAAGAGAGAAATTATGAGCCAAGAATAATATACCCAGCAAAGATATCCTTTAGATGTGAAGGAGGAATAAAGACCTTTCTAGACATACAGAAGCTGAGGGAAATTTCTAATACACGACCTGCACTACAAGAAATACTAAAGGAGGCTATTCGACCACCATCAACAGGGACAATTTGTGGCAACCAAAACCAAAAAAGGGGGACAGTAAAGGCCTGAACCAGAATATGGGAATGGAGAAAGTAAGCATGCTGAAGAAAATGGAATACTCTAAATATGAAACTTTCTTTTACATAAACATAATGGTAAAATCCAGAACTGAAATATATAACATAATAAAAGAAGAAACAAAGGGAAAAATCATAGAACACCACCACACAGAAATAACAGACAACAACAAAAAGGCAAAGAAACAATGGAGACACAGTCTTACCAGAATGATAGGAAATCCTCATATATCAATAATCACCCTAAATGTAAATGGACTGAACTCACCAATAAAAAGGCACAGAGTAGCAGATTGGATCAAAAAACTAAACCCAACCATATGCAGTCTACAAGAGAAACATCTCAGCTATAAGGACAAGCATAGACTCAAAGTGAAAGGGTGGAAATTGACACTCCAAGCAAATGGTATCCAGAGAAAATCAGGTGTAGCCATACTGATATCAGATGAAACAGACTTCAGGGTGAAAAGATAACAAGAGACAAAGTTGGACATTTCATAATGGTAAAGGGGACTATACAACAAGAAGACATAATAGTCATCAATATTTATGCCCCCAATCAGGGAGCACCGAAATATACCCAGCAACTACTAAAAGAACTAAAGGGAGAAATTGACCAAAATACAATTATACTCGGGGACCTAAATACATCATTGACAGCTATGGATAGATCATCCAAAAGAAAATAAATAAAGGAATAGCAGCCCTAAATGACACATGAAATGAAATGGACATAATTGACATTTATAGGGCACTTCATCCTAAAACATCAGACTATACATTTTTTTTCTGATGTACATGGAACATTCTCAAGGATAGACCATACATTGGGAAATAAAACCAGCCTCAGCAAAATTAAGAAGATTGAAATCATACCAAGCATATTCTCTGATCACAGGGCTTTGAAATTGGATATCAACTGCAAAAAGAAAGCAGGAAAAAACACAAATACATGGAGATTAAACAACATACTTTTAAAGGACAACCAGGTAAAAGAAGAAATTAGAGGAGAGATCAAAAGATACATAGAAACAAATGAGAATGAAAATACATCCTACCAAAATTTTTGGGATGCAGCAAAAGCAGTTTTAAGAGGGAAATTTACATCATTACAGGCCTATCTCAAGAAACAAGAAAAATCCCAAATAAATAACCTCACATTACACCTTAAAGAACTAGAAAAAGAAGAACAAATGAAACCCAAGTTCAGCAAAAGAAAGGAAATAATAAAAATCAGAGCAGAACTAGATGAAATAGAGAACAAAAAGACAATAGAAAAAATTAATGTGACAATGAGCTGGTTCTTTGAAAAGATTAACAAAATTGACAAACCCTTGGGTAGACTCACTAAGACAAAAAGAGAGAAGACACTAATAAACAAAATCAGAAATGCAAAAGGGGAAGTTATAACGGATGCCACAGAAATACAAACAATCATCCAAGAATACTATGAAGGACTATATGCCACCAAATTCAATAACCTAGAAGTAATGGACAAGTTCTTAGAAACATATAGCTTTCCTAGGCTGAACCATGAAGAATTGGAAAATCTAAACAGACCGATCACCAGTAACGAAATTGAATCAGTCATCCAAAACCTTCCCAAAAGCAAAAGTCCGGGACCAGATGGCTTCACTAGTGAATTCTACCAAACCTTCAATAGAATTACCGTATGACCCAGCAATCCCTCTCCTGGGTTTCTACCCAAAAAATCTGAAAACATTTATACATAAAGACAAGTGTGTTCCAATGTCCAATGTTCACTGCAGCTTTATTTACGGTGGCCAAGACATGGAAACAACCAAAATGTCCTTCGATAGATGAATGGATAAAGAAGTTGTGGTATATATACACAATGGAATACTATTTGGCGGTAAGAAAAGATGAAATAGGACCATTTGTGACAACATGGATGGAGCTTGAGAATATAATGCTGAGTGAAATAAGTCAGACAGAAAAAGCAGAGAACCGTATGATTTCACTGATATGTGGTATATAAAGCAAAAACAACAAAAGAACAAGACAAACAAATGAAAAACAAAAACTCATAGACACAGACAATAGTAGAGTGGTTACCAGTGGGTAAGGGGGGTGGGGGGTGGGAGATGAGGGTAAGGGGGATCGAATATATGGTGATGGAAGGAGAACTGACTCTGGGTGGTGAACACACAATGGGATTTATAGATGATATAATACAGAATTGTACACCTGAAATCTATGTAATTTTACTAACAATTGTCACCCCAATAGACTTTAATTTTAAAAAAAGAAATTACAATAGTAATATGGTATGTACTGTAGTTAATTTTATGCAGTTATGATTTAATACTGCATCTTTATATTTATTAACATTACTCTCAACTGCAAATGGCACCATGTGTGGTCTGTGTTTGTGTGCATAATTTCGATAAATTTTAACTTTTTATAAAAAAAAGTTTGAATACGTTTTTGATGGTTAGCCCTAAATACAGAGGACTAGCATATTCCACCCATATCCCACCCCCGGAGCGATTAAATAGGAAGCTGGCAGTGAGTTATGATTCTTGTGTTCCGCCTTTCTAAAGTAGTCGATGCTCTGCCTGAGTAAGGCATTAAGACATGCGTCAGTCCTCATTAGAGAAGGTGTTCAACAACTGTCAGGCCCTGGATGATCACAGACCCCAGTTTCTTTTGTGACGCTCTCCCCACTTTCTGCTCGGCGGGAACTGCCTCACACCACCTGTTCCCGCAGCAACGCAGGCCGAGTGTGCGAGGGGCGGGTCTGCTGTGCATCTGAGCTTAATGATCACCCTGCGGCTTTGCTCTTCAGTTTACACATTCTAGTATTTCCCCACTGCATTATCACCCGGCAGTAGGGAAGGAAAGAAGTGCACTGCGGCTCAAACTGACACGTGGACTTTCTCCTTGACACGTGGGAGCGCACATGTGCGTGTTTCATCAACAGCGTTGTGGCAGTGCTTCCAACCACGTTGGAAAAGGAAGAACCAAAGGTAAAGACATTTCTTGAATCAAAACCATCTCGCCAAAGCTGCGCTGTGGGAGGAATGTCCTTATGGGGTGCAAAATGATGTCAGTGTGGGCTGTTTGCACAGGACAGGCATTACTGCGGCACTGTTTTAACCTGATGTCTAGCAATGTGCAGATCGGCATACAAATACACATTAAGAACCTTCATCTACATTCCTTAAATACTGCCTTTACTAGGAGAGCACAGGTCTTGATGTGGTTAGGAGCCCATAATTTTGGCCCAGCCAGGCTGCTCTTTATGTGGAGAAAATGAAAGTCCTTTGCAGATGAATAGGTCTGTGTGTCTTTCTTCATGCATTTTGCCAGGGTGCAGCCCTGCTGATTCTTGCACTGTAGCAATTTAAGGAGAGCAAGTATCAGCCTCACCTGCGAGACATGACTCATGATGCCTTCTTCCCCAGATTGCCCCATTTCCTCCATCTTCCATAGCCCCTCCAGTGTACTACGTCAACACACATCTGTTCAGATGCTTCTGAGAAAAAGTCCACGCTGGGCGTCCAGGAAACATAAAAACATATGAAGGGGTCACACGTGTTGTCCAACAAATCAGCAAGTTTTTTCCTGGGACATTTTCTTCCTTAAGCAAATGCAATGCAAAAACAACAACAACAACAAAAAACCAAAAAACCAAACCGTTTCCCCAACATGCATCCATCCCTTGGTTCATGCCCATCTTCAGGAGAGCACAGCTGCCCTGTGTGGCTCCCCCTGCTTGGTTCCCCTAATGAGGCCCTGCTAATCGCCCATTCCTCCAAGTGGCTCATTTTTTACTACATCTGGGGCTTACTGCTATGTGGCTTTGGGGTTAGGATTCTTTTTTAAAAGCCATGTCCAAAGGCAATCCATTGATCAGAGAGTAATATCCTGACTTCTTTCATCATTTCCCAGTCAGACTTGGGCTGCAGGTGGAATCCTGTAGTTTCTTTGTTTAACATTAAAAATAATTTCATTTTCCTGCCAGAAGCTGGTCTTACTGATCAGGTTGCTGTTTTAGAAGGCTGGAGAATCGTGGCTTTGCCCTCACATTTAGTAGTGAGAGATGGCAGATAATCCTAATTAAGAAAGAAACACGGATGGGGAGAAAGACTGTAATAGAGAACAAGAAGCATAACAACTCCACTGTAGTCGCTATTTCCATAATCCGAAAGAGAAAAGGGAAACCTTCAAAGCAGCAGGAACTGCTTTCAAGAGCAGTCTTACTCTAAAGCACAGACGCAGCTACATTTATTCAAATCTTCTTTCTGCAGCTCAGTTGAGAATTTCAGTTTAATCTAGTGCTGCAAAACCTCTAGTTCAGTAGAAAACACCACAGATTCTGAAGGGAAAATTATTTGTATTCAAGAAGTAAAAATGATATATTTTACTATTGCATTAGGTAAATTTGAATTACAAAGACTGAAAGATACTTTTTCCTAGGCATTCTTTTTTCTTGTCTTTCCTTCAAATCATCAGTTAAAAATCTTCAAGTGGAGAATTCAGAGTTGATAAAGGAAATGTCAATGACTGCAGTGCTATATGACCTGCTACAGTTGACAGCCAGCCTCTTGACCTGGGTGTCTACTAGTTGAGCACTTGTTAATTATAGCACTGGGTAATGACACTGAACAGTACCCAGGGTAGCAGAATATGAAAGCTAAATCTAACCACAGCACAGACAAAATCCAGGGACATCAACAACTCATAAACTCATTTGTTTATATGGCTCCCATAACAGATAAAGATGTCCTATGCACATGCAATCAAAGATAGGAAGTAGATTTATCTCTAGAATTTGATATGAAGGGCATGGGTTTTAGGGTCAGACCAACCTCACTCCATGTAAACACAGAGAGACAACACTGCCTGCTGGATATTTCATAGTGGTCACAACTATGTTCACAACTGAGTTGGCATCGTATAGCCAACTCAGTAACCCCGAAATGGAGGCAACTGTGGAAAAGATCTTAGCCAAAGAAATACTGAACACCAAGCATCTCCCATTCAACACTGAAATTTTACAGAAATACTCTTCAAAATTCAGAATTGAAAGGACTCTTGTACAGCCTAAGGACTTACCCAGAGCAGTGTCAAAGGTCCTACATCTGAATGGAGAGGTAAATTCATGTTGATTTGTCTAGAAAGGAATAAAAAAGAATTTCAATTTGAGTTCCTATCATGCAGCAGACATTTTATATACAGCTCATTTCCTTCTCAGTGCAGGGCAGATATTATTATCTCCATTTCACAGGGGGAAAAAATTGAAGCTAAGATCATGGTATTAATATCCACATTATTTTTATTACTACTATAGTTAATATTTGGGGGAACAATATGTCAGTTACTGTACTAAGTGCTTTAAGTGAATTCTCATAGGAAAGGCCCTAGGAAGGTCAGATATTTTTATCCTCATTTTATACATGAAGAAATTAGGGCTCACAGAGTTGAAATAACTGGCCCAAGATCACACAGCAAGACGATCAGATCATGATTAAAGCCTCTGTAACTTCCAGTAGGCCACAACCACCTCATGAAGTAGACACGATACACTTGACTTGCTATAAATCTTAACACTTTATAAGTTACTTGTTATGAGAAACATAGTTGGTCTTTCCAAATGACTGCTATCAACTGCAATATTTGAAAGCTTTTAGTAATCACTGGGAAAATACAGATAATATGTAGAGCATGAATTCTAGTGTCAGATATCTGAAGTGTAGTCAGTGGTATATTAGGAGGTAGCACTGCAGTTGTTAGTAGCAAGTTAGAGATGCTTACCTACGTCAGTATAACAAATAAGGAGCTTTATGCATGTAACTTCTCTGAACTTCTTACCAAGAAATCTCATAGTGATATAAAAACTATTTGGGGCACCAATAAATAAATATAATAAATTTCTATACTTGTTTCTCTGTGTCATTTAACCTTCCTTTTATGAAAAGCACAAGTAATTATTGACTTAATTATTAAAAGTTGTTTTCAAAGAGTGGGGCCTCTTGAAGATTCTGTGTCAGCCAAGATCACATTTCTTTTTTTTATTATTATTACCATACAAAAATTATGAAATACCTTAAAATCTATAAGTAGATAAACAAACCAAAAAAATCCTATGATGAAGTTTGGAAATATTCTCATATTGTCCTAAAATACCCACAGGATTTCAAAGTGATTTTGCCCAACGTGTTTTGGAATGTGGGTTTTGGAGTTTCTGGAGCTCTACTTAGTGACTGTGTGATGGGCCAGGGACAATTAGGGCTCATCCATATCAGTGTGCCCCTCTCTATTTCCCAGCATGCCTCACCACTAAGCCATACGCTTGAGGTCAGACAATGGAATATGGGCAGAAGTGATGTAAGGGCAGGCTCCTAAAATATGCCAAGTAATTTTCCAAATCCCTAGTCTGTGCATCTGGAACTAAAAGTCTCAAAGATGGTGACATCACGTGACGTCCCTCAGTAATCACCAGGATAAAGTCACCCAGTGTAGAATCTCTGCATCTGTATGTATGAGTGAGAATTAACCTTGGTTGGGCTATTTCACAAAGAAGTATGTTAATAGCAGCAGCCTGCTTTATTTATAATGAGCTAGGCTCTGGAAAATTAAGATATTACCATCTACTTCATCAAGTCCCTGTGAGGATGTGTTGCCACGCAGCAGCCTACCCGTCTGTCTCCTCGTACCTGCCCCGAAGCAAGGAGAGTCTGTGAGACAGATCCTTTCAGGGACTTTGCTTCACCTTTGTGCTTGCACCTTATGTCTCCCTGTTTGGCCCCAGAAAAAGATGGCTGGTCAGCCAATGACGAGTAAGAGTCCCCACGGAGGGAACAACCCAAGCCAGGCGGAGCCACATGGGGACCAACAGGAGAACCCACGGGGTTGATAGAGGTGGGCACAGCCCCCCACCTTCCCCTGGCTAAGGAGAGCTTCTGCCTCTGTGGCTGCATTCCTCCCCACAACCTGCAGGGGAAGAGATTCAATGATGTGCTCTCCATCTATTCATATGCATAAAGGTTTTGTCCCTTGGGGAAGTACATACATCCTGAGACTTACGTTCAGCTGCCTGCAGGCAAGGTGATTGGCTTGAATTGGTTTCCTATTATAATGTATGGGATTCACAGATCTTGAGATTGACAAGCTTTATCTCCTTTACTTCCCCACCTAACTAATAAAAGCCATGTGTTGGCCCGATTAGGAGCTCAGTCCTTGAGGCTGGAGTCCCTTGGCCCGCTTCACTCTATTCTTGGCTACTGTCTTTCTTAACCCTGTGCCACCCTCCTGGCTCCCCACAACCCACGTCACATGGGACGCAACAAGGATGGAATGAGATAATAAGCTATAGGTGCATAGCAACTATCTGTCCTTCTTTGCATGATTTTGAATCTGTAGCCTATAAAATGTTTCTTTTGTCTTTCAGCTAAAGAATATAGAAAACTAAATATGTGCTTTATGACACATGCTTATAGAAAGAAATACACATGCATTTATATACTGTATACACATAAAGACATATCTCACCCAGTCCATACAGTCCTCTACCATTAAAGTATAGAAAGTCAGTCATCTTTAGGATGGCCGTATGGTGGTTACAAGATATAGGAAAAGAAGGTACTAAAACATGAATTTTAGGACAGTCTTTTCGTGTGTGTGCCAGACTCCACACCAGCAACAGAATAGAAGATTATGATTCACATAGAAACACAGAATTCATGTGATTCTACATAAATCAATTTACATATGATTTACATAGAATCACAGAATGATAAACCCGCAGAGTAAACTTACTGTAGCTCTTTATATTGAAAGCCCAGGACTAGATTTCAGATCTGTGTTCCAAAAAGATGGCTCCAAATAGAAAGCTGTTGTGACTGTGCCTTTTAGAAGCCCCTCCATACCCAACTGGATGCCAAAGAGCTCTTTCTAACAGTGGTGGTTCCTGTGTCGGGAGGTAGGGGATAGGGGATCAAAATTTTAGAGAGATCCTAATACTTTTTCACTAGACGTTAGAAGGACAACTGGAATAAATAGCATGGTTAAAATCAGTTGTGGCTATAGAAAGAATGGAACTGCTCAAGTCTAGTGCATTAAATGCTTACGCTATATAGATATTCAAGTGAGAGCGCTAAATTCAGAGTCAAGGTCTGTCCTAGCACTTAACCTCTTTATGGTCCTGAAGGAACTGAGTCAGGGATCCCAGGCAGGCTAGAATTTAAATTCCAGCTGCCGTGCATTATTTACAATAACTAAGATACAGGAACAACCAAAGTGTCCATCAACAGCTGAATGGATAAAAAGAATGTGATATGTACAATGAAATAATAATTAGCTATAAAAAAGAAGGAAATCCTGCCATTTGCAGCAACAAGGATGAACACTGAGGGCATTATTCTCAGTTTAATAAGCCAGACAGAGAAAGACAAATATCCTCGGATCTCACTTACATGTGGAACCTGAAAAACAAAACAAAACAAAACTCAAAGAAACTAAGAAGAGATTAGTGGTTGCCAGGGGCAGTTGGTGGGGAATGCAGAAATGGTGAAGATAGTCAAAATGTACAAACTCAAAGTTATAAGTTATAAGATAAATAAGTTCTGGGGATTTAATGTAGAGCATGATGACTATAATTAACAATACTGTATTATATATATTTAAAAACTGCTAAGAGAGTGGATTTTAAAAGTTCTCACCACAAAAAAGAATTATATCTATGTGAGGTCATAGATGTGTTAACTAACCTACTGTAATCATTTTGAGATACACACACACACAATCACGTCATTGTACACCTTAAACTTATACAATGTTATATGTCAATTATATCTCAATAAAGTTTAAATTAATTCCAGCTGCCACCACTGGCTCATGTCTTAGATTCAAATGTCTTTATGAAATCTTATTATCCAGATCAGGCTGTTGTTCAAGACTTCATCATCTTATGCTTTATTACTACACGTTTCATGGCTTGACTTGCTAGCATGGCCCCTTTGGGTTTTCCAAATCTAACTCCTGAGGGTGGATGCAAGCTGAAAACATACCTGTGCCTCTGGCCTCTTGATACCCTGTTCTTTGAAACCTTTTTACTTCTTGTACCATAGTCTATCCCATCTGGTTCTACATAGGGGTTAAAGGAAGTGGAGATTCTAGGTCAAAACCAGATCATCACATGAGAAGATGCAAAGCTGGAGACAAGTAACACGGGAACGCAGCAGAAGCTCTCTCATGGGGACAAGAGCCTATCGTAATAGATCCCAAAGGTGATGTCCAGTGAGAGAAACAAGATCGGAAAGCAGAGGGCATCGTCAAGCACTCTGGGGCTTAAGGGTGGAGCTTTGGGGCCAAACCACACTTTCTGTCCAATAGGAACTCTTCAATTGGCTTTGACTTTGCCTGCCAAATTCTTAAAATCATTCTATCCTAATACAAATATATATACCAATACTTTGAAAAAATATTTGAATGTATCACATGCCTTTCTAGTTTTTTAAGTGGTTATTCTCTGTGTTTATTCTATACTTGCCTTTGCCAGTGAGATTTTTTGATTTCCTGTATTTTCTTATTTCTGGTTATGGCCTTTGTTTTCTGCATAAAGAAGACTATTTAATATTTCTTATAAAGCTTGTTTAGTGGTGGTGAACTTTCTTTTTGCTTGTCTGGGAAACTCTTTATTTCTCCTTTGATTTTGAATAATAACCTTTCCCAGTACAGGATTCTAGTTTGTAATGCCTTTTCTTTCAGCACTTTAAGTATTTCCTGACACTCCCTTCTGGGCTGCTGCTGAGAAATCAACTGAGAGCCTTATGGGGTTTCCCTTGTATGTGACTTAATTTCCTTCTTTTGGCCTTCTTTTTTCCTTCTTTTTTGCCTTTTTGTCTTATCCTTAACTTTTGCCACTTTAATTACAATGTGTCTTGGTATGGGCTTCTTTGGGTTCACCTTGTTTGGTGTTCTCTGTGTTTCCTGGACCTAGATATCTGTTTCCATCCCCAGGTTAGGAAAGTTTTCAGCATTATTTCTTCAAACATGTTTTCTGCCCCTTTCTGCCTCTCTCTTCTCCCTCTGGGACCCCTATAACAAAGATGTTAGAGTGTTTGATTTGTTCCTCTGTAGTGAATTAATATACCAGGTGTATTCCCTATGAACAATTAGGTCCATCAAATTATTTCAATAAAAACATGAAGGAAAAGTACACTTTGTGATGCAGTCTTTTTTCAATCCTGCTTATCTAATCACCATTCAACTGAAACATTTCTCAAGTAATTAATAATTTAATTACAAAATGTGAACGATTTTGACTGGGAGACTTAAAAATCAATGTGAAGCCACTACATCTGTTATGTAACTTCACAATGGGGGAAGAGGAGGGAGGGAGGGAGGGAAGAAGCAAAACTGTGGAAGTTGTGTCTTTGGGGGAATGAGAATATTATTTGTATTTACATAAGGTGCAAGATGTATTGCCAAATAGAGATAAAAGCAAAGGCAATTTTGATTCTCTTTTAAGGTCATACACAGTCTAACATCAGGTTTATATTGTGGATTACCCCTTCCCCCCATCCCCAGAAGATAGGTCCCACCTGGAAGAATACATTAGTCACTGTGCCACTGCCAGATGTTCCTAGAGGTTACCAGAAAAGAGCACGGGGGCCCCAAACAAAGGCTACGTCCTATTCTTTGTAGGACTAGGGGTGATGAGAAGATTGTTCTTCCACAATGTGACAGACAGACAGACTAGGGAGCCAAGAATCTGGCCTCTGGGTTCTCCTTAGTTATATAACACCACCATCTAAAAAGACAAAAATGTAAAGTGGGTCAAGAAGAAATGCGTGCGTTACATAAGTAAAAGAAATTAAAACGTGATTCAGGCACAAAGCAAGCTAGAGATACCCTATTAGAAAATTCCAGAATTTTGCACCCTAGATTATGCCCTGAAGCCAAAAAGATATAAAAGCTCTCTCTCTGAAAATAATACTGGAAGCTGTAATTTGATTAGGTTGAGGTACCATGGTCATAAATTGCATGTGAAAAAGCAAATATTTAAAACATTTGAAAATTGTTTGTTGTATTTCTTAAAATTGAGCCATATGATATAAATCTCAAAATTCAGGTAATTGCAATCTCTGTGGCAAGTCTGTTTGTATCGCAAAGCCTACATTTGGGCATCTGCAGAGAACTAAGGAGTAATCTGCCACAGCTGGGCAACTGAATAATGGAAGAAGATCTGATACATAGAACCCTACAAGTCATTTTCAACTAACAGAGCTCAGGATATTTTTCTTTGAGAATGAAAGTATAGAGTTCTGGGTTATGATTGTATTCCTACCACAGGAAAGAAGCTCACAAATGCTTATGTTGTGATAGAAGCAGGTCCTAAAATAGATAGTCCAAATAGTGGCATTTCACCTCCACTAAACAATGTAATTTTTAACCAACTTTTAAATACTGTTAAGCAAAATTCACCTCAAGTCATATACACAGTGACTCCTGGGAGAGAGTTGTTAATTCAAATATGTGCTTTGCTATAAGTAAATATCCTGAAATACATCAACTTCCTGTTCACATCATCTGCCCCTCCCAAATACTGAAACCCAAGTTATTTCATGGCATATTCAAAAGAACACTGTTTTCTGCCTATGTGTATATCATTGTATAGAGACTCTGTTGTGAAACTCAGTCCTGGGAAACTTCCATAGCCCAAGCTCTAGATCTAGAAGATTTGTAGCCCCTTTATTAATTTGAGAGTAGTTGTTTTGGTCCTGGGTTTTCTTGGGTAAATTGACTTTCCACCAAGTATTATCGAGAGGGTTTGATTTCTGGCTCTTGCCTTAATGAGTAAAAAGTACATTTCCAAGTAGCTGGTTGTGCACCACATCTAGGTATGCCGCTGAAGTAACCTTTGCACAACCTGAGCTGGTAGATATTACGCAAATCCTTCTCGACTCTGCGAGAAATCAGGAAAGGAAAAATGACAGTATCACTAAGGACTCCTACGGAACTTCTAGATTTTTGTTGGCCATTTCGCAAACAACACATCATAAGTGAGGACTCTCTGCTCTACATAAATGGATCTTGAACGTGTTTAGATGCACAAGCAGGAAATACAGCTCCTGACAAAGCCCTCATCCCAGGTCGGCATCTATCCAGAAGGTGAGCCTCTCTGCCTAAGAACACAGCTCAGCAGGGACTCACAGGAGGAAGTGAGACAAGAGGATGGAAAAGTCACCCACCCATGTCAGCCAAAATAAGAGTCAGCAAGATGGCAGGTGCCATAGGGAAACAGATTGCAATTTGTTCCCTTTTTCATCCCACTATTTAAATTTTGCTTATTGTTATACAGTAATATCCCTAACTCCATATAAGGCATAAGTGTTTTATCAACAACACCATTACTAATACACTAGAATCAGTTCATGTAAAACTAGTCTGTGAGCTGAGCTTCTGTCGAGACGGTGACCCCTGTGAGGGAGGGACAGGCATTTTGTATGTACAGAACGTAGCATGGTGTTTAGCAGACAGTGGGTACTGGAGGAGTGTTGATTCATTTGATATTTTTAAATGTCTAGTGTCTGTTTTCCCCATCATGAACATTTCCTAGTCCCTGGAAACTTTGAATAATGAGGTCTAAAACAAATATTTACTCTTATACCCAGTGCCACAAGATGGATTATACTGTAGCTTAGTTCTTCAGCACCTTTCATTTTACTTGTTAAATGGATGTGAGTAAACACCACAAAGAAAGACACATGGTACAATTTTAGACATATTTAAAAATGTGGAAAACCTCATTAGCCTGAGACAATTTACCATAGTTTGGGAACAACAGGATATACTGGGAAAGTCTGTTAGGCTCATTGTGTTCATTGTGGGTAATCAATAAATCCGTTAGGTGCCTGGCTGCTAAAGGAATAATGGAGGTTTGGGTACTCCGAAGCCTAATTAATAAAGAAAACGAATTTGTGATCAGCATGGGGAAAATGCCAGTACTATGAAGTCCTGGATAGCTGTAATTGTGTCCAGGCTCCCATTTCTTTAGTTCCTTTGGGCAGAAGTAAAGCAAATGTGCAAAAGATTCAGTAATGTGATTCTTAGAGCATGATTTTCTTGATTTCCCACCCCCTTCTTTCAGCTCCAAAAAGAAATCTTGCAAAGATGCAAGATTCCAACTTCACCTGCATGCATTACCTATCCTTTGCCTGTTTCTCTCTCTGAGAATGTGAGGGCAGCTGACAATTTAGATCAATTCCTATCCAGCTATGCCAAGCTGAAAAAGCTCGGGAGGAGGTCGGTGAAGAGGAGAATCACAGTGCTTCCAGTTTCACTCAAGCAACAGATTGCAACAGCTCAATAGTCCAGAGTAAATGATCAGGATCCAAAGCTTGAAAATCCCCATTAGCAGAACACTTGTGGCGTTAGCAGAAAATGTGCTTTTTTTAGGGGTGACTGGGAGCAGGGCTGCTGTTAATGAGGCTCTGAAAAACCTCTGCTCCAGGGGATGCCACGAGCCCTGCAGCTCTTCTCTGCCATGAGGATGGCACCTCATATACTCTCAGTCAAGGTGAAAACTGGAAAGGTGAAAAAACAGGACCAGTCTTGATTAGAACCTTCATGAAGTCTTGGAAGCGTTCAGGTAAGATGCCTGCAGCCTGGGGCAATGAAGCAGCTGCCAGCCCAGGTAAAGGGTAGGTGATGAGGCAGGATAGAAATGTGGTTATTCTTATCACTGAACTTAATAATTAGAGAACCCGAGTCAGTTAATGCTTGATCTGTTTGCAAATTTCCATGATGTCGGACAACTAAGTAGAGCCCATGGGATTAATATATTCTCTACTTTTAACAGACAGATTTAAAAAGCATAGTTACTCAATGACCAAAGAGAAAACTTCCAAAAACTCTCTCTTAGGCAGTGGAGCCCTGAAGAGCCTTGCAGGTCTTGACGAGGAATTCCATGAACACAGGTGGTCAAAAATCCATTCAATTTAGACAGCCCTTCAGACAGTGAAAGCCTCAAGACAGTGGGCAAGTGGTCCAGAGCGTGGCTTTGGAGTTACACTGAAAAACTTGGAATCCTAGCTCCTTTCTACACAATAGTAATTACGCATTGATTCTGTGTAGGTTATTTAACCTCTCAGTCTCTCAACTTTCCTATCTATAAAGTGGGAATGATAACAATGGCCCTACCTCACAGCTGATGTACTTGGAAGAGTATATGAGCTTGCACGCAGAGAGTAAGTGCTTAATAAGCATTAGCTATAATATCTAAATCTGCATTTCACCACTATGGGAGGAGAAAAACTGAAAGGAATGGTGGCTAGATTCTTTGGTCTTGTTGGAGGATGAGAAAGCACATTTGAAAATGGTTTTTAAAAAGGAGAAAACAAAAACCCTTAGGAGCATGAAAAGTAAAAAAGACCAAAGGCTGTTATGGTTACAGATTATATGCAAGAAGAAGAAGGTCCTTGAACTATGGTGATACAGCTAAATGTGTTTTTTATGAACATCTGAAAATTTCTGTGATTGAATCAGCCATCCATTAAATTTTAAATTAAGAAAAGTCTTTTAGAGAAGATAGTCATCTAGACAACTAAAATGGGGACTAAAAAAACTCCTATTAATTTGATTTTAACATCATTGCTAAAATAAAACTTTAGAGGCAAGAAGACTAGTCTATGCACATCAAATTTTATATAAAAAATTAAGCTTAGATTAGGTACTCTTAATAAATCTAGCTAGCTGTCCATATAAAACATACTATTGCTTTCATACATAAGCACGTCTAAATAGCTATTCCAAAAGAAACAGTATGAAGAACAATGTTTGCTTTTAAAATATGCCCCAAGGTAGCAATAATGTTATTAGTTCCATTTGAGACTTATTTACATATTCATCATATGACTGATGCAAATAGGTCGATTTCCACACTACCATATGAGGATTTGCACAAACTGAAAGTATTATGGAATTTGAAGCATTGCAAATCACTGACTGCCAACCCTAATTTTTAGGTTTTAAAACTGAGGCCCACAGCAAAGAACCAACTTGTCTAACATTATAAATTTAAAAATTCACGTGTTTGTCTCACACATAAAGAACTTGCTCTTACTCGGGGAAAACAATATGACACAGAACGGCCAGTGCCTTAGTTTCCTAGGGCTGCCATAACCAGTGATCACAAACTGGGTGGCTTAACATAACAGAAGTGTATTTCTTTCCATGGCTCTGGAGCCAGGAGTCAAAATGAAGGGGAACACAGGGCTGCACTCCCTCTGGAGACTCTAGTTGAGCCTGCATTTCTTGTGTCTTCTGGCTTCTGGTCAGCAACCCTTGTTTTCTGGCCTCCTCTCTCTTTGCCTCCTCTTTACCTCACCTTCTCTGTGGGGGTCTAACTTCAAACTTCCTCATTTAGAGCATGCCCAGATAATCCTGGATACATCCTCCTCTCAAAACCCTTAATTGAGTCACATCTTTTGCCATATAAGGTAATACTTACAGGCACTAGAGATGATTATAGACACATCTTATTGGGGAAGGCGGGGAGGGAGGTTGCAGAGCAGAACACCATTTAGCCCACTGTAGCCAGACAATGTTAATGAGTCTGTGGATACAGCTGAAATAGAAATCCCATCTCTGATGAGCTTCAGATGATAACAGTTTAAGAAATTATTGTCCTTTACCATTTGCCCTGCAACCCCCTCCTCTTAATTAACTGGAATGTTGTAGAACTCCAGAATTCTCTCATTAGCAGACTATTTTTATCTAGATCTCAGGGTTCTAGTAAAACTTCACCTGTAGATCCTGGTTTAACATGGCAGATTGGATACGTCCAATGAGCTCTGTTCATTCCTGAAACTCCACTAGGCAGCCAGTTAAGAAATGAAACAGGCAAAGACATATGCGTTCAAAGATCAGAGCAGAAGATACCAAAGCAGAAGAGAGAGCCTGTTTCCCCGAAAATAAGACCTAGCTGGACAATCAGCTCTAATGTGTCTTTTGGAGCAAAAATTAACATAAGACCCGGTCTTATTTGACGATAATGTAAGACCGAGTCTATAATATAATATATAATATAATATAATATAATATAATATAATATAATATAATATAATATAATATAATATAATATAATATAATATAATATAATATAATATAATATAATATAATAATACTGGGTCTTATATTAATTTTTGCTCCAAAAGACACATTAGAGCTAATTGTCCAGCTTGGTCTTATTTTCAGGGAACCATGGTATACAGGCATACCTTGGAGATGCTGCAGGTTTGATTCCAGACCACCGCAATAAAGTATCACAATAAAGTAAGTCCTAATCTTTTTGTTGGTGAAGGGTCTTGTCTTCAATTTGTCAAAAAAATGCAACATTTGTGGAGCGCAATAAAGCAAAGGCCAATAAAATGAGGTATGCCTGTATAAACCAAATTTTGGAACATGGAAAGAGATGGACAAGTGGTGACTGACTTAACAGAACAGAGAAAGACAACCCTAAGTTTGCAAAGTGGGAAATCAATAGGTTGCATATAAGTTCATACCTAAAAACTCCAGAAAAGCTGAGGAATTGGAGTCAATAGTTACCCTTGACGGCCAGGTAGGAGTAGAGGTTAGGTTCAATAATGCCTCATCTGAAATTCCTAAATCGAAAAGTCCTGAAAACTAAAATTTTCTAAAAACTCAGCAGCAAAACTTGACATTATCTGAACGAATTTGCTATCAAAGTTATTTAAAATATATAAAGCTAATTATAGATTTTATTCACACCTCTTAGTGTGAATACCCATGTGCCATTGCAAAAAGTTTAATATGTTTGATTAGCAAGGCTGTCTTAGGTCCTTCTATATAATATATACAGAGGGTGCTGAAAAACATTTGGAAAGGAAATTTTAAGAAAGGAAAAACTATTAAAATTGTAATACTCAATATATATTGATAAAAAAAGATGAATACAAGTCAGGTTTGACTTCTGCAATTACAAGAGGTGCTCAAAGTGGTGACCATCAGCATCCAGACACTTCTGATTACAGTGTACTACTTGAGCAACACTGACCAAAGTGTCCACTTGTATATATATTTTTTGGCACCCCCGGTAGATCATGCACCATATTATGTTCTGAAATCTTAAAAATCACCTGGATGGGATTACCTAGGGCTGGCAGAGAGGGAGGAAAAATAAGAGAGGCAGGGGGTTGGGCTTCTCACTCTTTCTGAAGGTTCTGAGTTCCCTTTTTGGCTCCTGAAGTCAGGCTTCTCCTGGAGCTTTCCCTGTCTGTATCACAGCGCTCACTTGCAGGGTTCTGGCTGTGTTAGGTACAGGCCAAGGGATATCAGAGGGGAAAGAAGGAAAAATCAATGCTGGTTGGGAGAAAAATCACAGTGAATTTAGGAGTCACTAGTGTGACAGAAATCAATAAAATCAGAAATGAAAGAGGAGACATATAACTAATAACAGAAATACTAAGAATCATAAGAAACTACTGTGAACAATTACAAACCAACAAATCAGATAACCTAGAAGAAATGGATAAATTCCTACAGACATACAATCTACCAGTACTGAATCATGAAGAAATAGAAAATCTGACCAGACAAATTACTAGTAAGGAGATTAAATCAGTTATCAAAAACCTCCCAACAGACGAAAGTCCAGGACCAGATGGCTTCACTGATGAATTCTACCAAACATTTAAAGAATTAATACTGACCCTTCTCAAACTCCTGCAAAAACCAGAAGAGAATGAAACTCTTCTGCACTCATTTTATAAGGCCAGCATCACCCAAAATCAGATAAGGACTCCACAGGAAAAGAAAATTACAGGCCAAAATCCCTGATGAACATATATGCAAAAATTCTCAACAACATATTAACAAAACAAATTCAACAGTACATTAAAATGATTATATATCATGATCAAGTGGGATTTGTTCCTGGAAGATAAGGATGGTTCACAATCCACAGATCAATGAGATATCCCACATTAACCAACTGAAGGATAAAAATTAGTTGAGCATCATTTCTGCTTCTCAAGAGATGCAGAAAGAGCATTCGACAAAATTCAATACCCTTTTTGATTAAAAAAGAAACAATCAACAAATTAGGTACAGATGGAGTGTGTCTCAAGATAAGGTCCACATATGACAAACCGACATTAATCAAACTCAATGGTGACAGGCTGAAAGTTTTCTCACTACGATCAGGAATGAGACAAGAAAGCCCACTCTCACCACCCCTATTCAACATAGTACTGGAAGTCTTAGCCAGGTCAATTAGTTAAGAAAAAGAACTAAAAGTCATTGAAATCATAAAAAAAGAAGTAAAACTGTCTGATTGCAAATGATATGATCTTGTAGATAGGAAATCCTAAAGACAACATAAAAGGACAGAATTAATAAAAATTCAGTAAAGTTTCAGGATACAAAAATCAACATACAGAAAACAGTTGCAATTCTATAAACTAACAACTAAAAGAAATCAAGAAAACAATTTCGTTCATAACAGCATCAAAACAAAAACCTTAGGAATAAATTTAACCATGTAGGTGAAAGATCTGTACACTGAAAATTACAGACATTAATGAAAGAAATTGAAGAAAACACAAAAATGGCAAGCTACCTTATATTCATAGATCAGAAGAATATTGTTAAAATGTCCATTCTACCCAAAGCCATCTTTAGATTCAATGCAATCCCTATGAAAATTCCTATGGCATTTTTTTTACAGATATAGAAAAAACAATCTTAAATTTCATACAGTACCACAAAAAGACCCTGTACAGCCAAAGCAATCTTGAAGAGGGGGAGGGGGAAGGAAGCTGGAGGCATCACACTTCCTGGTTTCAAACGAAACTACTTTTTAATATATGTGTTAAATTGATATAAATAAAAATCAAATTAATTTTAATAGACGCTAGTGATTGTGTTTGCAAATACATAAGATTAATATAATTGAAATTTCTTGCTTGTACAAGTTTAATATTTTCCTTCCTCTCCTTTTCTTTCTAATCTGCATTTTTTCCATCTAAATTGCATTTTTTTGCCAGATTAATCTTTCTTAAAGTACAGCTCAAACATGTTCTTCTTAAAAATTTCAAATGGCTAAACTCACAAATTTGGCAGGCAAGTTCTCCATAACTTATTCCCCAGCTATTTTCCTTTCACTTAATCAACAGATATTTGTGAAACAAGTGTTGTGTGTTCTTTTGGAAGCAATGAAGATACAGTGATGGACCAAATAGACATAATTCCAGTCTTCAAAGCACTTAAATTCTACATATTTCCTGCTAACATCCTCTTGTATTAGACCTTTGTTCTAACACTTTTGGCTGGTCAGTCTTCTCCTTCCACTTCAAATCTGTATGAACCTGGTTATTCTTCAAGACAGAATGTAAGTGCTACCTCCTTCACAAGGTCCTCTGAGGCCTCCTACCCTCCAGGTGGAAGTCCATTTTTTTTCCTATCCAAATGTCCTTTGGACATTAGCCATGTAGTGTGTATGCACTTACTGCTTTTCCCCGATTAGAGCAACTCATAAACATGTCTTCCCAAGTAGAACGTGAGTTCCTGAGGAACAGGATCCTGACAGCTCCATTTCTATACCCTCCACAGTACTCCACAACACGTAATAGCCAATAGCAATTATCTAGAGAATCCATTTGGACATTCTCACCTACAAGCTTTGGAGCATCATATTAAGTTGAGATTTCCTATTTCCTTTTTTTTGTTAAATAAATGTTTCTTTTAAAACAGATTTATGGAAAAGTTGTAAAAATAGTACAGAGAGCTCTCATGTACCCCACACCTTATTTCTCCTATTATTAATGTTCATAATATGATGTGTTAATATGGTACATTTGTCACAATTAATGAACTAATATTGATACATTATTAACTAAAGTCCATACTTATTCAGGTTTCCCTAATTTTTACTCAATGTTCTTTTTTCTGTTCCTGGATCTCATCTAAGATACCACATTACACTTAGTTTTCAAGCCTCCTTAAGCTCCTCTTGGTGATGACAGTTTCTTAGACTTTTCTTATTTGGGGTAACTATATTTGTTTTCTATTGCAGCAGTAAAATATCACAAACTTGTGGCTTAGAACAATATAAATTGATTATCTTCCAGTTCTGTGAGTCATACACACAATTTAGGTCTCACTGGCATAAAATCAAGGTATCAGCAGGGTTTGTTCCTTTCTGGAGGCTATATAAGGGACAATCTGTTTCCTTACCTTTTTCAGTTTCTACAGGCTGTGTATATTCCTACTATAATGACCTTTGATAGTTTTGAAGAACACGGTTCAGGTATTTTATAGAATGTCCCTCAATAGCGACAATTCAGACAAACACTTGTCTGATGTTTTTCTCATGATTAGACTGGGGTTATGGGTTTGGGGGCGGAAGACCACGCAGGAAAAGTAACAGTCTCCTCACATATCAAGTACACATGCTAGCAACATGGCTTATCACTGTTGATGTGAACCCAGGTCACTTGGCTGAGACCGTGTTTGTCAGACGTGATAGACAGAATAGTTACTCCTTAAATATGTCCAAGTCCTAACCCCTGGGACCTGGGAATATGTTAGGTGACATGACAAATGGAATTAAGTTTTCTATTCAGCTGACCTTAGGGAGGTTGTCCTGGGTGGATAGGCCCACTGTAATCAAAAGGCAGAAAAGAGAGCCAGAGAAAGAGATATAATGAAGGCAGCAGTTCAGAGTGATGTGCTGTGGGAAGAACTGGACCTGTTGTCACTGGCTTTGACATGAGAGTTGTCACTGGCTTTCCAGGTGCTGGAAGAGGCAAGGAAACAGATTCTCCCCTGGGACCTCCAGGAAGCAATGCAGCCCTGCCCACAGCTCTGACAACACCTTGATTTTAGCCCAGCAGGAGACCTCTAACCCACGGGACTGGAAAGATAATGTTTTATTGCTTTACACCACTATATTTGTGGTAATTGGTTACAGCAGCAATAGAAAGGAATACATCAGGTTTTCTACTGAAAAATTGTTTTTCCCTCTTTCTACAGTCGGCTCTTTGGAAGGAAGGTGCTATGTACGGTCCATAGGTGAGGAGTGGCAGCCACGATTCACCCACGTGCTTGGAGGTAGAGCACCTATGTAAATTATCTTCTGCAGGAGAAATTTGTCTATGGTCCCCATTTATTTATCTCATCATTTATGTCAGTATGGACTCATGGATATTTATTTGATGTTTGGGATTATTAGAGTTCCATTTATATCCCCTTGGCCAAAAATGGGTCGTATGCTCAGTCTGGACCAACTACCAGCAAAAAGCTCTCTATGACCAGTTTTGACTGACTGTGGATTCAGCACTAGGGTTGCCCATAATGTTTGTTCCCCAACCCCAAAAATCAGTATTACAGTAGTGCTTAGTATTATAATAATATAATACTGCTTAGTATTATATTATAATAATATTACTTCTTCACCCCAGTATTTCTATAATGCTTTTTCTCCTAAACTTGTATCCACTCTACAGATAAAGAATGAAATGGTTTCACTGTTAGCTATTCAGTGTTTAATGCACTCTGCATGAGTCAAATTCTCTAGAAGGAAAATTTCTTCCGGGCTTGGCTAAATCCAGAAGGGAAGGACGGAGATGGGGAAAACTAGGACAGAGTACAGAAGGTGGAGATATGCATTCACAAGATGAAAAAGAAAACATGTGGACTTTTGACAAAATAAATACCTCCAGAACATCTGCTATTTGTGGGGTGCGGGGGGTGGTGTTTTGAGTACTCCACAGGCTTGTTGACACAGTGCTAGAAATAAACAAGAGTCCAAAGTCGACTGACTGCAGCTCTTGCCTTTCAACAGGGGCCAAAATGTAATTGCTTGTAAATGAAACCTCTCCGAATTCCTTAGCTGCAAGATACCTTTTTTTTCCTCTCCATTATAGTTGTTGAGTCTTTATTGCTTCCCTGGAGGATAATTAATGTGCTACAGAAATGATTCTTTCCCATGAATCCATCTCAGGCAATCTCTTCAGACGACAATATCATGTTCTTCGTATCTTATCGTAATCAAAGTAGCACAGGATTTGAAGATAGAATTCCTGCATTTGAGTCCAGTCCATTCTGTGTCAGAACATTCTCTATCTCCCTTCCCTCTCTCCTTCTCACCATAATACAATCTTCTTACATTCAATGTCCTTGATTTGCTCATATTGTTTATTGTCTTTCTCCCTCACTAGAATCTAAAATACACGCTCCCGGAGGCCTGGGCTTTTTCTCTGTGGAGTCACTGTTGAATTCCAAGACGTAGTATTAAAACAATGTGTGGCACACAGTCGAAGCTGACTAAACATTGACCAAACAAACCTCACTCTGTTACTGAATCTGTAATGTGGACTATATAATTATGAGAGGCGATGACAATGCACGAGATACGCTGGAATATCCTAGTCAACCTGAATTCTGAAACTTTCTACTGGGAGTCCCACATCTGCTTCCTTCTCAACAGAGTATATGACAGGTAGAGAAATATGGGGTAGAAATAGAGCATTAATCAATTTTACCCTTTCTCAGAATTTACTCTCCTATTACTTAAAATTCTTTAATTTAATTTATTTTTTTTTTAATCTACAACATTGTCTTGGGTTGGAATCCATTGAAAAGTTAGTTTGCTTTAACCTACTACTGCACTAAGCAGGGATTTAGGAAGAATCTTTTGCTGCTTATCATTTAGTCAAGTCAGCCAGCCAGTCAACAAATAGGATAATTGTTGCCTGGTCTTCTGCTGCAAGTGGTGAAGGATTACAGATCAATAAGGCATTTGTTCCAACAACTAGTCATAACATCAAGAAATTTTTCTTCAGACATGTCCCAAATACCTTATGCTGCAGTTTGCAGTTTATCCTTCTTACTCTTTCTTTAGTGGAAATGGAAGAAAAATGGAACTCCCTTCTGCGATGAAATACTGAAGAGAGTCTGCAAATAATCTCTTTTGAATTTTCTGTTTTGAACCCTGAGACCAAAGGACAGAAATTTGCAAGGCTTCATTCTCCAGTACTCTGACACTGAGAATGAAACATGAAGGTTAAATAAAAAATACTCACGAATGAAGTCCTCAGGGATACATGAGAGTGTTAATAGTGGTTCTCTCCAGGTCACAGAGAATTTTTGTTGGGGTTGATATCTTTATTTTTTTCCCACATCGAGCAGTCATTATTCATATGTGTATGTATTAATTTTACAAAAGGATTTTTGCCTTTAAGATGGCATTTTAAATTTTGGGATAATAGAAAATTCGCAAATGTATGCAAAGTCTTACTATCACTAACTAAAATGGGAGAAAAAATAAACAAACAGGAGTTCAAAACATGAAAAATAGGTAACCATAGGTAACAAAAAAATATGCAGTCAGAAGTTCAATAACAAACTATTTCAGCAACACAGTTAACTCAAATCATTTATCAGCAACTTCTCTTGGCCCTTCTGATATTATTTCCCCGTAAACACTAAGCTATCCCTGTGTTCAGGGACTGCCAGGCTATTGGCAGGGGACAAAACACAAAGTACATTTTTTACTAATAATATTTTATTTCAAAATGCCATTGATCTTAAGCTACCTCCACAATTGCAAATTGGGGGCTTTTCAAGTAAATTATAGGGGGAAAGTGTGAAGTTTATCTTTAAAATGAAATGAAATAATACCTACACTTCCTACTTTGGGGAAATTTTATGTTAAATTATCCCGACAGGCAGAGATGACAAAACATTGAGAAATATTTAAAGATTTCATTTCTCTTCCTGATAACGACAAGCTTCATTTTGTGCTCTCAGAAGGGAAATCAAATCTGATTTACCGTCAGCTACCTCAGTGCCACAACCCACATTTCACATCCTCTAAACAGCCTCAGCATAGCAATGATATCCCTGTCCCTTTCACAAAGGGGTTGATCAACTGCCAAATGCCTGAAAATCATCAAATGCTTTCATTTAAAGCTACCTGTGTCTTTATCACGATAAAGCATGATTCCTAGCATGCGGCAACCCCTCATCACTTTATGGGCAAAAAGAACCCTGGTTTTGTATACAGCCTTTCTCTGAAAGGACAAACAATAGCAGTGGAAAGATGGACTACAGCTACACAGATTCGTCCATTTTTCTCATGTTTCCTCCTTTCTTTGATTCACTAGAACAGCAAAAATGTCTCTCTTTTCCTGGGCCCTGTCTGAGAAAAACCAAGTCAGATTTTAAGAAAGGCGGGGAAGCCTCTGAAAAGTAACACTGACCACCTTGCTCTCATAATCCCCAAATTACTATTCTGGTCTTGAATCCCAAGCAGACCAGCAGTGAGCTGAGAGGAAACGTTAGTGAACAGGCTATGAATTTAAACGGCCAGCAGAAAAGGAATTAAAATTAAAAGGAATTTAATCTTCCTACCAAGCTCATAAGCTA
Source organism: Rhinolophus sinicus (assembly GCF_057876585.1). Taxonomy (NCBI): domain Eukaryota; kingdom Metazoa; phylum Chordata; class Mammalia; order Chiroptera; family Rhinolophidae; genus Rhinolophus; species Rhinolophus sinicus. Next base: position 119,804,841 of record NC_142515.1, on the reverse strand, counting down.
TAGCAAAGCCAATGCTAGCTGCCTCCACTGAATCACTGTTTGGATGAAAGACGTTAGCCACTCTGTAAGGGTGGGTGGGGGGTATATTATTTTTTGTTTCTAGTGTTTTCCAAGAGCTGGATTCGAGTTAGTTAGTGAGAGTTGCGGTGCACACACAGGGGCATTTCCCTATTCCTGAGCTGGCCCCACGTCATCATTATAGACCCTTTGGGTTTCACTCTGTCTTCTGTGGCAATGGCCATAATTCTCAGTGATAAGATTTGGAGGTGGAATGAGGAAAGCAAAAGACAATCTACTGTGTTCTAGCGAGATACCAAGATAAAGGATATAACTCTATCCATCAATGTTCCCCTTTTGGAAAACTGAGGGCGAGAAGTAAGAAAAAATGTTTGGAGAGCCAGGTTAGTGAGACCAGGAATAAATTCATGGCTTAAGGAAAGCAAAACGAAACAGCATGACAAATGTTAATTTTCATACAAGGTATAATTGCCCATTTTTTCCCCTTTCCAAAGACTGAAAATGTTGGAAAGAGTTATATCAGACTTGCTTGGCCTTTCAATTCCAAATCATTACTTCTCTCTAGACGCATGTATTCCCTACCAAAACACGGATTCTCTTGTCTAAAATGGATAAAAACGTAATTTATCCATCTCTTTATTAACCATTCAGTCTTGTTATTGTTCCACCTTTCAATTACCATTATTTTTTTTGTTTTTTAGGCAACAAGAAACACTAAATTATTTTACTATTTCTGACGAGTCCAAGTGTATACTGAGAAGAGAGGAAAAAGTAGTCACCTTGTAAAGTAGGCTTTTTCTTCAGGAGACACTAACCCCACCCCACCTCTTTCAGGTTTGCAGCCCACAGACTGTCTTCTACTAAAGCCGACATCGCATTATTTAACCCTTGGGAGGTGTGCAAAACCCAACCAATCTGTCTTGCAACGGGGCCACAGGGCTGGGTGCTGCCATACCGTGTCCCCACTGCATTGCTGGTGCAGTCCTGTTTCCCATTGACTATGTTTACAATTTTGTACCCAAAACCCTGGGAACCTGCTGCAGCGTCCATTTAGGCACCTGCCTGATGACCCATCACCCTTGATCATCTTACTCTTTCAGGCATGAGGCCACACCCACGTCTTCACTCAGGTCCAAGAGCACAGGAAGGAGGAGGGTCTGTCTGGTCCCTGGGCCCCTGCCTCAGAGGTCTTGCTGTTCATGGCATGGCCCTGGCTGTTGGGTAGGAACTGGTGGGCAGTGCTGTTCAGTTCAGCTACCTCCCTTCATCTCACGATTACTAGGAAATACAGAACTAGACTTATCTGCTGCGATTACCAACCCCTATTCTGCAGAGGCAAAATGGAAAGGTAAACGTGATGTTGCCATGTTTGGGCAAAAGAAATGCATGGCAAAATTCGGTGCACAAATTAGAGTCTACCAATTTTCCCATTTGCTAAAAGTGTATAGAGTAGACTATTTTAAAGAAACAAAATAATCATTCAGGTTTTTAAAATACGCAAATGACCTCTCAACAAATTTGATAAATGGACCACTGTGCCCTTGTTAAACCTCTATTCCCTTGGTTTAAGGACTCTTCCATCTCCTGGATTCCCCCTACCATTCAATTAATAGACAACATCGTCTTCAATAATTTTCCTCCACTACTCAATTTTCCAATGTTGATTCCACTCTTTGGCTTACATTATCATGAGTATGTGATTAAATGCTTATTTTGCAGGAAAAATGTTGTTTATTGTTTACAATCCTCCCCCTCCCTCCCACCCTGTTCTTTGGCAGGTAGCTTCTGAAATAGATCTTTGTTTTGCAGAGAGGACTTCAAGGTGACCTTATCGATGACAGAAAATAGTAAAAGTGAAATGGACATACAGAAAGAAAGGATATGTTGTGCACGAGGGGGGTGGGTAGGCAGGCAGGGGTGAGAGTGAAGATAGGGGTTGTAGAAAGAGAGGGCAAAGAGATGAGGCAGCTACTGCTGAGAAAGAGCCTTTAGAAAAGCTGAAATATTTAAAAGGAACTACGTGATGTATAATACACCCCTTTTTGTCTCTCACAGAATCTTGCGAATAAACTCCTATTATTCATCCATGTTTCTGAAGATGGATTTATATGAGGGTAGTTTTTGTTTGTTTGGGGTGTGCAAAGACATGTTGAAACTGATCTCAATTGAGGAAAAATGAGAACACACGTGATTCAAGGTCTGTGTCCCATTCAAACCTACTACACTCTCTGCTAGTATGCACTGGATAGCCACCGGCCTTCCTCCAATGTCCACTGCAGGCAAATAAAGCTCAACATGGCCCAAACTAAACTTAAAAACGTGCTCTTCCACCATTTCCATTTCAGTAAATGACAGCACTGTCCACCCACTTGTGCGTGCTGTAAATCTTAAAGGACAGTGCCTTCTCTCCTGTTCTCCACTTCAGGGCAGCCATCATGATCTTCCTCCTTAATGCATCTTGAATCCATCCCCTTCTTTCTACGTTTTCTGTTAGTCCTGATCCAAGCACCATCATTTCTCTCCAGAACTCCTATTAAGACTTTCTAACTGGTCTTCTGCTTCCAGTCTTACCCCTTTAAATCAGAATAATCTTTAAAATATATTCTACCCTAAGAGCAGGGCTTCCCATTATTTTTAGGATAAAATTCAAACTCCCTATTGTTACTGACAAGGTCTTTCGTGATATGACCCCTGCTTACTTTTCTACCCAATCTCACTGTGATATTGTGATTTATAAGAAATATATATTTAGCCATTCAGATGACCAAAATATATTCCTCATATACCAGGGGGTGCCAAAAACATTTATACACATTTTAAGAGATGTTAACACTTTGGTCAATGTTGCACAAGCAGTAGCTCGTCATAATCAGAAGTGTCTGGATGCTGATGGGAACCACTTTGAGCACCTCTTATAATTGCAAAAGTCAAACATGAGTTGTATTCATATTTTGCTATAGGTTTATAATAATACAGTTTTTTCCTTTCTTAAAATGTGTATATATGTTTTTGGCACACTCTATATATTTGGCCTTTGTCCACAATTAGTGACTCACAGCACCCAAAACTCTTGGAATTTCCTAAAGGCGGAGAATGATAAAGGTGTCTTTTGTTATGTAAATTAGGTGGCTTTGGGAAAGCCTGGAAGGTTGAGCTGGCTGCCAATGGAGCCAATCAGGTGCTTATTAGACAGTTGGAGCTTTGAGACCCACCCTCAACTTCCAGGGACTCAGGCTGGAGACTGAATCAGTTGCCAGTGGCCAATAACTTCATCAATCATTACTATGTAATGAAGCCTCCCTAAAAATCCCAAAGGATTGGGTTGGTGAACATGTGGAGACTTGAAGAGTGGTGCACTTGGAAGGCAGGGAAGCTCCATGCCCCTTCCCACAGGCCTTGCCTTCTGCATCTCTTCCATCTGGCTGTTCCTGAGTTATGTCCTTTTACAACAAACTGGTGATCTATTAAGTAACATGTTTCTCTGAGTTCTGTGAGCTGCTCTAGCAAATTAATCAAACCCAAGGAGGCGGCTGTGGACACCTTTGATTTATAGTCAGTTGGTCAGACACAAGTAATAACCTAAACTTGTGATTGCCATTCTGAGTTGGAGGGCGTTCTTGGAACCTCCAAGCTATAGCTGATGGTCAGAAGTATAGGTAAGAGTCTGGGCTTGGAGCTGGCTTCTGAAGTATGTGTGTAGGGAAGGGGAGGGATGGCGTTGTAGGACTGAACCCTTAATCTGTAGGGTCTGAGGCTGTCTCTGAGTAGATAGTGTCAGAATGGAATTGAGTTTTCATATACTCTGCTGGTTTCCTGAGAATTATTTGTTGGTGTCGGGAGAACTGCACCCCTGTTGGAATTGGGTTCAGGAACCCAATTTACTCACACCCCTTCCTTTCTTTCTTGGTGTTCTCAAGGGGCACTGGTTACTTTTGTGTTCCTCAAAAGAGCTAAGTAACTTCTCACCACTAAACATGTTTGCTTTTCCGGAAAGCCTCATGCCCACTCAATCCCTAATCTTTACCCAGCTAACGCTTCTCTTCCACTCACACTGCAGGTCTCAGTTTGCAAATCACTTCTTCAGAGAAGCTTCCCTCACCCCACTCCCTGTTACTCCCAGATGGATCAGGTCTCCCTGTTCTATGCTCTCGTAGCACAATGTACATTGTGGTCATAGCACTCATTTACCCTATAATTAAATAACCTTTCCAGTAATTATTAATGTCTGCCTCCACCATAGACTCAATTATATGGTCCATGATATCAGTGTTGTTGGTATTATGTTGGTGAACGGCTAACGATTTAATGTTGTATAAACAGTCATTTCTGGGCTCACCATTTCTGTGACAGATTCTTTTAAAGTTAAGTAAGATTTTAAAAATTACAAGTTTAGATATAGATCATATGTGCATTTGTGATTTCTGTTTCTCTATACTTTGGAAGAACGTACCTACAATATCTAATATAAATAGGAATTTAGGCTTGAGATGAGGATGAGACTAACATAAAAACTTGAGGGAATTGTATTTTTTTCTTCAAAGGATATGTGCATCACTAAGAAGAACAAGATCTCCTACCTACAATGTAGTCCTTGCACCTCTAGAAAGAAGGAACTAGTATCCATTTTAATTCAAATGTCACTCTCATTGCTGAAGGAGCTCACAAAAAGAGTTCATTAGTGCCACCTGGGGTGACAAGTTTATGGTTCCATCATTACATCTGCTAATAAATGAACTGATAATATGAACCAAGTTCACTAAAATCTCTCTTCCTCTGGAACTATGTTGTAAAAAAAATCAAAATCAAGATGATGTGCTCCATAGTATTTCAGATGTAATAAAGCCTAAAGCTCTCACTACAAAATGAGAATTATGTGCAGTGAGCTGTCTTATTTAATCCAAAATGTTTTGGGGGCTAATAGCCCATAGCATACTGCTCATCAAAATGGACCAAGAGAAAAAGACATGGTTGAAATCAGTGCGCTGATTCTTTGCACTCATGACTGTTTCCACCTCTAAGAGAATCGGTATCAGCATATCTACCCACAAATATCTTCGATGTTTTTCCCTGGGAAGCCACTTCAGTCCCTCCCTCCATTAACAGCTACTACTTATAATTCTTGATTCCCTCACTTGATAGGAATTTAATGTGCATTCAATAAATGTTCATGGCTGCTTTAGGCTCTGTGGAAAATTGTAATATAAAATGAAATTGAAGGGATTCAGGGCACACGTCCCCAAGATATGCTACTTTGGCATAAGGATTATTTTGAGCTGAAGGCAGTTAAGACCCTGTGGGCTCAAAAGAGACTTCCACCTCTCCCTTGAAGAATTTAAATTAGCAGCCTTGCCCATAACAGTTATTGCCAGAAGTCACTTTTTATGACCTATCTGCATGGCAGGGCAAACACCTAATTACTGACCATCCCTTCTCCCCTCTGAAGCCCCAGGGTATCTCACCTCATGCTTAGCTCAGATGCCATGTATACACCTTTTTAACTTTCTGTCTCTGAAACTCTCATTTATGTGGGGTCTCTGACTCTCTCATGTATATAAGGTTCCCATATGTACATATGTAATTAAACTTGGTTATTTTCTCTTGCTAATCTGTCCTATGTAGACTTAGTTGTTAGACCAGCTGAAAGAGAATAGAAGAGGAGAGGAAAATTTCTTCCTCCCCCACAAAATATAGAGTCAAAGCTTAAAAATAATTAGCAAGGTGATATTTATAACTTTCACACATATATAAACAAAACTAATGAACAACTATTTTAAAAAGTGGAGAATCTTAAAATAGATCACACGTTGGGTTTTAAGTGAATTTGAAAATAAAAGAAAGGTCATTGTGAGATAAGTTACATCTAAGAAGTATTCTTAGAGGAACATAAAAGAGTATGGGATTTTACCCATGCTTTCCCTCACCTTGTTTCCTGTACTGGGTGGAGGAGGATTGAAGAGAACAAGTTGGTTGATGTTGAAAGCACTAAGAGAAAATATTGAAAAAGTGGGGCCGCCTTAAAAAAGTTTTTAAATACTGAGATGAGAAAATCTGAATAACTTTAAAGGGCTAAGGGAGTGTTATATTCTTAATCAGAGTGACAGAAAAACAGTACTAGAAGGAAATTACAGATTAAGGGATAGATTTGCAAATGTTAGTGAGACTTAAGACACTGTTGTGGTAACACAGGTATAAAATGATAAGGGCCTTGATTAGTTTATAGAAAATGAGAATAAATACCATACTGATTGAGAGTGACACTGAGAACTAAGAATCTAGGATAAGGTGACTGATGTAGGTATGCAAGAGAAAGCATGACTTGAATGTTTTGATGCTTGGAGTTGGGAAGACTGGTATTTTAATCACCAGACTTGGAAAATTAGAAGGGGACATCAATTTGGAACTACTCAAGTGTAGCATACAAGATTTTCCAGTAAAGAACAGAGAGTCAAATGGAACTGTCAAAATTTTAGAGTTGAGACGCTCTTAGGGTCCAGAGGGCTCACGTTCCCAGCAGAATTCAGGAACCCTTTCTATAATATTCCTAACAGAAGTGCAAGTACTTTCTGTATTTAGGGACATTGCTAGAAACTCCTCCTCTGCATTGAATTAAAATTTACTCTCCTATAACTTGCAACTCACATTTCCTTTTCTACCTTCTGGAACAACAGTGGACAGAACTATTCCATGTGATAATTGTTCAAATATATGACAGTCATTGGATCCCCTTTAATTCCAGCATTTCAAGACTAACCATTCCTTAGTTCCTTCAGCTATAGCTCATTAACATAACTTATAAACTTCTTATTTATTAACAACTTAATAAGGCATCACAAATATCTCCCAGCTATGAGAATTACTGATTTGCTATTTTAGTCTCATGGCTGGATTTTATAATACATTCTTGCAAAAAAGGACAGGCAACTTCCTTTTCCCTGACAGTAAAAAATATAAAAACTACATTCAAAACTAAACTATCTAATGTCTAATGAAAACTCAACACCAGCAAGTCTGACAAATTTGTGGTTGGGCTTCTAACTTAAAGAATAAATTCAAAAGAATCAAATTCAATTTCCCCAAAGATTGTAATTTTCATGCTATAAATTTGGCAGTCATAAGATTTTAGAAAAATTATTGTTATTATTGTCTGGTATTTTTAACAACGTATTTGCTTCTAAACCTTGAGGTGCATTCATAAAAAAAGAAAAATCAATTTAAGTGTCTTTTTCCTCTGATTGGAGACTGGACTTAATGAAACCTCCACACAACTAACACATATTGGCCTACCCAAATGACTTTTGCTGTGGCATTATGCCTCAGAAAATAAATTATTATTATTTATGATCATAATAATGTGTATTTACATAATAAGTTTCTCAGAGGAGTTGAGGAGTTGAAAGCAAGTTTTGCTTATTCAACAGCACTTCTCATTTGTAAAAGTCAGAAAACTGCAGCTTTGTTGTTCCAAGTGGAAAAATGTGTTAGAAAGGCACAGATCCATCAAAGCATAAGTCCATATTCAATATGCCAGCAGTCAGAAGATACTCATGACTCCAGGGAATCAACACTCTTTAATCTTTCCATTCAGTGTCAGTTAGTAGTTACTCTTATAAAATAAAAACCTTAGAAACTTAAAAATAAACTCCAAATACTGTAAGGACCTATTACGTGACCAGCGGCACATGGTATGGTAGAAGTGGCCCAGTCTCAAGTCAGAGGAGACATCAGAAAAAGAAGTAACTTGAGACGCTAGTAAGAGAGAATATAATGACTTGTTTCAGGGAAGCAGCAGCATTGCTAAATTATAGGATAAGAAATAAAAAGAGCTCTTGTTTTATTCCCTACTCTGAAGTTAGTTATTTATCCCACCTGTAAAATGCAATAAAACTGACAAAACCATCCTATCCCAGAAGAATAGGTGAGGATTAATTGCCTATACTATCCGGAGTTTCACAAATGATATTGTGATATACAAATCGCAAAACCTTCCTTTCATTTCTATAACACAGTCACACCCCTTACACACTGGAAGTTGTCCAGATAGTACAACATGCATCCAACAGCCCTCTTCAGGATCTCCAAAGATTAGCTGAAGGCCAAGATAAAAATATTATCCAGTGATTGCACATTAAATCATACAAGCTTGAGATGTACAAGGACTCAATTTACTCTTGTAATACGAAATTACCCTGGTAGGTACAAAATTACAGTATTATTTTATAATCATAGGTATATCCTCTATATTTATGAGACATTACAAAATCCCTGACCTTCCCGAAGTAGGTTAGCTAATTATTTGGTTTCTAGCAAGATCAAGTTCATTAAACTTGTATTTCAACATAAGTGTGACTAACACTTCTTCATCGCCCCAGTTCTGTTACCACTGTTCATGACATATTACTTAACGCTCATAGTCAAGTATACGAATTTAGGATTTAATAATTTAGCCAAGTGCACTCCAGTGACTGTTGTTCATAGTATCACACTCTGAGTATAGAAAAAGTCATAAAATGACTTTATTTTTATTTGTATATTTGTTTTATCGCTCTCTACTAGACTATAAGCTACTTTGGGGCAGGGAATTTTTTTTTCAATTCATATATGTAACCATAGGTCCTCAAAAGACATTTTGCACATGGTAAGCAAAATAATAAATATTTGTAGCAGGCTTGAACAATATTTGGATTAGAATGAAAGATACGGTGTTTTCAGTGTATTGAATTGTGAGTACAATGCTGTCAGTTTATATTGGACAGGTTTTCCTACTGGTTATATTCTGATTTATATGGGTTGTAAACAACTACAAATCTAAAACCCAAGCTTCCAGCCAATTAAGCCATGTTTACCTGTTTTCCCTTTTGATGCTCATTTCTAAAATAGCCCAGCATATTGCAGGTTCTTGCAGCATATGATGGTGTGCCATATTCACTGAGAAATTCAGTCCTTTCAAAATAGGTAGAAGCAAGGTATGGACTTCTTTATAATTACAGCAGATTTTGAAAGATATAGAAATCATCCTTTCTCGTTCTTTAGTTATAAATATGCACTTTAAGAAGAAACATCTCAATATTCAAATGTACATTAAAACACTTTAGTAAATAAAGATGGAACCCTGAAAGTTATCCTGTAATGTAAAACCAGAAAATACTTGACGCCAAACTCTGGATATATGGTCTGCTTGACCATACCGCTATTTATCCTTCCTTAGATTTTGTCAACTGCAACTTTTTCTATATCTTTCATCTCTGGAAAACATGCAAGAATCATTTGCTTGCTACTTCCTTCCTCTAAGTGGCACTCACATGCCTCATAGCACTGGGTCACAATCAATTTGATACTACTCAAGTGAGTTGCAATGTTAGTTACTTTAGATAATATACTTAATTTACACTAAGAATAGAAAACTATTAGGTGCCCATAGAAATGCAAGTTAAATTAAAAAAATAAAAAATAAAGCTTGACCTTGAAGAACTAAAATTTGTAGGAACAAAATAGAGAGCCAAGAAATGAGTAGGAATAATTATAAATAAGTCGATAAGCGCAAGCCATACTCTACTCATTGAATATGGAAGCCCTTTGAGGGGAAAAAGGGCACTAATAGTTAAGTATGGCGGTGATTTCACAGGCTAGCAATTCTCACAAATAGATTTAACAGATTACAACAGATAGGATCAGCTTCATTTCACATTCACCTGTACCATATGACTAAGCAGTGTCACCGGCCACAATGTTCATATGGAAACAATGGATGAATAAAGCCAGGAAACTGTCAACAACCAGGCTGTAAGAGTTTTCCTATAATACATCAGCTTTGATCCTGAAGCACTTACATAAGTAGTTAATCACCCTCTGAAGGAGGAAAGGGAGAGTTGGTGAACACATGACACCGGTAGCATTAATGTTAAAAATACGAGGTGGCATCATTTGGAAGGATGAATTCAGATAAGGAAGAGATTTTCCCAGAATCAGCAGCAAAGTTCATCTTTTATATGTGAGGTAAGAGAAAACTAGGAATTGTGGGAGATCATCAATATAACATATAGCACCAAAGAGGAGGGGATGAGTAATGTCAGGGTTTGCAGTGGAATTTCAACAGGAAAATGTACATATTCCATTCCAGTACAGAAAAATCCCAGACTTCCTAGCTTTTTACAGAGGACTGAGAATAAATACAATAGCTAATGATTGATTGCTGGACCCTACTTAAAATTCATAAGAAACAAGAAAATAGCAATAAAATTATTTACATGGTTAGGTAGCTGCTCTTGCCATTTAAACATCTTATAAGCCAAATTGTTATCGGCCTTTTCTTCTTCAGCTGTAAAACAAAAGTCCCTAGAAGACAAAAACTGGAAATATTTATAAAGCTTACATAAGACCATAAATAGGAGAAAACTTCAAAGAATATCCTTACATTTTCCTAATATAATAATGACATTTTTAGTGAAAAGATAAATTTGGGATTTATGATGAATGAAGACATAAGAAGAATAGAAAACACTGTATGTAAAAATGGTATTACATTCTTGGTTTCTTCCCTATTTTATGTAAAAATCCACTACATTTATAAGTAAAATTATATTAGACATTAATTATTAATATTAATATTAACATTAATAAATAGTAACTAGAATAATTTCATAAATGAGTACAATTGATTTTCCAGCTTCTTTTCCTGCCACTAGATAAAAACACATCCTTTTTTAATACTATTCAATTCACTGTGAATATCAAAGTGGGTTTATGTTGCTATTGTGATCAGAGAACGTAATCAAACTGTAAGAAAACAAGCAACAGATTTGTTTTTCCTTCTGGAAGTTAAATTACATGTGGGGAAATAGTTGCATTTTTTTCTTTCTACCTGCCAACTCTGAAGTTCAGTTTTAACTTAATTTATTGATTCTACTTTATGGTGTTTCAATCCTTGATGAAGAACCTCTCAGGGGCTTTGCGCCTGGAAAACAAAAACTACAATTTGGAACCACTGCTAAATATAAGAAAATTCAAAAGCGAGTGAGTGTTATCAAAAGGCACCAGGCAGACGAGATTTAGCTTGTGCATTCACTTTTTTCTAGAGAGAACTTAAAGTGCTCTTTGTTTTCATTATAAAAGCATGCTGTTTTTCTCAATGGTGTTGTTCAGTGTCTGGGATCCAATATGACAGACAAATTAAACTCTTAGCCATATTTGTCTGTGATAACTCCACCCAGAATTAAGTACAGGCCAAGGTCATGTTTCCAAGTTGTTCTATTGCAGCTGTTTCAGAACCAACTGGGGGGCTTAAATAGACTGCCCACCTAGGTGTTTCCTAGCCAGTAGATATTTGGGGTAAAGAAGGAGGCAGTTCTCAGATTTTGTTTCCCAATCAGTTCCCAGGTGCCGCTGGTCCTGGGACCACCCTTTATAAACACTGGACTAAGGCAACTGCGGACAAAGGAGATTGAAGAACTGAAATACATAAAGATTTAGGCTCCCCAGCATCCAGCTGAAGGAAGAATTCCAAACCAGCTATTTAACTACTGATGAATGTGCTATGTAGAGGGCAGTAAATATTTTCAGATCCTTCTAGAAATTACCTAATAAATCCTTCCCAAATGTAATGTCTAAGCTTAATCTCATGCAACTAAGAACCAACATTATTACCACAAATAACTAAAGATCCAGAACCAGGAGTAACGCTGGATAATTCATTTATCTTACATCACCATCCCTACACACTCCTTTCCTCACCGTCTATGTACCTTTTCAGCAAATGTATATGCGTATACCCCTAAACGCACCCTCCAGGAAGCCCACCAGTAAGGACAGGGCAAGCATGCAAGCACAAATGAAGGCCCAGAACCTGTATCTAAATATCTAAAAGTTACAAATCCACCTTTTAAAAAAACAAAGCAAAAAAAAAAAAATTAAATAAAACACATTCTCTCCATTTATCTTAAATACACTTTCATAACCATTGAGCAGGCCGGTTTCTAACTTAGAATACGTAGACTCAGAGTTTTGTACCTAAATACCGAGGCTGCAGAAGAACCAGTCCCAAGTCTCCAAGTCACTGCCTTGTCCTTCCAACCTTAGCTCTGGCTGACACTGCGAGAGGCCTGGGGCTTTGTCTACACTCCACAAAACAACTGTCCCCCCTTAGGCCCACACCGTGGGTGGACACTGTGGCACAGTCTACCTTAGAAGGGTGGTCCCATGGGAGATGCCCACACGGGCTCCAGGCCACAGCTCGGGCCTTCTGAGCAGGGTACTCTGGGACTCTGGGACCTGAAGTCTAGTCTAGACAGAGAATATGGGCTGTGGGTGCGACATCTCCTTGGCCCCTGCAGACTCCTATCCAATCAGGAGGCTGTGGACAGAGAAAAGTCATAGTGTCTCTCTCAGAAACAGGGTCCACCGAAGCACTCCTCTTCAGAGACCTAGGATGTTCATTCATTACATATTTTTTTAATCAAAACCTCAAATATTTCATTCATGCTAAATTTGCAAGTACCTGATTTATAAAGAATGAAGTGGTTTTCCACCTCAAGACATTGTTAGTGGTATCAATGCTTCCATTAGAAACACCTTTATGGTAGAATCTCAGGCCTTGGTAAAACGGGAGGGCAGGAGAGGTGAATCAGTGGGAAACAGGCATTTCTCCTTGGTGCTATTAAACACCTACTTATATATTGCCCTAATGCAAACTTTGGTCAGCATAATTAAAGAACATAAAGAATTAGGAGGCCCGAGTTCTAGTTTCTTTCTGCTAGAAACTCTGCTACCTAAATTAAGGGACTGTGAGTAAATCACAACATTTCTACCACTCAATTTTTTATTTAAAAAACACAAAAATTAGATTGAATCTGAATTTCACAAAAGCTGTTGTACAGGCTGCCAACAGACCTTACTGGAAAAGAGGTGGCAGGGGTGGTGGTGGTAAGGATTGGTCCACAGTCAAACAAATTTAGTGCACACTGGGTCCAACACTGCTAAATTTCCTATTAATATATATTTTCATTCTCAAAGCACAGGCATGAAATAGACAAAAAAAGTACACACATTTTAAGAAAGGAAAAAACTATTAAAATTGTAATACTCGATATATACCAATAACAAAAGATGAATACAAGTCAGGTTTGACTTCTGCAATTACAAGAGGTGCTCAAAGTGGTTACCATCAGCGTCCAGACACTTCTGATTATGGCGAACTACTGCTTGAGCAATGTTGACCAAAGTGTCCACTTGCATACATTCTTTTGGCACAGCTGGTACAGTGTTGCTTAAAGTTATTAGAACAAGAGATTACTATTTAAAAGAGCAAAGACTGAATTAGTACTTCTCCGACCACATGTGGAAAAATGATAGATGATAAACTAGTTATCTATTGCTGTGTAACAAAGAACTCCAAACTGTGACTTAAAAATAGATAAAACCTCTTTCTGTGGGTCAGGTATTTAGGAGAGGCTGGGAGATTCTGGCTCAGAGTCTCTCATATAATTGAAGACTGGATGTCAGGCAGGTCTGAGTCATCTGAAAGCTTGACTGAAACTGCAGGAATCTCTCCCCACGGAGCTCACGCACGTGACTGACAACTGGTACTGGCTGCTGGCAGGAAGTTTCAGTTTCTCCTCACATGGCCCTCTTTAAAAGGCTGCTTGAAGGTCCTCACTACATGGTGATTAGTTTCCCCCTAGAGTAAGAGGCCAGGCGAAAGCCGCAGTGCTTTCTATGACCTAGCCTCAGAAGTCACACATCTCCGCCTCCACCATGTTCTGTTGGTCACAAAGTCAACCCTGACTCAACATAGGAGGCGACTATTCAAGGGCATGAATACCATAAGGAGAGGTCCATTGAGGGCCATTTTCAATGCTGGCTACCACAGATGACCTCTATGAACTCTTCAAATTCTAAGATTTTATGATTGTACGGAATTTAGAATAGTTTTTAAAAATATTGCAATACATTCCATTAAAAATAGACTAAATATTATAGATGCATAAAGTTATCCATAGTAGGCAAAACAATGACCGCCCCAAAATATCCATCTCTTAATCTTTAGAACCTGTGAAAACGTGACTTTACATGAGAAAAGAGACTTTGCAGTTGAGATTAAGTCCGTGAGATGGGAAAATCATTCTGGATTATCGAGTTTGGCCTAATCTGATCAGATGGGTAGTTCGAGTGTCTTTCTTGGCTGTGGTCAAAGGAAAATGTGACTACACAAGAGATACTCAGAGAGATGGCAGCATGAGAAGACTCAGTCCCCCACCACTGCTGACTTTGAAGATGGAAGAAAGGACCGAGGAATATTGGCACTCTCCAGAAGTTGGAAAAGGCAAGAACATGGCTTCTCCCTTGTACCTCCAAGAAGGAACCCAGTCTTCTTGAGCCCAGTGAGATTCACGTTAGGCTTCTGACCTACAGAACCGTAAGAACATAAATGTGTGTTCTTTTAAACCACCAACTTTGCAGTGATTTGTTCCAGTGGCAAAAGAAAACTACAATCACTGGAGCAATTTAATTTTTAAAACACTTGATAATATTAAAATCTTGACTTAGTTTGTCATTCAGGATAAATATAGAATATTCTCTAATGAAATCTTCAGTCCCTGTATAATTAGCATTATATTCTGTTCCATTACATTAACACTCAGGTTTTGCCTTGAGACCAAACTGACAAAAATAAAAATCTCCTGAGTCAGAAAATGTATTGTAGTGAATTGTTTTGAAGGGCATACTTTGCCTCTCAGAAGACTACACTGGATTTTCTTTTTAACAATTCTTGTGGAAACTGTTAAAGGTAGGTGAGCTTTAGAAACTGCAAGGACAAGTTCTGAATGGGATAGAAGGTTGAGAAGACCTACATAAAAAATAAATTTGATAGTACAAAAATTTATATAAAGACACTTAAAACTATTTTATGTCTGTGTCAGATTTAGATATGGGTAGGAAAAAGATATTAACTTACTTGACCAGTAAAATGTACTTAGTATTGTTTGGAATGTTTGCATTTGAATCCCTAATAGCAACACAGTGTAAGGGCCTTGGGACGCTATCAAGTTTATGACTTTATTATTAATCTCAGAACATAGACAACCTAAATGAGAATACTATAAGACAAAACATTAAATTATGGTCAAAATTAGCAATAAATAGAAAAGATGACAAACCACCAGATGATTAATTTCCAAATAAATGATTCAGAGAAGAAATTATATGGGACTTCAAATGAAGGAAATATGATTGAGTGAGACCAGGAAAATTACTAGGGTAAAGATGCTATTTTACCTGAGTGTTGAAAAGGGCAACAAATTGTATAGTAGGAGAAAGGAGGGAAGAAATTGTAAGTGGCTAATCTAGAGATAATAAAATATGTCTATCACTATGTCTATCTGTATTATAATTATTGGTGACCTATTTAGGGATTCCTGAAGGATGAGAACCATGTTTCACACTTGTACCAGGAGAGTCCAAAGCATACAGTACAAACAGTAAATATTTAGTGAGTGAAACAGATGACTTTTAGAACAGTTAAGTCATAGGAGAAGAAAATGTTATTTTTCACAAACTAAAACTGAAGGCATTTTACAAGATGAATTAAGGTTCAACAAAGGGCTCAGATGCCTCTTAAAAGGTTGAGTTAACTTTCTGAAGCGATAATATCACCATGAGCTGACGGTTGGCAATGAGACCGGAGAGATGCAGGACTCGTCAATAAAAAGGACATGGCAGATTTAGATATTGGGGTGAGGGAGGCGTCAAGATGAAATTTTGTGCTTAGCTCTCAAGTGACTATGATAAGGATGCTACAATTACCAAGCACGAGGGAATGAGAAGACAATTTGCAGCTAAAGATGCTCAGCATGGTTTTCAACATGCTGAGTGAAGTGTAAAACATATGAGATACATACGGACAGTGGGCGTGTGCTCTAGTAACTTAGGAAGGAGGATCCTTATTTGAAAGCTATGTGCACCTCCATCAGAAGTGGAGCCACAAGAAAGAATGGCATCACCAAGTGAATTCCTGGAAACAAAAGTAAGGATACAATTTATCAAACTCCCACATTTAAAGAAATAAAGGAAAGAAGACAAACAAGTAAAGGAGACAGAGAAACAACAGAGATGCCCGGGAGGCCTGGGAAAGATAAGACAGGTCAGCCCTCAGGGCCCAAAGGCCGGGCAAGGGAAAAGGAGTCTTTCGATTGGGGAACTGTTTGGGGATTTGTGTTAGATGGCTGCCCGGAACTCGTGAGAGAGTACATGCAGAAGAATGAGAATCCTTTTGCTTCTGAAATGTATGAAATCCAAAGTTAACCTATTGAAACTAAAATAATTGGGCTCTCCACAAAGGTGGAATATCCTATCCCACTCCCTCCTCAGTAGTTTTTCCCAGGTGTGTATCCAAAGGAATCCAAATGGTTGCAGGTTAGTGACGCAGCTAATGGCCAAAGGGCCACCCACATAAGCCTGGGTGCCCGTGAGACGAGCAGGGTGCCTACACTTTGAGCCTTGAAATCAGTGAAGGTGACAACAGAAAGAATTGAGGAAACTCTTGTGCTGGTGGGAACAGAGATCTGCAACCTGCTGGGACCTAAGGCTCCTTACGCAGAGGATTCCATAGGGGCGTTTCCTCATTTTGGCGGAAGCACCAAACATCTGAATCCTGGAGGAACAAAAGAGTTTCCCCATCACCCAAATCATCAGTGCGGCATCTGCCCATGACTTACACCATTGATATAGAGCAGAGGTCTTTTCTTGTAAGAGTGGTACTACTTGCACCAAATATACATTAAGAATTTATATAGTAAGGCTGCAATATGAGAACATGTTGAATTAGCAAAACTTTGGGTTCAGAGACGTATATTTTATAAGCCAGTAGATAAACCATGCTGCTTCCGCTCATGCTGACATTTTTTGTCAACACACTCTGCTAATTATTCAGGATAACATTTTTCGTAATTGGCAAGGCTGTGCCCCCTGTGTGGACTTTCTCGGCGTACGCTGAAAATTGCTAAATACAATTTGTGTCATTTATTTTTGTCAATGACCTTATTAGTGCTTCCACTGCTGAACTGTGTTTGTGCGTGGATGTGTGTATGAAAATGCAGTCTTGACTTTTTCTAAAAAGAAGTGATATAACTTTACACTTCATAAATTTAACAACCAAAATGTTATCTGTAATAAGTGTTTCTGGAAAGCACTGTTTTACCACTGACTGGTTTGATGGCAGCTGATTAGATAATGGTTTTTCATCTGTGTGTTGTTACTGATACTGGCCCCATTCCACTTGGCTGCTAAGGCGTCTAAACACTCACAAACAAAAATTACCCATAAAACCTGTGACAGAGTTCTTCGGGTTCACAGCTACAGATCACTGCACATCTGGGTAGGCTGTTTCAGCTGCGTTTATAATGTCACTTTCTTGTAAACATGATACACCTGTCTCTCTGTTTAACAGACAGTGTTTGAAGCTGAAGCATTTATTTTCTCCCAGAACTCAGTAGTGGCACATTATTTACTGATACTAGATGTGGGAATCCCTAAAACATGCCAGGATTTCCATTCTTTTATGTTTGGAGGCAATGATTACCCTTTACTTTAATAAATGAGCAGAAAATTTGGGTTCACTTCACATTAGGGGGAACTAAAAGGGATGCAATGAGAGAACCAAATCTGTGATGAGTCCCGATTTCTGTTAGAGATTCAAGAAGGGGATCGGTAACTATTTTCATTTCCCATGTGTGGAAAGTCACTTTTGTGGTCAGCGTTACAAAAGATAAATCACCAAACTGTGCGTGAGCATCAACTACAAGCAAAGCTGTGTGTAAGAGTTACAAAATTACACATTGGTGTGTACCACGGTTGTCACCATACTCCAGAGCTGACAATCATTTAGAAGGCTAGGATGGCAATGCATGAAAAGGTACCGGGTTGGACCATAAATAGGTGTCAATCATGTGCAAGGCGGGAATAAATCAAATGATGGAGGGCAAGTGTGTCCATAGGAGGCCAGGACGAGGTCTGCCCTCTGCTCTGAGGCCTGCGCTGTTCCCCCTGAGTCAATCACTGGTTGCTACTCTGCCCCTCATGTCAAAATCATTGATTTCAATGGGCCATTCTGTTAGTGTATGACCCAGGATTTATTTCGACCAATCAGCACACAGTATATACTGTATGTTCTGCTCTTCATGCCCAGGGCTCTGCTAAGCCTCAAATAGAAACTCTTATTCTTGAGGCAGGTATCCCTGCTCACACTGATCTTTACTTTTACTGGATAGATTAGCCAAAATAATTCATGGGGAAGAAAGCACAGGTGGCCAGGGCCTCTGGAGTTGGAGGTCAAATACTTTTCAGAACAAAACTCCTAGAAGTGTATCTTCACAATTACAGTTCATATCAAGTGGTTTAAAATAACAGAATGGAGGACAGTTTTTAAAGAAGAAAATGTACTCATACATTTCTTGATGACTACAGGACTTAACTCCCACAATTCAACATTGGTGGATTAAAAATCACTTGAGATCTTTTCATAATTCCATTCACTTCACTCCACATAGCTGTGTTGAGCACCTATTATCTGCCAAGTTGTGTGACAGACACTGGGAAAACAACAGTGAACCAGTCTCTGCACTCCAGGACTTTGCAGTCTGATGGGGGAAGACAGACAAGACCGTACAAGAGGAAGAAGCATGCATGCGATTCACAGAAGCACCGAAGGAGGAGGAACACCAAGAGGGGAAATTCTTGAGTCGAGGTTTAGAAAGATAAGCACAAGAAGGGAAAGTACATAACAAGAAAGGGAGACGATACATGTCTTATAGTTCCATGGGGGCCCAGAAATTAGTACCCCTTTACCTGAAACAGAACCAGTTGAAAAATAATCCAAAGAAGACAGTGGATGGGAGCGAAAAAGAAAACCTTTATTACCAAAGAAGGCTAAGGTGGAGGACGCAGGTGGTCTCTGTGGGCAGGTGAGCACTGCACGTGTGAATTGGCCAGACCTCCTCCTCCAGTCCCAGGTAATGTGGGACCAGGAGAACACGGGGAGCAGAAGAGAACAAGCTAGTTCCTACAGAAAAGGAGCGAGAAGACGCTGGTGTACTCATGGTCGCCTTTTATTTCCAAACCTTCCAAATAGGTACGTCGCATTTCACCTTCTCTGAAGGGAAGGGCATGAAGAAAGGTCAGAAATGTTACTCTATCAGAACTTCCTCCATATTCATAGATACACACTAGGAGTGGGAAAGAAACAGCACTCCCTAATATCGCACAAATGCACAGACATGAGAGAGCAAGGCCCAGAAACCCCAAATCAGTTGATATGGCTGAAGCAAAGTATATGAAAACAGATGTAACTGAGGATGAGCCTGTTGGAGGCAATATTACAAAGGGCTGCAAACAGGAAGCCGGGAATTCTCTGTATTTTCTGTCTAAGTGCTCAACCATTCCTATACCAAATCTAAGCACAGTTTCAATATTTGAAGGCCTTTGACTAAATGTTGGTGATGTTGTCAATCTGTGGGAAACATACAGTTAACCTGAAGTCAGCAGGCAAGGTAAATGGCTAAATGATGGAAATCGTATAAATATTACTCACTAGAAGCAACAAACCCTTCTGCTCATCTGTGCGTTTTTATATCTTCTAAACCATAGTGTCATTCTGAAAATTTTTAAGTCATATAGAGTTACAGAAATATTGTTTCCTACACCTAAAAACAAATATTCACAAAAGTCTATGGACATATTTTTAGTATTAATTATTAGCTACCTTGTGAAAGATGAATTGTGCCAAGGCATTTCCTCTGACTATCGCACAAAATCAAGAATTTATTTTGACCAACAGAAAAAAGTTCCTGAAAGGCTTAAGTGGCATTAAAACAATTGTTTCTGATTGACTCCATTATTAAGATGAGTACTCTAAAATATTCCCTCTGGTTCTACCTATAAAAAATAATCTGCAGGGGCCGGCCCGGTGGCTCAGGCAGTTAGAGCTCCATGCTCCTAACTCCGAAGGCTGCCAGTTCGATTCCCACATGGGCCAGTGGGCTCTCAACCACAAGGTTGCCAGTTCAATTCCTTGAGTCCCACAAGGGATAGTGGGCTCTGCCCCCTGCAACTAAGATTGAACATGGCACCTTGAGCTGAGCTGCCACTGAGCTCCCGGATGGCTCAGTTGGTTGGAGTGCATCTTCTCAACCACAAGGTTGCCAGTCCGACTCCCGCAAGGGATGGTGGGCTGCGCCTCCTGCAACTAGCAACGGCAACTGGACCTGGAGCTGAGCTGCTGAGTTGTTGGAATATTATTCAACAACTAAGACTGAAAGGATAACAACGTGAAGCTGAACAGCACCCTCCACAATTAAGATTGAAAGGACAACAACTTGACTTGGAAAAAAAGTCCTGGAAGTACACACTGTTCCCCAATAAGCTCTTGTCCCCCTTCCCCCATAAAATCTTTACAAAAATAATCTGCAAATCAAAACCATAATGAGATTATAACCTCATGCTTATTAGAATGTTTGTCATCAAAAAGATAAGAGACAAGTGTTGATGAGGATGTGGAGAATCCTTGTCCACTGTTGGTGGGAATGTAAACTGGTGCAGCCACTATGAAAATCAGTTTGGAGGATCCTCAAAAAATTAAAAATAGAACATGTGATCCAGCAATCCCACTTCTAGATCCACATTCAAAGGAACAAAATCACTATTTCACTATTTCAAAGAGATATATGCACCCCAATGTTCATTGTAGCATTATTTACAATAGCAAAGCCATACAAACAACCTAAGTATCCACTGACTGATAGATGAATGAATAAATATCCAATGGAATATTATTCAACCATAAAAAAGAAGGAAATCCTGCCCTTTGAAACAACATGGACAGACCTCGAGGGCATTAAGCTAAGTAAAATAAGTCAAAGACAAATACTATATGATCTCACCTATCTGTGGAATCTTAAAAAAAGAACAAATTCATAGCAACAGAAAACAGGTGGTTACCAGAGGTGGGGATGGGGTTGGGAAATGGGTGAAGGGAGTCAAAAGACACAATTCCCAGTTATAAAATAAATAAGTCATGTACATTATGGTGACTGACAATAGTTAACAATACTGTGTTGTATCTTTGCAAGTTGCTAAGAGAATAGATCTTAAAAGTTCTCATAAGAAAAAAATTGTTACTTAGGTGAGGTGACGGATGTTAACCAAACTTGTTGTGGTGATCATTCCTCAATACATGCATACATCAAATCATTGGGTTGTATATCTAAAACTAACATAAGTTATATGTCAATTATATGTCAAAAATATTGAGGAATTTTTTTTTAAAAGATAATCTGGAAGGTCTTAACCAAAAATTTAGACATAAAACACACACATAAAACAGACTGCGTACTACAAATTGTCTTCAGAACAAAATAAGAACAGAAGTATACACATAAATACATATACATGACCATGGCTTTGATGTATATTCAAATAGGAAACAAAATCTTTCTAGCAATGGTCCCTGCTGTTTTCCCATCCATTGAATAAAAACTGCATCCGCCTGAAGTTTTCTCCTCTATTGGTGCTTAAATGTCCTGAACAAAGAAAACAAAGGAAGGGTGTCTTTATTTGCCTAGTGTCATCCACCTTAAGAAAATCCTTCCCTTGCTTCTCTTCCCCTGCTTGGCTAGGGAAGTCCTTTGATTCCTGTGGCTCTACTTCCTGTTTGCTCCCTGGGATAGTTTGATCACAGTGTGGTGGGGAGGGGACGCACAGCAGAACAGCCTGTAGCTGTTGCCTTTTTGGCACAGCCTTGCTATTCAACAGTAGGTGGTTTCTCACCAGTTTGGCTCTTGCTTTAGGACAATGAGTGACAAGATGTAAGTGCACACAGCATGGCTTATGTAACTTACAAAAGAAAAAGTTCCGGCTGGAGACTTATTGCAAATCAGCAAGATTTTCAAAACAAGAATAAAAGCCTTTTTTCCCTCCCAGTATCCCAAGATAAAGATGACTTGGCCACACTAATAAAGGGCAACGACGTCAAGAGAATGAGTCAATGTGGGAAATGTCATTTTTTAGGTTAACACTATTCATAATAATCAGACTGGGATCCCTGAAGAAAATGTCTTTTGTGGGGGATGGGGTGGAGAGGGCTGAATATAGAAAATATTATTCATTTTCATATCAAGGTGGCCAGTTATTGAAACAATAGCCATGTTAATATAAGAAATGTAAACCTAGAAAAAATGTCTGCCCCAGAGTTTCAAGCAATCAAAAATCACACAGCACAATTTTGCACGATCCTAATAAAACTTCTGTAAATGCTGGCCGCTTGCTGAGAGGCTTTAGTTTCACAAAAAATTGTTAGAAAGGCAAACATCCCTTAAGATGACAGCTCTGAAACAATTGTTCTTTGAATTCAAGAACTAGCGTTTCTGAGGTCTTCCTGAGAAGTTACACAATACTTGTCGCAACTCAGGGTCTAGATTTTTCAATGAATCATAACTCCCTGCTGCCTAAAAATAATATTCACTTTGCAAACAAAATGTCCAAGATTGCCAAAAGTCTGGATATGTTTTTCATGAATGAAAAGAACAAAACAAGCAAACAAACACAGAGCCTGTACATCCCTCTGGGATCCGGACTGGAAATCTCAGTATATTTCTTATAATCATGTCTGAAGGGGACAATTTCCCCCAAAATTTAAGAAAGCAATTAGGTGGGGTTTTTTAGGCAATTTAATGTCCAGTCCCTGTCCCACCAGTCACAGACATACTTCCTTTTAAGATTCTTTCCCTTTGCAATGACAGATCTTTAGGATTCCTTTTACCTCTACCTCCGAGAAGTTCAACTTTTTTCACGTAACCTCCAAGAAGTTAAACTTTTTTCACGTATCTTCAAACATAAAGTAAAAATAAAGTAATTTCCACAGCAATTTCTTAACACAATCTAATTTTCAAACTATGAAAATTTTTGGAAGAGAGGTCAAATACATTTTAAAAAACAAACAAAAATGGTTTCAGTACGCGAAAAGCCTATAAGCATCCTATGTATTACAAGGTACTATCTTTTTAAGTCTGAAAAAGTATTAGAAGGGTTATCATCAGTAAATAAACTATAGAGATACAGTTGTATAGTGAATAACTATTGTACTAGTGTCAAAAGAAATGGGTTCATGCCAGCTTAACCCCTAATCACTATGACCTCTCCAGTGTGACCTTTCTGAGACACTGAACAATAGCTGCCCTATTCACCCACTACACTAGGTGGTTGTGAATTTCAAATCATATTATGTATATAAAGGTGCTTGATAAATTATAATATACCCAGAAAAAAGTCAGGTGTTATCATGCAAATGTAAGGTGTTAGTATTTTGTTAAGGTCAGGTGACAGCTGCCATTCTTATCCTTCTATTCCCTCTTTCCTTCTTTATAAAAGAGAATGATTTTTTTAAAATCAATTACATAATTAAAAAGTCTCCATGAATTAAAGTACCTAAGCTTATTTCTTATTTCTTTAACCCTCCCTTCCATCCGGGGCCCAGTTACGTTAGATAATCATACACTTTAAATATGAGAAAGACTTTGATCAAATTCTAGTCCCAAATCATAATTTTATAGAAAAGAAGACTGAGATACAGATACGAAGGGACCAACGTGGTGCCCAAAAGGACCCAATTGCAAACATAACAAGGCAGCTGGCAGTGGACCCTGAGGATTCAGCCTTAACCTTCACTCCTTCTGGCTACGTACCAACTGTGGCTGGAGGTAATTTCAAGAAAGAGTGATTAGCCCTGGAGTCATTGATGGCTAATAGGTATCTGCCAGAGCACAAGTGCTATAAATAGCATCTCTATGAAAGTTAAACATAATCAAGTTTGATCCACTGTATTATTTGTGGTTGAAAAGGGTTCATGCTGACTAGACACACACATCCAGGCACTGTACATCTGTGCTCTGTGGCATCACAGGGATTTCATTGCACGCAGCCCATTTTTTGAGAGAGACTGGCTTCATGCTGAACTCAGCATGAGAACAACAGGGCAGGACACCAATTAGTGGAGGCATTTACACTAACTCGACAGGACCACTGTGCAGGGAAGTTTGCGGGCCCCCAAGCCATGGTGGAAACATGTCCTTTGGCAGTAAATAATTAAACTGGAAGTAAAAACTTTATCCTTCATAGATATGGCTTTGATTTGTGTTCAAGAAAATCTGCCGTCTTCAGAAAATCTCATCAGTTGCCAATCCCACGTGATCTTGACAAAGCCACTACGAATTGCATTGTTCCGTGCCACACGTCCTGCCTGATCTAAATTCAATGTTTTGATCTTCAGCAGTAGAGCAGGGAAGCAGAGGTCATGACTGAATTAGCATAGTATTAGGTAGAAGCTGTCAGGACCTCAATCCCTACTTCTTGACGATAAAAATCAGCTACAATCACTTGCCTCTCTGGCCAGCAAATGCCATCACAAGTTTCTACTGAACTATCATTTTTAAGTATTCCATTTTCTAGGTTTTTACATGATGAATTGTTTTTTAGAGAAAAAAAAAAGTGAACTAAGCCATATGTTGGCTGCATTTTTTGTAGCATATTTTGTTTTTAATCCCAATTTCCTGATCTAATTCCCATGTGATCTTGGTCTATTTCTATTCCAACTAATCTGCTAGAAAAGACTAAGAAAAGACCACAAACCAAATCCTATGATAATATTCTCAGAAATTTTAAACAGCTCTAAGAGGTTTGGCCTCAGACCCAAAGATTAACATGGTCACTCAATTTTAATGAAATCAAACACGCTACTGGGCATCTGGCTGGTGATCAAGGTCTTGGCCTGAGTGGGGAGGACCATCTTGTTCTTACAGAGAATTTAAGACGTAGTGACAGGTGATAATGTAATGCATGAAACCACTGCCCTTGGCCACTTTACCTTTTCCCCTCACTGGGATCCCAGAGGCCAGATGTAATCAGTAGCTGAGGATCTGAAAGAGAACCATATTTCTGCAGAGAAAATTTTAAGGGATTTAAATAAACCCCTAACATGTCATAATGAGTTTATCAACCTGAGGAACCCAGAAAAAAAACAGATCTCTGGAAGTGATAGGCAGAGAGACCAGGGCTAAGAAAGAGCCAAGTTAACACGGTTATGTTTTCATCTTCATTTTAAACAGTAAACTCTAGAGCCTTAAAGACACTCAAAGATCTCTAACCCTTTACAGTTCCTGCCCCCTAAATATTATACTATCTCTGACAAAATGAAGTCATTCATGACTTTTCTTTGAGTAATAGCAATATATTTAGGTCTGAATCATTTACTGATAATGTAGGGAAGCTTATCAGAGGCCAATATCGAAAAAGAAAGAAAAATACTTGAGCCTGGTATCTCAGAAGTAACTCACTTGACAAATAATTGCTTATGTTTTTCTTCCCAATGATTCATATGAAATCTTCATCTTAATTTCATGATCAGTACAGAGCCTGCCATGGGACCAGTGGGGGCCATGTCACCAAAATATGGAAAGAAGAAAAGCCCCTATAAACAGTTTTAACACTTACTTTTGCAAAAAACAAAACATTGAGATTAATACATATATACAGGAATGCAAGAGTAAAAACAGTGAAGTCATTCTCTATTAATAATATGCTAGTGTAGAATCTGCAAAACACCGTGATTTGACTGATACATTTAAAGGGTCATGAAGAAATTGTAAAGGGTTTAAAGTCATAGAAATCAGCTTGCGAACCTGAAACCTGGTTCCATTGACCTATAAACATCAAGCTACCTTATTACAGAAGTTGTGAACGTTTTTTAGTAATATTGGGGCAAGTACTTTACAAAAATTGAATGATGAGAATATAAGGCAAGACAAGTGGAAAATTTGGTGGGTTTGCCTAATTCCTACGAAGAGAAATAGCATATGAATAAGCAGTTAAGTGGGTAGAGATGACTGTTTTCTGAGGCTAGGGAGAGGTTCCCTGAGTTCCTCTTGTGTTGGGTAAGTCCCGTCCTACAGTTAAGAATGTGTGCCTGGGGTAGAAATTATTTTGCCGACCTTAAGGTTCTTTCACTATGCAATCAACAACCTAAGAACACTGTTACAAACCCTGAAAGGTACTTTCTGTGTCCCTATGAGCATGTAGGCAGAAAATAAGGGAGCTCTACACTAAGGAGCACCTCCATTAGGACTTTCTGTGGTGATGGGAATGTTCCAGAGCTACACTGTCCAATAAGGCAGCCACTAACCACATGGAGCTGCTGAGTACATGAAATGTGGCTACTGTGACTGAAGAACACTTTTATTTTATTTTAATTGATTTAAACTTTACTAGCCACATGTGGTTACTGGCCACCTCGTTAGACAGGAAAGCCATAGACGGTGAGCATAAAGCTTGGACTGGTAATCAACTGGATCTACTAAAAACTTGCATCAATCTCCACTCTACTGAAGGAACCATATTCTTCTTTGATAGATCTGTTTTAGTTCCATCTGTTTCTGTTCCACCCCTGTTTCAGTTCTCTAACATCCCCTCCTGTTGGATTTCTGAAAATTAGGAAAGGAAAGGCTAGGGTAGAAAATCTTAAGTAAGCACATTTCAGGTGACAGAAAATATTGGTAACATGACCACTTATGCACTCACCCTACGTGTAAAGATTTCATCCCGTATTGCATCATGCAGCCATAGCAAACAAGGCCACCAGAAACTGTGAAGAACAACAGATGTGTAGCTTAGAGAAAGAAGTATAAACTTGACATAATAAGAGTCCTCAGGTCTCTTAGAGGGGTTCTTTTAAGAATCAGCTGTTTTTCCCTCCGGTGCAGATAGTCCAAGAAGAAACAGCCTTAAATTGTATACAGATCATATGGAAAGAGCTTCCTTCAAACTTCGATATTAGGCAGTGCAATGGGCTTGCAAAGGGTGATTATGGAATCTTTAACACAGGACAGTGTTATACATGTCAAGTGATTTAACTTACTGGTATCATCCATTATATGCTATTTCTGAAACTGTGTATTTTATTTCAGCTGAATATGTTTAGTTGAGTCTCTGACAAGTGGTCTTACTATGTGTTTTTCCAGACTTTGAACTCCTGCAATCTAGTATGTATGCATAATTACTTCCCTAAAATATGTATTCAGTTAAGATTAATTTGTTCAGTGAAAGATAATAACCTCTTGTATATGTTGTCACTACGTTGTTGTTGAGTTGTAACAGGTAACAATATAGTAGCACTGTACTGAAGTACAAATGATACAATATTAACCTGAAGGCATAATCTAAAACTTGGCCAAGACAAAGAAATGGCTACAATTTGATTATTCAAAACCTTTCCTGGTAGGTAAACTCTAGGGAAACAGTTTTCCAAAAGCACTACAGAACAGTACAAAATGATATTAATTTCAACTTAAAAAATTTAGGGAAAAATAAACAAAATAAATAAGAAAACAAATCGACATGTTGGGCAAGAATTTAGAGAGAGTAATAGACTTGGTATGCATTCATTAGCATTCAACAATAAATGTAGAGGATTGATTATTCACTGTTGCAGAGAATAAATCCTGCTATGAGCTGTAGTTATTAAACGTGGTTTTGGCAAGCAACAAGTATGTGAGCCCAACATTGCTTTTCAATGGGTTTTTTTTTTAAGCATTCACCATTCACTATTTGCCTCCAAAATGTAAACTGCAATACAATACCACAGATGTAAAACCTTCGAGTGGTCTGTGAGCACATTTTCAGACTTCTGCAAACCCTTACATTCTGTTCTCAGGAATCAGTGAATCTTTGATACAAGCTCTTCCTTACATCTTTGCTCACCTCCATTCCAGGCAGCAAGCAAAATGAAAGATACAGGAGGGCAAGAAAGAGAGCTTTGGGTGGTGAGCAAAGGGAAGGTAGATTTGAGAGACTGCAGGTCATGAAAGAATAGAAAGCTGAGACAAACAGTGAGGAGTTGAAACTTAAAGGTCAGGAGCCCTGCTTCCAGGTCTCCAGCAGCTGATCTGGCTGAAACTGTGGGCAGTAGTGCTAGCAAGGGCTTGTGATAGATGATGACTTCCCTTGCGCTGCTTTCTAAAGATCATCTGACTCCTGCCACTAGCATGACAAAGACCACCAGAAGGTCTTTGATCACCCAGCCTCTAGCTGGTGAGGCTGCCATTGTTAGATTTGCCCTAAGAAGCCTGGGTATTTTTATGACAAGGTGCCACTGGGTAACCCATTTTTGGGATCAATGGGTCTGGAGTCAGACTGCCTGAGGTCACGCTTCACTCCAGCTGTGTGACCTCAGGCAAGTGAATTCTCTTCCAAGGCCTCACTTCCCCCAAATGTGCGTGAGGACGCAATATTCTGACCTGATAGCCTTGTGCATTCTAAACAAGATCACGCTCAGGAAGGTTATGCTACAGTGGCTGGCTTGTAAAAAAAACACCCAACACATACTACTTATGATTATTATTTATAGCTTTCCTACCGTGTTGGAATAATTTAACTGTATATTCCATAACAAACAAAAATTATTGATATTTAACAGCTACTTAACAGATAGACATGGTGGTTTCAGTGGTTGGTAAATCTCATTAAATAGGTTTCTAATAGCCAGCTGGTATTTAGTGAGCATGTTAATGTTCTGATTGCCTTTAAATTAAAGCCTTATTTCAACCATTTAATTTGTTTATAACTTATATATACTTTCATCCTTTTAAAAGAAACATAAACAGCTTCTCTTATAAAAGAATAATGATGTCCATTGGCTCCTTTTCTTTCCTGTTTTATTGGCTACCTAAATCCTTAGAAGCATTTGGGCCAAGACACTGAGTCGTTTAATGCTGCTAGGTCATACTTTGTGAAATTATTTTCTGCCTAACTACAAGTCCAGTGTGCTTGTATAACTTCCTCTTTTACATTTCAACCGTTTCTGAGTCACAGACAAGCCTAATGTCCATCACATGACAAGCCTGATGTCATATGACATGCCTGATGTCACATGCACATCTTGTCCCTTGCAGATGACTTTAGTCCCATCATTTCTGCTCCTGTCTACTTGCGATATCAATATTATTTTATCATTGTGCTAGTATCCTCTTTCTTCTATCCCATACTTCCTGTCAGTATAAACTCCCTAGATTGACTAACCAGCCTGATTTCAGGTGTTTCTTCGTCTGTCTTCAGTTGATTATCAACACATTCATCAGGCACTGGATAACATTCATGGCTTGTGCCGCAAAGTGTTGAGATCACTGGCTACTAGAAGAACACACGTACTCGTCATATACGGCAAAGAGAAAACTGAGCCCTGCTTGAGATCTGCAGGAGGTACAGGAAACTCACCAAAGTCCCCACAAAAGAGTCAACTGTAAACATCTGTCCAGTTGTCAGCTGTAAACACCTACCCAGATGCTAGATACCACACAAGGAGCTGGGAGGTGACATCTTTGCTGCCTTCCCTAACTCTTCTCCCTCCTTACTCCCAACCCTTAAAAAGCCAGAAACCTCTGCTGGGGAGTTGGAGAAGCAGTAGAAAATTAGGTAATAAATCCTTCCTACTTCTACTTCAATTTCAGGCTTCCCACTGAGCTGCCAGACAACAAGAAGACAGACAACTTTTACTCGAAATCGAAGTTTCTATTAACACATGCAACTGACAGTTAAATTACTAAACTAAGGCAATTTCCTGTGACCTGAAGTTACCAGAAAACCTTATTGCGCAAAAGGGACCAGAAAAGTTATGGAGCCTGCCTAATGTTTCATACAGTGATGGGAAAGACTAATCTCACAGACCACATTTCAAAGGATGGAGGGAGACAAAATCGAAACTGATTCATGACTGTAGTCTGCAAGCCATCTCTGTTCTGTGTGTCAGTTGCTTTTTTGGAAGAAAAAATGGAGATAGCAGGGGTCAAAATGGCTCCCCCAGAAATAAAGACGCCATGCCCAGGCCAAAGCAGAGGGACAGAGCTTAACTCAGGGACACGCCTCGAAACCATGGAAACCATCCTGGGCAGGGACATTTCACTTGTCATCACTGGGTTAAGGATTGTTAGTCACTCCTTCATCTTTTGTCTGTACATAGGGACACAGGAATGCGCCAAACTACAAGTATCTCAATTTTTCTGAGTTTCTGAGAAGGAATCATCTTAAAATGCCTCTCCCTTGCTTCCCAGGAAGGTGTTATAAAGAATGATTATAATTATCTTTTAAAATAACAATGTAGGCATTAATGGAAACATTATTCTTCTCCATGATAATATTGCCATCACTTACAGATACAAATTATGACAGCACAAACTGCCCAGAGGTTTTAAATCAATGCAAAATAACAAAAGGATAAAAACACATCTCCAGAGACACAACAGGAAATGCATTTTTTGCATTGATTAAAATGCAGATGTAAGCACAAGGCATAAAATGACAATATTAAACCAAGAACTTAAATTATGCAGAATATTTTATAAGACTGTAAGTTTGCTTTTGTTTGAGGAAATAAGGGGGCAGAAAATGTAGTTTCATGCATCCGTTCACTGTTGATTTGAAGCCTTCAGGTACAATATTTGGCATTTAATTTTTTAATGAATGAATGAAAACAAGAGAAGGATCCAGAGTTGTTCAAGAAAAAGATTTATGCTCTGAAAGTTTTGAAATAATACTGAAACTCCAAAATTACGTGTAACTCCTCCCAAACAGCTCAAGTAGACACCTTCTTCCAATCTGACTTGGAGACAAGACCACAATATTTGTTTCAGGCCATTGAAACGGTGTGATCTACTTTTTTAAAGTGTCCAATGCATGCATAAGATGTGTGGGTATTTGCTCTGTTTTAAATAGAAACACTTCCTAATTGGTTGTATTTTATTTCTTGAGCCTTAAGGAATCACACCCCGCAGGCCCTACCTTATAAGAAACAGAACAATCCCAGGGGCCAAAGGCCTTTCAGAATTACAACTCTCCATCATATTTCAGATGTGCAAGACACCTACCTTGCCACAGGTATTATCTCTAAAAAAGCTTCAATAATACCAATTCATTTTAATTTGCAAGTTACTAAGAAGATCCAACAAGACGATGAACATGAAATTGTATGAAAATTTGAAATAATCTAAAATAGTGATGTATTTATTTTCACAGTATAGCAAGAAAATTCCATCTCAGTACAAGACAAGGTTATCAATAGAAAAATAAAACATAGAGAAGGTATAATGTCATGGATAAGAACCACTTATCACTCCATACCCTGCTTACCCTAATTTAAAGAAAGAAAGGGGTCATTTAAGATTGAATCACAATGGCCTCTGGCAAATCCAACACCCACCCACTTTGACTAGCCACAGTGTAACTCATAGTTTCTCTGTGTTAAGTGCAATGATGGCTATTCTAAGTTCTCTCTTCCTTCACCTAGCTGTCACCATCCCTCTGAAGAAGTGGCTGAGAGCTTACTATCAAATCATTTTTAATGCCTAAATTTACTCTTCAGATTCCTTATGTTTTGCTCCAATGAAGTGATATTCTATATCCTCCATTCCAATTCTACATCAAAATAAGACTAGGCTATTTCCTTCACACTTCCCTATTTGGAGCTTTTACCTTAACCATTTGGGGCAGGAGTAAATTTTTCATCTGCAATTTGATAATTTGTACTTCTTGGGAACGAGTTTGCTTTCTTTCTTTCTTTCTTTCTTTCTTTCTTTCTTTTTTTTTGGAAGTCCCCGCAGAAAAACAAAATTGTTTCTTAAAATTATTTTCTTAATTTTGTTTGCCAGAGTTTTAAAACAGTAGGGGCACATTGAAGACTACATTAAAAAGTGTAAATTTACAAAAGCAGAAAAAATTTCCCACAATTACATACACAGGTAAGCATGGCTAAAACACTGGGTTTTTAGTTGGTTTACCCTTGTTGTTTAGTATAGTAAAATTCATCTTGCATATACATTTGGTATCCAGCTTTTTTACTTATACCTTTAGCATTTTTCATGTCAAAAGTTATTTGTATCATAAGGTTTAATGCTAATTAGAGTTTATTATTTGGATACTTCCCAATTACATAATAATCAAATTTAGGTTGATTTTTAATAAATGCTAATAGTTTACTATGGAAGTTTGGATCTACTCATAATTTGTTTTTTTAAATAGCAGGGATACTTTTTTTTGGAGCAAATGTCTTTGTAGCACCAATTGAGTTATTCATCTATTTTTCTCTTTAGCCGGTTAAAATATGAGTTGTTTACCTTCATTTTTCTCCTTTTCTAGTTTTACTACAGTTGGAAAACGCAATCTCCTTTTTTAGAATGCTCTGAGAATCTTTGGGAGTGACTAAACACATGCATTGCTCATAATATGCATGTATAAGCTAAGTATTTCAAACATTGACTGTAGGAAGCTTTAAGATTATTTTTATAAACTTAGAAGGACGTTCACAAGAGTCTGTTTTATCTCTACTTTATCATTTATCTACAGAATAAAAGGTATGACAGTGCCTGATGAGTGAACTGGTGCAATGCCAGGACCAGGGCATGTCATTGTTTCTCCCTCAGGTGACCCTTTCCTAAGAAACATGTTGAGAACTCTGTTAGACAGTGACATCCTAGTATGTCCTGGACTCATGGGGTTCCCAGGATGGAAGACCTTCTGTACTACTTATTTCCCCTAAAATAAGACCGGGTCTTATATTAAGTTTTGCTTCAAAAGACTCATTAGGGCTTATGTTCAGGGAATGTCATCCTGAAAAATCACGGTAGGGCTTATTTTCCGGTTAGGTCTTATTTTCGGGGAAGCATAGTAAAACCGGAACGTTCTAAGTGATCGGGTATGGTTGGTCACTCCAGAACAATTTCCCATAGTGAAACTTATCCAATATCGGATGCAAATCTTGAACCCAACCAGTAAATCAGTTACTATTCACACATGTGACTCTCTTGCTAGGACAGGGGAAGTCTTCAGTCTCATTAACTGAACGGTCGTGATAATCTTGAATGATGTACATTGACTGGGTTTGCTCATCTTTAACCATGATGTTTTAAAAACATGTGTAAAGGATGCATTTAATTTTTATAATATACCATAAGCAGGTACCTGCCCCAGAACCTCTCAATCTCCTCCCCGCTCCCTGCTGCTCGCTCACTGCACTCCAGTGACTCTGGCTTCTTTTTTCTATTTATTCTATTTATTCCCCAAGCATCAATTCTTGCAGTTCCCTCTGCCTCTGGACTCAGGGTTTGCTCTCTTGGTTAAAACTTGACACAAATCTCACCTCCTCATAGAGGCCTTCTCTGACAACCTTTTATAAAATAACATTCTCTCCTTCACGCTCTATCCCTTTATTTCTCTCTGCATTGTAGTTACAACCAACTACCATAGGTGGATGTCTTTGTTTAGCATTTGTTCTCCCATCCACTAGCCTGTAAGATCCACAGGGTAGGGCAGGCACTGACTAGCATTTGTGAAATGAACTGATGAACCATATGGGATAGTGGTAAACACCACAGACTCTGGAGTCAGAATGCCTAGTCTCAAAA
The DNA here is from genome assembly GCF_057876585.1 of Rhinolophus sinicus. NCBI lineage: Eukaryota > Metazoa > Chordata > Mammalia > Chiroptera > Rhinolophidae > Rhinolophus > Rhinolophus sinicus. The sequence continues at coordinate 119,771,344 of NC_142515.1, read as the reverse complement.
CTCAGTTCTACCTCTAATGATTGTGTGACCTTGAGCATGTCCCCTAACTGAACTTCTGGGGGCCTCGGTTTTCCCAAAGGTAAAATGGGGTTAATAATAGCCCCTACTTCTTAAGGTTGCTGTAAGGAGGGAACAAAGTAATACAGGTAAAGCATGAAGATCAATGCCAGGTGTGTCATGAGCACTCAGTGAATAGTACTATGTTTTGCAATTATTCCATTCATCAATGAATATGTTTCTATACATTGCATGAAACACAGGCGTCAAGCCTGGACCCTCTGAATGGGAATATATGAATAATCAAGATCACCAAATGGCAGATGCTGTATATTGCTATTTAATTTTCAGACTTTATTCTAAAGTTTTTTGGATGTCATGCTCTTTCAAGGTGCCCTTCCTTTTTTGTAGAAGTTTCCATTCCATAACCTTGACTCTGGTTTCCAGCAGCCTGCTAACCCAGCACGTGTGAGCTGAGTAGTGAGTGGGTGAACGTTTTAGCACATCCTGCAGGTCCCCTGTGATGGGCTGGTCTGGGGTTTACGGAGTGGATTTGCACTGTGAACAATATTTGGGTTGGGAATTGTTCCTTTTGTTTCTAAAGCATTTATAAAACCAGTTTCCCTGAATAGAATCATTTTCTGGGCCATAAAACACACTAAATTTGGTTCAGTTGGGAGCGCCAATGGAAGGCTGTGTCATGGATTCCATCAGCAGGGCATTCTTACAACATGTCATCTAAATTTTTCTAAAATTTTACAGAATCGAGCAGATGGTTCAGCTCTCTGAGATTGGCCACAAAGGCCTCACAAAACTTTTGATTTTATTTGTAAAATTTTAATCTTTAAACAATGAATCATGGAGGTAGCAGGAAGGGGAACATTTAAATACATTTTTTAAAATTATTCAGTGATATCACCTTATGTGTCCATAAGTGGTCAGAAATACAGGCTCTTGTTCACAATCTTCCAATCTATTGGATTCTAGATGTTTGGGGAGAGAAGCATGCAGATTCAAAACTTTTAAATGTGTCTTTTGTCACTTACCGGAGGAAGAAACAAGAGGTGAGACCAGAAGCCAGAAGCGAGGCAACTGCCACACCTCAGTGCCCTTGCTCCATGTCACATGCGCGACTCTCTTTGAGAGGCGGGCGAATCATAACCCCTCCTCTCTATGAACTGTTTTGCGGTCCACAGGGAAAGGGCCTTGTGACATTCAAATGACCCTTGTACTCTCAAGTTAACGAACTTCAAAATGTTATTTGAAAGGGAAACTAATAACATATATTAAAAGAGGTCACCATACTGTTTGAAGATCTATAAAGGAGGCATGAGCATTGTTCAGGAAGTAAAACATTCAGGAAATTTTTGTTAGTGGAGTTCTGAATTGAACGTGTACTACCAAGTTCTTCTGATGATGGGAAGTGCTTTCCTATTCAAAAATAAAATCTTTTGATATGCAAATGATAAGAATATCCTTTGGTAACAGTATCTAGGAGCAAACTGTGCAGTGTCCCAGAACTGTTTATTTAAGGACATTCTGGTTAAACTTGAAGGTGGAGCTTATAGGCAAATATTTACCCAGATTATTTAAAAAGGGATTTTCATGGATTTGCATGATCCAGCTTTATTGTGTTGATTTCTATCATCTCACTTTCTATTTTAACATCAGATTCTTGCCACAAGAAAATACTATAATTAAGAGATAAATAATAGAATCCAAAATTTTCTAGGTCAATAATATGTAGTTCATTATAGTTAGTTGCTTATAGTGAACTATCTTTAGTTTACAAACAGACATATAAGCTGTATTTCCCTAGGTCTCATCAACCAGGACAGCAAAACTGACCCAGTGACAATAAAAAAAAATAAAAAAATTATTGGCTCAAAGTTCAAAAGTAGCTGGAAATTCGAGTTGTAAAAGATTCTTCCATTAGTCCAAGAAGGTTGCCAGGTTCTTTCACCTGATTTCACATGACTGTGACCACCATCTTTTCTGACTTACATCCTCCGTTTGCTCTGTGGTCCCATCAAGTGACTCTCTGTGTGAACTACGGTACTCCAGTGACAGCTGTTGCTTTTCCTGGTGTCCCTGTCAGCTCACCTGAACCCAGGGACTCTGGCCTGCAGGAATATATTCTGTCCTTGGGACACTGCTGCTCTCCAACTCAGCCCAAGTTCCTGGTTGAACTCTGTTACTAGGCAACACCGTATGACCCTGGATGCTGATTTCATGTGTGTACGTTTCTTCTGTTCAACTCTCCCTGGATCTGAGACCAGTCTTTAGAGATTGGTCCAGAAGATAATTAGAGTGATAAACAAAGTTTGTATAAAATCACTAATAATCCTCCACTGTCATGCATCCATCCCACATCCCGATATCTATCAGAGGGAAACCCTAACTCAAAAGAATTTATTCAGAGCTGGCACAAGTCTGTTAGGGAGAAAAAGGCAGGCAATAGCGACATTAAAACCTAGTTTAGCCAGTTCTTTGTCAAGATTCCAGCCTCAGGCAGAGCCTGAAAGAGACCTTTATCAACCACCCTCCCCCTTAAGCTCCTGAGAAGAGACTGATGCTCATTCTGCTGCACCCTGGGGTGATTAAAAGACCCGTCCTTGAAAACAGAAGACCTGGGACCAAATCCCAACTCCCTTATTCTTTGAACACCTTTTTAACTTCTTTGGACTGGAATAAGTGCCTAAAGGACTGGGGGATCTCCCTCTCAGAAGATCTTTAAAAATAGGGCATTTTATAGGAATAGAAATGATTGTCTGAAGCATGCTAGACAACAAAAGAATGGACGACCTTTGAAGCTTTAATGATAGAAGTAAAATTTGGAATAAACCTTCTTGCATTTCGTTTAGTCTCACATTATATCCAATGCATTTTTATTAGCTATCTGTGACTCAAAGCACTTACAAATTCATTACTTACTGATAAGATTTGCTTGATTTTTTTAAAAAAATAATCACTTGAGATCTTTAAATACTCACATTTAAAACACTGTCCCCTTTTTTTTCCAGTTTTTAATTTCTCTTGCCACATGCTATTTGTGAGACATAAAATATTCCATGTAGCCATTGGTAATTCTGTAACAGGTAGATGCAGAATTGTAAGAGATGTTTCATGCTAGATGACTGTCTTTCTATCTTTGCCCACTAGGGTAATCCATTCTGTCAACTTAACAACTTGAATGTCATAACAGTTATGGAAAGGCCAGCGCCATGTAGCCTCCTTTGGGAGGACAAGTAGGAGCAGGAAGTGAAACAACAGGATAATGTGTCTGAAAGTGTGTAGACAGTGACAGAATGACTTTCATTCTGGTTTATATGAGTATTAAAATTATCAGACCATCAGTGATATCAAATATGCAATGAGTCAAACTCTCTATGAATCAGCCTCTTAATGATGCTTGGAACTTTCATTTGAGTAGCAGTTCACCATAACCTCTTTGAGCTACTGGTTGGTTAGGTTCCTGGTAGCTAAGGTCGTTTCTGATTTGAATGCAGCTGGACTCGGAAATACACTTCAATATTTGAACCCTAAAACATAAGAATATTTATCAGGCTTCTCCAGAATGAGACAGGGGGGCTAGGAGCTAAGAGATCAGTCCAAGTTCTGCCACTAATGAGCTGTGTGGCTTTGGGAATGTCCCCTAGTTGTTTTCTGGCATTGGTTTCTTCTGCTGAAAACTGGGCAAGATAATCTGTGGTTCAGTCCAAAGAATCCTCTGCTCAGTTAACAGGGTCATAGCCACTTACTGGAAAGGTTTATTTTAAAGTCCATGGGAGGCCAGGACATAAAACTTTGTAACTTACAGCACTTGTCTATTTTAAGCATCATTATATTCAAGGGAAAATCAGTGCCAAATGTTTTTACACTAATTCTTTGCAACTTTCTAAGGGTCCCCAAATTATTTAAATTAAGCAGCAATTGAGACATCCTAGAGCAGATATACATTTAGTTTTAAATTGCTGCCTTTATATTTTACATATCATTGAATTTTCAAATAATACAATTAGCAACAGGGCAATAATATAAGTGAACTGAATTTACACAGTGAAGCTAGAGGGACAGAAGTTTTTAATCATTAGATGTTCTGTAGCATAATGGAATCAAGTTGTTTATGATCATTTTATTACCTTGGCCCTCTTTTTAAGAGAGTTATTATATTTTCTCATGATGTATGATATCACACTTTCGAAGCCCTTTTGGTAATTGGAATTCCGTGAACCTGGTTTCTAAGGCTCATTAATGTGAAAAATTATCTTAAAAGTGAAATAAGTACATTCTTTTCAGTTTGGTTTGGAACTTCTAACTATGAAAGATATTTTCTGTATTTAGGGCAGAATTTCTAACTAGAGATCACCTTTTTTTGTCAACACTGTGTCTCCCTCAATTTCACTTCCATCAGACCTGTTGGTAACAGGAGGGTTTTCATTTTTCAAACTGAAAATTTCCACGTGTTCGTTTTATCCAAATTGCAAATTTTGTTCCAGAAACTGTCCGGCAGGGGTTTTAACCTTGATTGCTCTTTAGAATCACCTCAAGAATTTTTTGGGGAAAAAAAATCTCTAGCTGGGCCCTGCCCCAGAACATTTAAAGCAGAAACCCTGGAGGTGGCAGCAGGTTTGGGGATATTTCAAAAGATCCCCAGGAATGTGCGGTCATGACTGAACTGTTGGCCTAGAGGAACTCTTCTCATTGCATTTACATGGGTCTCTATTGCATTTTACCATTGGCGTTCCCATGTCTACACCCGTTCTATCACAATGCCCTTACTGTTCCTATCGCTTACAGTTCTTTGGAAATGCTCTTGAAACCGTAAGTAGTTTGTTTTCCTTTAGAACAATTCCATAGAGTTGGCAGCAGGTGAATTTTCCCATTTGACAAGTGAGGACGTCTGGATTGGCCCAAGAGAACCAAAACATTAAGTGAGATCATGAAGAGATAAAGTGAGAATAAGGACGCAGGTGTTCTGAGGTCAGGTTTAGAGCACTTCCCACAGTCGGATCCCCAGTGTTTGCCTTTAATCACTCGTGCTCTACATACATGACTGTATCTTGAGACCATTCAAGAAAATGGCGAAAAAGAAATAGAGGCAATTCACGCTGTGTGGACTTAAGGCCCACCGACCTCCTATGGCAAGTCTTTTAAGTTTTGGCAAGGCCTTCAATGTTTTGTTACTGATATTTTATCTTACTAAAGACGGGTCTTTTGAATAATTAATTCACTAGTTTTTTGCAAATTATCAATTAATTGAAAATTATGAGCCAGAATGATGCTCTAGCCTGTTTTTCTTTGTCAGTTTACGCCTGTCCCTAGCTTTCTTCCCTAATTAAAAGAAATTCTCAATTCTTTAACAGTTTATTCTATTTAGCCTCCCGATGTGGAAAAAAATATGAGAATCTTTCCATTCTGGCAACGTATTTAAATGTTAGTAATTAAAATGTTCAAATTAAAGGAAAATATCACATAGCAAGTATTTTCAGAGCAAGGTGTCTTGACTCCAAGATCTGCTGATGGAGAGTCATGTGAATATGATCAGTGCTTTTGATTTTCATAACTCAGTCTAAAATCTCAACCTTTTTTCTTCAACAATTGATTTATATTCTTTTGCTTCAATAATCCAAATGACTGGATCAACTGCCCATTTCTCTTTATTTCTGTGTAAAGGCAGTCCCTGATAATAGCTAAAGAATACAGCTGACCTAAAAAGAGCTCTAGGGATTGAAAAACAACCTGTATTTTTTAATTTGAAAACAAATGATAAATAATAATTAAAGAAGTCATGCAGATTGATTTTCATTTATTAGCCAGTGGTAAGCTAAAAAATGGACATCCCTGGCCAGTACAAACAAATCAAAAAAAGAGGCAAGAATTTTCTCTGCAACCACTATACTGGGGTATCAACAAAGAGCAGGAACCCTGGGCCCCGTCCCAATATTTCTTAGTATTGCCTCAGTTTCCTCATCTCAGATGAGCAGAATAAAGTTTCTGCCTCATAGAATTGTCATAATTAAGTGAATTAATATATATAAAAGCCTTGTAACAGTACGTGACATGCAGAGCAAGGGCTGCCTACCTAAGTGTTAGCTCATAGTATTATTATCAGACTGTTACCTTGGGGTGTTTTTAACTCTTCCTCCTAATTCTCACTCTCTCCACGGATGCTTCACCACCAGAAACTTTTATTCCTGAATTTCAAAACCATTGTCAGTGTGTGAACTCCTATTGAAGCGAGGCAGTGGTGGCTACACCGGGGTTCATAGAGCCAATTTATGAGTCTCAAAAGTGGATGATGAAAAGGAAAGAGCCAGAACAACCTCGCTGATACGAATGATACGACACACAAGGGAACACTGACCCACCAAAGATAAAGTGATTCCTGAGACGCCCACCATGATTTCATAACCCCTCAACCACCCGCACACACACGGACACGTACACTACCCACCACACACACACACACGCGCGCGCGCTCTTGTAGCATTAACAAGGGAATGGACTGAAACCTGAGCACACACAGGCAGGTGGCAAAATTTTAATGACACCTCTACTGCTTTGGATTTCTGTTACTTGGGCCAACATTGATTAAACACCAGTCAAGGCACATTCCTTCATCTGACACTCACTCTGATCTTTGTCTTCCCCCTTTGTAATTCCAGAACACTGCCCCCAACAAGGCTTTCTGACATCAAGCCCCTGAGACAGACTTATGAACATCCTTTAAAAACTTACAAGACAGTTGGCGGTGCAAACATAAAGAAATGATAATAGTTACTAATATTTATGAGCACTGCCTTAAATGCTTTACAAACATTATTGAATTTAATCTTCATTGTTAACTCTTTAAGGGCTCCTTAATAAATCAAGCAGGTTTTGACCTCCGGATGTCTTGATTGTATAAGCCCACATTTTCACTCACTAATAACGTATGGCTGCAGAATGGGCAGTTAGTGGAGAAAGGGCACATGAACAGGACTCTGAAGCATGACTTGGGTAATATACAATTAACCAACTCAACAGTGAGGACAGAATTTTCTACTTGGGATAGAGGACTTCATATCTCAGTCACATACACATCAGTCCTTCAAATCCTGTAATGTAATTTTCTTCCGAGCAGAATGAAATTCTATCATTTATCACTCATATCCATTTTTATTACTCAAGATGAACAAAATAGGCTTTTAAGTTTATAGGAATTTAAAACCTAGCAATAGAATTACAGTCCTTATACCTTTGGCAATGACCCTGATGCTGTTTAAATGCCACTAGTGAAGAAAAACTAATTACAGTTCTTTTAAGCTAAAAAGCAGCAGATGAATACCACTAATTATGCAATGAAGCTAACAATAATACTAAAAACATAGCAACAAATGTATTCACAGGAAAGATAAGAATAAATGCAGCAAATCAGCTATTGTAAGAAAAAAATGGCAAATGTTAAAATCTTTCTGTACTACACAATGGATATTTTTACAAGCTTAATTATCGTACAATGGTTCCTTCTAGCTCATCACAAAGGCAATTTTCATAGCTGTCACATACCCCCAAATGCATCTTTAACACACATCATGATGATCGTAAGTTTTGTATTAATGGAGCTATGCCTAGGCTCACGTGGCAAACAGCTAAACTTATGCCAATAACTGTAGACCAATTTATAAGATCATCATTATCCAAATGACTGGGAAGGAAAAACAAGGGTTTTGCTGGGATTTGGGGGAAGTAACTGAAATTCAACTATGTTAACCTGGCCAAATTGCTCTTCCTTGCAAGACCTCTATCTCAGTTGAATTAGATGCTACATAAAATCCTAAGGATTCAACTAGGAACAGATGCCATTTATATCCTTAACATGGTTTGATTCAGGAAAGACTGGAGAAAGAGAGATTAATAATACGAATACTAAAGTATGTCGATGGGTATCTATTTTAATAGTGCCATAGGCATCCCCAACATTCTTCTCAGTAAGCATTCCTCACCCCCAAAACCCAAACCCCCACCCCACCCCCCACGATGGAGCAAGACATGAGATACCTGAGTCAGTTCTCATCCCACTTGGCCTCAGTTTACCTGGGTCTCTCATGGAATAAGTACCTCACTTGCTTATGGGTAATTTAAGGAACTTTCAAGAGTAATTTAGTAAATGCGATTAAATGTAATTTTTGCCTTGGCTGCGCTCTTTAGAATCTAACTCTTGTGAGGAAATTATTAGCATTGAAGGTGAGTTTCTCTGTGATAATGTATATTTTATGTAAATGAACTGAGGGTTTTAATAAAGTCTGGTATGAGCTTGGGTAAGTACTAAGTACTGTAGAAAGAAACTTACATACATTTGTGATATTTTATAGGCGGAGGAGCTATCATCGAAACGCTGGAATTAATACTAGAATAAAAGTTTCAGAACTAACTCTGAAATTAATTACATGTGACCTTGAAAAAGTCATTTGTAGTTTACTTACAAAACGGTCTGTGATTCAATTATATTTAGCGTTCTTAGTACTAAATTCCTATCTGTAGTATATATAAAACTTCTTGATCATTCTGAAGAGTCGGGGGTGGAGGAAGGAAATTAATTTTTTTTAAAGAAAGGAAGATGAGCTCTTATTCAGTTATGAGAGGTGTTAGAAGCCTGGACTATTGTCCCAGCTGATGGGCCCCATTCCCAGGAGAGGAGGGAGATGTCCCACTCTCCCCTACTGTCCTGTGACTCATAACTCCAGCAAAGTATTACAGAATTCAAGGAATTCATCAAATCCCAATCTTTCAGATAATTCTCACATCACCAAAGGATATTTATAAGAGAGTGAGTTGTCAAGCCAAGAGACACTGGGGTACAAAATTTGTTCTGGAGATTCCACCAGGAACCACTGCCTCTGCATACCTAGGAACCTCTCCCAACATTTTGCTGTTATACTTGAAGATAAACAGAGGAGCACCAAGAGAGTAGGGGATAAAAGTAGGATAAGGTGGAGGCCACTAGATACACTCAAATCTGTGAAACACTGATGTGTGAAGATGCGATGCCTAGAGATGTGGCATTCATATTGAAATGGTAGAACACACATCTGTGGACAAAGCCAACATCTCATGAAGGCAGAGCAAGAAGACAGAAAGGGTCTGGATTCTTGCTGAGGAGGATGAGCTGCTAAATTATCCAACCCTGGAATCATCATAAGACAACAGACCAAACCGGAAGTCACGCCGCTGAAGCATATGCAGAGGAGAGAATTCTGCCCTCCAGTCAACCAGGAACCAAAGTTTTGCCCGGCCTCCCGTGGCAACAAAGGACTGGGACATGACCGGGACTTAACACCAGAACTTCTTCAGAAGCAAAGGGCCCGTGTCCAGGAAAATTCAGTGCTGATGCCCCTTACCATGTCTCATCATAAGTGTCCAAATTCTAAAACTCTCCAATCAAAACCTGCCCCACCAGCACTTCCACATATCAGCATGGTCCCTTAGCCCCTTAAACCCACCTCAGTTCTCCTTCCATAACCAAATATTTGATCGCTTTTTCCCTCTTCTTTCCCCCTACCATGGTGAACACAAAATGCAATATATAGATGATGTATTACAGAAATGTTCACTTGAAACCTATATAATTTTACTAACCATTGTCACCCCAATAAGTTTAATCAAAAAGGGGGGGCGAATAAAACAGGAAAAGGAAACTTGCCTCAAACTCTGGAAAAGGGAGACAGATTGGAGTGGCATCTCCTGTCTCCTAGTGGGTCAACCCACAAATAATAAAGGCTTTATATATATTTAATGAAAGCAAGAAAGAAAACCAAAAGGAAAGATGAGGTTCAGAGACTATAACACCATCCATATGTCAGTGGGGGTAATTAAATAACAGAGAGGTCTTTCTGATTTCACCAGCCTTTAAATATTAGATCTTTAAGGCTCACCTTAGGCCTTCTTCTTTTCTCACTCTATAATCTCCCACTGGCGACCTCCACCTGTCTGTACCCTCGTTCCAGGCACCATCCCCTCTAGCCCAGACTACGACAGTAACACCATCCTTCCTGTACTCCCACATCCACTCCTCCCACCTGCTACCTTTCACCCAGCCTCTGTAATCCAGTCTCTGTACTGGAACCAGAGTGGCCTTTCCAAAAGGCTATCAAATTACACCTCTGTGTAAACCTCTCATTGGATTCCCAGAGCCTTTAGGATGAAAACCAGAATCCTTATTATGGCCGTAAAACTCTGCAGGGTCTTGCTCCTTCCGACCTTCCAAACACATGACACTTGTCTTTTGATGACACCAACCCAGCCCCTCTCCACCGACACCACCTTCATTAAACTGTTTTCTATTCATTTTTCAAATCTGGGGAAAAAGACAATGTCCCGAGGAAAGTCCTCCTTAAACCAGACCAAGTCTGATCTCTGCATTAAATGTTCTTACAGAACCAAATACCATTCCTTCATATTTGGAATTGTCATTTGGACTTGTCATTTGCAATTATACATTTAGTGATGATTATGGGACTTGATGTCTAAATCCCCAATTAAATGGTAAGAACCATGAGGAAGAGACCGTGTTTTGTTGTTATTGTTCACCATCATGTTCCAATGAATGCATAATTATAAACCACAGAAATCTGCAATAAACATGCTGAAGGAACAAATGAAATCAAGTTCAATTTTAAAAGAATTTAATACTAATCTGTTAATAACACATGATTCTCCTGCTCCCCGCATGCTCAAATCTGGGAGCTGTCATTGACCCTTTCTTTCATTCACTATTAACCATCCAGTCTCCACTCTTCCTTGGAAATTTTCTCCTCCATTTTCACCTTATATCCACACTGTCCACATGCCTGCACCAACACCATGCTTTCAGAACTAAATTTTTAAATTGTTCAACAGGCTTGAACTCTCCCTCTCATAGGGTATCCCACATACTGCTGCAAAATTTAGTATGCATCGCAGAAACAAATAAAACATCCATCACATTATAAGATGATAGTGATAAATATAAGGGAGACCATCAGAGTTTGTGACTATGGTAGAAGTTAGTTTCTTAACCTAATCATCTTGGTTCATCAGAGCCTGCAATGAATATACCTGAACAACTTCATTTCCCAAATGTTCCAAATATAATATATCAACTTTTGCTAGGAAAGTCTAATCATTTTCTAATTAGGGTAATTTAGGACTCCCATCTCTTCTTCTTTTCGAAAATTACTCTCTCTTCCCAAAATGCCCTCGTCTTATTTTAACTGTTAGAACACTGTAACCCACATACAACTGAGGCCTCATTCTGCCCAATCTCTCATAAATTACAAATGACAGAAAACTGTATGAAATGAAAACGAAAGCAATTTCAGCTTTTATCATCTTCCACCAAGGGGCAGGATGGCAGAGGCAAAATCAAAGATGCTCAATACACTGCAAAACATGATAAAACCCTCTGTCTAGTTCCACTACTTCCAATACCCAATCCTTTCTCTCCCTTGCTCCCAACTTCCAACCAAAAGCATTTTCCAAATTCAGCCCATAATTCTTCACATTGCCTCCTAATCCTCTCTAATTTGAATTTGCCTGCCATTCCCCTGATAGTGAATCTTAATAGGTCATTTTTTATTATATATATCTCTGATTCTCAGCTTACTTAGCTAGACATCATGTGTTATGTGAGTGTGGCGTGAGGTACAGGGTCTCAATACTCTTACATACATAATTTTTGTCCCTGTTCCAAAATACTATGCATCCTTGAGAATGAGTCTTAAGAATTATTTCGTTCCTAAAAATTTCTCTAATGGTTTCTTCACATACTTTATATGCTTACATAATTAAGTTCTGTGTCACAAACTTTTAGCCCTTAACTACATACATGATGATCAAATTTTAAAGCTGGAAAAGTTTACAGAGATCATGCAGATGAATTCCTCCCTTTTGCAGATGAGAAAATGAAAAGTGCTGCTTCTCATCAATGTTACAGATGTTTACCTTACAGCCTCACGATACACTGAGGTACCGGGGGTGAGAACCACTGTGCACTGTTTTCACATCTTCCTCAGCCCAACGCATGGTGCTATGCACAAAATAAGTAAGCACCTATTTAATACCTAAATTGAATAAATAAGAGATATAATGTCAAGAAAATGACAAAAAAGGGCGTCACTTGTCCAAATTCCTCAATTTCAAAAAAGGAAACTAAAGCCTGAACATGATAGCTGCTTTGTACAAGATTACAAATATAGAGAGTAGCAAGCATAAAGTGTTTAAATAAATGATTTTTATATTATATGCAATAGAACTATTAAGAAAGGGAATAATAAATGCCAATTCAAGAAAATTTTATCTGAGGGGTAAGAAAAGCTAAAAATAGCGGGAGAAAGGAGCAGAAAGGGCCTCAAAGCTAATGGTATTCTTACAATGAGTAGTGAGTCCATGAGAGTCCACTATACTCGTGTTCTTTAAGCCTTACAAATATTATTATAATGAAAGCTTTCTATTAAACTATAACATAGATATGGAAAAATGCATAAATATTAAGTAAACAACTTGATGAATTATCACTAAGTGAACACATCTAACCATTGTTTCCCCGAAAATAAGACCGGGTCTTATATTAAGGTTTGCTCCAAAAGACGCATGAGGGCTTATGTTCAGGGGATGTCATCCGGAAAAATCATGCTAGGGCTTATTTTCTGGTTAAGTCTTATTTTCAGGGAAACACGGTATGGTACCAGCACCACAAGGATACAGACATTTACAAGAACCCAAAGCTTCCTTGTGCTCTCTTCCAGTCATCACCCTCCAAAGGTAAACACTTATCCTGACTATGAACAACATAGACTAGTGTTGCGTATTATTTAACTTCACATGAATGGAATTATGCACTGCTGTCTGGTTTCTTTTGCACCATAAGCCTGCGAGATCCAACCATGTTGTTACTTATCATTCCTGTTTGTTAATTCATATTTCTGAATAATCTAAGAATACTAGAATTTATGTACCCTATCTGTTGTTGATGAACATACGTATTATTGCCAGTGTTTGGATTTAATAAATAGAGCTGCTATAGATGTTTCTGTTCATACACAAGTATGTATTTCTGTCAGGAAAATACCTGAGCATCAGATTGCTGGTTCTCAGGATAAATATGTGTTCAGCTTTAGCAGATACTGGGACAGAGTTTTCTGAAGTGGTTGTACCAATTGATACTCCTATTACCAGTGCATGAGAGTTCTACGTGCTGACATTCTCACTAATATTTGGCATTATCAGTCTTTATTTCAGTCATTCTAGTGCATGGCCTACACATACATTATAAATTCTTCATATCTATTCAAATTTAACAAAAACAGTTTTTAAAATGTGGAGCATTTTAAAAGTAAAAGTTCTCATGATTTAAAAATTTGCTTTAACTTGAACCTCTTGTATCATGAAAACCTAAACTTCTACTATCATATTACGTGAAGCATTGATGGGCTGATAGACATTGTTATAAACACAGATCATATTAGACAGTAGAGAGGCAGGTTAGCACAACAGTTAAGAGCCAAGCTCTGAACACAGACCATCTGAATTAAATCTTAGCTGTGTGATCTTCCGAACGTTACTTTATATATGTTTGCCTTAGATTCCCAATCTACAAAATGCCAATAACAATAGTATATACTTCATAAAATTGTTAGGATTAAATAAACTAATATAAAAACCCGAGGAATACAGTTAGCAGTGAATAAATATTAGTTGTTATTATTGTATCTCCTACATAAGACTATTTACATATACACACATTTTTACATAGCCATTACCTAAACTCATGTGTATTAAGTGGAATTTACCCTTTTCTCCCCTTTTCCAATGATACACCTAAAACATTCACGTTTAAAAAAAAAAGAAAGAAAACAATAGGGTAAATAAGCACAATTACTCTAAACTTGTATTCTATAACAAACTTAATTACTCTTGCCTAGACTCTATAGCAAAGTTAAAAATATAATAGCATACACTAAAGTCAATTTGTCCAAACTCCTCAATTTCAAATAAAGAAAATGTAGCCTGGGGTTGTTCAGTGCTTTGTGCAAGATTACATATCTAATTAGGAACAAATATAGAGCTCAGTGACCCTCAAGTCAGTACTCAGATAGTTCTCTAATAAAGCCTCCCCATCTTTAGCAAGATTTAAGATGCTAAATCAATCAGAGTCCATAGATAAGGGTCAGAATAATGAAATACATTTAAAGCTGATTGGGAAGGTAGGTGAAATGTTAATATTAATTGAAAATGTAAACACATTCTATCATCAAAACCTAAATTTACCTATTTCCAGATATAGAATAACATAATTTATGTAGTATACAAAGACAAATGTACTAGTCCATTGAATTAATAAAATATTGTGAAAATTAACCACAAAGTTTAAATCAAAAATATTATCTGGTTTGCAAAACTTTGCATATTTCCAAGTGTACATGACATATCCCTCAGTTCTGAAAGATGTCATCTTATTCCATTTTTTTTCAATTGTTTATATTTACTTTTAGTGGGATCTCAAGTGAATCAGATTAAACACAAAGATCACTGATTTGTTTTATTTTGTACTTAATGGAAGATGTTTTAATGCAAAATTATTTTTTATGGATGTTTCTTTGTTTTATGGAAATGAGATTTGCAAATATGAAAGCTAAGTATTAGCAAAGGTCAAGATTTCTCCATAGTTCAAATATTCAAATATATATATACATATATATGTTTTGTTGTTTTTTTTACATTGGCCAGTCAAAGAATCAGTTATTAAGTATGGAGTTCATTTGGACAACTTTGTCTTCATTCCTGAAACATAGGCCACAAACAAATACAATACAAATACAAACAAAGCCATCCATAGAAACAAAGATTTCAGTAAGATTACCAGTTTCAGGGCTTTATCCCTAGCACCTCTATCCTGTTTAAATATCCTCCATCTTTTAGCTCCATAACCACTACCATCTGGCTCAATTTATCCATCCATCCATGACATTTACTGAGGTAGAACATGATTCTTTCCATAGCTCAAATGGGATGAAAACAAACTGCCAATCTGCCCGTTAGAACATTCTAGTTTTTCAGGAAGTACTCATGAGACAAGGCCTGGCTCATGGTAAGCATTGAATGTGCTGAGGGAATGTCTAGCTATACAACACAGTTACACTACTGCTATAGTCTGTTTTCCCTCCAACATTTTACTAAGAAAATTTTCAAGCCCATAGTAAAGTTGAAAGAATTGTATGGTATTCACCTATGTTCTTTCCATCTATAACTGCTTACTTTTTTTTTTTTAGAATTGCCTTGTCTACCTAGCTATCTACCTACCTATCAATCCATTAATCCAGCTTATTTTCTGATGCGTTTCAAAGTAAGGAATAGATACCATTACTCATCACCCTAAAACCTTTCGATACAATTGTTTTATTTTGGTTTTTCTTTTTTGAAGTTAAAATGTTATGTTCTGTAAAATACACAAATCTTAAGTTTATCATTTGACAAGTTGTGAGAAATGCATACACCCAAGCAACCAAAACCACCCATATCACCCCACCAAGTTCCCTCGTTCCTCTTCCCAGTCAATCTAGACCCTATATGCACAGAGGCAACCACTGTTCTGACTTTTTCACCATAGATTAGTTTTACTTAACATAGAACTTTATATAAATGGAATAACAGAGTAGTCACTCCTGTGTAAGGCTTCTTTCACTCAGCAAAATGTTTGCTTTATGTATTAGAAGTGCATTCCTTTACATTCCTGAGTAGTATTCATTGTATTTTTATAATATCCAATCTTTTCCTGATGGCTAGTTCAGATACTATTCTAATACTCTATTTCTAATCTTCTAATATTTCTACTAGAAATAGTCCTAAACTACTCTTTTACATTCTTATATAAGTCTTTGATTTTTTTTCTTTTTCTGGGTAGATTTCTAGGAGTGAAATTGCTGGTCTATACATAAATGTATGTTTAATTTTAAGAAAAAAACTTTCAGGACTTTTTCCAAAGTGATAGTACTGTTTTACACGGGCACCAGTAATGTAGGAGTGTTCCAGTTTTCCACGTTCTTAGCAACATGGTGTTGTCACATAGCTTTTAAAAAATTTAACTAGATTACAGTTCATTTTAAATATGGCACATCATACCACATTTTCCTAAAGAGTTTCATGAGATATATATAGATGGGTTGAAGTGATTTGGTCTTAAGATAAAACTGTGACAACAACATGCTGTTATAGTTTTACCAGGTATTTAAATGATTGTTACTGGGTCATGTAAAGCATGGGCTACGAAACTTTTCTGAGCCTAATTTCCATTCCTCTCTCAATTTCAGCTCCTTGAAGACCAGTTCCTTATTATTCCTTCTAACCCTAACATCTCCTTAAAAGTTTGCTGAATTGATTTCAGCAGTTACATAAAAATGATAGATGGAGTAAATAAAAACACAAAGTTCCATGAGAGAAGAAACCAGTCTGTTTGCCCACCGAGGTCTTTTTGGTACCTAGTGTAGCACCTGGAGCCTTAGGTACTCAATAAGTATTTTCATCGCGAATAAATTATTTCCTGGGAGATAATCCTAATCATTCCTCCTCTAGTTCTGTCTTTATGTGGAAAAATGGTGACCACTTCTCAGTTTCTTTGAAAATGGATACAATATATGTAAAATCCAGGTACATAGTACACACCCAACAAGTATTTTCTTGAACTACTTTTCATAATTATAAATAGTACTCTGAGATCTCACTTGGTTCCTGTTCTTTTCTGCTTACATAATTTTACTTCTGAAATCTCATCCAATCTCATCACTGACTCTGCTTCAGTTCTCATCACTAACTCTGACATCTGCCTAAATTCTAGTTCTGTTTCCAAAAGAATGCTGCACCTCGTATCCATATTTGATGGTAAAACTCAACATGTCTTCAAACTCCATCTGTCTAAAATCAAATGTTCCCCATTCCATTTCTAATGAAACCATCACACACCCAAGTAATTACTAAACTTCCTTGACTCCTTCTTTGTCAGACATTTGCTTGTCAAATCCAATGAACTCTCCCTAATGTGACGTACATCTATATTTTACTTCCCTTCCCTCCTCCGTCCCAATGTCAATACCTAAATTCAGATAATTACTTGCCTCTAAATTGTAGTACTGAAATGGCACCCCAACAAATTTCCTCCTCGCCAGTCTCTCCCTAGCTTTAACCCATTTTACATTTGCCACACTTAATCTTAGAGCATTGCCAAATTCATTTTGCTCAGCTCTCAGGAACGTCCTGTGATTTCCCATCACCTGTTGAGTAAATTCACAGTACTTCATCTGACATTCAAATCCTCCTTCGTCTAGCCCCACCCAACCCTTGCAATTTCATGTCCCATTACAGCAGTTCCCCCCTTATCTGAGGGGGATATTTCCAAGACCTGCAGTGGATCCCTGAAACCATGGGTATTACCAAACCTTATATGTTTTCCCCTATATATACATACAATCTACAGCTTCTCTTTGGCATATCCAGATTGCCAGCATCACTACTCTCACACTTTGGGGCTGTTATGAAGTCAAGTCAGGGTGACTTGAACACAAGCACTGCAATACTGAGACACGATCTGATAACCAAGACAGCTACCAAATGACTAGCGGGCATGGAGGTCTACAGCATGGAGACGTTAGACAAAGGAAGGATTCACATCCCGGGCAGCACAGAACAGGATGACACGAGATGTCATATCACTCAGAACGGTGTGCAATTAAAATTTACAAGTTGGTGGTGAACACACAATGGGATTTATAGATGATGTAATACAGAATTGTATACCTGAAATCTATGTAATTTCACTAACAATTGTCACCCCAATAAATTTTTAAAAAAAACTTACAAGTTGTTTATTTCTGGAATTTTGCAATTAATATTTTGGGACCACGGTTGATCTCAGGTAACTGAAACTGTGGAAAGCAAAACTGTGGGTAAGGTGGCGGGAAGGGGAGAACTACTGTACTCTCTTAGACTCTAGTCAAAAAACATCAGAAGCTGTTGCCCATAAATAATCTATCACTTCATAACTACTAACATTGGCTCTTGTGCTGGGAATGCATCTTCCCTCAACTCAAGTCCATTTTTTTCCCTTCATTCAGGCCCAGAGAAAATGTCACAAGTCCTTCCATGAACCACTAACTGAACAATCTCATTCTTCTCTTACCCAAGTAGTACTATATTTATATTTAGATTATGGAACCTATCCTTTCCTATGTGATGTAACAGACTTTTATGCCACTCATTAAATGGTATGGTCAACCAATACAGTGAACCTACATATGCTTTAGCATCAGCGAGTCAGAGGTGCAAATCCTAACCCAGCTACTCACTAGCTAAGTGACCTTGGGCGAGGTAGTTAACCTTAGGCGTATTATCTGTGAAAGCAGGGAGAGAATTAACTTCAACTATTATTGTAAAGGATAATTGTACAGATAAAGTACCTGTCACAGAGTTGACTTGCAAATAACAGGTATTTTTTCAAGTTTCCTATGTGTATGTGCCAGCCGATTTCACAAGTTAATCTCACTTAATGCCCTTAACAATGTTATGAAATAGGCTTAATGCCATTTAGCATTTGACTAAACTGAGGATCAAGTCACACAGATAGTGACAGAGAGACTCTGTTACTTTATTCGTTTATTGGCCTCATAGCAACACGCCATGTACAAGATACGTGGTCAGTTAACAAAAAATAGTGAGTTATTCAAATTGTTTAGAAATGAATAAAAATAATTTACTGGCACAAACCAAATAAGAAAGGAGCTATACTAATAAGCCAATCATAGTTACTGCTTCAAGTTACATTTCTTTATGATGTAAACAAAAGGTAATCAGGACATATATTTAAAAGTGGTTCTAAATTTGGAAGTTGTCCTGAAAAGACGAAAATAGCAAAATAATATCCTGCTGTATTAATGACAAAAAAAAAAAAAAAAAAAAAAGCCTGGAGGAAAGAATAGACAACAGATGATATATGGCCTTGCGTTATGATAGAGAAACAGAAGGATGAAAGGAAAACAAAAAGCCTAATGTAATTTTGCTATAAGCTCAGAGGAATCATGATACTGAACAGAATTTTACCTGGAAAGCTCCGGTCAGTTCTGGAGTCACAGTGTGTAATAGTTGTAAAACACTGGAGGCACTTCCAAGGAAAGCAGTAAAAGTGAACCCAAGAACAGTTGGATGTGGGCTGAATCTACACAATGCTTCTGGCAGAAGTGGACTGTACAATTCAGTCCCAACCATTTACTTCCATTAACACAGCAGAAAAGAACAGATTGGCTTGAAGAACCAAACAATTCTGTGAACATCTACATTTGTGCATGTGAACTTAGTACATCTCTGAAAAATCAGTACATAGTCTCTTCTCAGAACTTAAAAACTAGAGAAAATGGGCCACTTCCAGTTTTCTCCAGATATAAGTAAACTCAAACAGACTTTGTTTCTAATGGAAATTAACCTTCTACAGGGAGTGGGCCAATTGGCAAATTAACATTAATAAGGAGAGAAATGACTGTCTCACTAAAGAAGAGGCACAGTCCCCTAAACGGTGAAGAGATGGGATTCAAATCCCAGCCCCACTAAGTACTTAGCTATGTTAGCATTGGGCAAATTACTCAACCTTAGCTTACTCCAGGCCAATAACACTTAGCACCAAGAAAGGTAATAAAAATTGAATGAACTAATATAGCTAGTGCACTTAGAACAGCATCCAACACACAATTAACATTCATTGTTAGCTATTACATATTATTTTCAAAGAGCAGTCTTGAAATCAGATGATAAAGGGAAGTAAAAGTTAGAGGAAACTGTCCAAAATTTATAGTAAAAAATTCCGGGTTCAAATTAGAGTCCTAGGTCTTATTTGGTGTGTGACATATGAAATGCTTTGGTTCTCCGTGCCTCAGTTTCCTCAAATGTGATACTTTATTTCTTATATCAAATAGTTTTTATGATGATCAAATTATGTAAAAGAAGGAAGTCTATAAAAGGCTATACAAATGTCACTATATTATTATTATCAGCACATATCAGGGTGCACAGTGCTTAATAGATGTTCAGTAAATGTTGATCTTAGATAAATCTTACCATAAACCAATTATTTTGAGGCAATTACTTGAGGAACAGTATTAAAGTAATTATTCAGAAAATAGAGGAAGAGAGAGAAATCCACATAGCCAACATAAAACAATCCACTTGGGGGTTTAACTTATTGTTTTAAGTTTCCAGATAATTATCTCAAATTTCACTTTTGCAGGTATATAATAAAAGGCTTATATATAAAATATTTTTAAATTAAGGTATTTTTTTCATTAAGTAAAGCAAAACAACATATAGAGTTACTAAATGTAAATTATAGCCAATATGTTATACATCAAACTACCAGAGCATAAGTTTCAGCTATTTCAGAGGCGAGAGCAATGGATAACATATAAAAGGTGTTTAAGTGAACAGATTTAATTCATTCCCCCACAGACCGTTTTTGGAACGAATTGCAAAATGGACTAATTTTAAAAGGACAATCTCTTCTATAGAATCCTTTTTTAAAAAAGGACATTTTTTGAGGTACAGTAAAAGAATTTTTTGACATCAAGTCCCACCTTTGCTTCCACAGAAAATACTAATACACAGAATTGATTTCACCAAGAACAGACAATGCTTCTGGCACAAGTGGGCTGTGAAAAAAATGGAAGGGCATATAAACCCACAAAGGACATATTCTGAAAGCAGTGGTGGGAGGAAGAAGAGCAGAAAATTCAAAGGAGATACTTCTTGCTGACTCAATTACATGTATGGCGATCTCACACTGTGGTTGGCAATTGAAGTGAATTGACCATCCATCAATCAACTTCGTAAAACATGCCATAGCATATTTTCCAAACATGCATTTCTAAGTGTCACATTCCATTCTATCTAGCCCTACTTTGAAATTATCATTTCTTTTCAAAATTTCAATCTCTATCACTTCTCTTTGTAATGGAAAATGTCTATTTCTTTCCTAACTTTTGGCCCTAAAGCTAAGACATAAAAAGTTATTGAATGATCCACTAGACCTAGCTTATTTCGGCACAGTCGCACCAAAGAGATGTGTTATGGAATGCCTAGTTTCTTTTCCTTTATGGCAGTAAAGTGATTAATTATTTTAAAAAGTAACACTGAAAACATTTGTTGACTGTATACTATATGCCATGCAAATGTGGCATAGCTTTGAACAGTTACATGGCACCTTTCTACTTATAAGTGCATTTGACCATTGCTACAACTCTATAAAATAAGCATGTATCATTATCCCCATTTTAAATATGAAGAATCTCCACAGCCAACACCATACTTACTAGTAAAAATGTAACAGCATTCCCATTACAGTTAAGAATAAGAAAAGAATGCCTGTTTTGTCATTCTTGTGTAGCACTATTCTGAAATTTCTAGCTAATGAGGTGGACATGGTACAAAGAACAAGAGAATTATTTCATTTGCATGTGGCTTTATTTCTCAACATATAAAACAATAAAATTAATTTAACCTGGACAACAACAAAAAAGCAAAAACACAGTAGCAGTTAGCTTTAAGTTTCGGTAAATGATAACACAACTGTAATAAACAGTGGCTTAAATATGCACAGATTATTCCCTCACATAAAGACAGTGGAGGGGGATGGTGTTCTACAAAAATCATTAGGGAGCCAGCTGCTTCTGGCTCTCTACCCCGTCATCCTTAAGGACTATCCTGGTGGCTCCTGGATCCTGCAATCACTGCATTCCAGCCAGAAAGAAGCAAAGAAGGACATAGACCTTCCCTTAAAAAATGGCTTCCGGAAGTCATAGATGATACTTCTGCTCATATGCCATTGGCCACAACTTCCTTACATGGCTACACCCAATGGCCAGGCAAGTGGAAAAATGTCTTTATTCAAGATGAGCATGTTTCCAAGTGAAAAAAATCAAGAGTTCTAGTAAGGATAAAGAGGAGAATGCATTCTGGGCATCAACAAAAAGTCACTGCCTCACATCCGTTCAAAATACCCACAATTTAAACAAATGAATTATGAAAAAAAAAATGTAGTTAATAAAAATTGCACTAGAAACTATAAAATTTTGCTCAATTTTTTTAAGTTTTAAATAAATGAAAATAAGTACTGTCTTCCTGGATTAAAAGATTCCATAATGTAAATACCTGAACTCTCCCCAGATTCATCAACAAGCAGTGTGTAATTAGAATAAAATTCCAAAGGAGTTATTTTGCAGTTAACAAAATGATTCTGAAATGTTAGAAAATGAATAAAAATTCACGAGAAATTTCAGGAAAGAAAAGGGAGGAGCTGGCTTGGATTTCGATTGGCTTATGTAGGCCACCAGGGGCTAGAGTCATGAATAATTTAAGACACAAATGATTCAATCATTAATCATTGACCTAGATGAAGAGAAGGGAAAATTAGTAAGTACTTGATTTTCTTCTCTCAGGCCATCTCTCATTCTCTGTATATATATTTTCCCCCCACTCTTGGCAAAGAATATGGTGGCGTCAACATGTGACAGTCATACAAACTAGAATTCCAGCAGCTGCCTGGCCCTTCTCCCCTGGAATTAAAAGTCCTCAAAGCCTAATCTGGAACTTGAAAGGAAACAAAATCCTTAATATAAACCTAATCTTAAATAACTTGATATCTATCTACCTCATTTCTGTTGCCGCTGCAGCAACATGTATGCCACAGATATTCATCCGAAAAATTCACTGGCCATACTCTGTTACTTTACACAGGCCATTCATGTCTCTGAACCCAGCATGCCATTAACAAAATCAGTGCTGCTGGACTTGGGCACTCTGTAAATTTCCTTCCAGGCTGTCATTCTGTGACTCTGATCCCAAGAATGTGAGTAATTACTGAAGGATCCATTTCAGATATCTAGATTACAGCAACTTTACCTGTCGTTAGTGTTACCACTGAGCAAATGGGGATGAGACTCCCAAAAACTAATGAAAATTGATAAAGCTGAATATTTACCACAATCCAGATAGTCATATATTTTCTATTCCCCTTGCTCTACAAATTTAAAGATAAAGCACCAAAGAAAGTTGTGTCAAAACAAAGATCAATAGATCCACAAACAGTCAAGATGTTAAAGTTTCATGTATAAATTCCAGCCTGTCTGGGGAAAAGAGTTGTCCAGAACTTTTAGAAAGAAAAAAAAAAAGTGATACTTGTAGCCCATTTTTATACCTAGATCTATTGTCAATTTAAAAAAAGTTTGCATTCTTGATTGCATTTTCATCCTCTTTAAAGAGGAAGCAATTCACCTAAAGACCTTATTCAAAGGATTGAATTATTAGTCCCCATTCTTTCATCCCTGAACTAATAGTACACATCACACCTATAATATACCATGTATGTCTGCATACCTTGTTTGGGCTTGGCCATGTGACTTACTTTAGCCAGTAGGAGGTTAGAAAATATGATGCAAGTATGGGGGGGAGAGGCACATGATCGTGCACTCTTGTGTTCCTGTCTTGGCCATGAGAACAACATGCCTTGGGAAGCTGATGGTCCAGAAAAGGAGAAATACATACAACAAACCAGGACTCAGCCCTCAGCCTGAATCCAGCTCCACCTAGCATGGATCACCCGCACATCAGCTGACCACATGGGTAAGAAACATAATTTTAATTTCGGTTTTATGCCACTGAGATTTTATGGTTTTTTTCTACATTTGTAGCATTACTATGGCAATATCTGACTAATACACTTACCCACCAGACACACATATTAAGACAACCATAATTATAAAGCACTTTGAAAAAAAAAAAAATGTGCTTTGCAATCTCACAGTGCTATCAAAAAGGTAGCAGGACATTTTTTAAAAAGTAGATACAAGAGGAATTAGTGGGACTGAATATCACTGTGATAGTGTATTACAGTAGCCAAGCCCTCTTCAGGAAGAGTTATTATTACATCTAGTAGGGAGACCGTAAAACAGAGGCTCAACAATTTACCAGAAAATGGCAAAAACAGGATTTCTGTTTAGGTTTTCTGGTTTCAAATCCTGTGTGCCTCCAGTAAAGCAAGGCTCTTCTCAAATCTTCTAATGAATAGAAAGTATACAAAGCAGGCTCTACAGTTTTGAAAGTGCTATTCATCACTCAGAAATTAAATAAGGAGGCTTTGGCATTTCAAGTCACTAAGCTGTTGATGAACTTCTTTCCTCAACAAACACATCTAGAAGTGGAGTGACAGACATTTATACAAATTTCGTAAGAAAAACTTTAGAGGCTAGATAAAATAGAAGTCCCTTGTACAGACAGAGGTGACATTTCCATATCAAGACCTCCACCCTTAGGACATATATTGTCTTTCCAAAATAGAGCTTTCTCATGGATACTCACTCGTTTGTGAAAACTCTCTTTTATCTAGACATATGCTCTGCAGCTGGTTCAGGAATGAGTGTCTATCCTGCCATTGGATATATATCATTATGTAAAACTCAGGAGCCACAGAGCATTTTCTTTCATTCTTGAATCTCAAGGGAAGAATACACAGACATTACATGAGTTACTTTTTTTCTCTAGTGTGAACATTTGGCAGGGATCATACCACTTCCAGATGCTTTCTTATTTTTCATCTGTTTCATGACCTTCCTCATCAGAGAGTCAGAGGGTGCCTACGTTTGGCCCCATCTGGGTGTTATGGGGAAGAATGTTGAAAGCATTCTCACCAGCAGAGTCTGCCAAATGGAGCTTCCACCAAGTGAAATGGGTCTCCCTGTTCCATCCTGTTCAGGTATAGAATAATCTCTATATAAAGTAATACAGTTACTAGCACCTGTCAAGGCCAATAAGAGAGTTAAATCCAAGCACCACTCGTGATTTTACTGTCCAGGTTGTTCCGTGGCCATCAGCAGCTGTCTTACGGGCAGGACAACTGCAGACTTCAGATGAGGTACTGAAAATATTTAGACGAGTTCACCGTGGTGAAAGCGTTGGGCATACTCAGCCTACTCCAGAAAACATGTGTGTGGAATAACTTTTAGCATGAATGATTTCCCCAGATTCTCCAAGTGGTTATAAACTCAATTCTGTTGAGAATTTTGCAAATACCATTTAGGTATCTTATTGTTACATATTAGGTTTAATTTATTCTCAATAAAGTAATAGAAAAATATATCGGCTAATCTAACTAGCATGAAGTAGTACAGAAACAACTTACCTATACAGAATTCAGCTATCATGGTCTCATCGAACCAGAATATCTAACAAAACTGCACATGGGCAGAAAAGACCTAATTTCAGGGAAACTGAACTAGGTGTAACAAATATGACCCTCCTTTCAGAACCCATTTATTTGTATTTTCAAACATTTGCAATAAGCCTGATTATCTATTCTCTATAGACAGAATTGAAAATTTAAACAATGATTTGGAACGCCTTACTTCTTTGAAAAATATAACTTTAAAAATGTGGTGTTTTCTTTGAACTTGTAAGATTGCATAATGAGAAATTATGGTCTCTTGTTCAGCAGACTTTGAGAGACTTTCATTCCAAAAGCAATATACTCTCAAACAGACTAGTTTTAGAAGACTAAAATATGCCACTATGCTTTCTGTATCTAGAAAGAGGTGACCTTGGCTGTCCCATAACCGTACAGCACCATGAAAGCAAGGGTGGTACCCTTCACTCTGTGCACACCTTACACAACCCTGAGTTCATTCAGACATTTATAATGTCAATGCTAGTACTAATGACAATGAAGAAGTCTGGGACGAACACTTTAGTCTACCTAGAAACCTTTACAACCTTCCTATACTTTCCATTGAACTTCCATGATTTAGGGAACATCATACTAAATGATCATTTCTTCACGCCTTCACCACTTTATATTTCATATTATCCTCTTTCTACTAAAGCATTTGTCTTTCAGGTTTTTGCAAAATGCACATAACTTTCCTATCATGTGATAACCGTGTCTTTAATGGGAGCCCAAGAACAGGGTAATCATACAGATCACGTATGTAATGGCTTTGACATAGGATGCTGCATATACGGCTCAGGATGACTGGGAGGGTCAGCGGGAAGTCCCTTTCTTTTGCTTCCCATGCTCCCACTCATCTTTTCCACCGGGTCCTGGCCTTATCCTGCAGCTAGTCCTTTGATCTCTTCCCAGTTCCAGCCGGAGAGGAGTCCAGTGACTCCCCCTCACACTAACATTTACAAAAAATAAAACAAGGTTATCTCCTGTTAACGCTGATGGCATTTATACACTGAAAGGTCTCTCCTCACGAAAAGTGAAGTTGAAAGGATTAAAGAAATGAAAGAGAAAGAGAACCATGTTCTATTCATATGCATTTTCACCCAAACTCACAAGGTATAAAAAGTACAAGAACCTTACTAGAGCCAAGCCTTTTTGCATCCTACAAGGTCCAGCATAAAGCTGGCAGAACTTTGTCCGACACCATCTTTTGTTATTGCTCATTAAAGAGAGCAAAGCCACACTTAAAATCTATTCTGATCAAAAATCTCAAACTTAAAAACTGATAATTACTATATAAAGCTGAAATGTAATGGGCAAACTAATCTTTTCAGCAAGAATTCTTAGTGTGAATCATGAGATAAGGTGCCCGTTTAGCAGAATTTTATTTTCACATTGTCCTGTCCATATAATAAGCTACAGGATTTTTTCTTTATTTAGAACAAGCGAGATGAAACAGTTGTTATTCTTATTTTGATGCTCCTGAAGGGCAGATCCAATGAAGCTTATCCACAATAATAATGATTGATGAGCGTCATCTAATGATAATCCTTAACACTTTAGAGAACAATCCCAATAGATGCAAATAGCAACTCAATGAAGGACATTGTGAAAACACACGAACATGTGCAATTAGTAATGTGTGAGTGTTTAAGTATCTGTGTCACTCACAGCATGACATTAAAGGAAAGAGAGCTGACAATGTCATTTTAAATTCCTGGGTATTCATCCCAGCTGTGCCACTTAAGAACAGTGGACATTGGGGAATTTCACTAATTTCCGTGAGATTTAGAGTCCACATGCATAAAAAGGGCACGTGCTTTATTGCTTCTTTTCTCTCTTGATTGTGTATTCTATGAGGTTAGGGACCTTGTCTCTCTGATTCATTTTTGTTTTACAAGTGTCCTGCATAATGCCTGGCTCTTAGCAAATGCAGAATATATATGTGATGACTGAAAGAGTGAAGTCATTCATCATTCAGTAAATGTATTTACTGTATGCCTCACGTGGTCCAGGCCCTGGTCGAGTTGCTGGGTATAAGGTTGTGGGGAGGCAGGGGGGAAAAAATCAGAAAAATCCCGACCTTTGCTGGGCTCACAATCTCTTGGGGAAGACAACTAATAAGCAAGTAGGCAAAATAGATACCAAAACAAACCAAAAATCTAAAGCTGGAAAAACGATATGAGATGTTAGGGAAGGTGGTAACATTGTAGCTAATAGTGCCAGGAAGTCCTTGGTGAGAAGGCGACTTTCCAGTAGAGACCTGCAGGAAGTGGGCTGCTACCCACATGGCTGTCTTGGAAGCGACATTCCACACAGAAGGGACACAAGTACGAAGACCCTAAGGTAAGAGTTTCGAAAAAACGGCACAGGACCCAGGGTAGTTTATGAAGCAAGAAGAATGGACGGAGGATGGAGTCAGAGAGGTAAAGGGGAGGTGACAGTGACAGGACTTGTAGGTCACAGCAAGGACTTCGGCTTGTACTTTGGAAGAGACCAGAAGCTGCTGGGCAGATGAGTGACACAGTCTGACTTATATTTGAACAGGATCCTTCTGGCTGTCGTGGAATAACAGACTGCAGGAGGGCAAAGGGAGAAATAAAATAAACACATACATCATAGCCCTTTTGTAAAGATTACTTGGAAATGCACGTGCAGAGCCTGGTGTAGGCAGACCTGACAGTAACCACCTTTACTCAGAAAAGGAGAGCTGCCGTCATTCTCACAGGTCATAGTTGTGCTCTTGGGGCAGACACACACTCCAAGCTTTGTGTGGTCACCGTTAACAATCCCAAAAGGCCATATCTCCTTTATGGTGGTCTGGGTATTGGAGTATTGACTTCATGGGCTACAGTTATCAATGGACTCCCAAAAGAAAAAAGAAAAAGTCCTTTTCTAAAAAAGAAAAAAAAAATGACCCTAGCATCTGACAGAGTAATTCAGGCAAAGTGAAGCAGCTGCCCTCCTTACCACCCTGCCCCAAACCAAGGGCTCTCATTCCCTCAGTGGTGCAGCATCAAAGGGTTGTGAGATGCTGGGAATTTAGCTCTTATCCAAATGTTTATATCTAAACTCCACAGCACTAGCATCAAAGGGCAGCCATGCACACTAGCATCTTCAAACAAAACACACAGGGTGCTTTATAGTCACTCCACGTCTAATACATTTTCCTGAGGAAAAGCTAAAAGCTACGTGAAACAGAACACAATTCATGAACCCTAATTAAATTTCTCCTTAAAACCCCATCATTAAACATTAGCTAGGGATGTTTTGTTCTCTGAAGTAGTAACTGGTTGATTTATTTCTGCTTATTAAATAAGAACCAACAACTTGAGGAGACGCTGTCCGAGCAGCCCTGACCTTGCAAACAACCAGCAGAGCAGGTGGCACTTCCCTTTCTCTCTCTCATCCCTGCTCACAGATGGTGAGAGACTCCCTTCTTCCTACAGTGGCCCTCACTTCAGTGCTACCCCGGGGAGGGTGTGCAGGAATTGATTCAATAACAGTTCACAGAGCGTTTATTTTGTGCCAGGTACTGTCCTCATCATACGGGCTCATGAGCCAGGTGCTCGTCAGACGGACGCTGCTCTCAGGAAACTCACCCTCAAGTTCCCCTGGAGGACGAAGAGGAAGCGGTGAGGATGAGAAAGAATAACCCACCTCCAGATTCTCCCTGTCACGGCATCTCCATCCCCACACACTCTTATCCGGTGGCCTCAGGTAGATGCCAACGATGGCCTCCTTTGGGAAGAAAAACACTTGAGAACAAATCAGGGCTTTCCTCTGAAATGGAGCTGACTCACGTTGTACTGTTCAGGGATCTAAGCACATAGCACGTCACATATGCACATCTGTGTCTGTACATGTAATACAGAGCAGAACGGCGGGGAGGGGGACATGTGTTGCAACATTGTTCATAGCAAATATGTAAAATCCAGGAATATCAGGTTTTGGTTTTTTTAAAGTACATTTTGAAACTTTGGAATTTTCCCATTAATAATTATTTTTAACCATTTTAGTTTTAGTTTCCACAGTTACAGCATTACCCAGGGCTACTGTTTCTCAGAGGGTGTTTACTAGGGTCACCCATTACGCAAGACACTTTTGGTTACCTACCGAGCATCCTTTCCCCATCCTATCCTCGCATCAGAACACAAATTTTATTCAGAAATCCCCTTCCCACTTATGATGCCTGGCTAGGTGACATTCCTGACTCCAGGGGTAATTTGTAATCAGCCTCAGCCAATCAGATTAGGGCATTCCTTGGAGGTGTTAAAGCCCTGGGATGGACACTTGACCTAAGATGGCTTAACTGACTGAATGGAAGATGTCTATCATTGGGGAGAAGCTTTTTCTCTCTCTTGCTCCTGCTAGAAAAAAGCAGGAAATTAGAGGTAACACTGTGAGCCACAGAACCTGAGCCCACCACAGACCTCTTAAATGAATCAAACTTGAGGCTATAGGATATGATGCGTTTCTATATTGTCTGAGCCAATCTGAATCAGGTACTCTGTTACTTGCAGCCCAAAGCATTATATCAGAGACGCACTGGAACTGTCATCGCCCTGGGCAAATGTAGGATTTATTTGCAGTTCCGATTCCAAGCAGAAAAAGATCCTTCACACCACAGAGTCATTTTAAACCACTTCTATTTTTATGACATGAAGAAAGCAAGCTGTGCCAGAGTACAAAAATCTGACCCTGGCAGAGAACAGAGACGCAGGCCTCTCAGGTTAGATTTTAACAATCCAGACCCACGCCGTATGAGATTGCTTTGCATACTCAAAGGTGGAATTTTAAACAAGTGTGTAAGTAAAGATCATCTTGCAGTAGCAGGGTTCTGAAATGGAAGTCCTATGGACAGCTCACCTTTGCACAAGAACCATGTAGGACACAGAGAAGAGGCTCCAAATAGGACTGTACTGGTTCTGTTTCTTAGTCAAGAGCAATGGGAGACAAGAACAGAAACTACTGTCTATGTTGTATATTCCATTATACCACAAAATATGTCCAGTAGATACACATGTAGTAAATGTTATCATTGTTCTTTTAGACCGGTCATTCTCAGTAGACCTAAGTCTTAAACCCACAGATGAATTCTAAATACTGTTATCTGTAGACACATTGATAGATTAGGGTCAATCTCTCTGGTAGATGGTATGCAAAACTGGCTGCATAAATCCCTCCCAATCCTGGAAGCATTTGTTTCTCTATAAAGTGACTCTGCCCCTCTTCTTCTCAAGGTAAAACAATTGTCCCTTCCCTTGATGTGCCTGACCCTGTCCTGTGACTTGCTGTAACCGATAGAATGCCACGGAAGTGATACATGAACCCAGAGCCTCAACTTCAAGATGCCTTGCAGCTTTCTCTCTTGCCCTGAGACTGCCACGTAAGAAAGTCTACCTGGCCTCCTTGGGGAGAGAGAGAATTTCTGCAAACTGCTGTATATTCTCTTTCATTCATTCAACAAACATTTAATGACTATCTATCAGGAGCCCCTCTGGCTATTGCAGGCAACAGGCCCGGCAAAGTCTCTGCTCTCACGAAGAACAGGTGATACAACCAATAAATAATGTAATGCTCAACTGTAATAAGGGCTACGGCAACAACAGGGCAGGTAATGTAACAGAGTGATTGGAAGAAGGCAGGGTGGGAAGAAGGCTGTTTCGGATTGAGTGGCCACAGAAAGGGTACTTTGTGTAGGAAACATTTAAGCTGAATCTAGACCAACAAGGAAGAGCCAGCCTGGTGAAGATCTCGGGGGGAAATTCCAAGGAGAGGAAGAGCAAGTGCAAGGACCCTGAGCAGGAGTGAGCATCCTGTGCCTCAGAGAGATTGCAGCCATGGGGCTGGACGCAGTGACCGTGGGACTATGCTGTGTCAAGTCGCACTGCTCATAGACCAAATCTGTTTCACACAAATGTGTGCTGCTGTTGTACCAGTGTATGGAAATCTTGAAAATGACATTGACATGCATTGAATATGTTACTGCTTAGCAGCTTTCGATCATGAGTAAAAGGATGGTGAATTTGTTGATGTTAAGAGTCCTTATCTCAAAAATTTTAGAAACAATGACCTGCTCTGACTTCCTGAAATTAGACTCATTTGTACAAAATTGAGTTTCCATTCTTTCTTCTGTTCCAAGGATAAACAGAACTTTGAAAGAAGGAAATGTGTACAGACTCTACTATCTACCCTTTTGGAGAGAACCAAAATCGGTATACAATAGACAGACCAGAGGGTAGTTGATGGTACAAGCAGAAAAATCAGATTATCACCTTTAGGCAAGCAATCCCTCCCATATAAACACAGTATTTGCTATCTCCAGAGATTCTGCATATTTACATTTCAAATAAATCCAAGTAGAACAAGAACTGTATACCTTATTACCTTAGCAAGCCTGGATTTTCACCAATAGAGACTATAAATATAGTTATTCATAGTGATAAAAATTGAAAGCAGACTGCTTATAATGGCTGATGCCAAAATCATCATGGAACTACCTCTAATTTACTATCAGAGGCTTATTTACCATAATTGACTTTCTCGTTATGTTACCTTGTCTTTGACCCTGTACACCAAGCTTGAGGCTCCTGAATTTAAAAGAGAAAGTGATTAATGTAGCAAGTGCAGAGACAGTCAAGCTTGTATGCTCCAATGGGGACCCAGGAGAGCCTGATAAATAATAAACACCACCGCTTCGCACACTCCGACTCTCCCTTTCACTGCATTTTTCAGGCAGCCCTTTAAATGAGAGGTCACTTATTTTAAAGCCAAATATTCCTCTGTGCTATTCGAAACTTATTTATGCCATGGTCAGGAAAAAATATTTACATTTAAAAATGCTGAACCATGAAACTTGAGCCATGGGAAAGGTTACTTGTATAAAAAAATAGAAGTTTGTATCAACATAATTTCCATAATCATTTTTTCTTCTCATAAACCTCTCACCTCTGTTTTGCCTTGAGAGACTAAGTTGTGGGTATCCCTCCTGCTCAAATTTCTCTGAGACAAATCCCAAATCAAAAGTCTTTGAAGTTGAATGTAAAAATCCTTTAACTATGAGAGGAAAATAACCAAGAAAATCAATTCTGGGAATACAGATGAGAGAAGAACAATGGTTTTGTAAAATTAAAGAGCAATAGTGGATTTCAAACTCATTCTGTGTAGGATGCACAGAATTAGAAATGGAATATCCAGTTTCTAATTTCTTGGTAATCAGGAGTGAATGAATGCTATAATTCAGTTTTGTTTTCAAAGATCATTTATATTTCCCTCCCACTATTACCAATTATCTTTCTATCTTATTGCTCCGTGGGTATATTCTGATAGCTTTTAGCTTACTAGAAATTGTGCTCTCTCTTTCTTATAAGTAATAAAGTAAGTCAAGGCACAGGGAATTAAGTACTGAGGAAAATTCAGTTAACATATCATTGAGAGTATTAACACAGGAATGTAATAAACAGCTATGGAGGGAAGAAAGATACAGAAGAAAAGAGGCGCGAGGACCATTAAAAAGCTCTCATTGGTGCTTAGATTACTGGGCTAAAAGTAACACTTAGGTTCGTGTCAAGGTCCTACTTAATTCAAACATGTCAAGATTATTCTATTTTAGTGGTGGCTCAATTGTAATTTGCCTCCTCCCCACCTTCCCATCTAAAGGGGCAAATCTGAATTTCTATTAACAGATTTACAGTAGCTGTGAGAAATACATTAGGTTTAAGAAGTATGCTGAAGAAAAGGGACTACTATATATATGAAACTTTCTTTTATATAAACTTAATGGTAACCACTCAAAAAAAAGAAATAAAAGTCCAGAACTGAGACACATTAACATAAAAAAAGAGGAACCAGAGAGGGAACTCATAGAATACCACCAAACTAAAATAACAGACAGAAACAAAAAGGCAAAATAACAATGGAGACACCAAGCTACCAGAAAACCAAAGATTAAATGGCTATAGGACATCCTCATATATCAATAATCACCCTAAATGTAAATGGACTGAACTCACCAAAAAAAAGACACAGAGTAACAGACTGCATCAAAACACAAATCCAAGCATATGCTGCCTCCAAGAGACACATCTCAGCTATAAGGACAAATATAGACTGAAAGCAAAAGAGTGGAAAATGATACTCCAAGCAAATGGTATCCAGAGAAAAGTGGGTATAGACATACTTAGTATATCTGACGAACAGACTTCCGGATAAAAAAGGTAACAAGAGACAGAGATGGATATTTCATAATGATAAAGGGGACAATACAAGACATAACACTTATCAATATATATGCCCCTAATCAAGGAGCACCATAATACACAAAGCAACTATTAACAGAACTAAAGGGAGAAAGAGAAAAACACAATTATAGTAGGGGACCTAAATATGCCATTGACAGCTACGGATAGATCATCCAAACAGAATATCAGTAAGGATGTATCAGCCTTAAATGACACATTAGACCAAATGGACATATTTGACATTAACAGAGTCCTTCATCCTAGAACATCAGGCTATACATTCTTTTCTAGTGCACATGGCACATTCTCAAGGATAGACCATATGTTGGAACACAAAACTAGCCTCAGCAAATTTAAGAAGATTGAAATCATACCTAGCATATTTGTCTGACCACAAGACTTAAATTTGTAGGTCAACTGCAAAAAGAAAGTGGGAAAACCCACAAATACATGGAGATTAAACAGCATGCTATTAAAGGATGACTGGATCAAAGAAGAAATAAAAGAAGAGATCAAAAGATACATACAAACAAATGAGAATTAAAATACATCGTATCAAAATTACTGGAATGCAGCGAAAGCAGTATTAAGAGTGAAATTTATATCATGACAGTCCTATCCCAAGAACCAAGAAAAATCCCAAATAAACAACCTAACATTATACCTTACAGAACTAGAAAAAGAACAAATGAAAACCAAAGTCAGCAGATGGAAGGAAATAATAAAAATTAGAGCAGAACTAAATGAAAAAGAGAACAAAAAGACAATAGAAAAAAATTAATGCAACAAAGAGTTGGTTCTTTGAAAAGATTGATAAAATTGACAAACCCTTGGGTAGACTCACTGAGGTAAAAATAGAAAAGACCCAAGTAAATAAAATCAGAAATGAAAAAAGGAGAAGTTACCACAGATACCACAAAAATACAAAGGATCAGATGAAAATACAATGAAGGTCTACTAGCCACCAAATTCAACAAGTTTTTAGAAATATTAGCCTTCCTAAATTGAATTACAAAGAACTGGAAAATCTAAATAGACTGATCAACAGTAAGGAAATCAAAACAATCATCCAAAACTTCCCCAAAAGCAAAAGTCCAGGGCCAGCTGTCTTCATTAGTAAATTATACCAAACATTCAAAAAGGAGTTAATACCTGTCCTCCTCAAACCCTTCCAAAAAATTAAAGAAGAGACAATACTTCCTAACTCATTTTATGAAGGCAATATTACCCTGATACCAAAACCTTGTAAGGATATTACAAAAGAAAAATGACAGACCAATATCTCTAATGAATACCGATGCAAGAATTCTAAACAAAATTCTAGCAAATCGAACACGACAATACATTAAAAAGATTACACATCACGATCAATTGGGGTTCATTCAGGGGCACAACGATGGTTCAATATATGCAAATTTATCAATGTGATATAGCACATAAAAGACAAAAATATTATGATTATATCAATACATGTGGGAAAAGCATTTGACAAGATACAACATCCATTTATGATTAAAACACTTAATAAAATGGGTATAAAAAGAAAGTACCTCAACATAATAAAGGCCATATATGACAAACCCTCAATTAATATCATATTTAATGGTGAGAAACTGAAAGCTTCTAAAATCAGGAATAATACAGGGATGCCCCAGTCACCACTATTATTCAACATAGTGCTGGAAGTTCTAGCCAGAGCAATTAGGCAAGAGAAAGAAATAAAAGGCAACCAAATTGAAGAAGTTAAATGAATGAAGAAGTTAAATTACCACTTTCTGCAGATGACATGATTCTTTATATAAAAAACCTAAAGACTCAACCAAAAAATTATTAGAAACAATAAACAAATACAGTGAAGTTGCAGGGCACAAAATCAATGTACAACAATCCATTGCATTCCTATATACTAAAAATGAAATTCAAGGGAAAGAAATTTAAAAAAAAACTAATTCCTTTTGCACTTGCAACAAAAAGAATTTAAAAACCCCAGGAATAAGCTTAACAAAGAATATGAAGAACCTATACACTGAAAACTATAAGACATTCTTAAAAGAAATTGAAGACACAAAGAAATGAAAAGATATTTCTTGTTCGAAGATTGGAAAAATCAATATAGTTAAAATGGCCCTATTACTCAAAGCAATATACAGATTTAATGCAATCCCCAGCAAAATCCCAATGGCATTTTTTCAAGAAATAGAACAAAAAATCATCAGATTTGTATGGAATCACAAAAGATCCTAAATAACCAAAACAATCCAAAGAAAAAAGAACAAGGCTGGAGGTATCACACTCCCTGACTTCAATTTGTACTACAGGGCAACAATAATCAAAACTGCATGGTACTGGCAGAAAAACAGAAAAACACAGTCCAATGGAATAGAATTGAGAACCGAGAAATAAACCCACATATACATGGACAGATAATATTTGATAAATGAGTCAAACACATACAATGGAGAAAAGAAAGCCTCTTCAACAAATGGTGCTGGGAAAATAGGAAAGCCACGTGCAAAAGAATGAAACTAAACTACTATTCGTCACTATACACCAAAAGTGACTCAAAATGGTTCAATGACTTAAACATAAGACCTGAAACAACAAATTGCACAGAAGAAAGCATAGATACTAAACTTATGAACCTTGGATTCAAAGAAGATTCTATGAATTTGACCTCAAAAGGGAAATAAAAGCAAAAATAAATGAATGGGACTATATCAAACTAAAAAGCCTTTACACAGCAAAAGAAACCATCAACAAACAAAGAGGCAACCAACTGAATGGGAGAAGATACTTGGAAACAACGCCTCCGATAAGGGGATAATATCCAAAATATATAAGGAACTCGTCAACTCAACAACAAAAAAACAAACAATCCAATTAAAAAATGGGCAGAGGACCTCAACATACTTCTCCCAAGAAGACATACAAACGGGCAACAGATGTATGAAAAAATACTCAACTTCACTAGCTATTAGGGAAATGCAAATGCAAATCAAAACTGAATGAGATACCACCTCACATATGATAATAGAATGACTATCATCAATGAGACAAATACCGTGTTTCCCTGAAAATAAGACCTAACCGGAAAATAAGCCCTAGCATGATTTTTCAGGATGACATTCCCTGAACATAAGCCCTAATACATCTTTTGGAGCAAAAATTAATACAAGACCTGGTCTTATTTTCAGGGAAAGAATGGTAATAACAAGCGTTGGAGAGAATGTGGAGAAAACAGAATCCTCATACACTGTTGGTGGGAATACAGACTGCTGCATGCAGTCACTGTGGAAAACAGTATGGAGGTTCCTCAAAAAATTAAGAATAGAATTATCATATGACCCAGCAATCCCTTTTCTGGGTATCTACCCCAAAAATTTGAAAACACTTATCCATAAAGATATATGTGCCCCGATGTTTATTGCTGCATTATTTACAGTGTCCAAGACTTGGAAACAACCAATGTGTCCTTCAATAGATGAAAGGATAAAGAAGATGTGGTATATATACACAATGGAATACTGTTCTGCCATAAGAAAAGATGAAAGAGTGACATTTGTGACAACATGGATGGATCTTGAGAATATCATCCTAAACAAAGTAAGTCAGACAGAAAAAATAAAGAACCATATGACTTCACTCACATGTGGGATATAAAACTGAAAACAACAAATGAACAAGACAAACAAACAAAACTCATAGACACAGACAACAGTTTAGTGGTTACCAGAGGGTAAGGAGAGGGGGGTGGTAGAAGAGGAAAAAGGAGGTCAAATATATGGTGATGTAGTATAGAAATGTACACTTGAAGCCTGTATAATTTTACTAACCAATGTCACCCCAATAAATTTAATAAATAAAATAAATGCATTGGGTTTAAATCTCAGTCTGCCCTGTAATACATCATTTAAACCTCTGAATTTCAGTTCCTTTATCAATAACATGAAATCACGATACAATAAAATAACACAGATGGCAACCCTTCCCCTTGGCACAAAGTAATGACTTCACCAATCCTTGAGGATGATCCTGGTATATTTTATGTCTCTGAGGAAATTCTTTCATTTATTGTTTCTTTTATTCTTTTAGGCATTTAAATACTTCCTGAGCATCAAATATATACCAGGATTTGAACCATGTGTTAGAGATACATGACATGACACAAGTCTCTAAGGAACATGTAATTGAATGTGAAGTCAGTGGAGAAATGCTCCCAAAGGATATTCACAATTTATTAACTCTGGTCTTATTTGCATCTAAATACTTGTGAACTGTGGATCACCAGCACAGATTTTAAGGCAAAAGTCCTTTTCTCAGAACTACTCAAGTCAAAATTTAGTTTTTACTATATAACAACAAATATATGAAACAAAAAGGATGGAAGAAAGGTATTTAATGTTCAAACCTAATAACTGAGTATGTGTATTTATACTAACTGTTTAAATATTCAGATAAAATAAAAAAATAATCCCGCTTTGACAGACCTTTCCTAAAACAGCAGCCAATTCCCCCCAGCTTCTCTTAGGTGTGATTTAAGGCTGACCCACGTCAGAGTCAACATCACCAAGCGAATATAAACAGGGAGAAAACAGAAGAGGAACAGGCCAACCCAGTGTTTATTAGTTTGTGAGATTATAAGATAAATGACATTGGGCATTTCCTCACTGTCTTTTGGGTGCCTGCATTCAGGTAGAGAGAATTATTGCTGAGCTACTTATTACTTGCTTTTCCCCTACAAAACAAGTTGACATATGGATTCCGGGAGCACATCACCTCTGACTCAACACTGATTATAGAGAGAAACAAAGAATCTGAAAAGAATATTAACAGACCTCTATAAGTATAATCAACAGATCTCTGACAAAGAAGCAAAGGCAATAAAATGGAGCAAAGATAGTCGCTTCAAGAAATGGTGCTAGAACAACAGGACAGCTACAAGCGGTGGTGGGGAGAAAGGAATCTAGATACAGACCTTACATCCTTCACAAAAATAACTCAAATGGATCAAAGACCTAAATGTAAAATTCTAAACTATAAAACTCTAGAAGATAACATAGGAGGAAATCTAGATGACGTTAGGTATGACGATGCCTTTTTAGATACAACACCAAAGACACGGTCCATGAAAGAATTAATAAGCTAGACTTTATTAAAATTAAAATTTCTACTCAGCAAAAGACAATGTCAAGAGAATTAGAAAACTAGCCACAGACTGGAAAAAATATTTGCAAAAGATATATCTGACAAAGGCCTGTTAGCTAAAATATACAAAGAACTCTTAAAAATCAACAATAAGAAAATGAACAATCCAATTAAAAATGGGCCAAAGACCTTAAAAGACACCTCACCAAAGAAAATATGCAGATGGAAAAAACACACATAAAAAGATGCTACACATCACATGTCATTAGGAAAACACAAATTAAAATGAGATACCACTACACACCTACT
This sequence comes from Rhinolophus sinicus, assembly GCF_057876585.1. NCBI lineage: Eukaryota > Metazoa > Chordata > Mammalia > Chiroptera > Rhinolophidae > Rhinolophus > Rhinolophus sinicus. The sequence continues at coordinate 119,732,386 of NC_142515.1, read as the reverse complement.
AGAATGGCCAAAATTGAAAACACTGACAACACCTAATGCTGGCAAGGATGTGGAGCAACAGGAACTCTCATATATTGTAGGGAGCAGGTACAACTCAATATTTAAAAAAAAAAAATTAAAACATGGGCAAAGAGCCTGAATTGACATGTTTCCAAACAAGACATACAAATGGCCAACAGGTACATGAAAAGGTGTTCAACACATCAGTAACATCATGGAAATGCAAATCAAAACCACAATGAGATCACCTCACACCTGTTAGAATGGTATCATCAAAACAAAGAAAGAAAGAAAAGAAAAAAAAAGAAAGAGTAAAAGAAAAAGAAAAAGAAAAAGGAAAAGGAAAAGGGAAAGGAAAAGAAAGGAAGGGAAGGGAAGGGAAGGGAAGGGAAGGGAAGGGAAGGGAAGGGAAGGGAAGGGAAGGGAAGGGAAGGGAAGGGAAGGGAAGGGAAGGGAGAAAAAAAGTACATACATGAATTTGGAGAAAAAGCAACCCTTTTTTAATACATTAAATATGTACAGTTTTTGTATGTCAATCATATCCCAATAAAGTGGTTTTAAAAATTGAAAGTATTTTTATAATAAAAGACTCCAAAAAAAAGTTGGAGACAAGTGACTGACAGAAAATATCCATAGCATATTCTACAAAGGCTTAATATCTACAATATATAAAAATTACTTGGCCATCAATTAAGGAAAGTCAAACAACCCAGTAAAAAATAAACATAGCAAATGAACACACAATTCCCAGAGGAACCAAAAATGACCAATAAACTTCTGAAAGGACACTATCTCAGTGGTAATCAGGGACCTATAAAGTTTTAAAATACAATATGATGCTTTTACTGTGGTAAGAACCCTTAACAGGAGATATGCCCCCTTAATTTTTTAAGTGCAAATGTAGTAGTTTCGTTACTTATAGGCAGTGGTGCACAGCAGATCTCTAGAACTTACTCATCTTGCAAAACTGAAGCTTTGTGCTCATTGAGCAGTGACTCCCCAGTTTTCATTTTTCATATCTCAGATTGGCCACAGTTAAAAAGATACATTAACTGTGGGTGAGGAAGACAAAAGATGAGCATTTTTGCACACTTTTGGGAAGAGCATAAACTGACGAAATCTTGAAAGGCAATTTCAGGGATAAAATTCTAAGTATTTAACATCCAGTGTGGCACAGGCCCCAGCTCACCACAACACATGCAGCTACACCCGGTTGATAACGGCCTGCCAATACACTCTTCCCAACACATACCAGTTGAATTTCTACCCCAGAAAATTTTGTTAGTCTTAAAGTGTGCATGTCCTTTGACCCAGCAATTCCATTTCTAGGAATCTATCTCAAAGAAATTCTCTTTTAAATGTACAAAGATGTATGCACGTTGATGTTTATTTTATCAAATTTATTTTGTTTCAAATAGCTAAAAAAGAAAAAAAAAATGGAAGCAATCCTAATGATCACCAAAAACGGAGTAAATTATGGTACATTCATGCCATGGAAATACTAGACAGACAGCCTTTAAAAAGAATGAGGTGAACCTAAAGGGACCAATATAGAAAACTATGGCACAATATTAAGTGACAAAAGCAAGTTGCAAGTTACAAAACAGAGTACTTTTAATTTCATGTGTTTTAACAATAGGTATGTTTGTATGTGTAAGTATGCACATAGCATGATGTGTATGAATACATATCAGTGCATGGTAAAGAGGATGCAAGCATGTGTAACACTAGTTATAGGAGTTACCTCTAGGAAAGAACATAGGAGAGATGGAAGGTAGAAGGGGGGATAGCATTTCACTTTGTGTCCTCTAATGTTTGAATCATCTACAATGAGAATACATATAATTTTTTGAAGATACAAAAGTATAAACAGGAATCCCTCAAAATACTAAGTACATTCTTCAAACTTGCTGTGTGACTGAAATGCACATTGCCTTTAGCAAAGAAAGGCAATGTCACTTCTCAACATATAATGTGAAATATTCAAAGTGTATGGAATAGCCACATCTCAAGGGCAGCATTCTGAATGGAATTTATTGGACCATTTTTAAATTAGCTAATTCTGTTTTAAATATTTGACCTCTGGGTTTTATCCACTGTCCTTATACTCTCTTACATTCCTAATTGTGTGCTTTTCTCAAAGGAGAATGCCTAGAAGCACTTAGGAAAAACAGGCTAGCTCACTTGTTAAACATGGACTCGTCTGAACCAAAAGCCCAAATGCATAATTGCCTCCATATTTTTTAGAGCAGAACATCATTTGCAATTGATATTCCTCTCCACAGTTAAGGTATTTTATTTCATATTCTGTGTCACTAACTCTACAAGGTGAACAGCCAGACTTCCAGTTATAAAATGTTGAAGCTGAACTAAAGTCGATTATATCTACTGTACAATATGCCATAAATGTGAAACTCAGTTCTGAAAACATTAAACAGAATTTAAAGATAACTCTTACAAACATCCAGCAAAAATCTCTATACAACCAGATCTATTCCTTGTAGTCGAGAATACAACCAATTACTCAGGAGATGTTTCATTGGGTTGCCTTAATCAGGAAGGGAAAAGCCATCTAGGTAAGGGAGGGCTCCTTGCCCTGGGAAACCCAGAACTACAAATCCTTACCATATCTTCCTCGTGAAATCCCACAAAATGACCAGGGTCTCCAGTGCTGTATATTCTGAAGAGCTATATACTTCACCTTCAAATCTGTTCTATCTAACTCACAGTAGGTGCTGGAACACTCCCAAGCTATGTTTACTAAATCTATGTCATTTTTACTACTGCATATTCACCAAATTAACATAGAAGAGTTTCATCAAGGATTAAAAGAAACACACGGCGCCCATCTCAACTCTATCATATTCTCCCTCCGAATGCCTGGAGAACAGAACAGTGATTTGAATAAATACAGTATATTTTTCTTAGGTAATTAGACTGTGCTTTCATTTTTATTGTCTGACACATATTCCTCTAAAATTACTAAGAGATAACTAAACCACTGGTTTCAAGTTGACAAGAATAGTCAATAAATTTGGGGAAACCTAATGAAGGGATGGTTCAAATCTAAATACCAAACAATCAAAACTCCGTATCCTTGCAGTAATTTTGGCCCATTGATTTTGGCTCTAGTTTTAATTGAGAAGTTGACTTTTTGGTGGATTTATTGTGTGAGATTAGTTATTCAAATAAAGAAGTTCAGTGGTATTAATTCAGACATCTTTCTATCCTTCAGGGAAGAACTTTTTCACTGGTCATTAACTTTGACGTGGCAGAGTCCAATACTTTTCTTTCCCAACCTGCTAAAATCAGAGAAAAGTCAAATACTTGAAATATTTTAAAATTAGAAATATTTACAATTTAGGTCAAATTTTTATTGTTTTTTTGTTGTCATTCTATCTTAATCCTTACGAGACCTTGTATCACATCTAAGCTCATCAAATCTTTTGAGAACAAAATGTACTATTACTGAATGCCATAAAAAGGCCTTTTATTTCCACTGCGACTTGAAACACGATGTTCCAGAAATCAAAACTACATAACAGAGCAAATATTTACACATTCTCAGCTGTTTCAGGTTCTTTCTTTCAAGAGGTCATGGCTTTACATACTCACAGGCAAAAGCGAGATGCCTCTTTGGGTGGCCAAATGGAGAGAGACAAGGTACATAGAAGACACGCCATGCACCTGATACCTAACCCTAATTATTCAGGAAGGAGAAATAAAAAAAGGACGCGCACACTGCTACATCAAGGACTATTCCACTTCAGATCTGGTGCGAGTCTGACCGCTGGAGGTCTGCATTTTGTCAGGTGTCTAGGCAACAAAACTAGCAGATAGCTAGCAAAGTCTAGAGAAGTGAAGACATTGTTTAACCCACATTCTTGACACACATAGGGAAACGGCACAACTGAGGTTATTCAGTAAGCCCTTGGGAGAGCTGGCCCCCATTTCTCCTTCTCCCAATCTTTCCAGTCTATTGCTCTGATATGCATCAAAGCCACTAAAAGCATATTTGAAAATGAAAGCTCTATCACATTCCACGCTTCTTTTGAAACATCAAAAAGCCACATAAAGAAACGGTAGGACTAGAAAAAGCTGACAAGGAGCAGGACAGTGCCTGCTAGGACGGCAGGAATAGCTGGAGGTGAACCAATGTGAGGTCTATGAAAAGGCGAGCGCGAGAACCAGAAATGTGCTGCTGACAAGATGAAACAGCCCACAGCTGTGTCATGCTAATAAAAAGTTAATTTCAACTTTCAGACACTCTTCACGGTACTTTACCGTTCAATGGCACCAAGCTCAACCATGGTGCTGCCTCACCTGTGGAGGCTGGGTGTATTTACAAGCTCTCAGAATCCAAACAGAATGTGAGGAGACATTTTTATTTCTGGCAGATGTCCATGGGCATAAGGACAGCTGTGATCAGGTGAGAGAGCTACCCCAGTGTCCTTGCAAATTCGAGCTTCAGTCTTAAAATAAGTACTGAAACAAGACATGACTGGGTTGGGAACTTTTCCTTAGTCATACTTCATGCCATCACTGTCAAAATCAAGGGATAAGCAGAGTTTCAGCTGAAATTAAAACAAACAAAAAACCTTAAATTTCTTGATAAATTTGTGGTCACCCTCATGACCTACGTCTTTCAGGCTCAAACAGACAACCTACAATACTTTTTTAAAAGGCAGGTCACTATGTTTTCTACTGTTTTTCCTGAGACCATAAATCCAAACTGTTACATGTACACAGAGGCTGCCTCTAGGAAGCTTGTACTCGGTGATATTAAAAACCACAAGTAAAAAACAAAACAATAATTTTCACAGGTGCATCTTCTTGGTGCTCTTCATGCTCTGACTTCAGAAAAAGTCACAGTGACTGTTGCACTTTATAAAGGAGGATAAGCACTGGGTTTCTTACAAAACGGGGTAGTTTAGAAGTACTGTGTGTTTGAAATTTAAAATCCTTCATGTGACTCTCAGCTTTGTCACTGATTGTTTCATTGTAAGAGAAATATTTAACAATGGCCTGACTGAAACAGAATAAAGGTTGAATAAATGAGATAGAATAAAGGTCGTCTTACCCAGCTCACTTTGCAGGAATGTGCTGAGCAACAAATGAGAAAACACTTCCCAAAGAGCATAGACAGAGTGGGCCAATGTTAGACTTAGCAACTCGGTGCCTGACACGGGGTGCATTCAACAGACTCGTTAAATTCATGGAAAAATTAACCACTCGTCATACTAAGTAATGAAACCATATGGCTTTACTCCAATACACAAACTTTAATTAAATATGTTTCACGGGTCATGATTACAATATCCTTAATATCCCACCGCATATCCCTGAAGATGCTAATTACACCTATTTTAAGATCTCCTGTTTGCTATATTAACTCTTTTTCTTTGGATATTAGCTCTTCTGCTCACTGGATTAGGTCTCACTTTTATAGGGATGCTTGTCTCCAAATGGTTGGTGAGTCTTCCGGTGTGAACACCTTTCCATTCCAGCCTGCTCAAGGTTCCTGTGGAGGAATGGTGAGTTATGGGGCTCAGGAGACGGGGGGAACCTAGTGATAGATTCTTTTCTGTGCAGATGAAGCCCAGGCCCTCCTGGTCTTGGTAACCAGAGAGGATACTGCTCTGCCACTGCAGACCCAACCCACACAGTGACATCATCTGCTGTGGGCACAGAACTCTGTGACCCATTCTAGAAAAATCAAGGCACAGGAACAGGCAAGCAGCCCAGCTGTTCCAACTGATGCTACAGGCTTGGGGTTCCGAGGCCCTTCCCCCTGCTCTCAGCTGCTGTGAGTGGAGAGGACTGCCGTAGGCATATAGCTTCAACTGGCACAGGCGTCTCTTCCTTCCGGTGTTATTTGGTGTATCTGTTTGAATCCATCTGCTTCCCAGCTTCCAGAAATGCTTCCACTTCTCGTCTTCTGATGAGATTTGTTCTTATTTTTGATTTGGTGATATGAGCGGGATAGGAATTGTATGGACAGAAGAAATTAGCTGGAAAAATTCCTGTGAAATTGTTTTGCTTAACATTCTATGTGTCCATCATCCCACCCATTTTTTATGAGGACAGCACATGCTTTAGATCAGAAATTCGAACAGTATATAAAAGTGTGCAAAGAAAAATGAGTTCCTTCCCAGCCTAGTCCCTCAGACTTATGCCCCACAGGAGACCACAGTCAACAGTTTCCTGCATGACATGCCAGAACTTTTCCATGCAAATAAATACATGTCTATAAACCCTTTAAATTACCTTCCTTTTAACTTAACAATATGTCTTAAAGATCTGTCCAGATCAGCACATGGAAATACATTCTTTTTAATGGCTATATAACAATTTATTATTGGCTGCATAAAAATATTTTAGTCTCTTGTTGTGGATATACAGGTTTCCTCTTCTTATGTTTCTTTTTTTTCTATGACAAATAATACTGCAATGAACAATTTCTGTCCAGACCTCTCTGCATAGATGTGAAACTAAAACCAGAGGACAAATTCCTCGAGGTGGGACTTATAAGATTGGCATATTTTAAATCTTAATAATGTTGTCCAGTAGCATTACAAAAGAGGTTACACTAATTTTTACTCTTCCTGCACTGTGTATATGCCTGAACCCTCATACCATCATCCACTGTGAATTTCCAAATTGTATAACTATCACCAACCTGATAGGTGAAAATTGTCTCATGGTCTGAATTTGCATTTCTTTAACTGTGGATGAGACTGAAGATTTTTCATGTGCTCGCAATATTTTTGTCTCTGAACTCCTTTTTCATATCCTTTGTCTATTTTGTGAGATCTGTTTGTATTTTTCTTGTTGACATATAAGAATCCTGTATATACTGGGGGTGCCAAAAAATGTATACAAGTGGACACTTTGGTCAACGTTGCTCAAGCAGTAGTTTGCCATAATCAGAGTGTCTGGACGCTGATGGTAACCACTTTGAGCACCTCTTGTAATTGCAGAAGTCAAACGTGACTTGTATTCATCTTTTGTTGTCGGTATGTATTATTACAATTTTAATAGACTTTTTCCTTTCTTAAAATGTGTATACATTTTTTGGCACCCTCTGTATATATTTTGACGATATAAGTGCATATACAGTGCATGTGTGGTAAAGATTAGTACAACCTTTGGTATATAATTGGACATGTACAGATTTCTTTCAAAAAAAATTTACAGCAAAATGTATGCCTATCACTCTTGTTTTAAAATGTCTACTTAGGTTGTTTCTTACTTGAGAAGGTCTTATTAACTCCAAGATTACTTTAAAATTTTTTTCCACAACACTTTATAAAACTTTTATAGTTTTGCATATTCTCTTTCAAGCATAGAGTTCCAACTTTTTCCTAAATTGCTAAAATGTTGTTTCAATGCCATTTATTAACTAATCTATCTTTCTTCACTGATTTCAAATGCCACCCTTATCATACACTAGATTCCCTGAAGTATTTGGACCTACTTAAGATTCTATTCTACTCCATTGATCTGCCTGCCTAGGCAGATATTTTAGAAGTGAATACATTTGTGGAGCTATAATTTAGCATATGTGGGTATATTTCCAGGCTTTAGTTATTTGTATTCTATGGTATGTTTATTTGTCACTGTGTTCCTCTGGTTTGACTTCCTCAAGGGCAAAGATTATGGATTCTCCTCCCTCTGTAATTCCCTAAAACACTAGTCTCTGCCAAGTTTGACATTTCAGAAACTGAAATCGAGCTGTGTCTTTAGGTAGAACCAATGATGGTCTGAGAGGTTTGAGCAAATAAAGCCTCAACTCAAAACAGTCGACCCCTAAACATAACATGAAACACTAAAACAATTATTTCCTTTCATTAAAGGGACTTTCCTGTTAAAGTGCAAAGATATTTTTGCATGTTACTGAGAATAAGTTTATCATACTGTCACCTTGGTTTACGTTTTGATAGAAAGGCAAAGTTTAGAAAACCATGCAATCTGATAAGAATGGTACATATTCCATCTCATTTAATATCACCCAATAGCCTAGGAAATTATTAATAGTATCATCTGTCTTACTTTACAAACAGGAACTAGGCTCAGAGAAGTAAGTTAACTTGCCAAGTTAGTTGGTGACAAAGCCTGAATTCAAACCCAAGACTGTCTGATTCAAAGCCTAGTTACTTGAGGAACTAAAATGTTCCTCTGCTCTCTCATGCTGCCTCTCAGAGACAGAGTTCCCAGAGCAAGAATGCAAAATCATTTTGACTTCTTGTGCCAGCTCTGCAGTGACTGCCTTGAGCACTGAATGGAGAATAATTTCTAGCTGCAACCATGCTCAGCAGGAAAGAGGGCCGTGATAAATGACCGATGTCTGCCATGGCAGTTGGAGGCAGGAGTGGCAGTGGGGGACACTGTATTTGCCACTACTGCCTGAAGCACGACATGGGGGACCAAGGAAACATTTTACCAACTTCGCAGCTGTGTTTAGGAAAAGCCCTAAAAATCAGTCAGTCAGTAAAATTTCCCTACATAAAGCCTAAGGAATCAATGCTAAATTTTGAGAAATACAATAAATAGAAGAGAGCATTACATATAGAATCCAAGGTAAAGCAGGCCTGTCAGCTTGCCGCACTAAAAGTTCAGCCTCATTTTTAATGATCAGCTTTGCTCTACCAGTCACAGAAAGGCCCACCAATGAAGCACCAAGATCACGGCCTCAAATCAGTTTTCCCCAGCAGAAGAGACATTAAAAATCCTAGGATGGTACGCGCAGCATCTAATTCACCTTTATACGCATCACTCCATTCTAGAACTATACATCAAACCAAGTAACTGAGTTTTGAATCCAGTCCTCCCCATACTTACCAGTTCTCAGAAGTGAGCCCCTGGGTTGATGTGACAATCAGTAGCTCCCAGACCAACATGCAGCGTCTCTGGAGCAGCCATTGTGGGCGGGCACCCTTCTTCTCCTCCTTTTCCTTTCCCTCAGAGATCTGCAATTTGATCTAGGTATCCAGTCATCCCCCAACTTCCTGCGGCTCAGGAAAGGTTGGCGCCACCCCAGCTCCTGACAGTCCCCATGCAATCCATGCCCCTTGGAGGTGACTAGATCAACAATGGGCACGGGACCGGGTCCAGAGTCCTGGGGTGCAGGCAGAGGTTTGCTCTAAGCATCAGAGAAAGTTCTTCCTTGTTCCCCTGGGCAGCACCAGAGAACAGCTCTCTTCCTCTGGCCAGTGTTCTGTGCTGATGTGGGATCCAGAACTGCTGCAGCCACATCTCTACCAGCCATCAATCAGAGGAGGGCAGAGCGCAAAGAATCACAGGGCAATGGACCAGGACTCGGCCCTGATGACCACCGCAACTTAGAACTTGCAGTGACTGAGTCAATAAGTGTGTTTAAACTGTAAGCTGCTCCTCGTCTCCAAATGCTTCCCAGCAGCCTCACACATACACCTCTACCACAAGCCTCTGAGGCCATCACTCTCTGGACTGGAGACTAGGGCTCCTTGAAGCTATTTGCCTACTTGAAGGACAGTGTAGGACTTAAGAGAACAGGTTCAAACCTTAGCCCTAGCCCTCATTTCCTGTGTGACCTCAGGCAAGATACTTAAACCCTCCACACCTCCGTTTCTTCATCTGTAAAGTGGGAACAATAGTCACATCCCAGAGCTGTATGAGGATTTATGAGCTAAATCATGTAAAGTGCTTAGAACTGGGCCTGGCATATAATTACCCTCATTATCACATAAATTTTGTCAGTTCCCATGGCCTGACTTCCCTCTCCCTAAGAGCAGGACCCCAATTTCACATTCCCCATATCTATTTGGATCCCCACTTACAATCTCTAATCCTGAACAAATCCATGGGTCTATCTAGCCACTGCACCCCACTCATTCTGAGCTTGGACTGACCCTTTTCACATCCAGCTATAGTCATTGGGATTTTCCCATCCAGGAATCCCAGTGTGGATATAGCTAATACAAGCATGTAACTAAAGAAATACAAGTCTAGTGCTAGAAGGGTCTTGTAAGATTTTAACCAGTTTTTCTTGCCACAGCACTACTTCGTAAGGGCTTAATTTTGTGGATTAATATGTATTTAAAAATAAGTTACTAATTACCATTCATCTCTGGCTTTGTTTCTTCAGGGACAGAGACCCTGCTATAGCAGCCCTCCCTTCCTGTTTGACCCCAGCTGTTCCATTCATTTGATATTACTTTTTTTTTTCCCTTTGCTAAGGGACCGCTGTGTGCTGTTATGCTAAATTTCAAAAGGAGACTGATGGAGGAAATATTTGAATACATCTTTCAAATATCTTTTTTCCTAGAAAATGAAGCTGAACAGTACGTATACTGTCCAACGTGGCAGTTGAGTAAATGGCACAACTTGAAACGCACATACCTATGGCTGTTCCCACACCCTGGCATCAGCCTGTCTGCCACTTTTCATGCGGCTTCCCTGGGAACGGTGCCATCTACAGCTATCATTTTCTTCTTACAAAAAAGAAGTGAGAGATCAGGATCGTTAGACTCTATAAACACTTGAATGCTTGAGAAATGCAAGGCAATGAGCTATTTTACACGGCTGCTGGAGACAGGGAGTGGAGAGAGGAGAAAAGAAATTATATCTTAAAACTCCAATGCATACCATTCTTGTATGATGTCTAAAGAGACAGGAATTCAAGTTGAGCCTTTGAATGTTAAAACAAAATAGACAGTGCAATGATCTTTCCCGCAAAATAGGTGCCATACACGTTCTGCCTTGAATGCAAAAGGGAAGCAAAAAAGGGGAAACAGAGATAAAAAGAGGCATGGGGGAAAAGAGAAAGATGGATTGTCCACAAAGTGTGTCCTTAAGATTCCTGTAGTTCTACATGAAAAAGAATTATGTCCCATAAAGGGAGTGAAAATGAGGGAAATCAGGCTGAACTTCAGAATCTATGGTTCCCTAACATAGAATATTTTCTCATCCAATTCCAGCAATCTCAGGTAGCCTGTTCAATACTATACAATCTCAAAAATGATTCATGAAGCTCTGGAGTGTCTAAACTCCCTGGTTCAAACCCAAGAATCTTATTTTCATATTTTTCTTCAGCTGCTCCACAGTTCCAAGCAAATTAATAGAAAGCCAATGAGATTTCAATGTGTGGGCTGTATTGTTCTTTTCGAATGTGGCCTGTGTAACCTTTCCCCATCTGCACAGATACAGAGAAGCTAGTTTTGGTGTGCTTTTCAAATTTTCTGCTCTTCTACGAAATGCAATGTTCCTGAGAAACCAGAGTGATAAAGAACTTAGAGCAAGTGACAAGACCTCGTTTTTGCAAGGTTGCTCAATAACATTGCATTGCAGAAGCTGCCTGGCAGTAATGGCCACTGAAATTATAACAACCCACCAGCCCTGGGACAGGAAGAAAACTAACTGTGAGAACTTGGATTTTATCGAAAATCAAAAGCCAGCTGACAGGATGCTCTCTGAACTCACCCAGGAAACTCTCAGTAGGAGTCAACAGATATAACAATATTCTGAGAAAGATTTAGAACCTAAACCTCAGGGAACTGTTTAAAAAATACACACACGCCCACACATGAGGGTGAATTTTATACACGGACCCAAAAGGCTGCAGGAAAAAGTGGATTTAAAGATGGTATAACACAGCCATCAAACACGGAATGCATTTTTAAGTTCAATAAATTCTTAATAACCATAATTGGGCCTGAAAGCACAGAGTAGAAAAATGAACAAAATAAGCAAAGAATAATTTTAAGGCTGAGGGATATTTTTCTAAACAAACATAAGGAGGCGTGGGTGTATATAAAGGCACATAAAACGAATGCCATTATGTAAAACAGTTGATGAAAGTGAACTGGCATCTTAAGATGCTTAACCATAGAGCTGGGAGGACTATCAGTGGAGCTGGGCCCCTTGCTAACTCTTTAGTCTTGATTTCCTGCTGAACTTTGTGATAACTTCCGGGGGAGGGAAGCAAATAAAGGGGGAAGCCATGTTGCTCTTGGTCCCTTTTTTGTTTTTTTCCACCTGGGCGGCCTGTTGGGACTGGCCAACAAGTGTGGATACACACTTCGTGGTGGCTTTGTTTCTTTTTCTTTTCCAAATAAACCGTTCTTTCAGTAGATTTTCTGGAGAGTTATTTTTTTCCAGTCAACACAGTAATTCCTCATTCGTGTGTTCTCCACATGTTTACTGAGCCCCTACTCCTGGATCATGGCACATTTTCATAGATACCAAAAACATGACTTCTTTAAGAGTATCATTATATTTATGAAATATATATTCTTTATTTTTTCTTATCTTTCTAAGTTGATACACAGAAACCATCTTGAGGCCACCAAGTCTCTGAAATCAAAATCTGTCACTTTCAAGCAAACCAAAGAATTTCCATCGCTGCTTTGCTATTATGTTTAACATGTTCAGGTTTCCATTTTCAAATGTTTTCTTAAACCATGAAATACAATGCAATCAAATATTCAAATAACTGGACAAACGAGTGTAATGCTGAGCGAAATAAGTCAGACAGAAAAAGCAGAGAACTGTATGATTTCACTGATATGTGGTACATAAACCAAAAACAACAAAAGAACAAGACAAACAAGTGAGAAACAAAAACTCATGGACATAGACAATAGTTTAGTGGTTACCAGAGTGTAAGTGGGGTGGGGGTGGCAGATGAGGGTAAAGGGATCAAATACATGGTGATGGAAGGAGAACTGACTCTGGGTGGTGAACACACAATGGGATTTATAGATGATGTAATACAGAATTGTACACCTGAAATCTATGTGATTTTACTAACAATTGTCACCCCAATAAATTTAAAAAATAAATTTAAAAAAATAACTGGACAAACAACCATACAAAAAGGTAATACTGCTGAAAGGGAATTATTATCTGGCCCATAGTTTCACTATGCAACAGCTTGAATTTTTGTCACCTGATACAAGAAAGTCCAACTTTAATGAAATGTATTTAGAAGTGTGAAAGTATAATGTAATAAAAAGGCTGGTTTATATGTAAGTTGAATTTAAGGAAGTCTCTGTACCAAGTTAGCCACACATGCTGTGCTGCCATAATTAGCAAAAGAGCCTTCCATTAGATGGATGTCCTGGGACCCAACATTTCAGGTCTTGCCCTCTCTGGAGTGGGCAAGTCAGGGGTCTGAGCCTCTGAATGAGGTCCAAGGAGCCATCATCATAATAGCGGCCATAATACAGTTCCATCCAAAGGGTAAGGAAGACCAGATGCATTAATATTCTACCCAGAGTCAAGGGATGAGAGAATGGGGACTTGATTCTGGTGTCATTTTTCTCCTTTCCTTCCTACCCACTTAATCACACAGGTAGGCTAGGGAGACCTGAAACAGACTGTACCTTTTTTCAGGTAGCCCACACAACCCATTCCTCAATAGTGCTCTTCGGTGATTCCCTTAACATCTCTGAGACTCAGTTTCTTCATCTCTAAAATGAAAACATATGATTAAATGAAATGATTCATTTAAAAAGCATATTATAATGCGGGGACATAGAAAACACTCTATGTGGGTTCCTGAATAAAGAAGCTAGTGTCATTTCTAACAGGTGACCAAAACTGTGTAATTTGGTGAGAGTAAAAATTCATCTAACCCTTCAGATTAAGGTAATAGATTAATTAAAAATAATTTTTAAACCAACATTGGAATTTAAGAACAAATTCCTATAAAATGCATCAAAGTTGCTATGATCAGTGAATGTAGAGATTTTAAATGTCCTATAGAATACAGAATTTAACTTCTGATATATCAAATTCCTGTCTTCTTTTTCATAATTTTGGTTTTTGAAAACATTAATTTCTCATATTATTTGTTTATTTTCCTAATCAAATTTGTTTTAACAGAGAAATTGTTGGTTAAAAATCTATGATTTTGTCAATTTATATCTTTCAATCAGCTATGGAATAATTTTAGAGTATATACATACAAATTTTCTATCTAAGAAATAATTAACCACAGTGTTTTCTAAACTCATTAATATTTTTCTAAACCCATTAGTCTCTTAGTATCATGTTTTCTACTTCTTAGTTTTCGAAGTCTCTTGGTGAGATACTTTCCTGTTTTCTTTGAAGTGGGTTGAATAGAGTTCAAAATGCAGCAATCATTGCTTCATTCCATGTATGTCTGTATGTCACTGTTTTACAATGCCATAAATAATATGTAAAAATCAATAATAATTTTATATCTGATTTCTGATTCAATGTCATTTTGTAGTAAAGAATCTCTGGTATGGATTCTAATATCCTTCCATTTTCTCTTGAGAAATTTAGCCAGTAACTTTGCAGTCTTTTATCCTCAGATAAATTTTAGCTCAGTTCCTCTTCAACAATGTTAGACTTAACTGGACAAGATTAACTTGTTTAAAGGTCATATGTTTATTTTTAACACAATGAATGAGTGGTATTTTAGTAAGTCGTTTATTGATTACTAAATTCTCAAAATAGGTAAACTAGTTAATTTATTATATGATATCTATATTTATGTTAAAAGAATCAGAAAATTAATATCTACAAGGAATGCCACACGTTGACCATATCTAGAGCACAATCTTTAGCTCTCAGTGTCTCTCAGAGCTAGCACTACATAATGCCCTCACACAGTTCCTTGAAGAAACCAGGGTGGGCAGTTATGCCGCAACAACAAGCAACCCCCAAATTCTCAGTGGCTTGAGACCACAAAACTTTCTGTCTGGCTCATGCTGTGCGTCCACCACAGGCCAGCGGGGGCCTCTGCCCCTCACAGACTCTCAGGCATCCACGATGGTGCTGGCTGCTCCATCAGAGGTGTTCTTTTTTTAAATTATTATTATTATTATTATTATTATTATTAGTTTCAGGTGTACAAAACAATGTAAAAGTTAAATATTTACACCCCTCACAAAGTGACAACTGTCCTCCCCAAATCTACCACCCCTCTGACATCATACACAGCCGCCACAGTTCCACTGACCCCATTCCCTGGTCTGCACTCTACATCCCATGACTACACACACACACACACACACACACACACACACACACACCCCTTCATCCACAGTCGACACCCATCACTATTCAGCTTCAGCTTCAGGTGTACATTGCAGTGATCAGGCACCTACAGCTTCCATGAAGTGGTCTCCCTAATAAGACAAGTGTCCATCAGATACCCAACAAAAGCTTTACAACATTACTGATTATACTCCCCAAACTGTCCTTCGTATCCCCGTGGCAATATTGTGGTTACCAATTGTGCTTTCTAATCCCCTCCCCCTCTCCCCCATCTCCAACCCCCTCCCATCTAGCAACCCTCAGTTTTTTCTCTGTATCTCTGAGACTGTTTCTGATTAACCTGTTCATTTATGCTATTTTTTAGATTCCACATATAGGCGAGATCATATGGTATTTGTCTTTCAACAGTCCCATTTACCAAAGAAGTAAAAGACCTCTACTCAGAAAATTATAAGACACTGAAGAGAGAAATTAAAGAAGATACAAATAAATGGGAACACACACCATGCTCATGGTTAAGAATTAATATACTTAAAATGTCCATACTGCCTAAGGCAATATACAGATTCAACGCAATTCCTATCAAACTACCAAGGACATTTTTCACAGAAATAGAAGATAAAGTCCTAAAATATACATGGATCTCATTCTTAAACAATCTCGAAAGCATGAGGGAGCAAAGCCTTTATTAATCAAGCATTCAACATTAAAGATTCTTCCTAAAAGTCACAAACATCACTTCCTCTCCCACTTTATTAGCTAAGCAAGCCCACGGATCACCCCAGTGTATGTGGGCAGGAAAGTGCGATTCTTCCACGTGCGAAGGACTAGACATATTCGGTGACAGCACTATCACAGCCCCGCTCACCTTGTCATTGAGGAAAGAAGTGAGAAGGCAGGAGTTTTAACAACTGACCCAACAAATGCCCAGATTCCGTTCAGTGACATTCATCCCATTCCTTTCTAACTCAGACTCTTGACACACCGGGGTGAATGGAGCGAGAAGTACAATTTTCCCGCATAGCATCCCCTACCTATAAAAGCAAACATGCAGCTGCAAGTGCTCCTTTTCTCCTCGTGGTATTTCTACAGTGTTGCTAAATTGGCTAGCTTCAAAACTTCCCAGAGAATTTACACAGAGGTACTAACTAATGTAAAGAAGCAAGAAGATTCGCTTAAAACACAGGATCCTAACTATTTACTTGCTGCCAGGTGTTTTCTTAATGGTTTTGTGTGCCATCCTATATAATCTTCACAGCAACTGTATGAAGGATGTGGGTATTATGATCATGCCCATGCTTCAAATGAGGAAGGTGAAGGAGATGCTGGAGCCAGTTAGTAGAAGAGGGGGTTCTGGCTCAGCTGTGCACTCCAGAGCCTGCACTCCCAACCATCATAGGACAGTGAGTAACACTGGTAAAACGTTTTATTATAAACGCCATTTGAACTCATGTATTCATATGAATGCCAGCTTACAATCATAATTCTGAGAAAGGGGTTCCAAAACAGCACATTTCCCCATAAAAAAAAAAAAAAGCAGCTCTAGCTTTTATCTTTGTCGGATTCCTTTGATACATCAAATGGCCAGATATGTAAAGAGCATTTTCGGAGCTACTCTATAAACTTTACATGGCTCTAGGCTAATTAGAGATGTTTTAAAAATATTACCCAAAATGCGTAAAACTAAAGTTTATGAGGAGTATATTGGGCACATGACAATAGTCACAGCTGCCGCATTTGTAACTGTGGAATGACATTTATGGAGGCCGCGCAATGTCGCCCCCTGGAGTTGTACAGTGCACAATGTGTGTGACCATATGTTGAGGCCCTAATGTTTTCTATGAGAAATCCGCTTTCACCTACATTCCTACTCCAAGATGCCATATCTTGACAGGGAGACCTATGTTGGTTTTGGTTTTCCAAATATCCTTGAAGAATTCAATAACAAATTCTTTTCCAAATTGATAGTAGAGAATGCCGTCACACTGATATGAGCATTACGAAACCCAGTCTTATATAAGCACATCTTGTATTGTCACTTTGTTTGCTAGAACAATCAGTGTCTGGGCCTGCATATGTAAATTATATGAATTGAACTGGGGACCCGCAAAACATAGTTGAATACAAGGAACTCTATTTACTTGAGTGTCACATAACAGCTATAACAACTATTTTAAAACTTTGTAGCGACATATGAGGCTGCATTACAGACTGTCTGTGTTTACCGATATCCACGGGGAAAAACCGTAATTACTTTTAAGAACACAAGAAAGAAGCACCACTTCATTTCAGCTTCAACAGCTTCCTCTCCCAGTCTCCAGAAAGCTGCTGGCTTATGCCTCTCTTCCCATAGGGCCCCACTGCAGGCCCCACAGGACCTCTGCACTACTGCCATGTGTCTTAATTTTGTTTTAATCATTTTCCTCAATTCTCCGACCCACTCTCGCGTCAGCAGCTGCTGTTGATCTTGAGAAGTCCTTTGTTACAAATCCCTCTGAACCTCTTTCTACAGAGAACTGCCCCTTTTGAAGACTTGCCCTGGCGGTCTTTGTGTTGCTGCTTCAGTGAAGGAATAAAGAGGCATGCCTTAGGTAAGAATTTTTGCAATGCCTTTTCAAACAGTGTTTGTACACTTTAGTAGTCATCACAGATGACCTGCGAGATTTGCAGCTTTATAAAGGCTGCGACGAATATCCTAAGAATATTCGTCAATCCTTTTCTTCTTTTGAAACAGGCCCAAAAGAGAATGAAATGTGGGCAAATATTGATTTCTTTCCCCAAAGATCAACTATTAAGTATGAAAGGACACCTAACCATGAAATTGAAAGGTTTACATCGTCAAACCAGGACAAAAGGCAGAGAAGGAAGT
The DNA here is from genome assembly GCF_057876585.1 of Rhinolophus sinicus. Taxonomy (NCBI): domain Eukaryota; kingdom Metazoa; phylum Chordata; class Mammalia; order Chiroptera; family Rhinolophidae; genus Rhinolophus; species Rhinolophus sinicus. Next base: position 119,714,508 of record NC_142515.1, on the reverse strand, counting down.
GTACTATCCTGCCACAGAACACAACGGCTAAGGAATACATCAAATGCAGTGCCTGTGGCTTTTCCTGTGCGAGTCTTCTCCGGAAGCGGAAGGTAACTAAATGAAGCAATTTAAGGCTGTGAGTCTCAAACTTAAATCTTATGTGTACAGAATCACCAAGGGATCTTGTTAAAATGCAGATTCTGATTCGTTAGGTCTGAGTTGGAACGTGCGATTCTGCATTTCTGATGGGCCTCTGACTGATGCTGGTTCTGCTGATCCAGAGACCTTTGAGTATCGAGGATGCTTTGAGTATCAATGGTTGGGCCAGTCGGTAGTAGCAACTGCCCATGGTGTACTGTAACAGCAAATGTCTGATTTCCTTCCAGCAAAAGCGGCAGAGCAGGCGCTGCCGTGGCCTCTGATTGCCTGCCTCAGAGAATAAAGAAGCATGAGGAGCCCCCAGTGGCACTCTCCACCCTTAAAAAGTTACATCCCCATGAAAAAGGACCTGAGTGAGGCAATGGGGAGGGCGCCACTAGCTCAGCAATCCCTCCGCTGAGTGTGGGGGGCATCAGTTGGGTTTTCACATACCAGCCTCAGTGAGGTGGAACAGAGGGTTACAAAGGGATCCGCTAACTGGCAATTATAAGTGTATTGTTGTGGTCACTGGCACCTTTCCCATCAGTATTTTCCATTTCTCCAAAGCCAAATGGAGCAGTTAATCTATTTGGGTGATTTCTTAAGAGAAAATGAACAATACACATTCCCAAGTGGCAAATGTAGTGAAAGTTAAAAATGATATTTTCTTTTATCCCAAAATCTCCAGAGGGTTCACAAATCTTACTACTGTCATAAAAACAAATGACAAAGGGGCTTTAGTTCAGTTAGAAATCAGCCTGCTATTGGCCATGTAGAGAAACTCAAAATAAAACACCCAGCTTTCTAGCCTTCTAGCCTTCGGTATTGGGATAAAAGCCAATATAATCAATGACCCTATGCGCTTAAGGATCTATGATTTGAAGAGCTGGCTGTTTTAACACAGAGTGTGGCCAAAGAGTTAGAAAAAGAAGGAATTCAGATCCAAGACTAAAAATAGTAGATTTATGCTTAGATGGGTTTGTTTCTTTAGAGAATGCTCCATACATCTTACTGAAGTTCTTCCAGGTGAGTTACCTGCTCTGTCCAAGATCAGTTTCCATCTAAAAAGCAATAAGGTGTTTCTAAGCTAATATTTATCTCTGGTTGAGTCAGAGACTTTGGCCAAATTTACAAAGAAACATTTTTCACTGACTTTCCAAAGACATGTATCCATATTATAAGTAAAATTTGAAAGAAATAAACACAAAGGTTTAGGAGTCAAGTGCGTCTGCACCCAATCTACAACAGTAGTAGAGGTCTGCGCTGGAGCCCAGTTAGACGGGTAAGGGCCAAACAGAACCTGGCCTGATTTATAAAATTACTCCCAAGGCAGGGACAACCTAATTGGTGAGCTGAGGAGCAAACTATCTCTATGAAATAAAATGGTTCGAGGGACTTTTTCTCTATCCCAATCCCAAAATATCTTCTGCCTAAAGTTCTACGTTAGACATCCTGTTCCTATTAATATATCCATGCAAGCAACACATTAAATTGTTTTTGATTCCTTGCTATTTGCATTGATTTGGTTTTCTGGGGGAGAAAAGTAATTTTCTTTCTACCCTCCTAAGTTCCTCTGGCTGGTCTAATAATCAAATTGACATGAGACAGATTAACAAGAGAAAATAATCATTTTATTACATATGTACATATGAGGGTTCCATGGGAATATAGGACCCAAAGACAACTGGCCAGTTTGAGGCGCATGTGCTTTTCTGGACTGAGAAGAGGCAGGCACGGGTCTGGGACTTCAAACAAAAGCAGGCAATCTACAGGTAGATGAGGAAAAGCAAACACGTGGTAAACAAATTCTTACCACCACCACCACCGCCCCCACCAGAAACAATGTGACACAGAGGGGAGTCCATCGACTTTGCTAGATTCCTCCCTCATCGGCCACACTCAGTCCTGACTATGCTAAGGTGATCTTCCTTCGTGGAGGTTTTCCTGAATGCTTTTAGGCAGATGAGGGGAAAGATCAAAGGTTCTTTGTGAGTCTTCTGTTTTCTTAAAAATAACCATTTTAAAATAATCAATACCCCATAAAAGACATATTTGGGGAGGCAAACTCTGCTCCCCCTCAATCAGAGCCTCTTGTCATTATCCAGCCACAAATAGGTTTTTGTTTTCATGAAGAGAGTAAGAGGAAGGGGAAAGGATAGGTCCAGAGCCAACTCAGGCCTGATTAGCAAGCCATACACAGGTGATAAGGATATTCAGATATCTGGTGTCTGAATACTGAATTGGGCATCTGTCAAAAGCAAACTTAATAATCTTTACATTTTTGCCTATAATGGGATGAGAGGCATCACATCCCAACACTAGTGCTGCACAACTTAAGCTTACCATGCAGAAACCCAATGAGTGGTTCTTTCCAATTAGAAACACAAAATGACTGACATTGTTTGACAAAATTTGGCTAAAATCTAATCGCTTACTGTCCACCTTATCTGCAGTCAAGGTATTCACAATAGACAGGAAATACAGTCCCTAACACTCAGGATTACACTTGTAACACTTAGGAAATATGTGTTCCCCTCTGGCAGGATAGCATTGCAGGTATTAAACAGCTGTTTTCACCTCCCCCTTAAAAATGGCTGTGATTCACTGGCATTCAAGTTATCTAGTCAAAACATGTCAAGAGTTGCTGGAGGCTGAAAAGTATGCATGTTGCTTTTCATGTAAATGGAAAGTAAAGATGTGGGGGAATGGATGCCACAGGTAATGCTGTCCCGGACATTAAATGGATGCCAGAAACAAATTCTCCTGGTCCTCCGAGGCTTTTTCTGCTTAACCACTTTGTTCCCCCCTCAGGTGTTCTGGAAGCAATTCTCAGCATCCTGAGCATGAGCTCCAAACCAAATACATTTCAACAAGTGTGGAATAGATGCCTCTGTGAACTAGAGAGATGAGCTTGAAAGATGTTCCTTTGCAACCAGGACTTTCTAGTGAGTTGCTTGATTCAGAAGATAATTCTCCCTGTTTTTCAGTGTTTGAAATACACCGTGGGCTAAGCAGCTAAGAGATCTGTGTCTGGCCACAGTGCCATCTTTGGGATGCAAACCTTGTAGAGTGGGAATCAGACTGATCTTTGCTTCCCAACTGCTGTTGATTTTACTGCATATGGATTCGGTCTTCCAGAAAGAAAAGAGGCGTAAGGCTTAGGCAGCTCAGAACAGATTAAATGAAAAGAGAAATAAATTTTTACTTTTCTTTAGTTAATTGGTTGCCTGAAGTCTCTCCAAAGCTTTGGAATCATTCATTCACATATTTTACACACACACACACATCACCATGAGCTTTTCTAAACACGGGGGATAAAAGAGTAAGCAAGACAAAGCCTCTGCCCTCATGGATCTTAAACACCATCAGGGAGAGAGACAATAAGGAAACCAAAGAAGTCCTGTGTGTGTGTAATGCAGTGTGGTGTAGTGATGTGAGTTACAATGAACCTGGGTAAGGAGGTCAAGCTGAAGGTGAAGTGCCTACCCACAGGAGGCCTGGTATCTGAGAAGGTGACATCAGGATGAAAACTTGCATAAAAGGGGGAGCAGTCCTTACAGACATCTGGGGGCAGAGCTTTCCAGGCGGGGGGAATAACATGTCCAAAGGCCCTGTGGTAGGTGACAAGCTTGGTATTTTTGAGGAACGTGAAGAGCCAGATGGCAGAGCTGAGAGTGGCAGGAGATGAGATTGTGTGGACAGGAAGAGGGTAGATGAAATGGAGCCCTGAAGACCATGGTCAGGAGCTAGGCTTTTATTCTGAATGAATAAACCCACTGGAGGATTTAGAACAGGAAGCTGACTTCCATGACCTCTGTATATTTGAATCAGATACTTCTGGAGCTCTTGACATGAGAGTGGGCAAGATTAGAAGTAGAGAAATCCATCAGGAATCTAAATGGGGGTCTTGGACTACGAAAGTAATAATGACAATGGAGAAACTGATTAAGTTCTAGATCTATTTTGAGGTTGGAGATGATGATTTTATAATATATTAAATGTGAAGTTTATGGGACAAAGAAGCACCAAGGATGATTCCTTTTTTCCCCCCCTGAATTACTTAGTGAATGGTGCTGTTTATTAAAACGAGAGGGAGGAATGGTTGAGGAAAAGAGAATCAAGAGTTCTCTTTTGAAGATTTTAATTTGAAAATGCTTTTTAGACATCCAAGAGGAGATGTTGAGGATGGAGTTAGACATATAAGTCTGGAGCCCGAGGAAAGGGAAAGGGCTGAAGACAAGTTCAGAACCACCTCGATGCAGAAGATATTTACAGCCATGATAGTGAATGAGATCACCTAGGGAGGGAGCGTTTAAAAAAGTACAGAAAATGGCCATTGGGGCGAGCCCTGGAGAGCCCCAAAATCTTTACACCAGGGAGAGAAAGAGTCATCAAAGAAGAATGGGAAGGCACAGCAAATGTATAGGAAGAAAACAAAGGAAGAATAGAGTTAAAACTGTTTCCAGAAGGCGGAAGCGAACAACTGGGTCAAGTGCTACTGACAGATCAAGTATGACCAAAATCAAAATGCTCACAGGATTTGGCAAGATGGAAATCAATGGGAGCCTCAACAAGAAGGGTCTCAGTGGAATGTTGGGGATGCAAGTGTGAGTGGAAGGAGCCAAGGAATGCACATAAAACATAGGGCCCCTCTTTCAGGGAGAGCAAAAAGTACCCGGAAGGGGACGTGAAATCTGGTCTGGAGTGGGTGATTTTGTCCAGGGAGATTTTAGAATATCTTTGCATGCTGGCAGAAATGATTATATAGATAAGGAGAAAATGATTCCGGAGAAAGGATACATAATGGCAGCAGCAAAGTCCTTGAGTAGGCAAGAATGGCTCAGATCTAGTGTAGTTGGGCTTCAAAAGAAACAGGACTGTTCATCCATTGTAACAAAAGGGAAGGCCGCCTGTACGGATCCAGTGGATTTGTGATGGTGGAAACTGGCAGAAATTCTCATGTGTTTGTATCCTCTCAGTGAAATAACAGACAGGGTCATCAGGTCAAAGTGAAAGGAACAGGTATCAAAAGCTAGGGCAGCAAGAGAAAGTGTGAAATAGTGTCTCAGAGATTTATTTTTTCTATTTTAAACCAGAGAGAATAAAACTAAATAGAATAGGAATCATGTTATAATAGACAAAAATGCACGAATGGAAAAACGCTTAAAACCAAACTTTCCAATCATAATGGCCTTTATTCTCATTTCCCTCTTTATATAAATTGTCCCCATTTAAACTTGAATTGTTTTTGATTCAAAGAGCACTGAACCATCAGAAGACCTACATCTAATCCCTGCCATTAGAAAATGGTGTGATCCTAAGCAATTATTTAATCTCACTGTAAAAGAGGTTACCTTGAGAATAAATAATTACCACCTCAATATCATTTCTTCCCTCTTGGTTAGTAACAGAACTCTTGATTGTTGGTTGAGTAGACAACTCCCAGAATGAAGACTACATGTTCCAACTTCCTTTGCAGCTAGGTGTGGCTGTGCAATTAAGTTTGGGCCAATGAGATGTAAAGAAAAGTTGTATGAGGCAGGTTCTTGAACACTTACTTTAAAAACATGTCAGATAACTCATCTGCTTTTTAATCCCTTCCTCCATGTTAGGTAGAGTTCCACGCATCATCTTGAACCATTCTAAGAAAGGCAAAGCAGTGACCTAGAGGGAGACTGAGTCCCTAACGATTTTGTAGCACCCCCCACAGCCCCGGAATACAAACTTGCAGCCCTCAACAATGTGAGAAAGAACTGTATCTCTATCATGTCAAGTGAACTTAATCATGACTGACAGACTCTTTCAGTCTCAGTTTTCTTTTCTTTAAACTAACGCTACTGTCAAGTGTCCTGAGCAAATGTAAAATATTCATTTACAAGGCCATCGCTCGTTTCAGAGGTCAAAGTAGTAGAATCTATAAGAGCTAGAATTCTGGCTCCAAACCCCTTGGTTTAATGTCATCCTGAAATATGTTTAGTATCGCAAAGGGAGTTGATACCCAGAGTTTTAACACCTCTTTTCACACTTATATTTCCACAGAGGTGGGCTATCATAATGTTTGGTCTCTCCGGTTCAACAACACAGTTCTGACACCAGGCTTAGTTTGGTATGTGGAGTAAACAGGGATTGCTGAATATTTCCCGTGAGCCACGGGAACCCTCACCCTGCCCCATGACAATTCCACTAGCTTCAAAGGTCTATGCAGCATGTAGAAAACACGAATTGAAAATGAGAACTCCTGTGCAAAGTTGCCCCCCAAGTTACGCTTTTTTTTTTTCTATTCTGAATAAAATGAACAGTAGCTAACCATAACCTGGGGCACCTTTATTTTCATTTGTAAAGTGTACCACAAAAAAGGATGGAAGGAAATATGCCAGTAACACACACACACACACACACACACACACACACACACAACTAATTCGAAACAAGTTTTGTTAAAATTATGTCTTTAGGAAATAAAATTTTGAACTTAAGGTATTTTGATAATTTGTAAGTAACTTAAAATTTTTTTTTTCCGTATCCCATATTATTAAACTGGAGTAGAACTCTTTCCCTTGAGTTATAATTTATTAAAAATCTCCCTGGATTTTCAGGCAATTTAGGGAAATGTAACTTGCAGGAGGAAAAAAAAAAAACTTATGAAATATAATGTTTTAACAACATTCCTCTTTTAAAGCAGTTGAGCCTTTTGCACTCCATGCAAATAGCACTGAGCCAACAGAAACTGCTGTAAAAGCCATCACTGGAAGTCTGTATTTTCTTTTGATCTCTCTCTGGATTTAAGGCCCTCATGAAGCTCAAATGGAATATATGCGTGTCACAGCATGGCAGAGGGATAATGTATTTTACCCTGCTTCGCTGAGCATGAGTTGTGTATCTTGCCATCTTGAGAGTCCACAGTGAGGTACATTTATCCCCATTAGAAAAGCTCACTTCAATAATATATGAGTGCTGCAGCCATTTATGACAAATATGTAAAATCATAACCTTATATATTCTGGAGATGGGGTGCACATCTATTGAATCCATTAACCATGCATTAACAGATTTTTGTTAAAACTAGATTTTCAAGTCCAAAGACTAGGAGGGCAAATGTAGGGATTATATTTGTATAAATATATGCAGCCTCAAAAGGCTGTAATTTTATTTCAAAGACAGAAAAGAACAATGTTTCCCACTCTGGCCATATATGAATTCACTTTTCCCATTCTGAGCAAAAAGCTATTCAGATCAGAGTGTGTGTCTATAAGTACTGTTTGATTAATTTATGACAATACATTCAGTCCTTTCTCATATTATTTTGTGGCCAAAGATTACAGCAGTGAAAGAGTACATTTTTAAAAGTGACCCCAAAATAAGGAAATATTTATGGTTCAAATCCCAACATTTACTAATGTGTAACCTTGGGCAAGTTTACTTAACCCACATCTCAGTTTGCTCACCTGTAAAATGGAAATAATAATAATCCCTATCTTATAGGATCACTTGTACTGTGCTTAGCACTCAATAAATGTTGACTATTTTCATCATGATGATTATCTCAGGACTCTCAGCAGTATCCAGTGGGAAGGACTGAGCATAATAAGTGAAGAAAAAAAATGAAAAAAGGTAGGGAAGCTGCGATTAACTGTGCTCTCCTGTTACCCTTATCTGCTCCCCGGGAGCAGATAAGGGTAATAATGTCCCCAAACACAGCTGAGAAATAGACACAGACGCTGAGAACCACGCAAAGGCCTAATAAACCCAGAAAAAGGTCTGTGTTCTAGAATCATAAGCTCCAAAATTTACATCAGTGTCTACAGCTAATTAGTACACAGAAACACTTTTCCGCCACTTTATAACCAAGAGACTAATGGCCAGAGGGCCTTTGAGGAGAACAATAAGGTTAGTTTTCCCTCCTTGGTAACCAGGGGTTACAGCATTTGCATCTTTCCAATCTCAGCTGTAGCATTTCTTGGAACAAATTGTGTAAAAAATCTGTCAATTAGTTGATTCTCTGTGTTGATAAGGCTTTAAACTCACTACTCAGATTTGAGGAGAAAAGCCATGGCATTGAAAAATAATGTTTCATGACATTTTCCCTAAAGTTATAAATTAAAATACCTTACCAGGGTTAAAATCTCAAAGATATTCTTAACAAACCTGCTTCTCCAATTAACACAGCACAGTCATTAATATACTATATTATGTCACGAAGTCATGATTGCAGCCAAGCAGAAAATAATTACCATCTATCAGCTTTTGTGTTTTACAAAAGTGAAATTACTTTTCCTTTGTTTTAGGAGTTCCCCAGAACAAATAATAGTTTTACATTGACAACGCTTTCGTTTCATGACCCAACTGCCGTATGTCTCTATAAAGCTGTCACATATCCTTCTGGGCTCACCTCACATGTAGCTGTTTCAATTTTAAAATCTAATCCAAGGGCAGAGCCTCCTGATTCCATTGCAAACATCTGGTATGGACAACAGTGAAAAATAGTAGGTCTCTTTCGAAGCAAGCGATTTCACACATCTCTCCCATCAAACCTATACACCAATTCACTGCAATTAATTTATGCCAGAAAACCTGTAACAAATACCCACTCTCACATGCACTGCTAGGCAATATGTTCACGGGGGTACAGAACCGTTGCCCGCAGGCAGCTTACGGATCACTGGAGAACAGGACCAGTAAGGGGCATGAACAGCTATTATATGAGGCAGAAGAAGAAAAAGGTTTGAGAGAAAGATTTCAAAAATTATGAGGCTCAGAGCAAGACAGCTCAAGGCCATCTAATTAGATAGATTGACATCACTGAAGGGACGCAATGTGAGGTTGGTAGAACTCATTCAACAGAGATGGGGCTGGGCTTTCCTGGCACGAGGAACAGCATTATCAAAAACCCTAATGCAGGAAAGCACAGGGTGTTTTGAAATCAATAAGAGATCCTGTTTACTCGAGTCAAGAATAACCTCTGTAATGGACTTCTGTTGTTTCTGCTACCTGGGATATGATTTGATATTTTAGAAAATACCTGTAGCCATGTAACTATTACCACAGTCAAGATATAGAATATAACCATCACTCCCAAATTCTCACTCATGCCCATCAGGTAGTTCACTCCCAAACTCTGGCCCCAGGCAGCATGGATCTGCTTCCTACCACTGTACGTTGGTTCTGCCCGTTCTAAAATGTTGTAGGATGTAATCTCTGTGTCCAGCTCCTTTCACTCAGAATATTTTTGAAAGTCATTCATGCTGTTGGGTATATAAGTCATTTCTTTTTATTCTGTAGGACTATTTCATTATATAGATGTTTATTCTTTTTCGTATTGAGAGACATTTGGGGTATTTGAGGGCTTTGGCCATTATGAATAAATCTGCTAGGAAAATGTGTATACAAATCTCTGTGATAGATTTTTTTCATTTCTCCAGGGTGGATATGTAGGAGTGGAATGGCTGAGTCTTAGGGAAAGGATATGTTTAATCCTATAAGAAACTCCCACGCTGTGTTTTAAAATGATTATACCATTTTATATTCCCACCAGCAGCGTTGTGAGGGTTCCGGTCACTCCACTTCCTTGCCAGCCAGCACTTGGAATTTAAGTCTCTTTAATCTTAGCCATTCAAGTGGGTACCTAGAGGTATCCCACTATAATTTTAATATTCCTCATATCTAGTGATGCCGAGCATCTTTTCATGTATTATTGGGCATTCTTTAATCTGCTTTCATGAAATAATCTCTTCAACTCATTTGCCTATTGAGTTGTCTTTTTATATTCTTCAAAAAGAAAATCTCTGTACCTTCCTGGCTTGTCCTATGTGATGCACTATTCATTGGATGACCTTCCTCTCTGTCTCCATCTGATAGACTTTTTAAAGTCTACCTCAGAGGTCCTCTTCTCTGTGCAGCTTTCCCCCACCTTCCAAATCTTTCGTTTGTGTTCTCACAGGATCTCTCCAGTGCCACTTACCATAACCACATCATAATTCCAAGTTGTATATCTCTATTCATCCCTAGACTGGGAGTTCCTTGAGGGTACAGGGTATTTTTCTTCTTTAAATCTGCCCAGGCTAAATATAGTGCCTGCCAGATTTAAGTCCTCAGGTTTACTTAAATATGATCTTAGATACATAGAAGAAGGAACAGTGCCCTAATAAGACTACAGCCACGGAAGGGTAAGAATAGGTTCAGAATACAGGAAGAGTCAATTATTTATTCTTTCATTTAACAAATATTTCTGAGCTCATACTATATATCAGGTACCTAGATGCTAGAATGCAGAGATAAATGAGATAAACAAAATGTCTGTCCTGGTGAAACTCAGCCTATGGCAAGGGAGACCGAGCCACTAACTGAACGTTAAAAACTGTGTAATGATGCTCTGACAAGGGGAACCCAGGATGCTAAGGGAGCTCAGTGCAGAATCCCTAAGTCAAGCTTGAAAATCAGAGGAGAGTTTCTGGAGAAGTGATATCGAAGCTGAAATGTGAAGGATGCGTCAGAGTAGCCCAAGTCAGGAGACAGAGGAACAGCTCACGCAAAGACCCAGAGATAAAGAAAGAACAAAGTTCATTCAGGGCACTGCAAGAAATAGGTAGAGCTGGAGAACTATTGGATATAGGAAATGACTGTAGAGGAAAATGCTGGTGATAAAATTCCATTAAATAATCACAGATATAGAATAAAGGGTTTGTTTGGTTTTTTTACAAAATTTTATTTTTGTCATGTGAGAGGACCAATCATTTTCCCCCATCATCCCACCTCTAACATTTACTGGCTTTGTGGTCTTACAGTATAACCTCTCTGATTCTCAGTTTCCTCATCTGTATCATGGAAACAAAGCTTTATCAAGTTGGTGTGAAGTATGAGCTAATGCATGTAAAATGCCATATCAGAGATAAAGTAGGGGCTCACCAAATGATTTACTCCCCCTGGGCACAGTTACAACACACTTAGAAATCACCTTATATCTAGGTGAGCCATGTAACTAGCTATCAGCAATAGAATGTGAGCCCAAGGATTGCGTCAGTTCTGGGTTAAGGCACTTAGGAGCAAGTGTGCCTGTCTCATGATCTCTCTTTCCTTTTATGGTAACTTTGGAATCCACATGTTGAACATTCACTGGGAAGAAGCCTGGTTCTCTGAATGACTGCATGGAGCAGAGCCCCTCTGCACCATCACACACCACTCTGCTTACCTTATTGGCTGTAATATGTGGTAACAAGCAACCAAACACTTGTACAATTGACCCAGGAACAACACAGGTTGAACTGCATGGGTCCACTTACACATGGAGTTTTTTTAATATGTACAGTACTGTAAATGTATTTTCTCTTCCTTAAGATTTTTCTTAACATTTTCTTTTCTCTATCTTGATAGTAAGATGAGGGTATAAAATACATATAATGTACAAAATATGTATTCACTGTTTATATTATCAGCAAGGCATCCAGTCAACACTAAGTTATTAGTAGGTAAGTTTTGGGGGAGCCAAATGTACACATGGATTTTTCACTATGGGGGGGGGTGGTCAGCACCCCGTGTTGTGCAAGGGTTAACTGTGTTAAGATACTAAAGACTTGAGATTGTTTGTTACAGTAGTTCCCTATCCTGATTTATTCAAATATTTAGCCCAATGTTTAGCACATAGTGAGTATTCAATAAACGTTAGCTGAGGATGCTACAACTGTTATTTGTTTATTATTTTTATAATTATTATTATTGTTATTACATGAGACAATATAGCATAGAAGTTCAAGCTCAAGCTCTGGAATCAGGTAAAATTGAGTCTGATTCCTGACTCCACTTTTACAACTGTGTGCTAGTTACTTAGTTTCCTGTGCCTGACCTCACCCTTCTATAAAATGCAGATAATAATAGTGTCTACTTTGGAAGGTCACTGTGAGCACTGAATGAGATAAAGCATGTGACTCTTCTTCCACACCTGAACACACTAAGTGCTCAATCAGTGGAAGTTACCAATAATATTATTCTGAGAACACAATCTGACCTTGGGGAAGGTTGAAGAGTTTCTAGTGCATTCCCTTTTGGAGAAACCTCCAGGGCAGAGTATCTCCCTTGAATTTTAATGCCTTGGCCAGAAAGTTCAGCATTTTTCCCTTTCTGCTCCAGCACATGTGCAAGAGTAGACTGGTCACTTTGGCAGACCGAAAACTGTACTCCCTGCAATCATCCCAGGAATGCGTGTTACTCTGAACGCATATCCATAATACTGTCAGGTCAGTAATTACTCCAACTGACAAAGATAATAACGTGTCAACAGATCAGGCCTCCAGTGCTCATAAATTCTTCTTCTTCTCCTTCCTCAGCAGGGATCTCAGACATCCAGGGAATGTGAGCTGTTATTGGCCTCAGAGGTTTTCCGACGGCTGGGTCTCTCACTTGTAACGCTCCTGGCATGCTCATTTTCCCAGTGCCACCAGTTTGCCATCAACTCGTGCTGGCAGTTGACATCTTTTAATATTTGTTGCTCTCTTTCTGCTAGCACTTATGACTCCATCTTGATATGAACCCGGTCCTGTTATTGCCATTACTAACTAAACAGACCATGGACTCTGGCTGCGAAACAGCACCATAAACTGCTTAGAGTTATCCTATTTCCTGCAAACAAAATCCCAGCAGCTTTGAGACCCGTTTTTACGTTATTATTTATACAGCCAAGCCATTTGTTGCAACCCCTCTCTCTGGGTTGGAATAGGCAAATTATTCCATTTTCTGTTGTAATTGGTGCAACTCCTGATTCAGCAGCCTCGACAGGAGGCATACTTGGGATGGAAGCATTTGCACATTTGTTGCTGAGAGCAGGAAATCACTATCTGGCCCTGTTATTCTTTGGCACTTAAAACAGAGTGGGACTGAAGAGACGGATTTTCATGTCTCTGAAGCCATCGGACCAGGTCATTGGTGGAGAGAGAAAGATGGAGAGGAGAGGTAAGGCAGCACGGACTCATTTTAATGGTCTATTGGTCCCACTTAGTGAAGGCCTATTAATTGCATAACATGCGTCTGTATCTCTGTCTTTCAAATAACATTTCTAACCACCTGGGAAACCACTAAGAAGGCGCAGAAGAATTTATAAAGAATGGGTGCCATTAGGCAATTACCATCAAGAATGGAGAAAGGTTTGAAGGGATAGAAGGAAAAGATGCACTTACTTCGATGCTGTATGATAATTTTATAGAAAGAAAAAGCCTCTTTCGTGACCAAATTCTTTCATCAACTGCTACACAAGTAACACAGAGACTGAGGCAAGTAAACTTGACAGTGAAGAGAGCAGGTATGTTGGAAAAGTAGAAAGAGACCTAGAAGGCTTCTGATCGAAATAAGTTTTTTTTGAGGAAGATCTGCTAAAATTCTATTTTTAATTCCCCTTTATTTCCCACTGAAATTCCATGTTAATGAAATGTGGGAATTAATAACTACTTGGTATGTTTTTAGCCCTACCCTGTGGCCACTGAGGGGACCCCAAAGCGCCTCTCTGAGGAAGAGAAGCCGTCCTGATCCTTCTGTCAGAGGAGTTGCCCACCTGGGACACTTGTCGTTTCCTGACAGTACCATTCATCAAGCACAAATCATCACAGTGCTATATCCCTTGACAGACCATAAGCAACTATGGGACAGGGGATTTCTTTAAGAATGCTATTTGATTATCTCACCTAAGAAAATAAGTACCTTGAAATTTTTGAAAATATTTAGGTTATGTATTTATTCGAGAGAAGGAAATGAATAGTAATAAATCATTGCTCTTTTTTTTTTTTTAATTTGAGAGTCACTACATTTTACTTTGCTAGGAAAGACAAAGCTGCCAACAAAAGGTGCCTCTGCTTCTAGCCCTTTCTCAGATGGAAAGAGTAAGCCCGTTAGGAGTGAGCCCTTCTTGATGCGGCCGCCTCCAGAGACGTGGATGAGTGCGGATGAAGCTCCTGCCCCGACACCAGGGGGCCTTGGAAATCACGTAAGAGGACCGGAAACTGGTCCTTGGCTGGAACATACATTCAGATTGTGTGGAGGACGCTCTGAAAGTCAATTCAGACTTGGCTTTTGGATCGGAGCCCAGGCGTAGACAAGCTGCAGTCCAAGAGGCATGACTGATAAGGTGCGTGGAGCCCGCGAGCCTCAGCCCAGAGAACACCTGGACAGTGAACTTGTCTCGGGCCTACAGGTGAGTGTTCCGGGGACAAGTAGTTGGTAGCTCTGCTTTAATCTTGGTCCACCACATGCCCTCCCTCCGCCCCTCTCCATGGGCCTCTGCTTTAAAAGTCTATGTACAAAAGGAATAACTAAGTCCATTTTCTCTCCTGATGGTGGGCGCATAACAACCAACTGTTTTTCTGCTCAAACAGGCCTTCTTGTGAGTCCAGGATGGGACCCAGGAGTTAAACTGTGGTGATAAGGCCCAGGGAGGAAGAGACAGTGCTGTCTTGAGCTCCATCAAAAGCAGTTACGAACAGCAACAACTTGTGACAGTCAGAAGGCCAGTAGTAGTACGCAGGACCGAAATTTGGGCTGGACTGGGTTTCGTGAAAGGTATTCTACAGAGATTCCAGAGTGTTTCCTTTAGCCTATACCACAAAGATTTTGATTAAGCTTAACGTAATGTCAGCTGGAGATCACCTCTCTTCTGCTACAATGTAATTTCAGAGCATCGATAATAGTTATACATCATTTTATTATCCCTATACCACTAAGGGTGGGAAGGACAGACAGTCCTTCCCACCCTAATTTTTACCTTTTATTCTTAAAAGAGCTTCCTATCTCATCCCAAGGGAAAGCGTCAAGCAGACTTTTCCCTTCAACCTAATTGACTAGTTTTCAAACTTCAGTTGCACAATGTTTAAATAGGGATGCTCACTGAAAATGCAGAATCCACTGACTCTCACTGAGCAGATCTGAGGTTAGGCCCAGGGACCTGTACTTTTAACAAGGACTCCACTTAGGGGACCACACTTTGAGAAACACCACTGTAGAGTGAAATAATGACACAAACTTCACTGCTTTACGGCAATAGGCTCTTACCCTTCTAGAAGGTAGGAAAATCAAATAATAGTATATTTTTTAGATAAGTGTTCTCTTTACTGTGATATTTGTTCAATGACATGTGTTTGCCCTGGAAGTCTGAAGAATATTTTTGCTGCTTTGTTGCTGCATTCCCTGGTGTTCAGTGATGTCTACTCCTAAAGGAAATGTTTGTCAAAGGTACAGGAATACAACTACACACAGACTGATCTATATTTTAATGCAGCACTCGGTTTGAGACCTTTCTCAGATGTCTTTGGGGAGTTGAGTTTATATTCTGTTCTAAAAGTACCAGCCCTCAGTAGATGCTAGGGTTGAAGTCAGCCAAGTTGAAATCATTGTACAAGGACGTATTTTTTAGCTAGGGCCAGATTTCATTCAAACAATGTTAAAACTTTTTTGTACTTCATTTTCATGACAGCTAGCTACTGTAACTTCTAAGGGGAAAAAAAGGAATCACTGTGACTAGAAGTATTGATCAATGATTAAAAATAATAATAAAAAAAAGGAATACAGGGGAAAAGGAACAAAATATGGGTAATATGCCAAGTGCAAGCATGGTAACAATCTGTAAACATTTAGAAGACACAATAAATACTTCCTTTGGAGGGAGAGCCATTTAGTTGAGTATATGGTGTAAGGACAAAGAGAAACAGGTCCTGATTTCTGTGTACTTCTCTGTCAAACTCAAAGTTGCTGATTACATAGTTTCAGCCATTTTTCAAAGATGTTTTTTGGCACACACAGGTAAAACTCTTCACTAATCCAGGACTGCTGATGTGAATGTAGCAAGTTTATTTACAATTAGGCCTCACATTCCCAAAGGTAAATCCATTTTTAAAAATCTTTAGGAAACTAACTTCTGCAAAAACTTTACTCTCCCCTCCCCAACGGGTGTCAACTTGGGATGGGTGAATCAAATAATAAACTTGCTGAGTAGCACAAATATTAGTAAATAGTTTACAATTCTCACAATTTCTGCTACCATTTAAAAGCTTACAAATTCTGCACTCACGTATCAACACTGATTCAAAATACCACTTGTCTCTTTCATTGTGGTTTCCTTCCCAAGATTTATTTCCTCAGAAAGGTCAGTTCTGAACCATACATACCTATGTGAGGCTACGTCTTTCTAACTTGCCATGGTGTTTTTTCCTTGTTATTTTAACACATTATATCTTACCAATAAAAGTTGACAGCCCTGGAAAAGAACTGGGTTGAAGTGTGTAGAGTAATCAAGTGCTTGTCTTAGGATATTTCTACATAGTGGGTGCCCTTGGAGTGTGGTCTACAGTCCAGAACCAACAGCATCTCCCAGAGGAAAGGTGGCGATGCGGAATCTCAGGACCCATCCCTGACCTACAGAATCTAAGGCGACTTACATTGTTGACATAACTTCCTAGGCCCAAGATGGAGCCGTACCCACCCAGGGTACAGCGTCAGCAAACCAAAACTTAGGTAACTTTTGTGTCCCTGTAAATGCTCTGCTTGACCAGAAACGCAGTCTATCCAGGCAGCCAGGCCCCAAACGCCAAACCTGTTCTGGGGTCTGTATTTACTTCCTTGTTTCTTTTCATCCCCAACAGAGTTGGCTAGGTGGCTCCAGCCAATCAGATATTTTCTGTTTTCTTTTCCTTCTTCTTTATGCTTTATCCTATAAAAGCCTCCTGCTTTCTGCCCCATTTTGCAATATTCCGGATGGAGACTGTCCGCTACATGGAAGTGCTAAATAAAGTTTGTTTTGTATCACCTGAATTGTCTTCTTTCATCATTTTTAACAGTACAGTTGACTTTTAAACAATGTGAGGGGTAGAGCACTGACCCCCCCCCCCCCAAACACACACACACACAGCTGAAAATTCAGGTAAAACTCCTGAATCCCCAAAAACTTAACTGCCATGTTTCTCCGAAAATAAGACCTAGTCAGACAATCAGCTCTAACGCATCTTTTAGAGCAAAAATTAATATAAGACCCGGTGTTATTTTACTATAATATAAGACCAGGTCTTTAATATAATAATATGATATAATATAATAAATATTAATATTTTTATACCAGGTCTTACATTAAATTTTGCTCCAAAAGACGAATTAGAACTGATTGTCCAGCTAGGTCTTATTTTCAGGGAAACAGTAGTAATAGCCTAATTATTGACCAGAAGCCTTACCAATAACATAGTCAATTAACACATATTTTGTATGTTTTATGTATTACATACTGTATTTTTATAAGAAAGTAAGCTAGAGAAAAGAAAATGTTTTAAGGAAGTCATAAAGAAAATACATTTACAGTGCTGTACCTATGTCTTGGAAAGAATCCACATATAAGTGGACCTGCTCAGTTCAAACCTGTGTTATTCAAGGGTCAATGGTATATACTTTAAAGTCTACACAAGCAATGAGTGTGGGAAGGAGCAGGAGGGAACCAGAATCACCAGGGAGGGTGTTTTATGTGCACATGTAGCTCACACTCCACCCCCAAGAAGGATTCTGATTGTGCCCTGCCTTACAGTACTACTGCCCTGGGACACATTTCTCCTGCGTTTCTCCCTAGTGAGAAGATTATTAGGGTATGATTCAGCACTCTATGGCAGGCAAAATAGATGGGAATACGCTAGAGGAACACCTAGCTGCTCTCAACCCTTATCTCTCCAGTGTGGAAGGCCAGGCCTAGTGTAAAAGAGGTGTTCGCTAATAAATTGCAAGTGGTATCCAAAGAGCACCAAAAGCACTGATGAGGCATAGAAACATTTCAACAACCTGAACGAGATTCCTGGTATGGTGGACATGGCATTACCTCCCCCTCATAGCTGCATGGCCACTGACCAAGTCAAACCGATTGTTCTGTGGAATTTATGGTCTGTGCCAAACCTAAATCTCAACCAAAGTGTCGAAGAGTTTGGTTAGGCTAGTGACTGAAAGCTACTCACTGACGCCACACAGTATGTGCTTTAAATGTTTGAGGGCTTGTTTAAATCTAATTACATGTATGCACATGGTGGGAACTCAGTGAATGCTGCTGACAGACTGACCATCACTCACCACTGGCTTGAGTCTCTGTGGCTCAGTTCAACCTCAAAAGAAAAGAATTCACCATCTTCACATCCGTTCTGAAGCTGGGCAGCCTTTCACCAACGCAGGGACCTAATTGCTTCTTTTCTCTGGATTGCGGATTGCTTATTACTGGCATGACATTCCAGGACCCAAGAAGCACAAATAGTGATCCCTGAAGCTGCTTTAACCTTTTCTGACTGTAACAACTTGATGGTTCGCCTCATTACACTCTCCAGACCTTCTCTGGGATGACAGCCTGAAATGGAAGGTTCCGCTGGCATCCTTCATTAGCACTTTCTTTACCATTTCCTAGCACAGCAAATGTCCCAGGAGCCCGGCCAGAAAACTTCAGCAACCATCCCTCAGTTTCTTAGCTCTTCAAGTCCCTGGGCACATTTCCTAGTTACTAAATCATGTGTATGCGTTCAAACAGGAGCTTAATGAGCTTTGCCCACCCCAGCTGGCCCCAGGACACAGCTGCCACCAGAAAATTCCTCTCTGTGTGGGTTTCTTACCACAAAGCAGGAGCACCAATGAAAACTCAAAAGCTCACAAAACAGAGATAAGGCATATAAAAGTGAAAAGGGTTCAAAAAAGGCTGGAAAGGTATCCAAAAATTACAATTGTTATCATATTTGGTATCAGATATGGAGCTCCTGCTAATCTGATCCCAGCTGCTTTACAGATTCACCATCTCCCTTCACCATCCACAGCACCCACCAGCCACCTCCAAGCTATGTATTGTGTCCCCAGCTGGCTACACATCCGTACAAAGACTCTCCCCAGTTTTGCACATTTGGGTTCCACTCTACTTGGTAAATGTCTACTCATCGGTGATGTCCGTGTTCAGAAAATTTCTCCATCAACCCTACTTGAATTGAAGGTCATTTTCTATCCTGCAAGCAACCTATCACTTTATGTAAACCCTACTGTAGCGTATATCACATTAATGGTAGTTGTTTACATCTGTCTCCATCCTAGAACATAAGACATCTTAGAGCAGAGATGGGCCTTAGTCGGCAGTATATATCCAAGTGCCCAGCTAAGTGGTACTTGACTCTCTGCAAGCAAAGAAAACTAAAAGCCATTGATAGTTTATGCCCCAAATTAGAGACATGTTAGGAAACATTAAAGAGCCACTAATAGGTCTCCATATTTTGAAAAAATTCTATTGATAAAGTAAATGTCGAAATATATCATGAATAACACCAATGTGTGAAACCAGTGGGACACTGTCCTTTGAGAAGTATAAAAGAAAACTACAGAAATAGCTCCTACTCAGCAGGAGTTAATTAATTCTGTTTATCGAAACTAGAAGTAATAATCCCATTAATCTGAATGACTGAAAAGCATCCCAATCTTTACATAGGCCAATTTCATCACATGGTCCCATAACCATATTATTTTGTTGAAAAAATGTTAGTTAAATATTAATATGAGAGCAACCAAAAGCAAGCCCAAAGTTACATACTTTTACTATCCTTCAATTTAACAACACAGCAAGAAAATAAAAGGAGAAATGAAATAAAATTAGGGTCTAAAAAACAACGTGTGGAGATAAAAGTTTATCTCCCAAAATGACCATTCTGTTATTTTAATTTTGAGCATCTTCTGTGAGAAGAGCCTGAGCTGTATGACGCAGCCATGGGCTTTGAGTACTAAGGACATTGTCCACATAATCACAGTGCACATGAAGGGACATTTTCAGTCTAAGAAATGTGTAGCGTGTCCTCTGCTAAAGAGGGACAAAGAAAGGTGGAGGGAAATGTCACTCCCTGTGTGCTTTAACTTCTAATTGAACAGCCAGAAGCGCATCAAAGAAAAAGCCCCCTTTCAGGGAAACATATGACTCCAGACTATTTGGAAATGTTGCTGGCAAAAGCATGATGCGAAGGGCCAAACATAAGATACTGAGTTTCTGAACACTCAGTTTTTTTTATACATAAGAAACCCGTTCAGATTCCGTCCTTATATACAAAATCTCCTTCCTGACACAGCTAATATACATAACCATTTCCTCAGACACATTCCTCACACACCAGACTATCTAATGTTCCGTACGGGGTCAGGTTCAGGGGCTGAAAGCACAGGTTCTGTATCCCAGCCCTCCTACTTAATCATCTTAGACAAGTACCGTATTTTGCCATGTGTAATGCGCTCCTGAGTATAATGCGCACCCACATTTTTGGCCCAAACTTTCAGGAGGAAAAAAATCCTTCGTTTTAATTTTTTAACTCAAATTTTTATTTGTTTACATTTAGGTACTTGTTTGTTGTATTATAAAGGAATTTTAGCATTTATTTTTTAAGATATGGTACAAGAAATTTTATGTAACAATTACAAAACACAAGGTACAAGAAATGTTATGCACCAGTAACAAATTTACAAGACTTATGCTTCACAGAAGGCCAGGAATTGCTTGTCGTTGCAAGTTTGTCATAAATTCAATAAAACCGATTATTGTATCCCAGTTCATCTATTGTAACAACGGATATCATTATTGATTTCTAGAGTTACACTTTTAACTCATAAGAATAAATAAAAGAATTAAAAACATTTATATAGAAACAGAATTAGCACTACCCATGAATAATGCGCATCCTTATTTTTCCCCCACAAATTTGGGCAAAAAAGTGCACATTGTTCACAGCAAAATATGGTATCTTCACCTCTCCACCTCATTTTCCCCATCTGTAAAATGGAACTGATAGAAATACCCTATTTCATTAATTGGAAGACAAGAGCTTTCACCGTGTTAACATTTCTAAAATCAGGAGGTGTCTTACGATTGTTATCAGGCTAAAAGGAGGTGAAGTTCGGCCACAGAGGATTTTCATGTGCCGCTGGCAGGATCATTTTGCACCCTCCCTATACCCAGTGCCAAGACTGAGCCATGCACGTCTTCTTTCTCCCCATTTCTGGGTGATGAATTTATGTTCATTTACCCTTATCCTGAGGGTGGAGGTCCCAGATAGGTCCCAGATCTATACGATGACCTCCTATCTTGTGATTTTACAACTGAAGACATCTCAGATGCGATGGGCTGTCCCAGAGAGCAGATGCGCATGGGAAAAGCACACGCCAAGCAGTGCATGGCTCGTAATGAACACGCAGCAACCGCTAACTATTATTTCTGTCCTACTATCAACATCTAGGCGTCACTAAACAGATCAACATGTTAGTTACTTAATTCTGCTAATCAGAGTCGAAAGTGCAATCATCTAAATGAAGAAAGCGCTCACCAAAGGCGCTGCCCGTTTGCACTGCTAGGGTGGCCATGGCCTGTGGCTGGCTCTGGCCTCCACGGAGCAAGACTCAAGACGACCTCTTGAAGCCACGATCTTGCCAAATGTTTCAAATCCCTCTGCTGGTTAAGACTGGCTTTATAGAAAGTATCCCCTTCCTTTGTTCATGGAAAAAAGGGATTTAATCTCACCGAGTTCCTTCTTAACGTGCTCAAAATGTACTCCCTGTAGTTCTGCAGATGCTGCCTCAGCAGGGCGGAGGGCTGGCTGGCGAAGATGGAATTCTCCTGGCATCCCAAAGACTCGCGGGAAGGTCATGCTACTTTGCTAATTCAGTAAAACATCATGACACTGCAAAAAGCTGCTTCCTTTTTAATTCCTCTCACTGATATACAAAGTTCCTGCAATTTAAATTGCTTGAAATGCCAGGGTATTCACACACAGATTCAGCAGTGCTGTGCCCACATTTATTCAAAGTCTCTGGGCTTGGACTGTAGACTGGATGGAGAAGGTACTTGTTAATATACACGGTCTACAGCCAACGGCAATCATTGCTCTCCCTTTCAGGGGCCCCAGCCCTGGCCCACCGCTGTGCGAGTAGGCGCGAAGCAGACAAGTGATGGCAGAACTGAAATGAATCCCTTTCAGAGACGCCCCATTGCCTCACATCGGGGCACCTTCCACATCACTGTTTGTGGGAAAGGTGTTCCTGGAATTACACAACCTGGTCCTGCGTAATACACGGCAGCCCTGGTCCCAGTAACTGGAATCAAAGCAAGGTCTCATGAATTCTTTATAATCAAAACATTCGCTGTGATTATTTGATAATGTCACAACTAATAATATTTCATAACTTAAAAACAAATAATTTGGAAGTCCTGTAATTCTGGTTTTATAATTATTGTCTTTATCAAAATCCATTATCTGTACAGCAAAGAATCTAATAGATAATAGATATATGAGGCTTCCAGTATTTAACCAGCTTTTTCATTTATAAACACTGATCTGGTGTCAGCTTAAGTGGTACAAAATACTGGAGGGTTTCTTAGGCCTCCATTGGATCCCTGACTCCTACGTATCTCTTTCCAAAAATCTCCATAGAAGATCTTCACATCCCATGGTTACCCATTTCAATATGTCACATTTCTTCAGATCACAATCTTTACCTGTTCTATAACAAAATCCATTCTTTTATCACTACAGGCATTGTCTGAAGGTAAATTTTTAAGGTTCTTCTTGTTAGCATAAGTAGTAGTTCACACTTCCAATTTTAAGTACTTGACATTTCTCCTTAAAGAAATCTGATATTATGAAATACCTTCTGCCCCAAATAAGAGTTTCCAAAACCCCTCTGTGCAGTGTTTTCTCCATACTCATAAATGAGATGAAGCCTTTTCAGAGTTATAATAAACTTAGAAACATTGCTCGAATATAAAGAAATTTTCTGTC
Source organism: Rhinolophus sinicus (assembly GCF_057876585.1). Taxonomy (NCBI): domain Eukaryota; kingdom Metazoa; phylum Chordata; class Mammalia; order Chiroptera; family Rhinolophidae; genus Rhinolophus; species Rhinolophus sinicus. Next base: position 119,691,616 of record NC_142515.1, on the reverse strand, counting down.
AAGTGTCAGTGACGCAAACTTGTACATAACTTTAAGTAATTATTTCCCCAGGTTATTTAATAGTCTGTGATTCATTTATTTAACAGCCCTTATCGAATACCCTCTCCCAACCACCAAATCCTGGATTCTGGGTGAATGAAGTCTTTTCCACCTAATTTTTCTTCTTTAATTTTAAATTACAAGGAGTAGAAAGGGCTCACTTTCCTTTTTGGCAGAACAAGTAGGCACCCGTGTCAGGGTAGGAGCAGCCCCCACGGCCCAGAGAGGGGTGTCAGAGCCTGAGTAGGGATAGGAGAGTATCCCGGGGGGCGGCCTGTAAGGAGTGTCTGAGCTCAAGCAGTGTGAGCCCCGCCACAGGGGAGGCTCATTTCAAGATGGGGGGGGGGGGGGCGTCAGACCTTGAGAAGTATGAAGATGGGGTCCTCCTGGGAGATGATCCCACGTGGAGTGTCTGGGTCCCAGCAAGGAGGGGGGATCCACCTGGGGCAGAGCCCGGTGCAGGCATCAGTCCATGAGCAGAGTAATAAGGGCTTCCACGGGGTGGGAAGAGGAGGGCATGGTGTGAGGTGCGAAGCCCCAGCAGGGGGAGGGGGTCTCGGTGTGGGAGAGGAAATGGCAGCGGAGGTGGCAAATTGGCTAATACAGGGGGTGATCAGAGAATAAACAGATGGGGATCGTGGGTGCAGGTTCTCACGTTTCACCGCTGGAGAAGTGGTTACAAATACGGAAAGAAGACTGGAATGACCCTGTGGTGGTGCTGTGTTGAGTGAGAATTGGAGGTATTGCTGTGAACTCGTGTTTTTCAATAGATGGTAGGTAGGTAGTAGGTAGGTTGACAGATAGAGATGTAAATAGGTATTTTAATATTTGAATACGTGTGGGGATGTTAATGAACTGGTATTTGTGTGTGTATATATATATCAAATACACATCAAATACAAATACATGTATACACACACACACACACACACACACACATTTCCTAAGACTGGCAGCAGCAACATGCCATAGCAACGAGCACACCTATGCCTACATCTGGGCTCCTGAAAATCATTCTCCATTAAAAGGAACCAGGGCGGCTAAAAGGGCTGTCTGAACCCAGGGCCAGGGAAAAAAGTACAAGATGATCCTAGAACATCTTTTTATACCAAAGAACAAGAAAGGACTCCAAGAATGATGGGGACAGATGTCAAAGCTTGAAGCAGCTTGTAAGGCCAAATCAGAAAACTCTGAGAATTAAAATAAATAATGATGGTGATGGATGATAACCTATTGAATAAAACAGGAAACCATAAGTCCATGAATGAATAAATTGAATGTCTCATGATGAATGGGACATGTACACAGTTTCAAAGTAGCTCCCCTCAAAATACTCATTAATTATGAAGGAGGAAAGAGTAATTTTTCAGTGGAGCAGCCTGGAAGGCACCACGTGCAGCAAGTGATCCAAGTGAAGATTATCAGCAATAAAACATATCAAAACTGTGTCCCACCTGACGAGAAGCGATGAGAAGAACATGGCACCACATCAGCAACGACCCTGACAAACATGAAGCAATATCAAGCAAACCCATCTGGAAGGGCATTCTGCAAAATGAATGGCCTGCAATCTTCAAAAATACCAAGGTCATGGAAGTCAAGGAAAGTCTGAGAAACTTTTTCAGGCAGAGAGAGACTAAGGAGATATGACAACTAAATGTAACACATGATTCTGAACTGGATATTTTTCTATTGGGACTATTATTGAGACAATTGGCAAAACTGAGGACTAGGGAATAGGATAGTAATTTATCAGTACCAGTCTCCTCCATTTGGTGATTGTTCTGTGGTTATGCAAAGAAAGTCTTCATTGAAATGCACACTGGAATACTGGAGGAGTGGGGCACGAGAGCACCAGATTGGCAACTTACTCTCAAATGATTCGGGAATAAAATAGTGTTGGACTTTAAGCTTTTCGATAAGTTTGTGATTATTTCAAAAAAATTTTAAAGTGTTTAAAAATCAACTAGATATAAAGAACAGTATAGGGAAAACTGGCACGTTTTGAAAACAAATTGTACACTAGATAATAATATTGAATTGATGTTAAAATTCCCAAATTCTATCTTTGTACCATGATTAAAAAGAGAAAGTCCTTGCTAAGGAGATGCACGCTGAAGTATTTTGAGGAAAAGTACCATAATGTCTGCAATTTACTCTTCAATAGTTCAGGGTGGGGGAAAATATATATATATATATACACACATATATACATATATATGTATATATATATACACATATTAGATATATGTATATTTATGTGTGTGTGTATATATATATATATACATACACACACAGAGAAAGAGAGAATGTTAACAATTGGTGAGTCTAGATGAAAATATATAGGGATTTATTATACTCTTTTGAAAATTTTTTATGTTTGAGATATTTTCAAAAGAACTTTTAAAGTAAAATAAAACAAAAATCACCTAGCCCATGGTTCCCAACCTTAGTCGCATGTCTGAATCCCCAGAGGAGCTTTACAAACTAAAGATTCCTGACACACTCCATTCGTACAAATCAAAATCACTGAGTTCTTCCTGGATAAAGTTGTCCAAGTTTCACAGAGGGTTGAACGCATTTCATCCACTGACCAGTGTCTGGGACCCACTGACCTGTTCTGTCTCCCTCATTTTACAAATGAAGAAACTGAGGCCCCAGAGGTTAAGGGACGTGCTGAAAGTCACATTGATAGGTGGTGGCAGACAGAAGACCAGAATCCAGCCGTCCTGACTCCCAGTTCAGTGCTCTTTGATCACAATTTATAAATGGTTGACTCTTGGTAGGACTGACTTTTCCTTTTAAATTTTGATCTTCAAAGGTTTTTCAACTTAAAATGCCACTGTGCTCTCCCCCAAAGCTTCTCGTGGAGCCCTGCCATGCAGCTGTGACCGTTCTCAGAGCTCGGGGCTAAATTGGAGACCTGGTCTTTGAAAACACAGACTCTGGCTTGTAATCATCCTTTTCAAGTCAAAAAGTCAAGTCTTTTCATGTTTGCTGGAGTTTATGGGTTTCAACCCTACAGCAAATAAAAGCAGTTGGAAGAAAGACTTGGGGGAAGCAGGTAAAGAGCCTTTGGTGATGGGGATAACTTCTGATGAAGTCTCAACCAGCTGTACTTAAGTATCACCTCTTCCCTCATCTCTAAAATGCAGAAGCAGTTCCATAAAACAAAGAACTCTTCCGGGTTTGCACGGGTACGATAGAGTGAGAGCTTTATGTCTTCCCTACCAAGCATCTCTCCTTAAAAGAAAAAAAGAAAAGGATAAATGATATCAGCTTATTCTTTTGAGTCCCTTTGCTGAGCCAGTTCCTACTGCAGTGAGGGAAGGCTTATAATCAGATTTGTGCAAGTATTTCTGTCCAGGCTTGCTGAGCTTTGTCAGCATAAAATGTTTATAAACTGCTAACATACAGTGTTTCTTTTTTTCAGTCAATTTGTATGGTTTCATTTAATTTCACTTTTCTCCACCTCTCGACCAAATATTTCATTCCCAGACAGAGAAAAGAAAAAGCTACTCACCTTGGAACCCCACTGTCTTCCCATCACATAAAAAATTGGGAGACCAGAGAACGCAGTTAACCTTAACGTAACGGAAAGAAGCAAACCCCACTTCCTGACAGTCTAAGAAGTATGGAATTCAAAATATTAGAAGATTTCTACCTAGCTAATGTCATTTGCACTTAACGTAACCTGCTACATAGGATTCTTAAACATTACCTGTGAGCGAGAAGCAAGTCCACCAGACCATCCCATTGCCTACTTACCCAGCACAACACCATCTAAGGTTCTGCTAGATGCCACCATGAAATTGGGATATTTACAGCATGGGAATGGGGCAATGCCATGACCGTAGTCAGTGATAATCTATATTTCCCAGAAAGTAGTATAAATCCCATCAAAACCCCTACTACTCATCCAGGTCAGAAGCCTGGTGCCATCTTTGATACCCTCTCCTATGCCACCAGCCTCAAAATATTGTCAAGTCTGGCTTTTCCTTTTCTCTGGGGTCTCTCCTCTCCTTTCTGTCTCCATTGCTTCGGTCCGTCTCTCAACGATCTTTGTCTCACACATTTTCAATTGCATTCTCATTCATCCCCAGGTCACTGATCGCTCAGTGTTCCATTCATCCTTCATGGTGCTACCAAGCTAGTTTCTCAAACATATAAAACTTATTATGTTGTCCACTACCTCAAAGGTATCTGTGCCTCCTGTGGCCTCCAGAATGCAGACAATCCACCTCTGTGCATGGCTTCTCCAGCTCCACCCCACCTGTCCAGCCACATAATCCTCTCCACCGCGTTACTGAAAGGGTTCCACACCCACACAAGAAGTCCCTCAGGTTGTCCTTCTATGCTTTGGGATTTCTGGTAACATGATGGACTGACATCACGTAAATGGGCTCACCTCTTACAATGAACACATGGAAGTTCTCAATAAAATAAAACACAAAAATTCAAATAAGAAGGAAGAGAAGGAGCAAGAGAAAGAGGAGGAGGAAAAAGAAGAAGAAGAAGAAGAAGAAGAGTAATATTTAGGTTGTCCAAACACTGAGTGATGGTAAAGCCAATACAATAAGCAGAGGACGGTGTCCCTGAGGGATTCAGCCCCAGATAAAAGCTCAAGAGGGTGGAGACTAAGGCTTAACATCTGCATACCTCTGGCCTTTGAAAAGAAAACCAGATCTAAAACCCTGAATAAACCTACCTGTCCCAAAGATCTGGCCCAACTATGACAATGACACTACCATTAGCCTAAAGAAAGCTGCACGGAGGCCTGTGTCACTGGGCCTGTCAGGGGCAGGGGGGTGCCAATCAGAAGCCAAACCCGCGGCTCATGCCAAAATGGGTTTGGGTTTAAATTTGCATTACCTGTGTTGTAAAGAAACTCCCAAATAAAAATTGGTCTACGCTTTTAAACCCAGAGCCCAGGCAGAAGCAAATGGAAATCTGTTCTGTGAGGACACTTCCACGGTCCAGTGCCCATGGACAGTTCCCAGAGCAAAACAACACCCACAGAAGATTTTACAATAAAAAATTACAAACCCATGAAAGAGCAATCCACCATGACCCAGAGAAAATGCAGCAAACAAGAGTAGTCTGCCAAAAACTAGAGATAGAACAATCTGATAAATATTGGAAGGAGGAGATACAGAGTTCAATCAGACCTCATGGGACGAGACTTAGAAACTAAAAACCATCAAAATGAAGGCAAAGTTGTCTCTCTGAGAAGTCATATGCTACCTTGGATTAACTCCTTACTTCCAGTTGGAAATATTCTTCCCTCGTATGCAATATGAAAGCCAGTATAATTTAGTATTTGTAAGATTGAATTCTGTAATTAAAAGTCCTGAGTTCATCCTGACTCTGCCATTTTACTGGCTAGATGACCTTAAACTTATCCTCATTTGCAAAAGTAGGGTGACAGTTTGTGTCCAGCAGGATGGATGGAGAGATTCAGTGAAAGCACCATAAAGCTCTCAGCCTAGGGCCGGGCAGAGGGCGGTACCAGCTCAGGGCTACTCATTACTATGCACGCTAACTACCTATCACACAGCATTACCTATCCTTACAACAACCACGTAGGAAGATGTTATTGCCTCCATGTTGCATACTAAGAGAGAGAGATCTCAAAGGTTAAGTCATTTGCCTGACATAACACTGCTAGTAGGTAGCAGAGCTAAGAGTATGAATCCAGGTGTCTTTGATTCCAAAATCTAGTACATGGTCAACCTCTACATGAATCAGCTAATCTGACTCGGGACCCCTAAATGGTCAAGTATATATTATCTGCTAACTTCAGGATTCCCCACTGATGCACAATTTCTCGATATCTTAATGTATGTTCATTTATTTATTGAACATACTTATTGTGCTTCTTATATGGGTCTAATCACTGTGAAGGTACAGGATCTACAGTAGAGAATAATGTTACTTGCAATCTGGTGAGATCATCAGACATTACCTAAGTAAGAACGGGTGTATGGCGGGGGGTGGGGGGAGGCGGGAAAGGGGGATGACTGAAACTATTAAAAAAAAAAGTATTGTGAAGAAAACCACAGGTGCGGTGAGAGTAACAAGTGGAGCTTTTGTTAGCTAGGGTTTTGTGGAAAGGCATCTGCTAGAAGATAACATTTAAGCTGAGACTAAAAGCATCCAAAGGAGCCAGCACGTGAGGAGTGAACGCAAGAGTGATGCATGAAGAAGGGCATCATAACTGACCTTGGCTACTGGCGGAATTGAAACAAGGTCACTGCGGCTGGAAGATGGAGAGCAAGTCGAGGAGAGGAGTGATGAGGAGGGGGTCGGATTCTGGGAGCTGATCATGGTGGGGGGGTCAGTCATGTTGTGGGGCTGTTTTCAAATGCAATGGGAAACCACTGAAGTGTTTTTAAGTAGAAGAATTACGTGATCTGATAATACTTTTAAAACATCTAAGTCTAACTGGAGAACGGACTTAGACAGAAGCTGCAAATGAAAATACCAAGGAGGAGGCCATGATGCTATGTTGGCAGGGACAGGCCGGTAGCAGAGCAGGGACCAGATCTGAGGTGTATTTTTGAGAGAATGAGTGACATTGCCGATGGATTGGAGAGATTCTAACAGGCTCGCCCATTCAAGATTAGGCATTATACATCTGGAACCGCTGCTTAGTCGATGGATTGGCCCCCTCTGGGCTCTGAGTCTGTTCCCAACCAGCCTGCTACAATCAGGGATGGGCGCCAGGACAAAAGTGCGGTGAACCAATGCAGAGGCTGTGGATGAGGCAGTAATTTCAATTAAACTAAATTACTCAGGACTAAAACCAACAACATATGAAACTGAACAGCTGCTTTTTTCCTCCCTCATTTCTTGTTTCTTCTCTTTCCATCTCCCTGTTCTTCTTTCTACCATATAACTAGAATTTCCTTTTTTACTCACTGTCAGACTTTACCATTCAGAGACGACCAAAACAAAAGGAAAAAATGGTACAAAGAGAAAATCAGCAGTTCTGTTCAATAATAGCCAATTGTTTCCCTGACAGCATCCAGACAAATAGTCTAAATCAGAAATGCATTTGTGACCCTCATTTTGGAAGGGCTGCTCTAATCTTAGTGACTGGAATTGAACTTCAAAAATGGGTGTTGAGGTCCTTGGGGGCCCCTCAATCTGCTGTTTCAACACCCCAGTGACTGAACTGCTACCATCCTTTTTCATTCGCTTAATAAAAATAACAAGAAAAACCATAATAGCCAAATTTTTCTTTCAAATGCCAAAGTAGAGAGCAATCGTTCCCAAACTCCAAGGCAGTAAAAAGGCTACTTTGAACAATGCTTTACTTTTACCTCATTTATTTGTCCATTTTTAGCCCCCGATTAGACATATACCTACAGAAAGGAAGACAACCCCCCGAGCTAGAGTGGTTTACAGTTGCAAAGCAGATTAAGCGAAGAACTATGTATAATCATCACAGAATCCGTGTGCTCGTCCTCCTCCTCTCATGCCTTTGTGTCAAAAGGTAGCCTAGATTCAAAATGGAAAAAATCACAGCATGCCTGGAGCTGGGTTCTAGGAGCCCCTTTGAATGAAACAGCAGACCATGAAGCAGCCCTCCTTGGATAAAATAAAATTGAGGTAAAAACCAACTGAAATGCTATGGGAACTAAAAGGTATTATCTACAGGTTTTACACTGATTGCTTTTCAGATTTTTGCTAGATGAAATTTTCAGAAATATGTAAATTTCTCCATTCTCCACACATGCACATAAGAACTCATACAGGCATGAATACAGCATTCAGATATTTTGTAAAAAGACTCAAAATATATTTCTGTAAATATTCTCCCTCAGGAATAATTCATACAACTGAGTCTGAATGACTTATATGATTAGACAACTAAATTCTTCAACTAAAAACGTTTATATACTTATCCTCCGAATAATATTTTAATGGGCATATTTTTTGATTAGTAAAATGTTTCAATGAGCAATATATATACTTCTTTCAAAGGCAGAGATTCTCACAGATACACAATATGGACTTAAATTTATTGTATTCTAATGTCAATTTAATATGTACACATGACAGTTAAATATAAATAAAATGTACAAATATATACATACTGTTCTTACACAATATAAAAACGACATGAATTTCAAATGACATTGTTTTGCTGAAACTAAATAGCAGGTTTAATGAAAAAGGTCTATTTTAGGTCTAGTTCCCATTTACTGCATCTATCATTTAACTTCAATGACAATATGTGAAGAATGACTTTCACATATGTATGTTTTCCCAAAAAGTTATTAATGACCACACATCTTTGTATCCTATTTTAGGATAAACAGATTGCCCATGTACACAAATCAGCAAATAAGAAAAGGGGTTTCTTTATGATTCTATAAAGCTATCCTATTTCCTTGAACATAAGATTAGACTTTTGGCATTATTAAAATCTGAATTGAAATTGGTATCTGGACCAATTATGGCAGGAAACAGGAAAAGAAGTCCCCCATATATACTATTGTACTTCTAATTAATTGTTGCAGACTGGTGTGAACAAAAGTATGACACATAGAGTACATTCACCTCCAAATCACACCGCTAATTTCTATGGTACAGATGGTTTTGAATTTTGTATACCTATACCAAAACATGGCACAGTGTAACTATTTGTTCACAGCTTTTCTGTAGTCGTACAACTGTGAAAACCATTTATACGGTGTGCTAAGATGCTATTTAGACTTTACATGGTATGAAACAATCATGAATCTATATAGGAGTACAAAAAGCATATAAAATGCAGTTCATCAAAAATGTTTATACCAATTTTTAGGTTATAATCCAAATAAAACACTGCATTTAAAATATCTCCTACATAACTCAGATCCCTAAGAATCCACTCAGACACACACCCCAGTTTGATAAACATTAGACTTTTAGAAGAACAATAGTCAGCATTTTTCACTCCTTCACACATAAGCACGACGTTTAAAGGAATATTCTAGGGTTTGCTCAATTCTGGGTGCCTATTTATAATGCCACGCATTTCTCTTTCATTCAGAAAAGTATATTAGAATGCAGTCACATGAATTCATAGAGAGAACCGAGAATATAATTAAACTCATTTACAAAGTAAGGTATTTGCTAAGTTAAATATTTAAACCATAATTAATAACCAATTATTTACAGTACATTTTAGAATACTGGAAATGTAATTGATTTCACTACAGTCACAATCAAAACTCAAACAAAATTTATCAGAATCCTGGAGGGAAAGAGGTGATTCGCCATTAATTAGGATATAAATTTATTTCAGATTCACTCATCATTTAAATATCAGAGATAATTTGAGATGAAAAATATATATTCATTGCATTGTTTCATATTCTTCATGCCATTGAAAGGTATAAGCTATTTGGTTTACTTCACAGTTCATTTCGTCTCCTTACGATGAATTTCCAATACCTTTTTAGATATGTTTTTCAAAAAAGTCCACATACGAACACATAACTCAGTTCTAAATGGGCTAACTAATGTTAAACTTACAAGTTAGATGTCAGGTAACACATACCAAATGAATTATTTATCTTAATTAACAAAAATGTTTAATTAATAGAAATCTTTTTAATGTTTTGGTTTTACTTCTGGCCAATTTGCACCCTTAAGAATTATTCTCATAATTAGATTCAGTTTAGAGGCAGTTATAAGAGTTAAGAACACAAGGGTTAGAGTTGGAGAGATGTAAGTTCAAATTCTGACTCAGCTGTGTGACCTTGAACTAGTTACTAACTTCTCTGTGCCTCAGTTCCTCCTTTATAAAAAGAGCATCATGATATTTAATCACACTATGTGAGGGTTCTTATAAGAATTAAATGAGCTAATACAATATAAATCACTTCATTACTGGCACACAATGCTCAGTAAATGAGACCACTCACTGTATAATTATTCAAATTTAGTTTAAATGACACCGCCACTATATTAACCTCTACCTCACCATTTGATGAAAAGTCTAAAGCCACATGGTTTTCCTCACTCTAAAATGGCTACCATATAATCATGTCTCCTGCGTGTATGTCTATTATTTAGTCTGAATTTTTACTTAATATCAAAAATATCTGGCTAATATTAACACTAATTTTTAACAATTAATTTCTGCATCTCAAACTTTTGCTTAAAAATCAAGTAAAATTTTCCACATTGCAATCTTTAAAAGTAACAATTGAGGGTCAATAATTATTAGCACATTGAGACCTAGTATTGGTTAAAAAAATAAAACTCATTTGTAAGATTAGAACCAGTATAAATATCCACATTTTGTTAATGAGAATACTGAAATCCTTGGCCGAGAATCACACAAATAGAAAGTAGCGAAATTTTAATAAAACCCTAAATCAGCCTAATTCCAAAGTACAAGGTCTTCCCATCCTCCCTTGAAGTTTCTAGACATCAGAGGAACAACACGCCCTAGAATGAGCCCTGATTGCTTCAGCAAGGTGGCAGAGGATCCAAGTCCCCATGCTCCCTCTGCCAGACATTAGCTGTGTGACCACAGAAGCATTATTTTATGTCACTGTGTCTCTGTTTCTTCGTCTGTCAATCAGAGCTCACACAGTATCTCATAGAATTGTGGACAGGATTAAATGAAGTGAGGCATATACAGCACAAAGCTTAAAACAGTGCCTAGCATTACCATAAGCACTCAGGAACTATTTATTACATTAATATTGTGTTGTTTTCATTACCGCTATTATGATTCTTTGTAGGGCCAATACGATAATGGAACTGTAGTATTCTAAAAGGTTACTAAATAATTAGGTTATTTGCCGGAGGTTTAAAAACACTAGTGGCTGAGAGAACGGCCTTCCTGAAAAGTCTCCTGCAGCACCCCAAGGATGTCTCCGATTTCCTCACGATGCACAATCACCAATAGCACAAAGGGCACCACTGTTCTCGGAACCATGTGTTCTTGAGTCAAGTAGAATTGAGAACTGGTCCCTCGTTCTCAGCAGGAGGTTTGGGGACACAGTCTCTGGAGTGAAGACTGGTCCTTCTTCAGGAAAGCTACATTCTGCCAAGTGTTCAGAACTGGAGAGAGGGTCACAGCAAAAGAAGGAGGGGACGTCCACCTATAGAGCTTGAGCAACCATTGCGGATGACAGTTGGCAATCCTGCGTCATCCCCACGTCTAGCCAGAATTGTCACCAAGGCCTCCTGCCAGGGAATCCCAGAGAGCCCATAGGGAGGATCAATACAGTTTCTCTTTGTGAAATCCTCCAAGCATATCATTAAGACTCCAGAGGAGAGATTCAAACTAAAGGTATTTATTTTCTTTAAGGAGTTTCAGTGGGATATGCCTGAGTACCAAGCATGAAGGGCTACATTTATAATTTTGTGACTTGTGGAACATGAGTGTTATTCAGAGGATGGCCATGAGTGTGGATGAAAAACTAAGATGAGTTTTTCTATCCAGAGGTTATTTAATTCCTTGAACGACTCCCCTCCGCTCCCAGCTTTATAAAGTCTCAAATTAGAGAGTCTGAAAACAGAAGCTTCTATTCTCAGCAAAAATTCCTATTCATGTTATGTCCAATTTCTCATACCTGAGTTAGTTATACATAATGTTTTAATTCTGACTTGTAAAAGTATTTTACAAGACACACTCTTCATATTTGTATCGTGTGTAATGTAATTATAGACTACAGGGAAACTCCTGGGGACATCAGGGAGGGAATGTTGCCTTAATCCTGCTGTTCCGTCGCAGCACAACATCACCATGGGTCTGTCTGCCACAGCCCCTTGTTTCATTTCACCCCCTTAATCCTAACACCCACTCACGTTCCTCTCTCTCCCCTTAGCCGACAATTGTAATGTGTTTGATGTCTTTCTCTTTGCATCTACTCTTGCAACATGCACATTGTTGTTTTTCTGCATGTATTTTATTCTGTAAAACAGTGTATATTTCAGTCTGGCGATTTCCTTTTTGACCAAGCCATATGTTTCTAAGATTAACCTAAGTTAAGAACATCTAATTCTTTGATTCTGACTTCCTCTTAGAACGTGCTCTGTGTATATTTCCACCCCATCTTCCCTGCTCCTTCTCCCCATGAAGGACCCTCCCTGCCACAGCTACGAACATCCTCAGACGTGTGCACTCCGGGGTAGGTGGCCATTGTCCAGGTGAATAGGGCTGTTACTGGACCTGCTCAGGAAAACGGGTTCTGTGGTCACCCTACTATCTATGGGCCTATCTGGGACCCTTTGGTTTGTAAGCCAAGGACCCATGTTCAAATGTTCTGACCTAACTACTACCAGATCGCTCACCAAAATGCAATACTAGCCTATGTTCCCATCAGCCCAGACACGGTTTCCATTTTTATATAATTTTCATTATACTATCTGCTTCATATATGTTACGATGTCTATCAATTTATAAAAAGCTCTTTTAAAGCCAGCTCAAGCAAAACTAAGCCAGTTACCCAAACAGTTTCAAAGTCATAAAGAATGGAGCCGTCCTCAGACAGGAGCCGTATACAGCCAGGAGTCAAAAGCATTCTCAGAGCCACATATCCCTTCCTCTGCACAAAGGATATTCTCTGCACACGGGCGTATTGGTAAAATCTCATATATCATCATTTCCAAATCTTCTCTTCCACAAAGATACACTTGATTACATTCACATTTGGGATTACTAAGATTATTTGTCTAGGATTCATGACATGTGCCCACAAGCTGTAAAATCACCTCTTTATCTCCCACGGAACGTCCCCCAACACTGTGTTAGAAGTCTAGTTCTGAGAACCATCGCAATTTATTCAGTATATAAATAGACCATGCATAAGCCATCTTACGTAAGGAAATCTTCCAAACTGCTGAAGCTTCTTCCTTCAAGTGCCCAGGTGTCACCTTAATTCTAACCGTCCTTCCACGTGTGATTCAAAGCACAGGAAGAACAGACACAGGTGCTGTCGAGAACCTTCCTGCACAGCCCACCAACCCCCACCTCTCCATTTTTATGGCTCCCTGGATAAAGATTTTGTTTTCTACTTTGTTGCATGAAATCTATGAAACATAGGACTTTTTATACACAAATCAAAGACAAGATATTATGAGATTGTCAGGCAATCTGGAATCACTGGAAAGGTATGACTTACTCATTGAAGCTATTATACACCATGATCATCAGAAAAGAAGTGAAGGTTCAGCGTGTAAGTATAAAAGTGTCTCTCCATGCCCCGAACGTTTGGCATATGGCAGGTTATGATGTGAGAGGAAGTAGCACCGGAGAACGTCAGAGATGTCGAAATATTAGGATGCGTGGCATTTTGGTGAATGTTTCCTCCTCTGAGACAGGCCTGGCACATGACAGATTATGTTCACTCGGTACACCAGCTATCAAGAGGGCAATGAATCTCTGAAGAGTCTGTGAGCCAGCCCGGCCTGTGTCTTCTCTGTGCTACGCAGAACCTTATAGGCCCACAGCTACTGCTATAAGAGGGTCCAAGTATGAAAAATAGGTATGATATTTGGCAACAGCAGAAAAGACAAAAACAAATTGCTCCTGCTTTTGTAACCATAAAAACACATCAAATTTTGATTTTTTTAATATTTCCAAGTAATGAGTGTTACACTCTCACTCCACACTTCCCCCCCACACCCCTACCGCCACTTCATTCTTCTTATTTTCCCTTTCAATGAGCCCCAATTACGACGCCACCTTTTAAGAGCAGCAACTTGTCCAACTGTGGACATACATGGTCAATAGTAGAAAATAAGGCCTTTGTGAATGGAGGAGGTTAACCATTTCCATTTCTAGTTGCTCACTGCTAATATAGAAAGAGTACTGATTTTTCATTTTGGAACCAACTGCTTCACTAAATTTTCTAGCAGTTTTTACTTTGGCTTTCCTTTATTTCATTTTCTTATTGCTATACTATTTATACTTTGTTTTTGGTTTCTGTTTATTTGTGTTTCCACAGAGTTCCTCAATCTGTCTAGATCTATTATATTACTTGTCCAAAAAGATTTCTTTTCTAATTTACACCATTTTTTTAACATTGTTATTTTTTTCTACATTTGCAAGCCTCTCCAAAATGCTGTTAAATAAGATGACGATGGCAGCAACCCCTGTTACTTCTTCATTCGATTGAAATTATTTTAGTGGTTCCACATTTAAATTTATGTTTACTTGGGGGTTTTAGCTAATATAGCTTAATCCTATGTAAGTAATAACCCTTCATTACTTGTTCAGAAATGGCTACTGACTTTCCAAATGCCCTTTCAGCATCTATCCAAATGTGAGTGGGGTGCCTGAGCCTGGGCTGTGGAGACCCAACTGTACAAATCCCTTCCCAGCTCCATTCATTTGTATCATGTCGGCTAACGGTTGAACTGGTTTAAAATGGCCACAGTGGAAGTATTTGCACCATGAAAATCAGCAAACACAACAAATCGGTGGGTTCTTTTCTTTTCTTTTGAAATTTGGTTGTTAAACATTCACCACACACCACTGGATGTAATCAGATAGTCTTCCTTTTTTCATTTAATTAACATAATCCATTCATTCAACAGATATTGATCAGATACCTATGACAGGTCTTATTCTAGGTGGTCGGGATACAGCGGTGAAGAACACATGCAAAATTCTTTCCCTCGTTCAGCTCAACATCTCGTAGAGTTTATATTCTGTGAGGTGATCATGTTGATTGAATATCAGGTAATCTATCTGTTTTCATTATGGAATAAACTATAATTGATCAGAGGGTGTATTATTTTGATACACTGAATTGAATTTGCTTATTTAGAATGTTTGCATCTATATCAGTGATAACAGTCTTTAGTTGGGGGATTATATTTGTATCATCTTGATCAGGTTTTGCTATTAATGTTCATCTGTCTACATAAAATTAATTGAGGAACTTTCAGTCTAATTCTGAGCTCTGGAATAGTTTAAATAACATTGGAATCATCTGTTCTTTAAAGGTTGACTAGAAACTCAGCTGTGAAACCATCTGGCCTGGGTGCCTGTTTTAATAGTACATTTTTAATTGCCCTTCCAATCCCTTCTATAGCAATGCATCTATTCAAATTTCTTATTCCTTGGCATAACATACCTTTTGATTGAAAATATTATTTTTGTCTAGATTTTCAAAGGTATTACCAAAGAGCTTCACTAAGTATTATTTTATAATTTTTAAAGCCCTATCCACATCTGTGCTTTTACCACTCAGTATTTTCTCTTTCATCAGGCTTGTGGAAGATTTTATCTATTTTGTTAGTCTTTACAAAGAATGAGTCTTTGGATTTATTCAGCTCTTTTTGTTGCTGTTTATGCATCAATTTCAGCTTCTATCATTATGTTTCTTCCTAATACCTTTTGGTTAATTTCATTGCTCCTTTTCCTAATTTCTAAAGCTATGTATCAAGTTCCTTTATTTTTTTTAGTGTTCTTTAATAATAATGGCATCAGTGTTATATGTTTTCCTCTTAACATAGCTTTAACTGCAAACACAGATTTTTATATGAAATGATATTTTTGTTTATTTCACGATGCTTTATCATATCAAGCTTAATATTTTAGATTCAGATGCATTATGGGAATATTTATCAATTTTCAAGTAGTTGATACTTTTCGGTCATCTTACTTTCAAAATTATCATCAAAATATTCGCTCTCCATTTTCTTGCCTTTGGATTTCTCTGAGTTTTCTTTGTGGTCAAGTACACAAACAATTTTTACAAATATTCCATGAAGATAAAAATGTAGATATTCCATATGGAGATTTAAAGTGTGAGAGTGTTATGGGTTGAATTTTTGTCCCCCTAAAATACATAGTTTACAGCCCTCAGCCCCAAGTTGACTGTATTTGGAGATAAGGCCTTTAAGAAGGTCATTAAGGTTAAACGAGGCAGTAAGACTGGGACCCTAATCCAACAGAACTAGTGTCCTTCTAAGAAAAGAGACCGAGAGCGCACATGAACAGAAACAAGAAAGGGCCCTGCCCTCATGGAGAAACAAAATAGATAAATGAAATGCATCATGTGTCAGAGTGATATATGACCCTGAGGAAATAAAGTAGGGAAGTGGATTAAGCAATTCAGGGTAATGCGTAGACTGCAATTTTACAAAGAAATCTTCATTTCAAAGAAAAGATTTCAAAGAAATCTTCATTAAGAAAGAAGAGCAAAAATCTATATGAAGTGAAAGCCTTTCCCTAGGCTCCTTAATGGTGACATCTTACACAACTGCAATACATTCTCAAAACCAGGACATTTACATTGGAACAACACTGTTAACTAGACTGCAGAACTTATGCAGTTTTCATTAGTGTTTAAATACTTTCGTGTGTGTGTTTGTGTGTGTGTGTTTCTATGCCATTTGATCCCATGTACGACTTGTGTAACCACAACCACCATCAGCGTACACATCTGTTCCATCACCACAGAACTCATTCGTTCTACTCCTTTATATTTGCACCTACTCCCTCTCAACCCCATTTCTCCTGGGAACCATGGTTCTCTATCTCTCTCGTTTTATCATCTCAAGAATGTTATATAAATGCAATCATAAATATGGTATGTATCCCTTTGGGATTGACCTTTTTTTCTCTAAGCATAATGCCCTTCAGACCCACCTAAGCTGCTCTGTGTATTAATAGTTTGTTCCCTTCCATTGCTGAGCAGTATTACGTTGTATGGATGTACCAGTGTCTGTTTATTCACCCACTGAGGGACATTTGGGTTGCTTCCAGTTACAAATAATGCTATTGGAAATGTGCATGTACAGGTTTTTGAATGAAATAGATTTTTATTTCTCCGGAATAAATGCCAAAAATGTACAATTCGTGGGGCTTATGCTAAGAAGTCACAAGATTATTTTCCAGAGCGGCTGCATCAAATTATATTCCCACCAGTAATGTCTGGCTGATCCAGTGTCTCCATATCCTAGCCAGCATTTGATATTGTCACTGTTCTGAATTTTAGCTGTTTTAATAGGTATGTGCTGAGATGTTATTGTGGTTTTAATTAGCATTTCCTTAACAGGTAATGATGTTGAACAACTTTTCATATGTCTGTTTATTTGCCTTCCATAGTTTCTCTTTGGTGAAAGGTCTGTTCGTGTCTATTGCCCGTTTTCTAATTGGATGGTTTGTTTCTTTACTGTTGAGTTTCTAGAGTTCTTTATATATTTCAGATACAAGCTCTTTGTCTGAAATATGGTTTGCAAATATTTTCTCCCAGTACTTTTATTATTAATCCCTAAAATAAGTGTTTCAAAGAATAGCTAAGTGCTCACAAATTCAAATTAGTTTAAACAAAAATGCTGAAATTTGGAGACATTTTAAGAGACTATTAATAACAGTCATTGCCCAACTCTTTCTGAAACAGGAGAAATTACTACATTTTAGGTAGCAGATGTATGAAGGTTGTTGAGAGCCAGCAGGGAAAAGTTACATTTCAGTGTACTTCCAGCAGATTGATTAATTTTCATTGCCTTAAATTAAATTGAAGACAGAAGGATAAGAAGACGGCAGTGATTTACTAAGAAGTTTATAAAGCATATGCCAATATAATTATTTTTTAATCCAACAAGAAAATAGGTGTCAATAAAGAAGTCATTAATAAGCTAAAGGGACTTATTTTCAGTGTATTGAAATTGGAGGAGAAGCTTATTTAAAGATTAAAAAAGACGTGGAGGAATACATTTCAGAAAGATTAAAGGGTACTGTTAATGAACTAAGTATTTGTTTGCCTCTAAATAAGAGAAAGGTCTAAAAAAAAATTTAGGAAAAAGAAAAGCATTTTATTAACAAACAGAAAATTAAGCATGAAGTATATTAACTAAATATCAAAAGCAATTATATTATTAAATTTTTATAAAACTGATGAGAAAAAGCAAGTCATCTTAATTGGGGTGAGAAATGGATATTTGCTTACTACCTGAGAAACCAAAATAACCCTCTAGGGTAGTGACAAAAATAAAACACTTTAGTAATTAAAATAAAGTTAAAATTATAATTAATGGATTTGGTTCTGTATATATGCAGATAAAATAGTAACATAATTAAGCATAACGATGAAAAAGGAATAGAGTGTTATTGGTAAGACCTTGTTTCACATTATCAAATTCTAGAGAAACACTAGGCAATGAAGATAATGATTTTTAACAAATGCCCTCACCTTGTATTAATGAGAGTATTAATATAGTTTTTTAAATTGTATTAAAACCATCTGGTAACTTGTCTAAACTGGACTCCTCCGAAAAGTACAAATTCTGAAAAATCCCCTTTCAGATGAGAATTCCTCTGTAAAAAAACAGTCTTACAGAATGACTCCAATGTTTAGGGAAACCCTGAACTGCAAAAATTGAACTAATTTCTTACCTCTTAAAAGAAAAAGGCTACTCTGTTACAGTCTAACAACAAGGAAACGCTGCACGACTCTTTAGGTCTGCCGCTGGATTCGGAAACAATGCTAGAACTTCATCAAAATCCCTCATTTGAGAATTGAAGTTGGAAAAAAAAAAAAAAAGAAAGAAAAAGAACGAAAGAGAAAGAAAGAAAGAAAGAAAGAAAGAAAGAAAGAAAGAAAGAAAGAAAGAAAGAAAGAAAGAAAGAAAGAAAGAGAGAGAAAGAGAAAGTATCAATACCTTAACCCCAAATTTTTATCTTATTGCTCAGAACCATTCTCCCTTCTTAGCAGCACATGTCTACCAATAAGACATACTATTCTGTCACTCACCTAGGTTTGAAAACCTTAATCTTTCTCCCACTTTATTATGTCAGGCAGCCATGTGTTCCTATCAGAACGTACATACGGGAAAGGGTTTGTTTTACTACCTAGGCCTGGATACCAGGATTTTTAAAGCCTTAATAAGCAGAAGCTAGAAAAACTGTCACTTCAAAGCCTCCAGGTCTTTTTAAGCCACGTGAGGGGTGGCAGCAGAAATGCCCCTGCGGAACACAATTTCTTGGGGGGAAGTCCATGAATGGGTCGTTTAATTACACAAATGTACAGGACTGATCCACTGATCCTGAGGGAAACTCTTGAAGTCATCATCGGCCTGCTTCATGTTTAGAAAAGATGTTTTAGACAAGTTGAGTCTGCTGGTTAGGAATGCCTAAGCGCTGCCCTTGTTTAGGGAGAAGAGAGGAAGGTATGGGGCCAGAGAATGTATTTGTTCTGGCTCCGTGTGACGGATGCAGTACACTGTTTCTTATTATTCCTTGTTACTGTGGAGGGGGTTATGTCTGTTTTGTGGTGTTGTGGTTTCACTGCCTTTTACGGTAAGTAGAGATCCAACATTGAAAAAATTGCCAGAAAAACTTGCAGACTTTGTCTTCAATTCACATAGGAGGAGAGATTGTAAACAAGGGCTGGACTGGACTGTGATTGGCTCTTGCACTGAAGTTTTTCAAAAGACAATGAATGAAGCCAGAAGGCACAGATGCTGGCCTGCTGGGCACTGTCCTACAGGAGCCTGCGTGGTTTGCCCTGAAGAGAGAGGACATTCCCAAATCCAAGGATGTTGGATTGGTGGTGGTCGTCCTCTCTCTGAGCTGCCTGGTAATTGGGCTTAGGCTCCAGAGTGGCTTTCTCAAGTCGCCTGGAAGGAAGCAGGGGTGGTGTCAGGTGCGGAGTTCAGGCCAGAGGCCAAACTGGGGCTATGAGATGTGAAAGATCTGGCAAGTCTCACAACTGGATATAAAGTACTTCCCATGGTGTCTCCCTCCATTATCCCTGAAGTGTCAGGAAAGTCTTAATAGAATATATGGTTTGGTGTCAACTCTGTGTAGGGAATTAAAGTCCTAACCTAATTAGGAATGATGAGATAAAAGGCAAAGCAGGGCCAGAAGAGTGAAGCCGTTGTCCAGGCTGTAAGAGTCATTTGGAGCTTCCAGAGGTAACAGACAGAGGTCTTGGCAGGGCTGTTTGACAAGGAGCCTGGAGCAGAAGAGCTGGGGAGATGCACCACCAAGCAGACAGAAGACAGGACTCCCAGAAGAAAAAACAAGGAGGGAAGTGAGAGGCCTAACGTCCTACAAATCAAAACAATTGTGAATCAACATCAATTAGTATTTATGCTTAAATAGAAAATTCAGACGCTACGACCTGAAAATGTAAATACCCAGAGAATGTCTTTTGACTTCGTCCCTGTCCACTCTAGTCCCAGCACACTCGTCCCTCTGTCCAGGTCCTCACGGCCGATTCCTGCAACAACCTCCTAACGGGAATTCAGAGCCCCAGTCACTGTCCCTGTCGTAGAGCCGGAGCACAGCCATGAAGTTCAATCTTCACAAAACACTGACTTCATCAGACGGCTGTTCCACCCACACACATCATATGCAATGGCACAAAACTCCACATCCTGGATCAGCACTAATGACAAGGGGACAAGAGGCAGGAAAACACAGACCTTAAAGAACATGAAGGAATTAACCACAAATCGGGGCTGAGACCCTCACATGAGTCGAGGGACGAGGAATAGATTTCACACATGTCGGTCCAGTGACACCAGAGTTCCCATTGGTGAGGGCTGGGACGCCTATGGAGGCAGTACTAAAGCCCGCCAGGTGAGCCCAGGAGATGAGAGCTGCCTCAGCTGAGAACTGGAGGCCACAGCGCCCTACACCCCCAATATAGGATGCAGCAGAAACAGAGCCTAGGAATCCTGAAAACAGACCATATAAGGGGTCCATTTAACTCGAACCCAAGGGGGATTCAGGAGAACTTCCTGGAGGAGGTAACACCCAAGCTGAGATACCAAGATTAAGTAGTTGCTAGCCTAGTGAAAAAGGGGCATTAGCTTCATATGGCTACTGTGGCAATTTACCACAAGTATGGTAGCTTAAATGAACAAATATAGAAACGTATTACTCCTGAAGCCTGGAAGTCAAAATCAGTATCACTGGGTGGAAGTTGGCAGAGGCTGAAACAAGGAGAAATTCCTCTGGAGGCTGTGAGGGGAAGCCGTTCCTTGCCTCTTTCAGCTCCTGGGTGCTGCCAGCTTGCCTTAGCTTCCTGCCACACACTCTGAACTCTTCTTCTGCCTCTACCACCTTCTCCTCAGTCGGTCAAACATCCCTCCGCCTCCCTCAGAAACGGACACATCGGACTGTATTTAGGATCCACCCAGATAATTCAGGAAAATCTTCCCACTTCAAGATCCTTAATTTCATCACAAATCCAAAGATCCTTTACTTCTGTTGTGCCATAGGAGGTAACATTCCCAGATTCGGGGATCAGAACATGCATGTCTTTGGGGGGGGCTCACTTTTCAACCCCCCACAGAGGGGTGGGGAAGAGCATTGTAGGCAGAATCCGAGACACCTGCAAGAGCTCAGCGATGTGAGAGGTGCAGTCGGGAGAGCAGGAATTTAGTATGGCTCAGATGCAGGTGTTGGTGCAAGTTGGGAGGAGAGAGAAAGCTGGAAGGAGTAGGAATGTCCACAATGTAGGGCTTTGTGGCTTATTCTCTTGCGGTTTAAAGAACTTCATAAGAGAGCCTGTGTGCTCCTGAGAAGATCCCTGGGTATCACCGAGTATTAGAAACTGCTCCGGGACCTCAAAGCTGGAAAAGGGACCTTGTGAGGACTGAGCACCCAAAAAAACAGACAGATCTCTTCTGCGGGGAACCATGTGCCCACCAGCTAACGGGGTCCTTTGGGGGGGCTTAGAGATGGCCATTAAATGTTAAAACTCCAGCTGCTTCTTCTCAGAGCCCCTCAGCCATGCCTCTGAAATGTCTCACGTTGGAATTTGCAGTCGGGATAAATCAGCTTATGTGAGCTTTTTCCTCTGGGATTCCTTGTTTACAAAGAAGCATAACGACTGCTGGAGAAATACCTCTCCCAGGAGCGCCTTCATTCTGTCTAGCACACACACGTTCACCCAAATTTTCCCTTTTTCTGGTCAAGGATCAGTGACTGAAAGAGGGCCCCTTATTTATCTCCTCTTTATCCTTAATAACTTGGGTTTCTTCAGATGAGAAAGAAGAGAAGTGAGTGTTCAGAAGGAGAGTGGAGGGACAGAGAGAAACCGAGACAAAAAGAGAAAGGGGAGACTCCATGAGCAAGTTAGTAAGGTGGCTAATTTCC
Organism: Rhinolophus sinicus; assembly: GCF_057876585.1. Lineage (NCBI taxonomy): Eukaryota > Metazoa > Chordata > Mammalia > Chiroptera > Rhinolophidae > Rhinolophus > Rhinolophus sinicus. Next base: position 119,669,499 of record NC_142515.1, on the reverse strand, counting down.
CAAGCGTCTACTACGCCCAGACACTATTCTGGGTGTGCAGAGACTAGCAGTAAACAAGGCACAAGGAACTCACACTGCAGAAGCTGTGCAAAGCCATTCTCGGGCTCCTGCTGCACACTTGGCACGTACTGAGCTCTTTGTGTGTTACCTTCCTTGGCTCCAAAGGAAAGGGATGAAACAAGAGGTTGGAGCTAGCGATGAGGCTGCCCTCAAGACCGAGACAGAGGTCGAAATGGAGAAGGTTTATTGGATTCCGCCTTGCCTACAGAACCCGATTTTCTACACTTACTCTCTTCAGACTACACTCTCGAATCAGATGGGTTTCCAGAAACCTCAGCCAAGTAAAGCGAAAGCGTTCCACGGATAAGTAAAGGAAAATGTGCCTAAGTTTGACCAACACTTTGGACCATGTTAAAGGGATATGAACTTGGCTGGAGACACCCAGTTATTTATAAAGCACGTGCTGCCATTGCAGGTGGCTGGGCCGGGTGATCTGTCACGCTCCCTTTATTTTGTGATTTTTAAATTTTGCCCTAGTACCTATCACAAGGGTTAACAAGTGAACCATTATTAAGTGGGAGAAAAGAGGCTAGACAAAAAATTTTGAATGAACTTTATAACATAAAATCAATTAAATAATATGAATGGGGGGGTTACATTTCTAACTTGAGGAAACCTAAACAGCTAGGATATCTTTCAGTGTTGGTGCTTGAGGTGATTTCCTAGAACCAAAATACCATAAAGGGCCTGAGAGGCCATCAAAGGCGCCCCCTCATTTTGTAGACAAGGCCTGAGGAGGCAACATGGCATTTCCAAGTCTTCTGACCTCTTGTCCAAAGGTCTTTAGTCAAACCACAGTTCAAATCATTTTACTACAGATCACAACTCAATTAAGGAGCTTCTAAATTCTGGTCCCAGTAAAAGTTTAAATAGATATATTTAACACTTTTGCCATACTAACATACATGATTTATGATTACAATTTTATACATAAATTCATACAAATATAATGATTATCTATAGAGACGAGTTCTCCTAACTCCTAAGCTATACAAAGAAGCTATTTAACTCTTTTACAATAAGAACATAACACAAAAGTGAATTATAACCTCAGTGGTACATTATGTTATATCTTACTTAAATAATTTCCAAGGAGATCTAACTTAATTCTGGGGTTTGGCTCCTATCCGACTTCCCCCTGGGGTTGTGAAGAATAATCCGGCAATGTAATATCCTAGCTAGAAACTTATATTCATCTGCATAAACATCAGGAAAGATTTTTATTTGAGGCACGACAGGACTCAATTATTTTTTTTCTAGGCTCCTTTGTTTTGAATAGGAATATGAGAGTTTCAGTCACGAAATATTTTTGTGGGTTTCGAGAATAGGAGGAAAACATCAAGACATTGTCTGACCTACATGGAGAGTGAAAAAAGCATAAACATGCCTGGTGAGAAATCTAGTCAGTCAGTCAATGGCTGGTTGTTTTCCAGGACAGTAAACAATTATCTCCACTTACACATTACTGAGTCAATCCAACAGCTGGCTGTTTGAGATTTGAATAGATTAACTTTAGACTTTCTTCCTGCTGTCAAGCAAACAATATTCCAACCATTCCATAAAAAAATGTCAAGAATGTCAACCTTCCAGAATGCGATTAGAGAGATTTTTTTTCCACCTCTCCAGTAGCCTCTGTCAAATGACGAAACTAAAACAATTTAGTAACGAGTCTGATGTACCTTATTCCAGGGAAAGCAGTCCATGGAGGGGGAGAACAGTGCCTCGCCAGCAGTGGGGCATTCCTCCTGGGGGAGTTTGGGCGAGAGTGAAATTTTGAGCCTCAGAAGAGGCAGCGTGAAACTGGGCGTGACTCACTGGGGTTGCCCCTCTGACTTATTTAGAAAGATCTTATGCTAAGTGAAGTAAGTCAGACAGAGAAAGACAAATACCATATGATCTCACTTATATGTGGAATCTAAAGAAAAGAATAGATGAATGAACTAATAAAAATAAAAAAGAAAGATCACAGACACAGTACAGAGGCTGGGTTGGCTAGCCGTTTAGGGACTGGCTGACTGGTGACATTGCATTTCTGGTCAAGTGGAACATTTACAGAAACAGGAAAATTCAGTTTGCCACCATGGCACCCAGGGCAGGAACGGCCATCTCTTGGGCCCGGAAACTATTTCAACACCTCTTATTTTGAAATCCTTTATTAGCTATGGTCCCTCCTCAATTCCCTTCTTTTCAGACCATGCGGAAAGCAGAAGACAAGAGCAGTGATCAACCTTATGGCAAATCCATTGCTATTACCTGTGTAATAGATAATCAGTCTTTCTTTATGCGGAGAATCAACACCTACAAAAGCCTCTCAGTGATTGCTTTAGAAAGAAAGGAACATTACCACCATGACAAAGTAACTTTGTATTGAGTGGAATAGTAAAGAAATGAACATTTATGGAGAACTTACAATTGGCTGAATACTTGAATTACAGCTCAGCCTTGAACAACATGAGTTTGAACATCATGGGTCAACTTACATGCAGATTTTTTCCAATAAATTGTCCAATACAGTTGGCCCTTTGTATCCTTGGGTTTTGCATCCACGGATTCAACCAACTGTAGAATGGAAAACAGTATTTTCGTATTTCCCACTATGGTTTCCCAACTGCAGCTAGAAAGTACTGCTTTTGATCTGCAGTTGGTTGAATCCTCAGATGCAAAGGGCCAAGTAGAGTCAAAAGTTATACTTGGATTTTCGACAGCATAGGGGCTGTAGCCCCTCACCCCTCAGGTCATTTAGTCCTCACAAAACCTTTGAAGGTACCCACTTGGCAAAAAAAGGAAATAAGCCCATTATGGTTAATGGCCCAAGGCCACAGATGGTAAAAGTGATGGATAGAAACCCAGTTCTTCCTTCCCTCATGTTTGTGCCTCTGTGTCACCTGGAGATTTTTCTCATCAAATGATGTGAAAGGGGTAGTGGAATAAACTTTCGAAAATATGAGGTGATCGCCTATTTTCAGTATAAGAAAAGAAACTGTGGATGAAAAATATCTGAAAATCCTTTTGTTGCAATGATGTGTTTGTTTTAGCGCTATGTACCCAAGAATTTTGAGGATCCTGTGGTCATGAATCTTCAGTAATCATTAAAGAAAATCCCTGAGGATTGCTTTTGCCTCAGATTCTGTAGCCCTTGCCAAGTAAAACATTATGTTTGTCATTTGAGAACCCCAACATTTGTTGCCAGTTCTCCGGAGGGCTTAAGAGGTAAACAGATATGTGTGAGTATGTTCTCTAAGTGGATTTTACTCAACAATAACCGAACACCTAACAAGACAAGAAGAACTTGTGATTTATGAGAGTTTCTAACTGATGGGAAGTCTGCTGATACCCACACAGACTCTGAAATGGAGGAAATTGTACAGGATCTGTCACCGGGTTACACGTGCTATTTTAAGCACGTGTGACAAGGAAGATTTTCTGCCTAATATGATGCACCTAAGAGAGGCAAAAGTCTATTAGACTCTCTGCTGGCTTTAAAAACTCCAATTTAGTGTTACTTCAAGGCAAGTTTTTAAAGAGTAACAACTATTAGGTTGGTGCAAAAGTAATTGTGGTTTTTGCAATTATTTTTAAACTTTAAACTGCAATTACTTTTGCACCAACCAATACTTAGAAATCATAGTGCACACGTAAATACAGTCATGGGTCCATCCAGAAAGTTTTGTGATGGGTCACACCTGGCCCATATTGTGTGTGTGTGTTTGCTCATGTGGGGGAGGAAAGACTTCCCTCTCCCCTCCTATGTTCAATGGCTGGGACTATGAAATAAAGTGGTAAAGGACACATTAACAGGAGAAAAGGTACACAAATTCATTAATTTTTAGTATGATGTGTATGGGAACATCACAGGAAAAAAAAGTGAATACCAAAAAGCAGTAAGATTTCAGGGTGTATAGGCTGTCCTAATAGGGGAAGGGGGGTGAAGATGTAAGCCACATAGGGGAGAGGGAAGAATTTTTACGAAAAGACGAATAGGCCTTCGAAGAATTCTTGTATATGGGAGGTACGTGAGGGTTTGTGACGAAGGAGTCAAATGGCCGATTTCTAGTGTCCTCTCCTGGAATAGGAGTCAATCTTCCCTGGTTGAGGAAACTCCCCGGGAACAGATTTTTGACAATTAAGTTCCTTTTGGAGGCCTTGTCTATAGGCAGGCAGATAAGGGGCGCTGGGAGGAAGCCTCTCCCTGCACTTGCTGTTTGTCTCGTGCCTTCAGCTCAAAATGGTCCTCATGCCAGAGTTTAGGGTGGCATATCCTGCCACCTTTCACTTATAATTATTTTGCTGGATTGTAATATGACAAGTTGATTAAAGATGCAAACTACGTTTCCCACCATATCCTTCTCTGTATGGTTCCAGGTTAGAGTTGGCCAAAATAAAGGAACTTGAGTGGAAATTTGGGACGCAGAAGTGAAACAGTAAACACAGTCAGATATGGTCACGGCCTGAGGCAAGATACACAGGGTCCCAAATACACACAGTAACTCTGCTTTTCCACAGGAATTCTGATGGATACAGTTGCACATATTACATGCAAACACATATACACACACATATGTATTATATACTATTATATAGCTATCCATTAAATTCCTTATATATAATACAGTTCTAATATATAAGTTCCTGAGTCATTTGCTGTATTCTCAATGCCTAGCACAGTATCTGATACAAAATAAGTACTCAATATTTGTCGAATGCGAAACGAATGGCAAGTTAATTTTTAGATCACTTAAAAATATTCTTCTACCCAATGGAAGTCAATGCTCAGTAATTCTTGAAAATTACACCCAACAGCAATGGGCTCGTAAGTTTAATTTCTAAATATACAGCTAAACATAACGTGCTTACTGAGGTCGTATTCAGTGAGGATATAGTCTAGACCTGATCAACTGTACTGTTTTTCTGCAATATCATGTCACCGCTTATTATGTTCTTAAAAGCAGGGAATTTCAAGTGTATAATTGTGAAGTGACACCCCACCACACCCGATTTCCATGTTATGGATCTCGGGTTGCGAGGTTCTGTTCCAATATGTTTCTCCTTTGGAAACAGGCTAGGACAATGTCACACATACACCTGTGGATAGGGTAAGTCTCATCTGCCAGGGGAAGAAAAATTATCTTCAAAGAGGAAACCAAGCGTAATGAGGCTGGCTCATGGAGGATAGAGGAAGAAAACGCCTGGCGCTTTCTCTCTTAGGCCTGCATTTTGAGGAGTGGATATCCATGTAGTAAGGATAAGGAAGGCAGCTTCCACCACCTGAAGAAGGCCAGGAGCTAAGAAAGAGCTGTATAATACAATGCAGGACAGTGAGCAAGCCATGTAGGTAATTAAGATTACACAATTATATCACCCTGCCTTGATGAGCCCTGGAGTAGTTCTGGGAAGGCAGGCACTGCCTCTATTTAGCTCACAATAAGTCCCTAACCCTAGCACAATGCCTGGCATCTAGGAAGCCCCAATAACTGTATAAATCACCCATTTGTAAACCATTTGTAAAGCGCCCACATAAGTGGGTGCCATTTTCTCATGACATCATGGAAATCTTATTTAAACAGGACAGCCTTGTCTAGCTGTGCTGTGAAGAAAAGGACAGGGGTTCAAATCCACCTTTGGTCTAGAGCATTACGGGGGAGCAACATCAGCTGCCCGCACCCCAGCCCGGAGCCAGGCAGGGTGGGCAGCACAGCGGTTAGGAGCAAGACCTCCAGACAGAGGAGCTCATGGAGGAAAGGAGAGGATCCATAATCCAATCATTTCCTCCCATCAGGACATTCTCCTCTGGTCAATTTTAAAGGTTCTCATTTTTCTACTTTTCATTAAGAATTGACTACAGCAGTGTACTGAAAAATTACCTGTGTTTTGCTTTCGCCTGCTACAGAGTCACCAGAACTAAATGAAACAAACCTTTCCCTTCTCCAGGAGACTAGTCATTCATTTATTTTTTTCCCTCCTAATATTTGGGTTTTCCTTGACCTCAGGGGACAGGAGGGTCCCTTTTCAGGGTGACGGTTGAAACCCAGACACCAAGCAAATCTTTACCTTTGTAGATAATCCCTGCATAGGCATTTTGGTTTCCACTATCTGCTCAAGAATTCTCAAACCACTGGCCCAAAGCCATGTTTTGTTTTGTTTGTTTGACATGTATTCAGTTCTAAAATTTATGAATTAGCTGCAGTGGAGAGAAACAAAGAGGACACCCAACGAAGGACAACGGAACTCAAGGTCTAAGCAATGAGCACCTGGTGAGCCCAACTTTCCATGAGACCAGGGGTTCCTTCTCTCAAGAGGGCAAATCCAACTTCTCATGACTTTACCTGGTAACAGCTGGCATTCCCAAACAACTCCCTGCATAGCTGATGTTTACTCCAGACTGCTTGGTGCCGAAGCTCAAAACCCTGTTCAGGAAACCCAGACGGTTTCTCACACTTGTATTATTATAAGGTAAAGTAGCAGGTGTGCAAGTTCTCCCCAGGAAGTCGCCTGTACAGAAACTTGACCTGGCCCCAGTCTGCTCCTGTGGGCAGGGAAGTGCATGCTTACTCTTCTTGACCCTCAGTTTCATAAATACCCCAAAAAGCTTATTTCTTAATTCCCTCCATGTGACACTGCACTATTGGTCTTGCCATACCTCCCCATTGTCAGCATTAAAAAATTGAGAGCTTTCACATGAAAACCTGGATTGCCAGCATGTCTTAAAATAGCCTATATCCCCAAATGGCAGCAAACAGCTAAAGCATAGAAGCCAGTGCCCCACTATTTCTTGAATTCAAGCTTCAGCTGTCAGTTAGCATCATGCTTGCTCTGTGATTTATTTACCTGACTGCAGAGTAAGAGGGAAAGGAAACATTCCTTGGACTCATAGCTCTGCCCTATACTTACCCCCATATACTCATTTGATACCGGCCTTGTCCCTGTAGGGACTGAGGAAGTATGATGATGCTGATCTAAGGCCACTAAGAGATTTAGCCAGACTGTCAAGAGGGGGGAGGGAAGGAGACCTTATGTTCCCAGTGCAGGTGAAGGGACCACTGTGAGGAATGGAAATAGGAGAAGGTTCATGGTTTCCAAGAGGAAGACCTGTGAAATGTGGGCAGGAACTCTCAGCAGACGCTGCAGCTGAGTTGCCCTGAGCAGCAACGCCAGAGAGGTGGGGCAGAACCAGTCTTCCCCGGGGCATCATGTGCCTCCAGGAGAGAGGGCCAGAGGACATCCTATCAGGACTGCAGAAGTTGCTCTAGATGTAACCCAAAATCAGGAACCCTAAAAACTGACTGACCAATGTTGGGTTCTCCCTCCAGAAAGGGGAGGCTTAATGATATGTCATCGTGACTGAGATGAACATAGACACATAGACACCCATACCCTGTGTCCTTATGCCAGATAGCTCCCGTTTGCCCCTTCAAGGCCACTCCCCTAGCACCTTCATCTTGGTTTCTGCTCCCAGGCAGCTGACTTGTGGACGACATCAAAGTCCTCCGGCTTCCAGGTGAGTTCAATTAATGGGGAGCCCAGGTGGTTCTGTGAAGAAAAGTAGGGGCTCCCTGCCTGCAAGGTCGTCTGGAGCTGAACATGCATCTGCCCCCCACCCCCAGTGGTTACTGCTTTTCCCCAAGAGGCTAAAGCTCCTCTCTCATTGAATTCACCTGTTTCAAGTCTATCATCTGTTTCCTGCTGGGACCCTGACTGATACAACCCCACTGTAATGGAACAGTTCATGGCTGTCCCGCTAAGAAAGGCAGCGTAACAATAACACGAGTAGCAGGACTGGGATCATAACACAACAACGAACGGGACACTGCTCCCACATCAAGGACAAAAATAGCTTCACCACCAGAAGCACACACTTGCTTACAGTGGAAAAAATATTCCACGAGTTATATTAGATGAAAGCTGCCCCCATTATATTTAAATTAAGCGTTTGAAACATAGAACTCTATTCAATAAAAACCTCAAATAGCAATTGCCAACTCAGGGGAAAAAATAAGAAAGGAAAACATAACAGTGATATTTTATAGAGAAAGAAAGAGACACACAGAATTCCCAAGAAAACAGAAATGCAAACAATATGACAGATAGAATCTGGGCCTTCTGACAGGACGGGGCCAGGGAGTCTCTGGGCGTGACTGGTGAGCGGCATCTACACAGCAGTTGTAGGCGGTGAAACGCAGGCGTTGAGACACTGTCAGCCGTGCACAGACCTCCCATCTCACCCGGTTCCTTTGCAACCCTTGAGCAGGTCCTGCTGAATATGGGCTACAAGGCAGGGTCCAGACTGGGTCTTCCAACACACAGCTGGCAGAGGGAAGCAAGACAGGCATCTCTCCCCATTGATGACCTGAAATACCAGAGAAGGGTCCAGGAACGTTTCTAGCTTTATGCTCAAAAAGTATGGCTATGGCATAGGAATAGCCAAACCCCATCTCCATCTGGATGCCTTTTCCGCCAGTGTGGTGCTTCTAGGCAGTGGCCCTATAGCTGTCCTCATCTGTCACGCAGAGGGCAGCGGACCCCTCTGTGTCTGTGGAAATCTTGGAGGTCAGGTCAGCTACTATGGTGGGACATTCTGAAATAGTATGGGGCTCTGTGGAAGAGAAAACTGTCATGGTATTACAGGCGATGGACTTGCTTTGTGAGAAACAGGCGGGCTATCCAATGAAGGACAACAGCTGCTGTCAGAAGATGGAATCACATGGAAGTTAACAGCCTGTTGCCCTGGAAATGAAAAGTAGAGCATCTGAGGGATTGCACTAGCATAGAGTTTGGGCACTCTTCCTGGCGACTGGCCACATAATATGTGGGCTTGGAGCTGCAGCGTCTCCCACAGGACCTTCCAAATTTAGACAGGACTCGCAGTCACTATGCATAGACGAGGTCATCAGAGGAATGATGGTCAGTTATGCTCGTTGGCTCAGCCCTCTGGCTCCAAACTTCACACAGAATTTACAACATTTTCACAGAATTTCAATGTATGCAGTGTAGTAGGGATTACAACATCACATCTGTGCTGTGGGTAAATGATGAGAACCCAACTTTAATACTGTTTGAGACAGACCCTCCTGGAATTGGTCCAGGGGCTAGGATTGACTCAGGAACTGGTCCATCACTTGGCAGCAGCATTTATCCATCATTGTTTGAGGACTGTCCCCCAGGAAATGCTAACTCTCCAACATTCCCACGTTAGGGCTCCCTTCTGTGTCCCATGCTGTGCCACGGGAGACGCCTTAGGACCAAAAGTAAGTCACACATGACCATGAGCATGACACTGTCAGCACAATGGAAGTCATAGCTTGCACAGATCCCACCAGTTCCTCCAGCTCTAGCTGAAATCAGGAGTCCAAAAGGATGTGAGGCAAAGTACAAGGGTGCCTGGCACATAAGGTGTGTCAGGGAACCCAATTCATAATTGGGAGTATAGTTTATGAATGTGGAATTAGAGCAAAAAGACTCAAAAATTCTTGAAGTGTATTTCGTCTTAGACACAACATGCCTTGAAGAATTATACCTGCTTCAGCTTAACACACATCTTTCTTAAAACTAGGATATTTCTATCCATAACGTAGTTTTTCCTGTATTGATTGCTAGATGATCACACATTTTGACTACACTGTTTGTTTTATTTTATATTCTTGTTTTTTCTGCATTTTTATTTAATTTTCATAGTAGACAATGCATTCAAAAATCAAAAAGTCCAAAAGAAGCTGTTTTGGAAAACCGAACATCCACATATCCCGGGACCCAGCAATTCTTCCCATAGATACATTCCCAGCAGGAATGTACACACTTGTTACTAAAAGACACACATGAGAATATTCATCACACACTATTTATGAGAGCTGTCAAATGCTGGCTCCCCCCAAATATTAATACCTCCACATAATCCACCGGTAAGATAAAGTTGAGTTTATTGGTTACCACAATAAAGAGAGCATTGTTTTGTCAGTCTTAGTAGCAGCTCAGTAGGAGTGAGGTATTTATGTTTTGGGTTCTCTTTAAGGTGGGTCTTTCAATGGGGGAGAAGCCTGACAGGGATTTTTAAGTATCAAGATATAGTCACTTTTAGTTTTTAAAAATCAGTACGTTTTAATGGAAACAACTTGACCAAAAATCTGTCACAGAATTTTGAGACCCATTAAAACAAAGTTTAATGAGAAAAACAACAACAACAAAAAACCCCGATATAATCATTTACAACTGATGGACACAAGAGTATTTTCAAGTAAGGTTTTCAAAGAACCTTGGAAAATGAACCATCCTTTGGTGCTATTTATTGAGGGCAAATGGTCTGATTTTTGTTTAAATGAGATATTTGCTAAGTTTCTTAAACAATAAAGTTATTTGCAACTTGTATCTACCTGGTCAAACATGTTCTGAAATAGTAAAGTTATATTAAAATAAACAGTAAGTTGTATGCGCGTAAAAGATTTAGGTGAGAGGTCATCGAACTACAGTCTATTGGCCAAATCCGGCCCTCTGCTTGTTTTTGCAAACAAAGATTTATTGGAGCACAGTCACATGCACTCATTATGTATTGATTCGGGCTGCTTTCCTGCAACAACAGCAGATTTGAGTAGTTGCAACCAAAATTGAAAGACCTGCAAAGCCGAACATATTTTCTGTCCCTTTAGAGAAAAACTTTGCCAATCCCTGGCTTCATCTCTCAGCTCAAAACAGAAAACCATCTAAATGCCCACGAATAAAAGAATTAATAAATAAATTGTGGTATATTCCCACAACGAAAACTGGATTTACAAAAACCACACACAATGAAATAAATAAATCTAACAAACAATATAGAGGGAAAGAAGAATTTTTATGTGTGAACCTATTTACATAGTGTTCAAAAACAGATAAAATCAATGCATGATGTATCAGAAAAAGAAAAAGAAAAAAACAGTGAAAGACTTGGAAAAGGGCAAAAAGCATCACTGGATGTCTTTTCAACAAAATAAGGGGCACTGTTAACACAACCTTCTGAGTTACCTGAGTCCATAGGGGCCTGTGCTTTGCATTGTCTTTGACCTACGTTATAGCTCTGTCAGTTGTGGGCAATGGATAGTAATGCAAATTATTTTTGTATGTAGACACACAAATGAGTTTTGTCAGGTGAAGATGTTATTGATTATTGCCTGTGAATTTTGGCTAACTTTGCATCTATTAGCTAATGCATTTCTGCATTCCCAATCACTTACGTGTGGGTCTGTTTTTTTGGATTCTCCTTGAACTGGTTTGGGTTTGGGTTTTGTTTTCTGCTTTATATTTTACCAGTTTCCTCATTAATTAATAAGGTAACCAAACAAGGTATTTGACTCACACGCATTTTATATTTGTATAAGTCATGCTTTTGCCTCTTTTCAAAGGCAAATTTTTAACCGGAGTGAGAAGTCATGAGAGTGGGTACTATGGAGGGCAGGTAGTGAAGGCAAGCAGGACACCTGAAACAGGTAAGATTCCTGGTACAAAGGGGGCTGCTGGGGCTGGGGGGGGGGGGGATGTTTTTTTTTCTAGATATGGGTCCTGACTACACAGGTGAGCACTTTGAACTGTAGATTAGGGCTCTGCAATTTTGTGAATATGTGTCATACTTACATGAAAAGCCCCTTTTTAATTAAAAAAATATATAACTAACCGAAAGGTATACAATGAGATAGCTAAAACCACTGCCTGCCTCAGCATTAGTCCCTGTTACTAGGCTGTCTTTTTCTTTTTTTAATGTATCATTCTAGATGGTGTTTTTAAGCATATGTAAGTAAATAAAGATACAGATTCGTATTCCCCCACCACCATCTTTTTGCAAAAAAGATGGCATAAGAGATACAACACACACACTGTCCTGAGCCTTTTATTTTTCACCTAACAATGAACCTTGGAGATCAGTTCTTATCAGTACATGGAGCGCCTCCATTCTGTCTTACAGCTCCATTGTATTTATTAAATGGATGTGCCACACTTCATTTAGCCAGCCCTCTCTATTGATGGGAATTGGGGTTGTTTCTAATCTTCTGCTTCATAGAAATGTATCAAGCTCCTAGATAATAAGAAGACAGGAAGGAAGAAAGGAAGAGGCATGGAAATTGGAGTGGCAAAGGGTTGTCAGTGTAGAAAGGCCCTGATCACTGGTGGGGGTGGGAATGTCTAAGATGGAGGGAGGGGGCTGGCATTTGTGACATTGTACATCAACTATTTACCTTTAAAATTTTGCCTTCCACCAGCCTTGACATTTTTCTTTGAAAGATTACCTATTTTTACAAAGGGATGTCAACAAACATTGCCTTTTTTCTAATGTAACGGAATAGTATTCATACATTGGACTTACCAGGGTCTATATAACAATGATTCAAATACTGGGGTCTCCCTCATCTCTGAAAAAGACAAGCAGAGCTGATTCCAAACACCTAGTGTTTTATTTCCAGGAGTAACATGCTGACAGTCTCCAGCTTACCACTTACCCTAGAGCCAAGAGAACCAGTTAGCTAGGTGGGCCACCAGAGACTGTGATCCCCAAAGCCACTGCCCAACAGAATGACAAGTCCAATTTGTAATTCTCCTTCATTTTCCATCCCCCCAGGACTGAAATGCCCAGCTGCCTCTTCCAAACCAAAATTTATTTTATCAAGGAAGCACCACGGTCTTTCAGCTCTGGAGAACCCCAGTGTAAACTGGGAAAAACAAAACGATGGTTCTCATTTGCACAACTGCTTGAAAAGAAAATGAGATTACTGGCATCAGGGAAAATTTAAATTTTTCCCCAGGCAAGAAGAATTGACTTCCTGAGCTCCACTATGAAGGTAGCAGAGAATTTACTGCTCCACCTAGCTGAAAGAAAAGTAAGGAGCCTCGTAAACCCATGCGATTGAAACACACACACCCACAGGCACCCAGAAATCCTCTGTGCTGTGACTTATGCAAATGTGTGAATTCCTAATTGAAAGGTAATTGAGATCATTTTAATGGCCTTTTCTTCCTTTTAGACTACCTTATTGGCAGACCCTTGCCACATCAATTTGGGGTGTTAATATATCAGTTCTAATGATTTTATTGTCTTAAAAATAGCTTAGCTGCCGCAGTGGGCTGCCTTGGGGAGCTCTGTCTCCAAGGAGGAAGCTATCTTACAGCCAGTCCGTTCTGATCTCCCAGTAATTGACATGCAGAAAAAGAAACGTTCACTTTTAATAATAGGACTCACTTTCATGCAAAGATAGTAGAGGATTTCTGAGAATAAATAATTCATGCTCCTCCAAGCTCCCTGAGAATAAATTTGTTTCTTTCCTATTTTGTTTTTCTTCAAGATATGACATCTTGGGAAGAAGGAGCTGGGGGAAAGAAAGCACTTTCTGCTTCTGTGGATAAAACACACTGAGTGTTTCATTCCCTAGTGCAACAAAATTTCAAGATCAACAGACAAGAGCCGAAAACCTTTTCCCATTAGACAGACACAGTGCCATCTAAATGTTCTCTCAAAAGATAGCATCTCATAAACAGTTGCGACAAAGGGATGTCAGTTTTCCCTTTATTTTGCATGCACATCACTTTTCAAAAAAGAGAAGAAAAGAATGACCATAACCAAATCCAGCATGAAATTAACTACATTTAATTGATGACATGACTACCTGGTTATAACTCCTGCTGTGTTTTGAAAAAGTTCTATATTCTTTGTGTACTTGAGTTCATTTGTCATTAAAAGAAGAAAACAGATTATAGCTTCCCAATAGCCTATCTATCAGTGTGGTTCTCAAACTTCATGTAATTAGAATCACTAAAGACATTTGACTAAATACAGATTCCTAAGCATTGCCCTCAAAGTCCTATTCACTTTGGTGCAAGGCTCTGGTGTTTCTGATTTTCCTATACCGGGTTTGAGAAACACGTCACTATAATTCTAACGAAATAGAATGTGGCTTAATATCTGCAAGGGACTGGATGCTTGCGTCCCTTAAAATGTGTAGGTTGACACCTGAATGTGATAGTTTTGGAGGTGGGGCCTTTGGGAGGTAACTCAAGCATGAGGGTGGAGCCCCCATAGTGGGATTAGTGGCCTTATAAGAAGAGGACAGCTAGCTCGCTCTCTCTCTTCCATGCTAAGATACAAACCAGGAAGACGGCCTTCATCGAGAACCCCACCATGCTACACCATCATCTTGGACTTCCAGCCTCCAGAACTGTGAGAAATAAATCTTGTTGTTTCAGCCACCCAGTCTGTGGTGTTTTGTTATAACAGCACAACCGACCAAGACAACAGCACACACAGGATAGCTTCCCAGATGTGATTTCATGGGTCATTGTCTAAGACTGTTGGTCTTTATGTACCGTTGAATGGACTGCTCTTTGGAAAGAAATTACATGTTTAGATTATCCAAATGATGCTATGGAGCCATAATTCTTGGTGGAACTGCAGCAGGAATAGAATACAAGCTCCTAAAATATTGGTTTAAAAAATGGGGGAGGGAGCAACAGGTTTGTTGAAAAACTGATGAAAGCTCTACACTGTTTTCTGAAAAAGGAAGCACATCCATATAAATTTTACATCATTTTCGTAGTTTCACAGACCTCAGGATATAGATTTCCATTCTAAACTAATATGCTCCTAGGTCACAAATTCATGGGCAAATCTTTATGAGTTAGGAATGTGAAGACAACATATCCTGTGATGAAGTGGGGGCTACAACTAAATGTCTTGTTGAAATGTGAGGCACGTCTCCCAATTCCAAGAAACAAAAGACACTTGTTAACCAACAGGCCACTTCCAAACTTTCTAAGGTAAAATAAAGCTTAGCAACCGACCAGTTCACACAATTCTTAAAAATAGCCAAAGCAGATAATTTTAGTCCTAAAGTACAAGAATTTAAGAAGGAAATGTTATGAATGGAGTACATGGCATTAATTTTTTCTTTTTTTTAATCATCCTCAAACTTGGAAATGTCTAATTTTGCCTATCCTTTGGTTTTATGTAAACAAAGTAAAGCATTTTGTTGTGTCTTTGTGACTATGTCCCACATGGACCATCTATTATATCATGTATAAATTTCAGCAAAACAGAGGGACACTAGCAAGGTCTAAGCAGTGCCAGAAATTCCATGAAGATATTAAGTTTGCTCATCACATTTTATCTATCTCATTGCACAATTAAAGGAGTGGTGAGATCATGTCTACAAAGCAAAGTGAGCCTCTCCAAAAAAAAGGGGGGGGGGGCGTATCACATTAATGCAAAGCATTGCTTCATCATTTTACAATGGAATATCATTGCCATCTAGTTAATTCATAAAAGTTCTGGGAGAATGAAATAAACTGAGATTTTAAGAACATTTTGTTCATATTATATAATATATACAGTTAATAGCAAATGGATTGCATAGAGTATCATTGCATAGAGTGTTATAACAAATTAAAGACTTTTTTAAAGAGCCCAGATAAGAGAAACTGAAGTTGTTAGAGGGATGATTAAAAGGAAGAAGGAAAGAAGGTGGAAGTGGAGAAACTATGTATCTATAGGGCATCCAGCTGCCTCTTGCTGTGAAAGGAACTATCACAAAACTTGCTGTCTTGTTGCTATATTCTTGTTAACAGATGACAGACTAACAGATGGGAACCCAGGTAACAAAAATATTTGATCAGATTAAAAATACTTTCAAAATATTCACCAAAGAACAGGTGAAACTTTTCCAGGTTTAAAAATGTATTTTGGTAGGTTGACAAGCTTTAAGCCAAATACGACGAACAGATTTCTGTTCTCAATCCCAGTGGAGATTAAGGGAACTGATTTATCCTCCCATCTAAAACAACCAATAATAAATAAACAAACAAATAAATAAACAAAAATATATGAAAAATAGTTATCAGACACTGATCATCAAGCAACACAGGACAGTGATTCTGGAGAGAAGAAAAAAGAAATCAGGGAAGCCCCATGAACCCCCAGCTAACTGACTGGAGAGAGTTTCCGCTTGCAGCACATGGAGGAAGAATCCAGAAGGAACACAGAAGTATTCCTGAATTGAGCCAATAGAACTGAGATTCCAGGGAGGACACGAAAGCTTGAGTTTAGGGGAGAGAGTACCAGAGAGGAGACAACTGCACAAACAAACAACTACAGAAAGTTGCAGAAGCTCCTACTTGAAATTTCAGGGTACTATTGGTCAACACAAGGTATGTAAGGAAACCTGGGGCTGAGGAAAGAAGCAGAACCCAAAAGAAGCAGAGGGAACAATCTTTGTAGCTCATACAGATCAGAAATAATGCCTGCTCCCCAGGGTGACAGATCACTGAATTCATGAGCTATCAGGTAGAGTATCTAGAAGGTATTGCCTCATTATTGGGGTAAGTTTAGATGCAAGCTAAATACTACTCGGGTTCTGTCTAACAAGGCTTAAAAACAATTCTAGAAATACCAAACTGTTTTTAAGTTATTTAACTGCATCTCAAAACATAGCTCAAGAATATTTATAAAGATTTCAAAAATATCCAGCACTCAACAAGGTAAAAATCACAATGTCTGGCAGCTAGTTAAATATTCCCAGGCATACAAAGAGGCAGAAAAATATGACCCATGATGAAAAGAATCAAGCAAAACTGACCCAGAAATGACACAATGGGTAGAATCAGGAGATAGGGACATTAAAAGGGTTATTATAACTCTATTCCAAATTTTCAAAAAGCCTGATGAAAAATTGACCATGTTAGGTAAAGACAGGTAAGAAATTTTTAGAAGACCAAATCAAACTTCTAGAGAATAGAAAAATTTCACTAAAATGAACAATACCTTGGATGGAATTAACAGCAGATTACACACTGCAGAAGAAAAAAATGAGTGGACTTGGAGACATAGCAATAGAGACTGTCAGAAATAAAACAAAGACTGTAAAGAAACTTCTAAAAAATGAACAAAGCAACAAAGATCTGTGCGAGAACTGCATTCTATGAGAATCTCCAAAGGAGAGGAAAAGGGGAATAGGAAAAATATTTGAAAAAGTAATGGCTGAATGTTTTACAAATTTGAGTAAAATTATAAACCTACAGGTCCAAGAAGCTCCAAGAACCCCAAACCAGAAACATGGAGAAAATTAAACTAAGGCACATCATAATTGATTACTTAAAACCAGTGATAAAAAATTTTAAAGCAGCCAGAGTGAAAAGACATATCACAGACAGAGGAATAAAATAAGAATTAGAGTGGACTTCTCTCTGGAAACATTGCAAACCAGAAGACAATGGAACACAGTTTTTAAAGTACTGAAAGAAAAAAATTCAAAAAGCTTAAATTCCGTACCCCAAAATAAAGGTTTTTCGGACCTACAAGACCTGAAAGAATTCATCACCAGCAGACCTGCTCTACATGAAATATTTTAAAAAGTCATTCAGGTAGAAGGAAAACCAGATGGAAATCTGGATCTACACAAAGGAATAAGGACTGCGAGAAATGGGGAGTATTTGAGTAAATATAATGAATCTTTGTTCTCAGTTTTTAAATACCTTTACAAGATTGACCAATTAACACAGAAATAACAACAATGTCTTGTGGAGTTCCTAATATATGGAGAAGTAAAATGTATAACAATACTAACGTAAAGGCCAGGATGTGAGAAATAGAATTATATTGTTGTAAGGTCTTATACACACATGAGGTGGCATGATATCACTTGAAGGTAGACTAATATAACTTAAAAATGTACGCTAGAAACTATAATGACCACTAAACTACAAAACATAGATATAGTAAGGCAACAAAGGAAAGAAAATGGAATAATTAAAAACAAGCGATCCAAAAGAAAGTAGAAAAGAACAAAGAAAAAAGTGGGACAAAGAGAAAACAAACAGCAAGACAGTAGATTTTAAGCCAACTATGTCAACAACCACATTAAATGTAAATGGTTTAAACACCCCAATTAAAAAGCAGAAAGGTTGAGATGGGACAAAAAAGCAAGACCCAACTATGTAACTGCTATAAGAAACCCACTTTAAAATAATTCAAATAAGCTAAAAGAATGGAAATAGTTATACCAGGCTAATGCTCGTCAAACATTAACAGCCTAACTGAAACTTCATTAAAGAAGTCCTTATTTGTATATGTGAAAGCATGCATCCTAGATGCTTTTAAAAAAAGAAAAGAAAGAAAAAACAAGTTCTATAACTGCCTTTTAAAATGGTAATTATACAATTTTACACACTAGTTCCCTGGGAGTGGAGGAGAATGGTAGCTCTGAAAACTGGAGACAAAAATGTCTCTCTTTGTATTCTCTTTCTTTTAGTTTGGTTCTTTTTTTCTCTTGACTGAACAGTGAAAGAAAACAGCAACCTAATCTTGAGCTCAGTGCACCAGTGCATTATTGATCTGGTATCATAGTGTATATAAAGCAATGTTTGCTTCAATGACTCCGAGCTGTATGCCGAATAAAAGCCTGTAAGTATGAAGACAGATTTCTACAAAGGTAAATTTAAGAGAAAGTAATGTTTTAAAGCACATGCTGTTTTTCCTTCCCATTCCCTTGCTCTCATAAAGAACTCTTATCTAACCACATTACCTTGTTTTTATCATGCTAGATTATTGAAGATCACTTAGTTTATTCAAAGATTTTTGCCAAGTTATCTTTTGAGGAAATTCAGTTCTATGCATAGGTGAAGTGCCACCAAAAAAGCTAAACGCACAAATCTTCCAAAGCAGCACCTATGGTTCCTGTAGATACTGTTTATTTCTTCCCATTTTGTGATCCAACGTTCATAACTCCTTCTAAAATTGGATAAGTGGAGAGTGAAGGCAAGAGCGCGACATGAACCGTAGCAGCAGCAAGATGTGGTCGAGGTTAGAGACAAAGCTGGAAGGGTCGCATGAGATTCCTGGCAGGACCTCTCAGAAAGAAACAGCTTATACCTACTGCTCTCCTACTTTCTTTCATAAACACAGTTCAGTCCCTCAAGAATTGTAAAGAATGTGTAAGAGGGTTCAGACATCCGATTCCATATTGAATCCATGCCTTCTCTAGTTACCAAACAAATCATTTGAAATTTTACAATTATCGCTTCTCGGCCTTTTGGCTAAGATCAAGTGAAAATTTAAAATTAAGACACACTTGATACAGCTCAGCTATTCTGTAGAAGCCATCAGTCTTGCCAATAACGGATTCACTGAAACTATATTCTGGACATGATTCTGAGGGAGATCAAATGTGCGGCGGGATCACTAAGTATTAATACTCACTAAGTTGAAGGAACAAACACCTACTAGGCTGAAAAGTCCAGCCAAAGAGCTATGGAATAATTGAACCTCTGTTGTCTTCTTGGTAATCGCTACAAGTAAGAGGCCTGTCCATGTTTGCTTTTTCTAAATTCAGTATTTTACACTCTCCATTTTCATATCTGTTATGGGTGTCTGACATAAGGAAGTACATCCGTTAAAATCAAGTCAAAAGAAAACACACTGTTATCACATTGTTGCTTACCCTACAACCTAAGAATACAACTTTATTATTATGTCATGTTTACATTTGATACTGGTCTAGGAAGAAATCTTCAAGGTTAACGATATTCAATTCTTAGAATTCGGAATGCTTAAAAAGCAGAGGTGGGAAAGGTGTGGAATCAAGGTCAAGTAAAATGATCTACTTTTCAGAGATGAGGAGAGACACCAGGGTGAGAGGGCAGGGAAGAGCAAACGCAGTTTAGCAGGATAATTGCTACCATTTTGGGGGCATGCACTAACTTGATTTCCATCATCACTAAGCCTTACATCAACCTGCAAGACAAATATCATAATCCACCTTGTACCAATGAGAAAACAGAGGCTCAGGTAATTTAAATAAGGACTAAGGTCAAATACTTGTGCTGGAGTCATATTTAAACAAGAGCCTATCTAAAACCCAAGCCCGTTTGTTGCAGAAAGCCACAGAGAGAGGAGCCCTGAAAACCTCAAATGACAATTCATGGAGATCAAATAGATAATGAAAACGCAAAACAGATCATGGAAATGCCACTGGAGGTTTTAAACAACGGAATGTTAACGTGGGATCTATGCTGGTGGGAGATTCCTCTGACAGCAAGAAGTGGCCGAAGGGAAGCAGTTACAAATCTCTCCAAGAGCAAGGGTTATAAGGGCCTTGATTTGGTCACGAAAGTGCACAGGGAATGGCCAGGGCAGGTGGGGTGTGAGGCAGGCAGAGACACAGGCCACAAAACTTCAAAACTCATTAGTCAGAAATTGTCTTTGCAGACCTGGCTCCCACAGCCTGCGCCGAGGGATGTCAGATCCCTCTGTCGGCCTCGTGCAAATCTACAAAGGAGGCCTATGCCTGCACATCGTCTCATAACAACAGAAACAGGTGATATTTATTAAGTGATTACTATATGTTATCTCTGATAAGCACAGTCAAGGTATCTTTTCAGTTAACAGTCCTCATCGTTGGAAGGAGGGATACTTAATCCATTCACAGGTAAGGAAGCGAGGCTCTTAGTTAAATTGTCCACGATACTCCAGCTCGGTTCTGGATCAAAGCCTGTCTGTGAACAGTAGAGCGGGGCCACCTCTCCTGAAATTTATCCACGTCCTTCAAATTCCTTCAGTGCATAATCAAAATTCATTGAAGAGAGCCAAGTTAAAAAACTGATGGAAATGCTTTTCCCTGTAAACCAATTAAAGAGGAAGAGGAAGAGGAGGAGAAGGAGAGAAGGGGAGAGGGAAGAAGATTGAAAAGGAGACGTCAACCTAATTTCTACATTTCTATGAAGTGGAACAGTGCTGGGGCGGAAGCCCAGGCCCTGGGCCACCTGAGCTGCACTCTTTCCACGGACGTTTCCTCTCCATGTCCCATGTACTCTTGTTGGGGCACGATGACTACAACACCTGCGTCCTCTAATAAGAGAAATGCCAAGAGTAAGACATAGGCTGTTGAGAAGAAGGACGAAATTTAAGATATGTGCAGTATTTTATTTTTTCAGCACAGAGCATGGTTTTGGTGCTAATTACAACGAAGCAGAATCCCCTGCAGCCCGTTCAGACTCACCCTAACCAATGTTCATGAGCTGTCGGCTATATGTTGTATGCGCAACTTGCTAAGCACTGTGAAGCCTGTAAAGAGATTTGCGAAGTTGTGAGAGGTGGCCCTGCCTTCAATACAGGATGTCTAAGCAGTGCTCCGATAATAACATCCAGCTCATAAGACCAAGGCCACAAACCAAGCCGGGATCTACCAGTTCAGGAAAAGGTGCCACCTTCAGATGATTTTCTGTACCCACGTCACCTCCTATTTCATCTCAAGGTCTGAAAAAGCACTCCCTCAGGAGAACATGTTCATACGTGAAACAGCGTGTGTTTGGATTTTCCAGGACAAACGTCCCCAGTTCCTTCAACAATTCTATATGTAACACGCATTTGGCAAATAGTAAGGCTGGCGGTAAACTAGGTCAGAGCAAGGAGCCAAGTTCAGGATCACGTTCCACACCGTGAGTGTGTCTGTGACCCTCTCAGAATGTGAGAGGCAAAAGCAAATGAAACATTCAAGGGCACCTTGAAAAGGACACAACACCGGCCTAAATTTACTTTTCTCTGTCATCTGAGCTTTGAAGATTTAACAGGAATTGAGCAGGCAGAAGTGGCCGGCAAAGGAGCAGGAAGGTTTCCTAGTGAAAGAAAACAGTGGCAGCAAAGCCTGAACGAGTCGGCCACCCCTCAATGGTTTCATGTTTAACTTCTGAGCAGTAGGCCTCAGGCACCACCACTTCGTCAGCAGTCATTCACTTCTCAACCCTCCGGGGACACCTACGGCCCACCACGCAGTCAGTCTGTTCTCAATGAGCCCCCCACCCCGCCATCATGACCTCCAGGGTGTCAGTCTATGGCAAGTCTCTGTCCTTGTATTTATTTCTAATGTAGACTTTCTTGAAACGTTGCTTGCCTTCTCTTTGGTAGCGACTTCATTTATTACTCTACGTGTAATACGTGAATGCTGCTGTTCCTAGTATTTCTGTCTGACCCTCCTTTTTCCTCACTTCCAGGTGTCATCCCGATGGCCTCCACACTTTCAGCTGCATCACAGGCCTCTTCTGGCTCCAGACACACGTAGCCAACTGCCAAATGGACATCAGTAGAGGTCTTCCCAAGGGAGCTCACACTAGACACGTTCCTCACATGAGTAGTCTTCCTGAGGTATCCTGAAAAACCCTATGACATGATTTGCCTGCAGTTTAACTTATCGAAGTCTATCCATTCTATCAAAAGATATTCACGGATAAGTTCAACATGACTTGTTGTTCATGGACTCATGTACCCATTCACATGTTCATCTCTAAAAGCATTTGGCAATTAAAATGATGTGCCATACTGATCCACTACCTAACAGTTCACATACTGTCCATTTTTTGGCACCCCTCCTCCAAGGTTACCAACAGTGTGTTTCACCATCGCTCCTTCAAGAACTCTCCACATCGTGGGATGTGGTTCTTCTGGGCCAAAAGTCTTATACGCACTTAACACAAATAGAGATTCTCTCACTAGCTCCTCATTTCTCGCTTTCTCAGCATCTTCCTAATCTTCTCAGTTTCAGAACCAACTGCCTTCATAGAAAGGAGAGGAGAAATTGAGGAGTTGTATAGCTGTGCATTCTTTCCGGTTGTCGGATCAACATGGCACCATTCGTCCCAGGCACTTGGACTGCCCCCCACCGCTCCAGGCAAAGGCCAGCAGTGTGTGTCAAGATTCACTAAGCATTTTGGATCCAGCTACACTGGAGCAGTTTCCTCACTTCGGCCTGTTTCGTAGATTTCACATAGAATGGTTCTATGTCTCTGAAGTTCAGCTTTCATAACAACCATATTTGCACTTTAATGGAATTCTTTTCTTTCAGTAGTTGGTTAATTATCCCTCCTTCCATCTCTTGTCCTGTGCTTTTAAAGAAAGGATCCATCCTTTGCCCCCTTCCAGTTCTGTCATTCTCTTTTTATGAACCCAACATGTTTTATTCACACTTCCGGCTAAGCTTAAAATGGCAATTCATCAAACACCTGTCGGCCTCCTTCCTCCACCCATCTTCCCAACTGCTACACATTTCACTTCCTGCAACTATTAGCACATTCTGAAAACCTGCTCTTACACAAGCTCTGCAGAATGCCTCACCCTGCTCAGGCAGGTCTCTGACCTGGGAATCTGGAGAAAAATCATGTTCTAAACAACTTGTCCTAGGGTATTATGTTCATCGAAACTTAAAGCCCCTCCTTGGCCCCAAGTTGTACTCCGTGTCCTATAAGCTGTCTGCATCTTAACATTACAAAACATTCTGTAGATCTGATCTTGAGACGAAAGAGTACAAGACTAATGTTTACAGCATAGCAAAAGGAGTTTTCTTAATCCCCCAAAGAAAGCTAATGTATATATTTTCCCTTGTATCCCAAGTGTCATTTGGGGCCCCCAGCCCCATACACAGGATGAAATTGGATAAACTAGGCTCAAGCCCGCATTACTTCTCCAGAGGAAACTCCAGTGCCTTCAGCATGATAGCTGCAAATTCTCAGGGGGGGACCACTTCGTAGCAGCCCCTGGCTCCAAGCTTTTACTTCCACTGCATTCAATTTGTGCGTGACCTCACGAGTCCATACCATGGTAGACTTTTCTGGATTTTTACTGAAACCAAAAAATATTCCCCTAAGATATTTATGTGAGACAGCTGCAACGTCCTTACTTCTAGCCCCAGGATGAAGCCCCCCAGAAAAGAGAGGGGAAGAGAACGAAGGAAGGAGGTCTGGAGCGTGAGGTACTGTGTCTGAGATCTGCTCTGCCCCCAGACCCCTCACTAGGTGATTACTACGTCTTCTTGTTACATAGGACAATTGACTGGCAAGAACTGTAATGGACACACATTTCAAATTCTCTTTATCTCTGTTGCAAGCTACCCACATACCCTGTGTTACCTCGGCCTGTAACAGAGGTATCATACAATTTGTTAGGTTTTAACATGCCAAGCCACACACACCTCATATAATACCAAGTCTCTAGAATTAGAATTTGGGACTGGTCTTCACCTGCCACTTATCGATTATCTCTTTTGGTCAACTGCTTCTAGAAATGATTGATTATATTCATTACATGTTTTGCTTGTTTTGTTTTGCTTTTCCCAACTTCTTTCTCAGAAAGTACCTTTAACTTCAATCTTGTAGGTGTCATGCGATTACTTCCATTTACCACCCACAAGGGGTTGAACTAAATGTCTTTAAGGTCCAACAGTAAAATTTATGACTTTATACAAGAACCCGTTTTACTATCAGCCAGAGATTACACATAAATGCTGGTCTTTTATCTGAGCTTACGTCAGGTGGGACATTCTTTAAACCTAAAAGCAAGACCATTTATTTAGGATCCTTTTAGAACAAATAGAAAGAAAGAAAATAAATAAAGTAGCTAGAATATAAATTTTCACTTGCTGTAAAAACATAGAAATGGAGTATTTGTGCCCTTAAATATATAATTTTTACTGTTGGGGAAATAATTTCATGCTGTTGATTTCCTACGAAAATAAATTCCAATAAGCATTGAAAGTAATACACGGGATGGTTAATACTGACTGAAATAATAAACTCTCAGGTGAGTGAGTGAGATCTTGTTTAGTCCATCTTACTCTAAAACCTCATCTGTTTTATTGGGCCTGAATCCCACAGGTAAAATAAATCAATAACGCAACACCTGATCCTGCGTTGAAGGAAATTTGGAAATACCTTGTTCCACACCAAGAAAAACCTTGCAGCTGCAGAATAGAGCAGCGCTATGTGTGTCCTTTTCAGTATGTGGCTTTTTTAGTCAAAGGTAGGAGAAGAAACGTGGGTGGTGTGTGTCTCTCCCTTGTGTCTAGCTGTCATCGAAGCAGAGGCTGCTGAGTCGTTGAGGCTGATGCCGGCTGACAGTGGCAGCATATTGCTTGCTGGAGTGATGGTACAATTCAGGGGGACCTCTGTCGCCCTCATTATCTGCTCCTGTGCTCACTTGATCCCTCCTCTGCTCCCTTCAGAAGGAGGGGGGATTATTAAATATAACTCTACTAATTATGGCTTGGTAGAAAAGTTGGATGGGACCAGAACCAGTGCCCCAAAGGAAGAACAACATGAGGTAAGATTGGAGGGTTTTTATGGTGGTGCTTGAAGATAATTATAGGTATAGAAAGTGATTCCAGAGGGAGAGAAGACTCAGCCAAGCCCAGGCTGTTTCCATAATGCAGCATAGCTCCCTTTTAACACGAAACATTAACTGATTTGCCCTGAGGGGAAGCCATTCTCCCAAAGTCAGTCTCCCCGACTGAAAAACTCAGGTGTAGGGCACCAGACAGCAAGTGGGAACTGAGAAGCCTCAAGTGCCTGTTGCAATTTTCCACCCTTTTGCCAGGGTAGCCAGGATGCTTATTTTGCTGTAGGTTCTCCAGCAAGCAAATTGACAGTCAAAATATTAGCCCCCTGCAGTGTATACTGCATTTTACAAAGATGATGTTAGCTGTAAATTATTTCACAATGTAGCAATATGGAACCCAAAGCGGATATTGTGAATAATGATACTGACTCATCGTCAGGCACTGGAACATTTAATGTGCAATCAGTTAATATCAAAGACTTTAGTCCTTCTCTTTGGAATACCATGACCCAGAGTAATTACTCTAATAAGCATTCTGAAGCAGAGTCTTTTAATTCTACCAAAAGGATTACAAGTACATTTTAGATGGCCTTTTTAACTGGGTGGGAGTGTGTAATAAAACTCCATGAAGGCATTTGTCATTGGTTGGCAGTAACAGACTCTAAGTTTTTATTTTGCAACCTAAGATGTCTCTGATTTTCTTGGATTCAGAGAAACAGGCCCGATTATAGGCGGCCATTATCTGGATATACCATTGTGAAATCCACACCCTAAAAAATGGCTCTGAAGTAGTCATCCAAATCTGTGCCAACCTCACCGAAAAGCAGGTATCCAAGCAGAAGAGTGTATACAGGAGGCAAACAATAGTTCAGTGTTTCCTAAAATGTGGGACATGTTCTCACAGTAACCTTAAGCAATGCAGAAGATGGTTTTCAATATTAAGTGGATGTAAGACATGGACTTAAAAACCAGTGAATCACAGGATGAGAAAGCTATTCTCTTTTCAATTCATCAGCCCATTTTATTTCACAAAGGACAGAGTCTCATTTGGTGTTTCTCTTTCTTTAATACTTCTCTAAAACTTGCTAATCTCTCATTTTATCCAAAAGATAGCAGCCACCAGGTATCAGCTTGTGTTTTAATAATACTATATTTACTTTTACAATGACTTTATGGAGGTTATAGCTCTTGTTTTTTTATGATAGTAATATAAACTTTCTCCTTAAAATAAATATATTTAATTTTTTTCGAAGTGAGTTTCATTTGGAAAAAAAAAAAAAATCTGTTAAGTGAAAAATAATTCAGGTGGTACGTGGATTTGGCAAAAATAATGAAAGTGTGGTAGATAAACAACCAAAGTTTGGTAAACAGTATAATGCCTGCTGGCCTCTACCCACTAGATGCCAATAGTTCCCCTTCCCCACCCCGTTGCCACAGCCAAAAATGTCTCCAGACATTTCCAAATGTCTCTTGAGATATAGGATCACCCTGACATGAAAAACTTGATTTAGAGCATTATGGTCTCTGAGTAATTGTTTTAGTCAGAAGGCAGATAGAGAATCGTGTCAGGCTTTGTGGAGGTGACAGTGTGAAGATTTCCAAGAGTGACATCCATCAATCAAAGTGGTAACATGAAGTCAGAGAATGTTGGATGGATACACTTTAATAAAGACAGAGACTCCCGTTGAGGGTTTCCCCTATCCGCTGGTTCATTCAAATATATTAAGATCAGCCATCCTGCTTCTAGTAAAGGCCCCCAGATGTGAAACTCCAAAATGAGGGTGCTGACGCTCTTTGCCTTTGCAATTCATTCCTCCACCCCAACAGACAGTAGAAGGGTTGGTGAACCTTCAGGGAGCAAAACGCAAGCTTGGGCCTGCCAATCTGGCATGCCTCGGTAGGCTGAACTGGCCTCGCTTTTTTATGAAGTGTTTGGCAGCCTGAGTATTTAATTTCATTCTTTTATTTCATGTTTTGGGTGCATATGCCCAGCGGCCTTTGGACAATTGCCTCTTTTTTAATAAAGTTAATAAATACCCATAGGAAATTTCCCTATATCTAAACTGACATAACAAAGCTGATACATCAGAAGGGTCGGGCATGAGAGATTTCAGCAATTTATATAAACGGAGGAAGCTGGCGTGAATTTGGACTGCCTGGAGTTATTACTCAGGCACTGGCAGTCTTCCAGGCTGTTCATAATTTGAAATAAATTCTGATCTTGGTGATATATACTTATTGATCAAGTTTTCAGAATGTCATCACCATGTACTCTTTGACTACATATTGATCTAAAATCTCTACAGTTCCTGAGAGAGGTCTGGCATCACATTAGCTATTATCTGTACCAGAATTCATCCTTCTCTTTGAATCAAGCCTATGGACAAGGGACTCACTCGGTTCCACTTACCGAGGAAAAGAGACCTGGATAGTGGCTGGAAAACAAGCTTCGTAGGTCCTGTATCTCTTCATCACTAATTTTCTTTGATTATTTCAATTCTCAAACTCTCAGTTTCTCCTTAGTATTAAAAAAGAAACCGGTGTCATCTGTGGATAAGAAACTCTTGTTGTTTTGGGTTTTTGTTTTTTTTGTTTTTTTCCCATTTCAAATTCCTGTTCAGAAAAAAAGCCATCTTCTTATATGAAGATCCTGCCACATCTCATTTGGAACTCTTACCACACAGGTCCTCAGAAAAGGCTGGTTGTACAGGGTCTGAGAGCAAAGAACAAGCCCCTGCTATGCTACTCACATGCCTGCCAATCACCTCAGGCTTCCCCAGGACTGGGCTACATCACCGCTGAGCCCTGTTTGAACCCCAGATGCTCAAGTCTCCGGTCACATTATGTTCTGCACATTCTACTTAGGGCAGCCAGGAAGGATGCAACCACTTTTACAGAAACTTCATCAGAAATTGCTAAAATCTTTTAAATTTTGAAAATTTCTGGAGGAAAACGTTTCACTCCTCCGTGCACCACTGAGTGCCCATGGGGCACAGACAGCTCAGGGGCCTGGGAAGTTCTCTAGATTTCCCCACCATCAAAATCTATAATTATTTACATTCTCCTTAACTTTAGCTCTTTATATTTTGTTCGCTGATTATGGTAGGTAGAAAAATGGATCCCCACAGATGTCCACACCCTAATCCCTACAACCTACGACATGTATGTGACATGGGAAATGGAATCAAGGTTGCTAATCAGCTAACCTCAAAATAAGGGCTTCTCCTAGATTATCGAGGCGGGACCAATGTAATCACAAGAATCCTTTAAATGTGGATGACAAGGGCAGAAGACTTAGTGTCTGAAAGATACAATGTGAGAAA
Source organism: Rhinolophus sinicus (assembly GCF_057876585.1). NCBI lineage: Eukaryota > Metazoa > Chordata > Mammalia > Chiroptera > Rhinolophidae > Rhinolophus > Rhinolophus sinicus. The sequence continues at coordinate 119,641,020 of NC_142515.1, read as the reverse complement.
GCATTGACGAGCCATTGCTGGCTTTGAAAATGAGGTGGGAATGCAGACTGGTACAGCCGTTATGGAAGGCAGTGTGGAGGTTTCTCAAAGAATTACGAATAGAATTGCCATATGACCCAGCAATCCCTCTTCTGGGTATCTACCCAAAAAAATCTGAAAACATTTAGAGATAAAGACACGTGTGCTCCAATGTTCATTGCAGCTTTGTTTACGGTGGCCAAGACATGGAAACAACCAAAATGTCCTTCGATAGATGAATGGATAAAGAAGTTGTTGTATATATACACAATGGAATACTATTCGGCAGTAAGAAAAGATGATATAGGAACATTTGTGACAACATGGATGGATCTTGAGAGAGTAATGCTGAGCGAAACAAGTCAGACAGAAAAAGCAGAGAACCATGTGATTTCACTGATATGTGGTATATAAACCAAAAACAACAAAAGAACAAGACAAACAAATGAGAAACAGAAACTCATAAACACAGACAATAGTTTAGTGGTTGCCAGAGGGTAAGGGGTGTGGGGGGGTGGGAGATGAGGGTAAGGGGGATCGAATATATGGTGATGGAAGGAGAACTGACTCTGGGTGATGAACACACAATGGGATTTATAGATGATGTAATACAGAATTGTACACCTGAAATCTATGTAATTTTACTAACAATTGTCACCCCAATAAATTTAATAAAATAAAATTTAAAAAAAAAAAGAAAATGAAGAGGCCGCAGTGAAGGAATGTGGGCAGCCTTAAAAGCTGGAAAAGGAAAGGACGTAGATGTGTCCCTAGAGCTTCCAGAAAAAAATAAGCCCTGTCAACACCTTGATCGTAGCCCAGTGAGACCTGTGTTCTTCTAACATCCAGGACTGTAAGATGACAAATTTATATTGTCTTAATCCATTAAGTCTGTGGTAATTTGTTACAGCAGCCACAGGAAACTAATAGAGTGATGTTACTCCCCAAAAGAGTAGGTAATGACATACACCATAAAGAACGGTTTGTGAAAGCTCTCTGATTCCCTAACAGCTACAGATGTTAGGACAGGATAAAAAGAATCATATCAGTATCAACTCTTCCAGGACCTGGAATCTGTCCTAGGATGGTTCCACCTGGCAAATCCACGTCCTCTTCATGCTCCCCTTTCGCTTAAGTCTAGGCTCCCTCTGTCCCCCAATACTGCCAGTCTCAACCATTTCAACCCTTCTGACCCAAGAAAAAGAGAAACACATTTCTAGAATATTCAACAGTATTTAAGTGGCATTTAACTTTTTTCCCTGTCAACTCTCTCCCATTTATGATATTGCCTCATATATTCCCATCTCCCATATTTTTCCACCCCTAGTAATAAAGTTCTATAATAAAAATATGTTTTGGAATCTCTGCGAGTTATTTATTATCAAAAGTACTGTGTAGTCTAACATTTTCTTCAGTCAGTCACTCAGCAAACCTTGACTGCATGCTGTGTTGAGTGGACATAGGGATGAATAAAGCAGTCTCCCTCTTCAAGGAGTTGACAATTTAATATGGCATAGAATGGGAGAAGTATTCATTCATTCCACAAATACTTACTGAACTAGCTTCCACCAGACATACACTTGACTCTAATGAAAGACGAACGTGAGCTCTCTAATAGAGCTATGAACAAAAGCGATGGTGAGAAAAGGTGAGTTCACTGAGCAACAGCGATGCAAGGAAGGGCATACCACCTCTCACAAACCCAGCTACCTGGTATTCAAAACACAGTCCAGAAGCAGAAAGGAAGACAGAAAAAGAAAAGAAAGTCTCATGGTCAAAAGATATATAACAAATTCTGAACACTGACGCTCAAGTGTTTTGCATGTAGAAGAGCCTCTGACATCTTCATTCAGTGCCCATTTTACCATATTTCTGCACCACACTAAAGTGTTCATTTATCTTTTGTTCTGGTCCACAGGTGATTAGAAACAGTAAATTAGAAGACAAAAAGGCCACTAAAGAATGATAGGCACACCAATAGCAAAAGTAAGCAGTATGACAGTGTGGCAGCAAAGGAAGGAACAGAAAGGCAAAAGCAGACTTAAGCCAAGTGGGGCCAATTACATCATAGGCATGCAGCCTGCACCGTCGGGAAAGTCCTGTGGACCACAGCGTCTGGCTTCCTAACAATCCCGAATCCAACAAACCGTCACATTATGTTCTGCATATTCTATTTAGGGCAGTCAGGAAGGATGCAACCACTGTTACAGAAACTTCATCAGAAATTATTAAAATGTTTTAAATTTGGGTGCTGCTAGAGGAAAACGTTTCACTCTTCCATGCACTGAGTGCCCATGGGGCACAAACAGCTCAGGGGCACAGGCAGTGGGTCCCTGCAAATGGGAAAAGAAGATTCATTCCAACACTAAACCATTCTAAATATGTCACTGTGTCACAAGCTAAGCAACAGGATATCAGAGTCTACTGTTAGGAAAATCACGGTTCAGAGAAAAAGCTTTAAGCAATCATCCTGAGTTGGAAGCTCATTTGTAAATGCCACGTTGAAAATGTAACTCTACTTAAAAAAACTATTTCAGGTCATGACTGCTGTCTGACATTTTAGGATGGTTCTTGCTCTGTTTTTACACATCACACTCTGGGTAGCTCTGTTTTTCACGGTCCCAGTTATGATTAGAATGCTGAGCTTCACTGAAAAAGTTCCTGGGTGAAGCCCTAGAATTTGATTTTTCCAGGTAACATTTAGGGAGTCAGTTAACAGAGGTCTGTCTGCAGCTCTTTCCCTTTATGTCCATTTACTCATTGTACCCTCCTGTCATAAGGAACAAATAGAGTCGTACATAATACCAGTCATTCTGGAAGGGGAAGTCGCTATGGAATCCAATTACGGAATCCATAGAAGTTGCTGTGGATTTCCAGTAGGAAATCCATGCCTCCATGCTATAGAATGGACTGAGAATATGCACTTGGCTTGGTGGTCTGGCGTCTACCAAAGACTGCACAACCCCAGGATGTGCCAAGTGAACTTTCCGCCGATTCCGCCTATGCCTGAGAATTCAATACACACCGACAGAGAGACCCACAATACATTTCCAGTATTACTATCCCTTTCTATCCCAGACGCAAGGAAACAATGAGCAAACTCTCTCATCGTTATTTTTCCTTACTATTGTCCCAATCCTAATTAGTGAGTGATAAAAATAGCTAATACACAGAGCCCACTTATTCTGTTCTAGGCATTTGATGAAGATTAACTCATTTATTCTCACATCTCTATTCTGTAGGTAGTATCAAACCCATTTTACAGATGAGAAAACATAGACGTGAAGGGATTAAGCAGCTTGCTTAGGGCTACATGGGTAGAAAATGGGGTAATCGAACAACGAACTACCAGAGACCAATTACCCTCTTAACCACTGTGCTATTAGTGAATGTGAACACTTTGGGGCAACAGCCTGTGTTATAATTTATAAACACAGGCAACTAGTAACAATTTAAACATTTATCTCTGTCTTTGCTAGAGTGCCTGCATGCTCTACGGTGCAGTCATCCATAGATTAATCCCTTTAAGAAGAAGACAATTTGCTGAAAGAAGGGAAAAGGTGCTAAAACAACAACAAAAATGCGTAATGGGAAAAACATGCTAACTAATCATCCGCAAGCTCTTTCTGCCCCCAAAAGTGACCCGATTTTTTCTAAAGAGGGAATCGTCTCCAGTCCTTTAAGACCTGTGTTATCTCATTGTTTTTTCCTTCTACATTTCACCCCAGGCATTGTGTCACTTCAGTGAGTAACTATTAAAGGTGTGTGCCAGGCCACATGCCCAAGGTAATAAATTGGAAGACTCGCTGCAAAGAGCATGAACTGATTATTTTTCTTGTCAAAAACAAACAAAAAAAATAATACTGTTTTGAGTCCTAATTAACTGAAATGGTTTTATTTCTAGAAAAAGCATATGGTCATGGAAATAGCACGAAACCTAGGAATCAGAAATCAATCCAAAATTCTGGAGAGAGTCCCATCACTCAAAAGCCATCTCACCTTGGGGAAAAGACATCACCACCTTCTTTAGACTCAGTTTCCTCCTCTGCATAATGGGATGATAATAACACCCTCACTATTTCCCACTTTCAAGGTCAGGATCAAATCAATGTAAATATGACCCACACCAGTAAAACCCTATACAATGGAGGTAGTGTTATGATGATACCCTAAAAAATGCGAACGAAGCAAAAGTGAGGTGAAAATGTACCGAGAGTCATAAGTAATTGTGAGTCTCTCCTAGGAAACCAAATATATTAATAATAGGCATCAGCTATTATCCTGTGGAATCATACCTACATGTCTCTCATGTGACAGCCTTTCACACATGTAGAAAGAGCCTTCGAGTTCTCTCAAGTCTTCTGTTCTCTCGGTTAAATGCCCAGAGTTCCCCCAAGTATTCTACAAGGGACGTGATTCATAAGACTTAAAGTGAATACGGTATTCCAGATACGGTCCGATTAGCATAGCTATTCCTGCCAACTTAGATCTAGCTTACATACTTCCATAAAATGCAATCTTCCATTGCATTTTGTTGGGGTGGACTGAATGCGCCAGGTTTTTTCATCATGTGTGTTTGCCTAACAATACTTGCAAAACTGTTTTTGTTTTTCAAACCCTAAGAGCAGGACATTACTTTTATCCTCCTGAAATATTACTTTGCTAAGTTGTACCTATCTTTCCAATCTGATGAAATCACTTTGAGTGATGATTCTCGTCCATTATATTATCCCTCTCTCCCAGGTTCTGTCATCCACAAATTTGATAAAGAAAACTTCTATGTCTTTATACAAGTCATGGATTTTTTAAAATGTTCAAGACACATTGAACAAAGCTCTGTTGGAAAGTTCCTAAATACTACTTTCCAGGTGAATAAGTCACTCACTAGACAAAATTAGGGATAACAACTCGCCCCGAATCCCACTACATAAATCCATGGTGGATTTGTTGACCATCCATACGTCTGACAAGTTTTCCCAATTTGATAATACAGACACCATTTTCCCACACTTGCTCTTTTGGAGCCTCTTAATTTCTCCATAATTTTAAAAACCAAAAATCCCCTATTATATATGTGAGTTCTTCTAGTGGCCTGGGATAACAGCATTCATCAAAAACTTCAGGTTTTATGTTTTAATAGTCAGAGTCTATCAGATTACTTTTAATCTACCTCAAGTTTCAACTACCTATTAAATATTTTTGGTCTAGTTTCCTCAGTCTAAACACCATTCTCCTTGAGAAAGAACACCAAATCGAATATAATTCAAATGGTCTCTGCCATCTCCCTTTCATTGTTTTGCATACCATCCATAAGCAGAGAAGTCTTGATTATTTATTTTGTTACTATCATAACTCTAAAAGTTATAAAAATAGTCGTGGGGATGTAAAGTACAGCATAATGAATATAATCAATAATATTGTAATAACTATGTATGGGGCCAGGTGGGTACTATACTTATCAGGGTGAAAGCTTCATAAGTTATATAAATGTCTAACCATTATGCTGTTCACCTGAAACTAATATAATACTGTATGTCAACTGTAATTGAAAAATAAAAAATAAATAAAATATTAAATTAAAAAATAATAATAATAAATAAAAGCATCTTTTTACTGTCTTTCAGACTTTTTCACAAACCTTGGGGTTTTTTTTCTGTAATTTGTGCTTGTTTGTTATGTTTTCCTCTTCTCCATCTATATGTGCTCCTTTAAAATCTGTACTCACAGAACTGCTGTGTGCCTGCCCAGGATTTCCATAATTGCACATTCCAAATTTCATCGCTAGAGCCCCCTCCCTCTTGAACTGTCTTCCCTTTGGAGTCCTTTCTCTTGAAAAACAATTACCTGGTTGATATCGTATCCGGGCGTTTTGCCTTATTTGAGAATACTGCCATTGGATCATAAAATTAGGAAAAGAATTAATAGCAGTAACATAAAAGTAATTTCGAGTATTATTGTATGTTCTCATTAACTATAAATCTATCCACTGGCTTTTAATTAAGAAGGTGAATAAAAGGAGCATAAGTATGTGTACATATTAATGTAGAAAGTATCAAAACGCATCTTAGAAAAATCATAATTGCCAAATAAACAATCTTAAGCATCCATAAAGAATCCATCTAATTGAAATCACATCCAAAGTGAAACAGTCCTATATTTGTTCTTCGCACAGGGCTAGACCGTGTAGGGATTATAGTGGTAAACGAGACAGAAAAGGTCCCTTTCCTCATGGGCTTGATATTCGAGTGAAAAGATATGCCCTAATAAGTCATAAAGAAACCGCCCAACTAAACAGATTGGGAGGAAGATTGCGCGCTTTCAAATAAGCAAATCAGAGAAGCCCCTCTGAGAAAGTGATACTTGAATCAGAATCTAAAGGATGAGAATTATCCAGTTATGCAAAGAACTAGAGAAAGAGCAATTCAGGGACAGGGACAATCAACATCCCTAAGACCAAAAGGAATAAGGGGCGTCAGTCAAACCAAACCTGTTTTGAGAATAAAATGAAAGTTCAAGAATCCAAAATATTAGAAACACCTGTAATATGCCTAGAGCAGTGCCACAGAAGGTGCTATAAAACAAAAGCATAGTAAATAAATACTTGAGAACAACGTCACATCAAGTAATTCATTCTATCTGCTATACCCTTGGCTTATTCTTGTACATCAACTATAATTACTAGCATATTAATGAACTCATATATCTTTAATAATTACATGTTTAATACTTTGATTGCTTGATCATGTCCCATTGGGCCATATCAAACACCAGTTGTCTCTGCTGCTTCTCCAGGGTTGCTAAGAATTGCTGTGTGACGGGCAAAAATATTAAAGACCAAGCGTCCACCATCGTTCCCTCTGCCCTCCCTTCTCAAGAGAGTTAATCTGCTTATGACACACAAGTCCTGGCATCTGATGAAATGACCAAGGTAATGAGTAGAGAAGGGAACTGGAGAAAGTCCAGAAAGATAAAACTGATTTATATAACATAGGCATGGAATTATCCTCAGAAGTAAAGTAAAAACCATCTAAGAGGCTCAAGGAGGCTGTGGGAAAGAAGAGACAGCAAATAAAGACAAGAGCAAAGCTGGATGGAGTTTTACAGAAGAGAAAAGAGATATGTGGGGTAGCAGCTGCCATAGTAAGTGACATCAAGGAGGGAAAAAACAAATTATTTTAAGAAGTTTTACTGCGTGCGAGATGAGATAATTTCTTCCTCTCTGCCTTCTCAAGAGACCTTAAGTATAAGCCTGAGTTACTTTTCAATGTTTTGTGGAATAGGATTGAGAATAATAGTCCATTTCCATTCAATTTTACGTGCATATTGGATGTTCTACAAATTCATGCATTACAACCTTAATTGGGCCCCAACTAGCTGTTGCTTGAAAATACTTCACTCCCAAATGATTCTCTTTTCTAGCCTCCAAGTGAGTCTTTAAAGCCTTTTCCCTTTTTTTTTCACATTTCTAACCCAACTGATTCTTAGCCAAGTACTTTGACTATTAATTCAGCGAAATAATTGATACCATCAGCCTCTCACCTTCCAGCCCCTCCTCTTCAAAATGTTCCCATTCCTTCGTCCATCAGTCAGTCCTTCTCGTTGGCCTTGGAGGAAACAGTGGCCCTGCTCCTTGCCTCGCTAACCCTGTCCTCCGTATGGCAGTCCTAGCCCTTCCTGGCTCACTCACGATAAGGTGCCATCAGTTCACCCATTTCCCCCCATACTGTCTCTGTCGCAGCCTCTCCTCCTTTCCTTGTTCGTACCCTGCTTCTTTACGAAATGGAAGCAACTCCTTAGCCCAACAGTTCTCTTTCTGGAAACATGTCTCAGAGCAACGCTCACACAATATACAGGCCCATAACCCAGATACCTTTTCTAGAATTTCTCCCCCCAAATATTCCCAAACATACAGAGCGGGTCTCTCAGGGACTTCAATCTCCCTCATTTTATAGTTGATGGTATTTGAATTTTTATATCCAGAATGCATTACTTGTTTAAGAAAAATAATAAGGATTTTTTTGAATGCCAACAACCCTTCGCTGGTATCCAATTACCCATCCAACGCTATGGATTCTACTTCTGAAGTGATGTTCAGGTCTAACCTTCCCCTCCTGCTGCCCTCGCCCCAGCCCACGCAGCACTTCTCAGATGTTAACAGATTAGCCCTGGGAGTTTGATGATTGATTGAACTTCTTGACTCTATTTCAGCACTTTGCAAATCTTCCACAAAGCTCTCTCTTCTAAAGCTCTACTTGGATCATGTCATTGTCAGCTCAAGCACCTTCACTGGCTTCCCATTACCTTCTAACTAAAGTAGGAACTTCTCACAAGGTATATAAAGCCTTAAAACGATGACCCAATATCTCCTTCCAACCTCCCCATCTCTACTCATCTCTCTCCATACGACTTCCTTGTAGCCTGACCAGACCTCGCCTTTGAACATGAGCTTCTGCACCCTCAGCCTTGGCTGTGCTTCTTCCTACGTCTGACTAAATCCAAATGCTACTCATCCAAGCCACACCCACCCCTTGTGACATTTCCTGCCTGCCACTCATTAGAATTAGCTGTTCCTGCTTTGTATTCCAATGGTCTCTGGCCTCCAACATTGGACTTACCATACTGTGTAGCACAGTTATGTATAAAGCTTCACAGCCCTCAAGATAATGAGTTTTTTGAAGCTAGACACTAATTTTTTTCATGTTTGCACTTTTCTACATATATAATATGTGGCATATCCTAGTTGTTGAGTAAATGTTTATACTGATGGGTTTGATAGAATAACTCATATCCGCATTAAGTTAGTATCTGTTATTAATTAGTATTATTTTCTATTTCAATTGCTTTAATTTTCAGGCTTTACACAAACGTATTACAAACAAAAGGCTTAAGCATGTTTCTGAGTTTTAACTTGAGAATAGAGTTTTGTTCAGAAGTTTGGCTCTTTGAAGCATGTTCAATATTAATAATAATAGTGGCCTTTTACTGGGTATCTACTATACGCCGGGTGCTGACTTAGCATTATGCCTGTGTTGTATCATTTCATCTTCTAAAGAAACCAGGGCACTGCAGCAAATACTATTCTATATCCGTTTTGTATAGAAAGAAACTGAGTCTCAGGGAAGTAATGAGCCCCAGATCATAGAGTTAGGTGGCACTGCAGGGAATCAAAGCCTAATTTGTCTGAATCCAGAACCCATACTCTCTCACCTCGGTCCTACTGTGTCCTCATTAACTGCTTTTGGGGAAGAGTTATGAGGATGATTAGGCAGGGGCTCTGAAAACGAAACTAGACTGGAGTGGGCAGGCGTTATAGGCTGTGCCCCAGAAGGCCTCAAGAAAAATACAGCATATTGATTAGAAACAAGAAGTAAAGGCAGGGGGAAATTAAGGGGATGGCCATGGTGTAACCAGGCATATGGTAGCACAAGAAAACCCTTGTAATTTGCAAATTCGTGGTTTGGAATACTTGGTGTGATGATATCTATCCCTCCCGTGTTCCTCTGTTTAAGTCCAATCCCCACCCCCCTGAACCTTACCTTGATAAACCTCAAAAACTGCCCTGAAAATGGCATTGGAGCCTATATTCATTTTGGTTATTTTTATCCTTATATTAAAATGCACATCAGATTAGGGACTGGGAAAACCTAGGTGTGAAATGAGTGTGATTATTTCGTGAGTCTCTCAAAATGGCAACAAGCTTCATACCGTTTGTTCTTCCATTTCATTTGAAAATGTTTCTGTGCTATATATGAGATGCCTTAATAACACTCTTGAGATAAATAGAGAGGGAGGAAATGTTTGGGAGCAAGCATTTATAAAGCATTGGGGAACACTTGCCCTGTGTTAATTGAGCTTTCATTTCTAGGTGGGTTATTTTGTCGTGTGTAAACCAAGAAGGGTTTATGTTTGTTTTCGCATAGCCGAAGCTAAGCTCTTGCTCTATATCCAAATATACAGCGATTCCTTTTTTGTCCCTCTCATTTAAATTTCTCTTCAAAATTCCTTTCCTCCTTTTCCTTAAGTGTCTCTCCCATAACGAAGTGGCTGTGGGGGAGGCCGGAAGACTCAACGAAGAAAAAGCCAGATGCCAAATATATCTACTGGAGGAGAATTACCCAACTTCCCCCTACTCATTTTCTGCCTTTATGGTCTTACATGTCTCTTTAGATCCTGAGCCCAAGAGGAGAATTTGTGCTTTTAGGATCTATTAGCAAGCAGTACCTTACAAATGCTGCATAGATGCTCATTTTTAGAAGTATGCGATGATGTAAAGTTATAGTAGTCACTGAGGAAAAGAACTGACCTATTTCTTGTTAAAATCAGCTGCAGTTTTACGTCTAAAAGAGATAAGTGTTTTATTCAAAATATCAACCTCCAGAAAAACCTCCCAGGCTAGTGGAAGAAGCCTTGGTCGGGAGTCAGAAAACCAGGTTCTAGTCATAACTCTTCTACCAACTCAAATTGGACCAGTGACGTTGCCCATTTGTGGGAGTCCTTAAAATACCCCTTCCTACTATTCACAGGGGATTTCTAAGTAGCAAGGGAAATGGACTACCTAAAAAGGCATCTGATGGTTTAAAACAATAACTGACTGTCGTGGCTGTTACTGTTATATCACCTGCTTTTCGGTGATTTCTGGTTCACCATGGTGAAACAACACACACATTTCCTTTTTCTCCCCCCAAATCACACTAAACTAAGAATAATAAATGTTTAACAAACACAAAAACACAGAGTACAGAGACAAAGAAGAAGCAGGGGACAAAAAATACCCGCAAATGTTTGGAAGACGTAAAGCTGATCAAGGAACCAGAGTAAGGAGAACGCCGAGTGCCAACTGCCTAGAGACACAATCTGCTCATGGCCCGAACAGGAAAGGCTCAAGAAGTGCAGGCATCAGTCATCTCGACCAGCGGCAGGAGTTGGAAGTCTGAAGGGCAGGGGCAGTTGGACCACCCACAGTCCTTTCCTCTCCGTACAGAAAAGCTCCCGTGTCATGCTAACAGGCACAGTACAGAGAACGGAAGAGACACTGGGCAGAAATCAAGCGAGTTAAGTGTAGGTCTAAACACTGAATGGTGAGGTGCCCCCTTCTGCTCCACCCCAAAACTTCCTGACCACCTGGCATAAGCCACGAAGACAAGCCCTGCCTATGCATTCATTGGTGATTTAGAGGTATGGTAATAAATACCAGCAGAGCAGCTAAAAACACTGAAAGTGGTTGTCCAACAGGTGGGGGAACTCCTATGTTCACGGTAAAACCCTTGAAATACTGATAAACCGCTGATACGCATTACTTTGAGAAAAATTAAATAATTTTTTAAAGATTTACCTTTCAAGGAAACCAGAGTACAGGCTAATAGGAGCTGATACCGTCCTCACTTTTGATTGTATTAACTAAACCAGATTAAATTTAACAGATGGAGAATACCACAATATTTACACAAAATGGCACATGCAACACAGAATTTTTTAGGCGGAGTCAGGCAGTCAGGCCAGAATCCCACGTACTTGACAGTGTTTACTGGACAGCTTCTCACTGCAGGAAGGACGTGAGTACTCTGGGGCCCAGCCACTGACACTCCTGCACGCGACCCTGATGCCGGCTGCCGAAGCCTTAACTGCAAAGAACTCGCTGCCAGCTTTCCTCCCTTCCTCTGGACTCTCCTTCTGATTCATTGCCACCTGAGTGCTAGTCCCAAAATGTGGGTGGCTCTGATCAAGTCATCCTTCTTCCATAAATCCTTCAATGTTCCATATGGACTTCAGAATACCTCCCATCAGCCTCATCTCCTGAACCTCCCCACCCACAGCGCCCACCCGACAGAGAACACCTTACCCCCCCTAAACTCTCCAAGCCCAGGCTATCTCACATATGCTCTTCCCCGTCCCTGCAGCCTTCTGTTCTGTCCTTCCTGGCAAAGACCCACTCCTTAAAAAGAAAAGACTGAGAAATCATCATCCAGTCTCATCCCAACAGGGCTAATTACTTGCTCATTGCTCCACACTCCCTATGTTCATACTGTGTGTTGTAATTATCTGCTTGAACATCTGTCTTCCCCACCAAACTCGGAGTTCCCAAGAGCAGGGATTAGGTTTAATCACCTTTGTAGGCTCAGTACTGAGCCAGACACACAGTCAGCCCTCAAGGAGAGTTGGTTGAATGAACCAGTAAGAAGTGAATTAATCTCACATTAATTTGGGCCTTGGCACACCTTAAGTTTGAATGTCTCTATAATGCTAATGTGAATAAGTATGATTTACATTCCTAGTTGGCCAACCTCTAAGCTCCTTAGGGCGCGGGGTCTAAATATCCCCTCAAACACAGGAACCATATCAAGGCTCCATTGCCCTCAGAGAAAATAGAGAAGAATAGTTGCAAGGAGGGACCCAGTGGTGAAGCTGGTGTATTTAACGCTTGGAGCAGATCGTTTTTTAATATCCCTCTCCTCCATACACGAAAATTGTATTCCGTGATAATCACCATTTTCTTGAGGTGTTCTGTAGTTCTAAAAAATTACAAATTTAAAACAAGGAATAAACTTTAATTTTCATAACAATATTCTAATTCAGTAAAATATTTCATGCATGAACTAAAAGGTGTGGCTATAAAACAAAAGTACTACATCTCACCGTTCACTCTTGGTTTCATTTTTTAAAACAGTAAACACAAACAAAAACTCCAAATGGTCAAAAAGGATAACGGAATTGAAGTAACTCAAGTTCCCTTTCTTCACATTTACAGTCTTCTGCTATCATTGTTCATTTCTAACCTACCATTTAAAAGCAGGAATATGAAGCACCACTGAGCTTGGACACAGAAACGACACTCTAAGGAAGCTCGAACAATTCCCACCCTTCATGAACTTACCCTCCAGACCATCGCCTGTGGCTGAGTCGGCCTGTGTCAGGGCCTACCGTACAAATGGGGCTTCTCCAAATTAACTTCTATGGAGAATTCAGATTCTATTAAAGGAGAGGTAATAAAAACATGCTCAGATGGACGCTTAGATACTTATGTATATTCATAAAACTCAACAGTACCCACAGCAATTGTTTAGCACTTAGACCAACAAACCACTGTATTTTGGAGGGAAATATTTTACCACCGGCATTGTTTACAATTGCGGGCGCACAGTGACCATAAGAAGCACAGCAACTCACAGTCGGGGGGAGGTGAGAGAAGTCGGTCTTTGGGGAGCTTTTTGTCCTTTCTACTTCATTTCACTACCATCTCCTTGCTGCCCATCTCATCCCCAACAAGCACACAGAGGATTTCAGGATTAAAATACACAGGCTTCTCTCCATATCACATTTCTTCTTCCCCTTCCCACCCAAACCCTACGTCACCACTCACCTAGGCAGTGAGCATGGAGTTCGGCAAAACACAGAATGTCATCTCTTGGAAAGATCAGGATCATTAAGAAAAGTCACATTGCAAAACACAAGTTACCATGCTTGTAAATTCTCTTCGACACTATGCTTCAAAAGCTGCAGATAGACCCTAAGTGTATTGGGATCTGTGTAATAACATCTCTGAACAGCCAGCCCCTAGTGCCTGGTAAAATCATGCTTTTTCGCTTTTTTTTATTACAGAAAGAGTAAATCGTAGGAACAGAAAAGTTAGCACTGCACCTAAAAAAAGAATATATTCCCAAATGGGTAGTATCATGTGCCACAAGTTCTATTTTATTGATCAGCCTTGTTATTATCCAAAAAACTACTCTGAAAGGCATATTAAAATAACCAAACACAAAGGAAGAAAAGATGTCGACTGCTGTTGGCACTGTGAACCATCACTTCCCACAACCACATACACAGCTTTCTTCCCAAGCTTCTTGAGGAAAAGAACTGAGTCCTTCAGTCCCACCAGAAACCTTAAACAAAACAAGGCGCTCTATAGCTATGCTGACCTGAACTAAATTGAATTAAATGAGTATTTATTTGCTGGTCTATAAACACATAAGTAGCTTATGGATTTTCACCAGTTAAGTCAGTGATAGAAAGAAGATCAGAACACAGATTTCCCTGTGACTATTCAAACACTAACATGCTCCAAATTTCTAAGTTTAAATAACACTATCTCCATTTCAGAAGTAGGAAATTGAAATAGAGCAGACTTTTTCTTTTATCTATTATTATATCTGTTACCTTTATTCCTAAACTCCTCGCAACACTCAAGCTTGATCTGTTCAGCATTTAATTACCCTTGTTGCACCCAAAGTCATCTATGTTCAAGAAAAACATTAAATACACAATTTAGAGAAGACGAAATATATGACATTCAGTATTGTCTTCGTTTCAGAAAACAATTTTGTATGCATGTAGTGCTTACTATAAACTAGGGAATAATTTAACTTTATGACCCTCATATTCAGTTGTTAATTACTTTTTCCGTTGTCCTCAATATATTTCTGTTGCATCAATGGGAACCTGCAGTTGTCCTCCAGTGACCAAAATTATACATACCAATTGTCATGAATATTAATTAAAAGCTTTGTGTCTTCATGGAAAACCATCTACTTCCTACTTCAAAGGCACTGAGCTTCAGTGCTATAAAAAATTTACTTCAGTTAAAATTTTTAATCAATAAGATTATAGGTTCTTTTGTTGTTGCTGTTGTTCTTCCACTTTTGGAAAGACAAATCTTTTTAAATGAAGTAACTGATCTACTACATTCCGTCTATATGAGAGCTTATTTCAAAAGAAAATAAATGTTCCATGTCTCACTTATGAAAAAATACATATTATCGGAAAAAAAAGCTGAACAGTTATTGAAGCTTCCAACAACAGAGCGAGCAGAAGCTGGGAAAACTGATCAACTGTGTTTGTTGTGTGTCCAACCCCACAGGGGTGGGAGGGTTGTGAAGGGTTTTCGGAATTTTGCACACACACTTCTTAGAGAACGCGTTCCAGGGTCTGCACATATGTGCACACACATGTAAGCACGCTTGGTAAAGCATTAGGGGCATGGAAGCGCCTACACTAACTGCTATTCTTACGGGGCTTTGTTCTCTTATTTCCTTCCTTGTCCTTTGAGAACAGAACAGGCAACCAGATTATGAGGTGAACTGGATTGAAGGCAGTTAGTGCCTGAATATTGTGCAAAACAGCTACGCTTAATCTTGGTGTTGCTACCTTCTGGAATAAATGTAATTATGGCAACAATGTAATAAAATCTGCAAAAATTAATCAAAGCAAAATTAAAGTCATTTTATTTAAACTACACATGTTATTTAACTTTGCCAGGAAGGTCTTTGTTTTGAAGATAATTGCAGACGTAGTTATTTTTTCCAAGTAGGATATTATTATAAGATTTTTTTTATTTTATTTTATTTTTTTTTTGTAAAAGGGAGTCAAGGAGAAGAAATCAGCACTTCCTGGGCAGCTAGGATGCACCAGGGACCCTTCTGAGTGTATTACACACGTCTTAAAGATGCCATCCCGATACCAATTGAAACAGCCCGTCCCAATTCTCCACTGGTTTCTGACCACTGTTCCCCTGGAGTTCTGTTCTCACAGTGCCTCCTCCTGGCATGAGCCTCACCCAAGTCTCACTTGTGACCCCATTTTCTTCTCCCAGGACTAGCCATCTGTGGAAATGGGGCCTGGCGCCCATCCCTTTCTCTAAGCCCACTGCATACACCATTATGACATAGGAGACTATTGGAGGTTGGAGAGATCCGAGGAAATCATATCACAGAACAGCAACGAAACTCAGCAAACAAAAATTAATGTTTGGCTTTTATGTTCTTAAAACATTTCTCTGCAGACAATAACAAGTGTTGACAGAGATGCGAAGAAGTTGGAATTTTCATACGTGGCTGGTAGGAATGCAAAATGGTTCAGCCATTTTGGAAAACAGTTTGGCAGCTCCTCAAAAATGTTAAATATAAAGTTACTATCTCACTCAGCAATTTCACTCCTAATTATATCCCCAAGAGAAATGAAAACATATAGGATATATATGAAAATAAAGAAAAAATCATTCCGACATTTGTGAAAATGGTACAGAAGACTTTATTCGGGACTACTGCAATATGTGTCAAGACTATCACTGTAGGAGAGAGAGGGGCTGAACTCCAAATTCAGCAGAAATAGTGGGGATTTATAACCAATGAGCAGAGTGACGGGGTCAGTGGATGAAAATTACTAAGAGGAGACATCAAAGGTAGAGGGATTTTTGCTGAACTAAATAAGACTCTTGCTAAAGGCTGATCAAGGACTTATACCTCAAAAGGGGCGTTAAGGAATTTGATCAGCTATCAGAGGTGACTAGATGTCAAGGGTGGGGGAGTCTCACTAAACTGACTTAGCAGGATACTTGCTGAAACTGAGGTATGCAGGCCTGGCAAGGACAAGCCAAGGTCGAGGCCTAGTTGAGAAGAGGGCTCAGAGGAACCTGACTAAAGTTTGGTCAAGAAGTGAGTCTTTGTCAGTCCACACAACAACCTGTAGCATCATTCATAATAGCCAAAAAGTAGAAACAACCCAAATGTCCATCAGCTAATGAACGGATGAATAAAATATGATTTATGCATACAATTAAACATTATTCCACAAAAAAGAATTAAGTATTGATACATGCTACAACATAGGTGAACCTCAAATCATTATGGTAAGTGAAAGAAGCTAGTCACAAAAGACCATGTATTGAATGATTAATTGATATGAGATGTGCAAAAAAGGTAAATCCATAAAAACAAAGACTAAATTAGTGGTTGCGGGAGCAGGAGGAAGGGACAGTGGGGACTGACTGGTAATGTAGCATTATCCTTTGAGGATAATGAAAAGTTCTAAAATCACCCAGTGGTGGTGGTTGCATCACACTACAAATATACTAAAAACACTGTGTTGCATGCTTTAAAAGAATGAATTTTATTGTATATGAACTCAATAAATGTGTTACATATAAAAAAATTGTTTTCAAATGTTTCCATGGGTTAGGCTCCAGACATGCACCAATTTACTCAATCTTCATTCTTCCCATCTCTTCTTTCCCCACAGCAACAGAAGAATAATTGCCCTCACTTCATTAGAGACCAAATCCACCTCCTCCAGTTCCTGCCCTCTGCTCAGTCCCGAGTTCTCTTCATCAAAGTACTCTGACAACAAACGGAGCATTCTGCTGGAAACTCACCTTTCTTTATACCTCCACCAGTCACTGATATGACCCCTTCTAAAATGATGGACAAGACTAGTCAAAAAGATTTGACTTCTAAGTTTTGTGCTTTCTTTAGCTCAACAACAAAATTTCATTAAATTCAAACAAAATGTGTCTGTTGTATTTTCAAGGCATACACTTCCAATAAGGTTATCACAAATTGTTAAAAAAAAAAAAATTCAAAACAGAAAAGGTAAGAAAATTATCATGTAATAGCTACAAGGGTGCTTAATATATCTAATAATAAATATAACATAAGGAACACAGTAATAGTTCACTTTAAATGAAACAACTGTAATCTTAAATCACTATGATTAAATCTCAATTATTTAAATCCTATCAGTATTTATGCCTATTCAGGTTATTTGAGGACATATTAGCAAGATATTAAATGTTTAAATAACGACTATACTGAGGGAGAAAAAAGTGATATGTAAATCAAATGGAGCATGACATTTGGATATGTCACAAAATACTTCAGCCAACTACGTACAATCAGCCACAAAACCCTTCTTTTCATGAAATAATAATGACTTCAGGTGTCCAATTAGATTAACATGTTGAAACTACAACCATGCACTATGCTTCACTAAGATAGCCCCTAAACTAAACCCTGACTCTTGTTCCATGTGGTTTGAAAACTTTAGATGGTACAGGAAGTCAGAAGGACACTGCAATCAGTTAACTCAGAGAAATTAGCTGAGCGTAGCTAACAATGGTACATAACTTTATGGAAAGGCCAAACACAGAAGCTGCCCGTCAATTATTCCCTTGCTTTACTGAAGAAAGAATAACTGGAAACGGAGTTGAACAGCCTGGGAATATAATTTAGGATTATATTCTTCTGCAAATAACAGAAAACCCAGCTACAGTAACTTAAACAGATAGAGGTCTCTGCCACTAGAGTCCAGGAGTCGACAATCCAGGGCTGATAACATGGCTCAATGATGGCATCAGGGACCAAGCTCATCTATCTTTCCATTCTGACATCCTCCTATGGAGGCTTTGTGCTCATGCTTGTTGCCTCATGGTTGCAATATGGCTACTGCACCTCCAGACATCACATCCAGTTCCCAAAAAGGACAGAAGGAATAAAGGAGGAAAGAAATGCAAAACTTTTCCTGAAATCTCTAACAGTTTTCTGCTTATGTCTCATTAGTTAAAACCATGCCAATAGGTACCTTTTGATGTAACGTAATCTGGAAGGGTAAATAAATAAAAAAATCGAGGTCCTCGAGCAAGAAGGGTGGAATGGATATTGGGTAGGCAACTAGCACAGGGTTTTACAGATATATTCTCAGAGGTTTACAAGTTCTCTATAAAAACTTACAAAAATTTGTTTGTTTTTATTTGATCGTAACTTATTAATATAATTTAAATATTGAGCTACCAGTAGATGGCTATCTTACAGTTATTTGAGCCAGAAATGCTTTGTCATTTCATTGTCCATGTTCAAATCTATACGCATTTATGATGGAACTGATGCCAAATACCATTACTTTAATTGTCACAGTCTAATGAGAAAAGTAAAGAAACCGGAGGCAGATACTACATAAATGATATGCAGATGTTGAGGAAAATTTGCCTTCATTGGTTGATGTGAGCTTTTCTCTATTAGCTTTTGTCTGTTCCTGTATGTGAGGTGATTTCTGTGCTGTGATGAGAGGTTGAGTAAATTCCCTCTTTGGTCTCATTCTCCCGAGCAGGGAAGATATGAGATGATGTTTGTTGTTCTGTCCATGTCATGAGGAGATGGTTAGGTTAGGGTTGAAGAAATTCTTGATCAGGGATTGAGAGAATTCCCTCTTGTTCTGTCTGTTTCACCCACATCAACAGATGAAGTGAAGTAGTAGATAAGTTATATCAGGATGACGTGACAGGCACATTGCCAGGCTTTGGAAGACCTTGGGCTGATGGTCCCAAGCTAGAACAGTAGATATTACTTGTCCGGATGAACTAGCCCTTCAGCCGGATAAGTAATAGATTTTCTCTTTTTTATTATTGACTGCGGGACCCTCCCGGAACCGGCTATTCCTTGAGAGGGAGAGGCAGGAACACAAAAACTTGGCTCTGGGGTACATCTAAAGAGATATATAAGACAGACCTCAGGTGGATTGATTGATTGATTGCTGTTTCAAGAGATTGTTATTCAAACGATTTGCTGTTTCAGGACTGCTTTTTAGGATTGGATTGTTTCAGAGTAAGCGATCAGAACTTGCCTCAATGGACAGAAGGGACTTCTTTTGTTGGTGAATTGTCATCATTCTAGCATCTTTGGGAACTTGTATGTAACTTGCAGCTTGCAGTATCAGAAGACGTCCTAACTCCCAACAACAACGACAACGCCAATAGCAGCATTCTTGGGAACCAGCAAGCAGCGGTGTGGGAGACACCTGAGTTTCTCTCAGATACAGACCTGGCAAGGTTTTGATTTATGACTTTTCCAGTGCTGTTCTCCCCCAGTTTGGTGAGCTTTTGACATTTACTGTAATAGTTACTATCCTATAGAGCTTTTTACTGCTTTTGAATACTCCTTACTGATGTTATTTGTGTATTTAGTCAAGTGATTTTTGATCAATAGTAAACATACGTTGGGATCTCTTAAACTTATAAGTATAAGTTTAAGACATGACATTGTTATCAATGTATATAGTTTAGTCTTAACCATCTTTACTTTCTGTCATTAGCACATTCTATTAATTGCCTTTGTCTTTTGCTATTGCATATTGCCAAATAAATTGATTAGATAGTAAATAAATAAATTAACTAGCCCCACTCTAGCGTGTGCTCCCCCCCCTTGCCCCCCCCCCCCCCCCCCGCTCATCATTATATATGTTTGCATGAAGTAAAGACCAAATGATATCATGGCACACTGTACTGTTAGGGAAAGTAGATAAAATAGTCTACATCATCATTAGACAAGATTTTGCCTTCGGCCAATCTCTTGAAAACGTACAGTTTCAGGCAATGACAAAGTGGAATTTGGAACCGTTTCTTTATTGCTTCCAGCGTTTAGAATGTAAGTAGTCAGAAGCGCCATGCATTTAGAGCAGCACCAGCCCTCTAACTCCAGCATTTCGTTAACAAATGTGAGTGTTACTGTTCCAAAAACATAAAAACCCAGAAGCTTTAAAAAAGAAAGAAATGAAAAACTGGGCACATGCACGTCATCGTGTCTAGCAAATGCTAGTTTCTTCTGTAGCTTTTTAATATAGTCCGTTGGTCGCTTTTCAGTAAAACGCAGTCACTGGAACTATTAACCATAGTTTAAAAGAAAAATCACTGACTTTAAAGTCACTTCAGAACTGGCAGAGAAATTTGATGAGCTTACATCTTGCAGTCCAAGAAGGATGGCATTGTGTTGTTTCTGAGTTCTTGCCCAGTTTCATAGCTTCTTTCCACTCCATGGTAAACAGAACTGGTACAGCCATCTGTGCCAAGCATTTTGTCACTATGACCAAGACAGCTTGTGGAATCAAACTAACTCTGTCAACTTGCCTGGATTGCCAAATAATCATATAACAACGGACAGGGATGGAGAATCCAAAAGTACAAAGCATAGTGGCTCCGATTTTAAAACTTAGAAGAAAGCTTTCTTTTATTCCCTCCCTTTGGAGAAAGCCTTTCTTTGAAAGCTCTACAGCCATCTGGACCAGTTTCAGGGGGTTTGAACACTCCGCTCTTCTATTTAAAGGCCCTAAAACTGCCATTATATGAAGAACTAGCCACCAGCAGCGGGAACATGACAAGTATCAGGCTTCAAGTGAACTTGAAATGGCAGGTGTTTCCATCGAAGGGTCATCTATTTAATGAGCCCCAAGCCATACTCAGAATCCCCCCAAGCCAATCAGACTTTCCTTTCTATCGGAGTTGTATCTTAGCCTTTTCCTTGGATAAATGTTCACAAGTCGTGCCCTGCCTCGCACTCGCTGGTGTTCAGCCTGCTTCAAGCCAGCTACCTCCCAGCCACCGCTCCTCTCCCCACCTGCCATTCTTCAGCCGTGAAAGGAAACTACTCGAAGCCCCTTAGAAGCTTGGAACACTCTGCCTTCATTAAAATTTCACATGAATAGTATGAGTGAACGATGTTAACCAACACAATCACTATTTAATACCGGGCAGAGCTGACCTTCCAGCTGAGAGTGTTCATTCTTCTGGGGTCCCAGAAGATACAAGAGGGTCCATTTACAATCGTGAACAGCTCTTTTGAAAATCCCGTTTCCTTTATTCCTTTTATTTTCTCAACTTTTCATACCAAAGCTGGCCTAAATACTCTTTCTCCCTTCCTCATCCTCAATTTCCTAGCCAAACTCTTCCAGAAGCAACAAAGACTTAACTCGTTCATTTTTCTCCTCGCTCCTTCTGCTCTCTCCCCTTTGGTTTCCTACGGAGCCCTCTCCAGTGCAAACCATCCAATTCAGAATCTTCTTCCAGAGGGCGCACTGACTAACCCAGTGTCTGTAATGGAAGGCAGGGTGTGAGCAATACCAGGCAGGTATCTCCAAAGTTCACCGAGGATACTGGGCGGGGAGGGCCACTAAAACTGACACTTAATAAGTCTTTGATCACATGTAGCTTCATGATACCATCTGGCCTTCAACTGATGCAAATACATCTTTACACAGAAGGCTACCTACCTCTCTCCTTTGTTCACCAGACAGCAAAACTAAAGTCGTAATACTTCCTGGCCATTTGGTCATCAACACCATCAGACAGTAAAAGAACAGGACTTGATAATAAGATGGTCATTCAGAATATGGCCTGATTCTTGTTTTTTGAGTGATTAAGTAAAAACTCAAAATTTAAAAATTCTTGTGGACCCACAACTCACAAATCCCCAAAACTGTGTGACCACTTTGAGAAACTGTGAGTTCGATGATCCAAGGTCTTTGTCAGCACAGACATTCTGTTCCCCTGAGTGAAGTGAACCGAGGCAAGTCAACCCCAAAAGATGGCTTGACATTCTTAACCCTTAAATAGATTCTTTCTTCATGGACGCTGAGGTTCAATCCGGAGAATACATGGCTTTCTCAGCAGGAATAACAGGAGATACATCTCACAACTGACACTAAGTAAGCCCTGTGGAGTTTAGCAATGACATGTACAAGACTTCATCCATAAGGGTTCATGGTCAGAATTCACTGCAGGCACTGGAGGAGAATCACGGTCCCCACACTGAAAAGACTGGCTGCCCACAGTTTCCACCCTACCTGTCCTTGAGCCTGAAATTCAGACTTTTAATAATTTAATTTTTCTAGTTCCCATCCTTGCTTGTGAGCAAATACTCTGGGAAGTATTTTCCAGAAAGTATACACTTTCACAAAATATTAACCATTTCCCAACGTCAAGCCCTTGTCCTTGATCTGTGGTTTCTCCACATCTTCCCCCAAACACACTGCTCCCCACTCCACGGCTGAGGGTCCAGTACTCTTTCCCAGGTTCTGCTCAAATGCCCGCCTCCTACGGGAACCTTCTGCTACTGCAGCTTACAATGAGCTTCCCTCGTTTCTTATTCCTCATACGTTTTTAATCATATGTTGCTTGTAACTGTTAACTTTTTCTCTCTCCAGATACACCCCAGTTATGTTGTAAAATCTTTGAACTCAGAATTTAAGTTATTATTCTGTCTTTCTTTTTTGGAATGGCCGAGAGCTAAGAGTTAATCACAAATATAGTTGACACTAGGTCAGAAGAGAGAAGAGCAGGAATGGGATACAGGGGACAACTGTTTTGATAAAGGAGCAAAGGGGAAGGACAGGGCTGGGAAGCCCTGGTGACATTGCTACTAGAGTGGCTAGCAGTGTAGGAGGCAGCCAGGACCCTTCTCAACCTTCTGCCCACAGCTCCCCTGGGCTGCTGGATTCCTACTTCACTGCAAATTTGGCTGAGGGAAAAACCTGAAAGGAAAATGTCAAGGCTGACCCAACATGACAATGGAACTCAACACTGAATTGTTTGTTTGTTTCTTCTGCCCTCCTGGCTCAATCAAGATTTGTCATCAAGAACTACACAGGGCAATGTGTCTCCTGTCTTACCACTTGCCTCACCTTCAAAGGAGATGAACCATTCCTGATACAGAAAGGCTGCAAAGCCACTTTTATCAAGAACACAGTGCTAGCTTGTTGGTCAGAGAGTTGCAAACCTCTCTTCTCTGGTTAGGAAACACCCAGGAACACAAAGCCCAGGACAGCGAGACAAACTTCAAGTCCTTCCTCTGTCCAAAGAGTCTCCCCAGCTTGACTCCCTGTCCTGTATTGTGAAGAGTCAGGGAAACTCTCTGCATTAATTACGTATGAGGAATCCTGGGGAGGGCCTGAGCGCCCCCCCCCACACACACACACACACACACAGGCACTGTTCCCTGACCCCTTCCCTCTCCAGAACAGTGACCCTGGGAGAGACACTTAAGACTGTCCTCAATTTCAACACAGCAACACACAGCAGGGAATGTGAATAAGGGAAGAGGAAGATCAAAGAGCAAAAGATGAACCAGGGGAAGAGGCAGAGAAAAACGGAGAGGAGGATGAAAGAGAGAGGAGGGCAGGGGCGAAGTGAGGGAGAAGAGAAGCAGGAGGGAGATATGCCAGGACAGAAAGAGATGGAGTGGTAATGAGGTGGTGCGTCCTGTTTCATTTCCTTTCCTTGATATTTAAACGTCTTCCTACAGAGCCGGCAGCCGTCCTGACTGAAGTGGGTGGGATGGTGCCAGGAGGTGATCCTGGCCCTTGGGGTCCTGGTCCTCGCTGGCCCCTCACTGGGTCTTACGCTGGAGTCTCCGAAGTCCAGACACTTGAAAGTATCCACTCCAGTCGGCTCGGCTATTTCAGCTAAATCCATTTCCATCAAATTATCACTTCTAGTGGTGATAGAAAAATTAATGATTTCTTGAAGGGACTATTGTATTTAAATATTTCAAGCCTGTTGGTGTGATGTGTGTCAGCAAGAGAGAAACATATTGACTTGGAGCTGCAGCTAATGCTGGCTTTTATAAATATCCTGTCAGATAAATAATGGCTCTCAATGGATCCAATATGATGTACAGTTCTAAAGCAAGCAGGGTTTTGCCAAGAGCCTCAAAGGAAACAGCCATCACAATATCATGGACTGAATAATGGGATTTTCATTTATCTTCCCCACCAGAGAAAGGAGCAGTGGAGAGGTTGGCTCAGCAGACACCAAGGAGAAGGTAGACTGACTCATCAGGTTTCACAAAAGGTCCAGCCCTCGGAGGCCTCTACCTGAGCTTCTCCAGAACACCCAAGAGCAAGCAACATTTGCGTTTGAGTCCATTTGACAACAGAGCAGCCCAGTCGGGGCACAGGAGTGTTGCTCCTACAGGATAAGTACAAGCTCCTCTCAGCTGGTGAGAGCTGTGGGCCAGGCAGGAAAAGCCCGAGTCTGGGTAGCTCCCATCAGGACTGAACACTGCAGTGGACTGGGGCAGTGGAGACCATTCAACCATCTACTTCATGTCTCATCGTCCCCCTCCCCTCTCCTCCCACCTGTTACTTACCCTTTCCTCCATTCCACTGCACACCAGGGAACAAATGCCGCTATAGACCAAACTGAAACCTAACCCCTAAGGTGAGGGTAATAGTAGGAGGTGGGGCCTTCGGGAGGTGATACGGTCATGAGGGTGGAACCCTCATTAATGGGATCCACACCCTTATAAAACAAGAGACTCCAGAGGGCTCCCTCACACCTCTCATGGGAGGACACAGAAGAGGCAGTCTATGAACCAGGAAGCAGGCCCTCACCAAACACCAAATCTGCTGACACCTTGATCTTGAACTTCTGAGCCTCCAGAATTGCGAGAAATAAGTTTGTCGATTACAAGCCACCCAGTCTACGGTGTTGTTATAGCAGCCTGAAAAAATTAAAGCAACCTAATCAGGAGACCTGCGCAATGTCATTTTGCTTCCTGTTAAGAGTAAGGTTGGGTGGATGGAGGGATCACAACTGCTGGATGGAGAGGAGGGTTTTCCTGTGTCTGGACCTGAGTTACCCACAGGCAGGTGAGGAGTGACCCGATTACACTGTCATGTGAGTATTTCATCTTCAAAAGACATTTGAAGATGAGAAGTTAGAAGAGTTTAAAATCTTAAATAAAGTGAAACAGTCACTTAGCCTGAATTTTCTGACCTGTCTGGTTTTAATGTTGCCTTCTATTTAAAGTAATTGAGAATCTCTGTTCTCTAGCAGATAAATAAAGTCTTAAGATTAATTAAAGTGTGGACCAGAGAATGCCCTGCCATATTTCATATGAGCAAAAAGGAACGGTGCAAGTCAACAGTAATTCAGAAGACCTCATCGTCAGTGAAATCATTTTGTTAATAAGTTAAAATACCACATAACTTTAAAAATCAAAGTCCAACTTGCTAGTGGGTGAAATGTCCTCATGCAAATTAGATATCCCCCTGTTCCTGCTCAGGATTTGTCCAGGCTCTTAGCAGGGGAGAGAAAGCATCCTCACACATATTTTCTGGGTGTGGATCTGGCTGACCCGAGAGAAACTCTTCTTTCACGTCTCCAGACATCATGACCTTGAGTTTACAGAATCACTGTGGCATCGCTGTGTATCTATTTATATTTGCAATGCCTTCTGCAATGGGATCTTGCCAGAGCTGTGGCGTTTGCACAGCCAGCAAAGACACGAGCCCCTGTCTGCGTCTCGAACCCGGCATGCTCACGCTGTGGCACCTGGAGAGAGGATCTGCTACTAGGTACCAGCGATGCTGGGCAGCCCTGGTCCCCAGCCCAGAGCAGCGGTGACAGCTCTCAGAAGAGAGATATGATGGACATGTAACTTGCCTGGGTATTTCATGTTTGTAAAGAAAACAGCCTTAAACAACAACAAACCAAAGGGCCTCATGCCTCCCAAGGGCTCAGCTCGTTGGACACATTTTTTAGAGTTGAAGAGAAAAAAGCAAACAAGAAACTGGTGTATATGTTTAGGGCCTCTCCTCACCCGTCTGTATGGAGCTCACACAGCCTAAAAGCCAGGAAGGGCCTCGAACCTTTAGTGATTCACCTCTCCGGCACTCCCTGACTGGCTGACCACTAACTGTCCCATCATATAGGCAGCGGGACTACCCTCCCATCTCCCACGAAGCTATTCTTTTAAGTTCTCACCGTTCGTGTTGTGGACACGCGTTGTCACGTTTAAGGGAAGCAGGCGTGCCTCCTGCCCACCCCACACCTGGTGGGGAAAGCCCTGACTCCGGTTCCACCTACAGCCTCTCCTGACTCTCAGAGACCCATTCTCTTGCTTAAAAGGGACCGGTGCCTACCCTGTCCTCCTGCTTCCCTTTTGGGGACTCCGAGAGCTGGCAAACTCCTGCGAATGTGTTTCCAATCCTTTTGTCTCCTGGGACTCGTCCTCTTACAACAATGCTCGCTCTCACCCTGATGTCCAACTGCCATTTCCTCCGGCTGTTTGCGGTTCTACCGCCACCCACAGCCACACACCCATTCCTCTTCATTCCTCTTCGTTCTCTGGCCTAGGGTGCACTTCTAAATGGAGACAAAATTCCTGCAGAGTTATGTCGCATGGCTAGCAAGGGGAAACGTGTTTCCTCCAAAAGTTGTGGAAAGATTTGGTCTGAGCGAAGGCAGTGTCGTTGATTCATGCATCGCGACGCTCCGTGGAGCTGGACCATGAGCAGGTGACCGTGCTGTGCACAGAGATTCAGCCGCGGACAACGCAGGTGAGGTCCGCGCTCTCGTGCAACTGACATCCTCACTGGAGGGGAGGATGATAGAGAAATAGAAAAGGAAATAAAAATAAAGCAGATGACTACACACTGTGATGGGACCTCATATAGAGTTCTGACACAAACCCCAAATAGGTCACAATTTGGGGGAGGGGCCAGCAGCGCCACACACCTAATCCATTCCCTGGTCACCCTGTAGTGACTATGCCTTGCCTCAGAGCATTTTGTTTTTTCCTTCAAAATGTTTGCAGGCCTTGCTATCACCCACAAACAATCTAATTCTAACGCGCTTATTTCTCTTTGAAGTTCACATTTCCTGTATTCTTTATTGCAGTTCCTCTGGTTATGGCATTATCTTCTAACTTGAAATAATCACAGACACTCTTCCTCTATCTCCGGCCCCTGAACCACAAAGGACCCCCAGCTATCCTGACCTCTCATTTGAAATACACTTTCCCGTGTCACACCCATCACAGATGGTATCTGCCGCTTTGTTCTTCGCAAAGATCCTGCTGTCAACTGGCACCAGACAGGGCACGGCCGCCACTTCTACAGACTCCCCATTCCATATCCTGCTCGCTTTTCTCCAGCCGACCGCAGGCATCTTACCCATGCAATAGCTATTCTGGAAGCCTTTTCCACACCAGCAGCAGGCCTTTGAGACTGAAAGGAAAGCAGAGGAAAAGGCAATAATCCTCTATCAGAATTTCCAGCAGGAAACGGAACGTTTCCAAAAGCGAAGGGCCACGCTGGCACCGGACAAAGACGGCGGGAAGAGCTGGCCCAGATCGCCAGCCACTCTCGGCGGCAAGGCTGCATTTCCTCTCCCAGCAGCTGTGGGTGGCATTTTGGCACTACCCATCTTCGTAAGTTCAGAACAAATGTTTATTTTCAAATAAAGTATGAGAAGTTTTAAGTAGTCCAAACCAGAGCTTGGAAAATACAACCCTTGTTTCCAACATCGTCTTCTTTAGCTCCCCTTCACAAACATCAGACTCCGGCAGCCTTGTTCCCTCAACCAAACCAGCACTTCCCACCCTCCGAGCATCTGTTCGTGGACCACTCATGCTCAGTCCTCCTCTGAGGCACCTATGACCCACCGCTGCCACCACGCCCGTGACTCCTTCCTCACCCTCCACCAGAATCGATCTGCCCTTCCTGTTCCCAATACACTGCTTACGGATCTACAATAAAACTGGCCACACTCTGTCTTGTATAATAGCTGCTGACTATAAACTCACTGAAGGTAAGTCGGTCGTAATGATCTGGGTGTTCCCTCCAGCATCCAGCCCAGGTGGTCGGCCATATTTCAGTACCTGTTAAATGTAAGTCATCACACATAGGGAGTGACTCTTTCTCTCCAGTGGTAGACTGTAGAGGAAATAAAGCTTCTCTTGTGAATATGTGACGGCCCCTTTTCCCTCACGTGTTGCTGAAACACTGAGCAGAACGTCTGGTCCAGAGTAATAATTCCATACATTCTTGTCATTGTTGAGAAGTAAGAAGAGGATGGTGATGGGAAAAAGCGAAAGGGAAAGAGAAAGAAACGACCGCTATGCTGGTTTGAACACAGCCACAGATTCTTTGGCACGCCTCCCACAAAGAGGTGGGCTCTATGTCTGCGCCTCTTGGTGTGGGTGGGCTCTGTGAGTGCCTTGACCAATGAAATAAAGTGGAAGTGACCCTGTGCCAGTTTCCAAGCCAAGTTCTTACACGACTAGCAGCCTCCACTGCCTGTCTTGGATCACTCACTCTTGGAACCCAGGTGCTACACTGTATGTAACTGAAGGTGAGTCCCCTGTGAAAATGAATCCAGGCTCTAATCCAAAAGCCCCAACTATGCCCCCCGCTGGCAGCCACACCAACTTGCCTGTCATCTGAGGAAACCGTGTTGGAAGTGAAAGCCCCAGCCCCTATTGAGATACCAGAGCTGGGAGGTCACTGCAGCAGCGCAATCCTCAGCAACACCACCCCCCCGCCCTCGCCCCCGCAAACTGCAGTCCGTGAGCAAATTAAGTGGATGTTTTATCTCACGCCATTAAGTATTGGGTGGCTTGTTAAAGGACAGTAAAGACTTGGGACAACTACTTAGCTACCTTTCTGTTTGTCTTTTAAGGTTGTAAGTCTCATGTTTTTAAAAATTTCCTAGATTTTTCAATAATCGTAACATTTTGGCTTGCCCAGTTAATGAATGGACTAGTCTCTTAGCTACATGTGCTGTTCAACCTGCACTCCACCAAAAACTCGCTCTGGGTGGGGGAGGAGCATGAGGGGGATGTGGGCCTCACACCCCAGATTCACCTAAAGCTGCTCCCCTTCCTTCTGCTGTCACATTGTGAGTTCCCCTCAAGAATCCATTTGAATAAAGGATTCTATAGCTGCCAAATGTTTGAAAAGTGCTGTTCTAGAGCATTAGGCCCAGCAAACGTGAGGCCATATTCTCTGCTAGTAGCTCCGATTACTTTCATGAACCAGTGGAGCAACTGCTTAAATTGCTTTCCATTTACAGGCAAAACGAAACTGAAGCCCTAGTTATATTTTCCGTAATCTCTCCTGTGCTGGGCATTTTTGCTTCTGCCTGGGGAACCCGGTACCTAAGAGGCAACTCCTGTTGCTTTCAGAAATTCCCTCTATACGCAGCAAACAGTGACCCCGGCTTGGAAAAATTCCTCCCAGGGGTCCTGGATGACTTTGCTGGGAAAGATACCAGAACGGCATGTTGGGAATTAATAAGCGTACCAAGCAAATGGCTCCTGTGAAGATGTACCCTCTTGTTCATTCAGCAGAATTGCATTGTCAGTGTCATCACCTCCCTGGGCCACTACAACTCACTGTGAATCCATCTGACATTGCTTATTCTAGGTTTGGGCTTCCTTTAGACTCTCGGACCACACAATCCCTAGGCAAGGCTAAGTTAGGGACATACAGGTCAGACATGGAAGTGTTTGGGATGGACAACGACCTTGGGAGTCCCAGGCTGAGTTTATCATCAGATTCTAGTAACTGGACATGATGCTACTCAAACCCGGTGCCCACGTTCCTCCCCGAATTCTAGCCCCTGAGCCCAGCCGCGCTCCCCACATCATCCTCAGTTTCCTCTAAACCAGAGCTCTGCCCTTTTCATCATTCTGTCTGGGCTCCGACAGACTCCCCAACAGTGACATTTGCCTTCTTCAGTCTGAGCATCTTGCCTCTCCCAGAGTGCTCACCTCCCACACCTCCCTACAAGGACACCACCTGCCACCCCTTGCAGGTCAGCCTTGATGCTACCCCGACACGTTTCAGATAGCACACACCACACGCAGGGTGGGTTGCCTCTGTCCCTGAGGCAGAGTCAGCCTTTCGGGGCCTGCCCCACCACAAGGCGTGAGCTGTTCCTGGGGTGTTGTGTTCACCTGCTAGGGCTCCCATCACACAGTCCCATGGACCATGTGGCTTAAAGAAAAAAACATCTCCCAGCTCTGGAGGCTAGAGGTCTGAGGTCAGGTGTCAGCAGGGTTACTTTATTCTCAGGGCTGTGAGGGAAGGATCTGTTTCAGGCCTCTCTCCTTGGCTTATAGATGGCTGTCTTCTCCCTGTGTCTTCACATCACCTCCCCTCTGTGTGCGTCCCTGTGCCCAAATTTCATGTTTTTATAAGGACACCAGTCATAGTGGATGAGGCCCACCGGAGTGCCCTCATTTTAATGACCTCTGCAAGACCCTATCTCCAAATACGATCACATTCTGAGATACTGGGGGTTGGGACCTCAACATATAAATGGGGAGCACAATTCAGGCATCACAGATGCCACCCCTCCAGTTTGGTCCATCCCACAGTCTACTTATGTCTGAGCTTGAGAGAGTCTAAAAGCAATGATTTTAAAGTCAACCTCACTCCTGTAATGAGGAGGGCCCAGCTTCAAGCTAAACCACGTCCACTGCTAGGCCTCAGATATTGGTGTGTCTTGCAGTCTGGTGAGGCAGGATTGCAAAGAGCCTGCTTTTACCTGGGAGACTGCATAACCTCCTGGAGTGAAATGACCCCAAAAAGGATTAGTAGACGGGTGGCCAGTGGGAAAGAGCATGGTATCTTCCATACAGATATTTCTTCCAACCTCTATAAAATTCATATTCTTTGGGAGAACAAAATAGACTTCAAATTGAAACAACTGAAGAAGCCATTTTTATTTTTTAAATGTTTTTGGTTTTTGGACCATAAGCAATGCTGCCTTACGAACCTGGCTAGTAGAGAATAACACTGTCCTTATTTCCCCGCCCAGAACAGCACAGCTGGGTACACTGATGGCTCTAAGAACACAATAAAGCTTTGATGACAAAGTGCTCCATTACATCAACTAGATGTGACATTAGCAGCAGCATCTGGTGGGTACAGGATGGCCCAACAGAAGCAGGAGCAGGTAGGGAAGGCATGTGCCTGGCAGATGCCAAGTAGTAGGTGATCGCCCTGTTCAGGAGCACACAGGTCACACCATGGAAACTTTCAGAAACTATTGGAGGAGGTGGGGGCGATTCTGCAAGGAGCTAGAGTATATATCATAGCAGGTAAGAACAAGAGTTAACAAAATGCAAACTGTCTTTAAAAACAGTGATTTGCGCGCGCATGTGTGTGTGTGTGTGTGGTGACCTAGGGCTAAAGTCACAATTAAAGAAAGGATTTCCAGAAAACTGAGATTTCTACAAATAGGAGCTCCTGATGGATTGCAACGCAATTTCAATTTAGCTTTAGCTATATCAGAAAGGTAATGATTTAATGTCAGCATCCGGTCTGTACATTTCTTCCATAACACTTGGTTAAAGAGATGCACACTCTGTCTCTTTGAATACTTGGCTGTCTTCATCTTCATTCAGGCAATGGAATTGGGTATTAGAAACATCTAGAAAAAAGATACATTATTTCATCCACTTCCATTACTGTGACTTCATTGAAGAAGAGGGATCACCGTTAGAACCTCTTTGGTTGGCTTCATTTGGAAACACCAAATTCCCAGAAGTTGGAGCACAGGAGCATCAAGAGACTTCCGATAAAACAATGGCTGCCAAGTTCAACTGTGTAACATCTTATAGTAGCATCGATCCCCGTTGTCTCCTAATTGTGGTTTGTAGTAAAAGCCTGTGCTGCTTGCAATGACTCCACCATCCAAGGTGGAAGGTTTATGACAACCTTGTTTTCCTTGCCAGAAAGTACAGGAGAAAACCAAGTAGAAAGGGGTAACAAAGGGCAGACATCCCGAGACGAAATTACAGGTTTGCAGACCCATGAAATATTATTAGCCTAGTCAACGTCCTACTGTGCTTCTGCATCCTGTCTGTTTAGATTTCTCTGCAGCTTCAGTGGGACACCACGTGCTGTGCTTGGCTGCTTCGTGAAGTGTTGTTATGTAATAGTTGATGCATTCTACCCGGCTGTGGCAACAATTCCCCACAGAGGTTTTACATTAGTTTAATTTTTCAAAGCTTTGCAAAATGCTTCGGTTTGACAGAAGTGATACACGGAGATGGGAAGTATTATCAAGGCTGTTTTAAACACAGCTATGACTGAGGTGAACCCCCCACACCTCCCACCCCCAAGTTCAGCGACCTGAGAGCTTCACTCTTCAACAGCGGGCCTAAAACCTGAATGTGACAGCACCCAACAAACATGCCTTTCCTGTTCAAGATGACCACAATATGGCTTCTGTTCAATCATGGCACAAATTTTTAAATAAACCCCTTAATTTTGGCTGAGATTTTATGTTTTCTGACCAAGTTTCAAATCTATAAGGAGATCCTTCCACTTTGCTACCGAATGAATAAAGCGCCCCACGGAATTCACTTTCTTGGCTCTTCTGCTGGGCTTGTCAGTCAGGTGGTGGCCAGTCAGTTATGCCAAGGTCAGAAAGCAGGCTGTACTTTCTTGAGATAAGGGATACGTCATTGCCCCAGGTCTAATTTGAAGCCCGGGTAGCTTCAAGGCAGCAGCTGAAGCAGAGCATTAGGGCAGACAGGAGTCTTAGGAGGAAGGCTTCTGTTTGCCTCCATGTGCATTCGGACCTTGAGTGAAAAAGGTAGAGCTACAGAAAGTGGCAGGCACACCCTGTCCTCTGCCCGGGAGGGGCCACAGACCCCCTTGGCCTTCAGCTTCTGGTGGAATTCCACCTGCTATAAGACAGGAGAGTAATGAAAAGGTTTTCATGCCCTCAGCTTCTTCCAGCTGCCTGCAAACCTCCACTGAAGGTTACAGGTCCTGTCAAGTCAGCTCACCCCACCTAACCTTCTCTACGTCCGGGCTCCAATAACTCCGCCTTCCCGGGTCTTCTTGGCTGTGCAGTGGTAACTGCCCCAGGCACTTCACTAACCACTGAAGTTTTCCTATACCCTACCCACACCTTTGGAATGTGCTTCTTTATTAAACCATCCTCAAATTATCCTTTTAAAATGGCAGAAAAGAGGCACTACATTTATTCAAACACTCATATTGTACAAGCCAGTAGGTACAAAAAGACTCCTTGACCACATTTACATGTATGAAATAATGGTCACCATGGACATCTTTGGACACCAGCATCCAAGTCCACCGTTCTTTCTTCCAACCAGTATTTACTAGGTGATGTCTACGTGCTGAATGCAGATACTGTTCTGGGCAGACTGGTGGGTCAGGAGTCAGCTGGGCAGCCCCAGCTCTGCATGCTGGGGATGAAGCCACTTGGCTTGCCGTTTGTCTGCTCTCCGTGCCCCACTGGAGCTCAGGCCTTGGTCACTGGAGCTGGCTGCACAGCAGCTGCCACCCCTGTGTCCCCACCTCGCTTCTCTCCAGCTCGTCCCTTGTCCTACCACGTGCCACCTTTAAAGCACAGATCTGATGGTGGCACAGCCAATAGAAGGTTACTCATCAATCCTGGGCATGCCCTATGGTGCTTGCCCAACCTCTCCATCCTGTGCTCCCATGTCTCAACACTGTCATGCATCCCACCTGCAGGCATTCACATGCCTCTGTGATTTTCACATACTGTTCTAGCTGCTTGGAATGCTGTCTCCCCATTATCTTCCCAGAGAATTCCTAACTCAAGTCAGTCTACAAAGCCTCCCAGGGCCCAGTGGATGGAACTAAATGCTCCCTCATGTGTGGTCCTCTAGCAGCCCACACACACCTCGGTCACGTCACTCGGAATATTCTGCTGCAAAGCTGGCTCGCTCCCTGCCTCTCCTACTATGCTCAGGGTGCAGGCAGGGGCCCTGTCATTTTAATTATGAAGCAAAATGCAACTCTAAAAGCTGCCTATAGCTATTTTCTGCATTCTAGGTGGTGCAACAGATTTCTCTTTGGGGAAAAATTGTTTGTTTTTTATTGAAGAAAACACTGTGGAGTGCTTTTTAATTTGGAAAGAAAATGCCCAAAGCCTAATGATATGAAAAGAGACTGAGACGATGAGAAACCAGTGTTAAAATCAAGTACTTGGGGGGGATTAGGGCGCCCCTAAGGAGACATTATCTGGCTGCTAAGAAAGTCTTCCCTGTTCTTCTCCGGGGAGGAGCCTGAGGCTAGGGGAACAGAAGCCTGGATGGGTGTGAGTGGGCCCCACCAGCACTGGGGCTCCTGGCCGGGGCTCAGGGAGATGCTTTTGGAACAGTGATAGACAACGTCTCACTTACGCTTTCCTTTTCTGTTATAATTCTCTCACAGTGACTTATAAAATATCCCTGTGATCTGTTCCCTTCTACTCCCCAATAGTAGCCTTGGGCAACGAAGGGAGAAAATGTGTTCACGCTTTGATGCAAAGCAGAG
Organism: Rhinolophus sinicus; assembly: GCF_057876585.1. NCBI lineage: Eukaryota > Metazoa > Chordata > Mammalia > Chiroptera > Rhinolophidae > Rhinolophus > Rhinolophus sinicus. The sequence goes on along the minus strand of NC_142515.1, from coordinate 119,606,361 downwards.
CACAGACAGTGGGAGCAGCGGGAGTAGGTGGAGGAGGGAGAAGAGGACCAGAGCCCAGGCCACTGCAGCCGCCCTCTCGCAGCCCTTAGAAAGCGCGCCTGGGGCTCCTGCAGTTCACGGAATAGAGGCAGGCATCACTTTACTGGGCTAACAGAGTTACCCTGGGAGGCCAAACACTGTTTATGTATTTGGGTTAAATGTATCGTTTGACAAATTAGCACGGTTCTGGGCACATGGAACACGCTCACAAAATATTTGATGCGTGAATGGATGGGTGAATGAATGAATGAATGAATGATAAAAGAATGGAAGTTTTGGTGTAATGCGCTCTCATTCGTTTGTTTTCCTGACAGTCCTATCATGTTTCTCTTTCCTCTTGCTACTTTATTCTTGTAAGGTCTAAAGGAGCTGGAGGAGAGGCCAAAAGCAGAGAACAGAACCTTCTAGTGACAGGTCCAGGGTAATAACCTTGGTAAAAATGGGGGCAATGATTGGCTCTAAGAGCCTGTCTGGGTTCCAACACGCTCACTCGTCGCTCTCGCCTGAGCCGTCAGCCAGCCTCATTGCTGAGGCTGCAGCAGATGGAGGAGGTTATGATTTCATGAGAGCAGCATCCAATTTGTTCCTGGTTTTCAGTTTCCTGGACCACGAGCATGATGCTGGGAGGCCGAAGGTCTAATTTCTTCAAGCCACTGGGACAAAGAAACAGAAAGCCACACTGAGGAGTGGGTCAACGGGCCCGTCACCTGGCAGGGAAACCCTGTGTGTTCTGAGAGGCTCCGGAGAAGGAGGGCTGAGCTGCACAAGTTACCAGGCCAGGCGTTCTCAGGAGCCTGGGGTAGTACCTCTGCACTTCTGAGAGTTTATTCAGAGCAAGACCCTCAGCCCTCAGAAGCTCCGCGACTCTCACGAGGAGATCCCAAAGATATTCACGGCCCTGACTGACTTCCCCATCATTTCCTTCCTCTTAGCTGCACTTCTTTTCTTTGCAAGTCGTTGGATTTTGTCCTACGAGGCACAGAAGTTTCACTCTCTGCCACGTGGCTGAGAAGGCCAGGGTGCAGGCAGTCACCACATACACAGGAAGGCAGGTGCTCTGTGCAATATCAAATGCCCAGGGCCTCGGCCAGGGGCACGTGCACCTTCACAGGCCTGCATCACCAGGGGACAGGCCTGCAGGCACATGAGGAGACGCCAGCCACAGAGTCTCCCACCATCGGGAATTCTCAGCTCTGGCTGTTTACTATTTTAAGTGCTTCTGCGAAAGAATGTGAGAGGCAGAAAAGGTCAGAATTGTGAGCTGTCTATTACAGCTCAAGGCCCTGACAAGAAATAGGAAAATGACTGAATTAATGATGAAACAGGAGACAGAACAAAGGGGAAATGACAAACCAACAAGGCTGGTGGTGTGTTTCCATACACTGCTCATTGCTCTCAGTACAGAAGGGTGCAAAGAGGGAGGGAGCAGTAAGTACCGTGTTTCCCAGAAAATAGGACCTAGCTGGACAATCAGTTCTAATGTGTCTTTCGGAGCAAAAATTAATATAAGACCCGGTATTATATTACTATATTATATTATACTCGGTCATATAGTAAAATAAGACTGGGTCTTACATTCATTTTTGCTCCAAAGGACTCATTAGAGCTGATTGTCTGGGTAGGTCTTATTTTAGGGAAAACACAGTAGATCACAGAAAAGGTGCTTAGGTCAACGTAACCAAATACTTCAGTCACTTGGGACAACAGCATTAAAACAGGTGAGCATTATCAACAAAAGCCTGGTCGTTGGTTACGAGTCCTTCCTTGGAATTTGTTCCTATTGCTCACAGTGTTACCACGCAAAAGGTCCGTCTGCTCACCACATGAAAGCCAAAATTCAAGAGGTGAGGTTGGGGAAAAGAGAGGCAGGTTTGTTCCACAATGCCAGGAAGGGCAGACAGTGGGCTCCTTGTCACAAAGACTGCCTTCCCACTCTTGATACCGCCAAATGGTTTTAGAGACACATGGGTGGGGGTAGAACAAAGGAAGGAGAAGTTGGTAAGGCGATTCCCTAAACAAGGCACTTCCCAGAGGCTGGCCTGCCTAGGGGACAGGAGCGGATCCCATATAGATGCAAAAACCTCTCCCAAGTCACTGGGCCAGACTGGCACACAGCCCAGAGGAAACAGAACCTTTGTAACTAGTATGCATAGTAAACATGTAGTAACAGAGTCATTAAGGGGAGGGAAGAAAAGAAAACTTTCAAAAAGTCCCAAGCTAAACTACACTGTTAAATCGAATTACACAGAGGTTTAAATCTCAAAATAGAAGATACATATAGTGTCACAGTTACTATAGGAGTAGTCTCTTTTCTAGGAACACAAAGCAAAGAACATTACTTTCTAATATATTTAGAACTGTTTATCAGTAGATTTCTAAGCTATAAACCCCAAAATATAGATCTTATGTTTGGATTTTCCTAGCTATGAAAAAATATGTATTTGAGAATATAAATGAAATCCTGAGCAGAAAATAAAGCTCATGCATCCATAGCAAATGTAAATTCATCTAAAAATTCAAAGTGGTTAATAAGTAATGAAGTATTGTAGAAATAGGAGGGAGGGAAGAAAGAGAGTGGGGAGAGAGGGAGGGAAGGAGGAAAGGAGGAAGGAGGGAATTGATTCCCAGCCCCAAATTCCTCTGTGATGATGGAGATCAGGATATCTCAGAGGTAAAGGTTTAAACCTAGCATGCAGCCGGCACTCAGGAAATACGACATTCCTCCTTCCTTCCTTCAGAATGGCTTTAGGTGAGCAACCCTGAATTCTTTTTATACAATCCTGAACTTCAATTTATGGCAGCAGAGCAGTTATAAGCAAGAAAACAGAAGTCAGCTAATGAGTAAAAATGAGGCAACGAGAAAGCAATCCCAAGAAGTGGAATATTGTTCTTGGTCACTACAAAAGGGCAATCAATACTTACTTCTGTTCTCTCACAGCAGACAGAGCAAATGCCCTCACAAGCATTGAGAGCTTCCTAAGAAGGCCCTGTCCGTGCCACTGAAGCGTGAGAGGAGGTATCACCACTCACCTCCACTGGGGAGCAGCTGACAAAAGCCACCTGCCTTTCAGGGTAGAAACTGAAGCAGAGACCACATCATCCTCATCACAAACCCACTCGTGATACCAGAGCACGTACTTGGGAATCCACCTTTAGTTTAGGGCAGGGGTTCCTAATATTTAAAAACATGAGATCAGTCTCTTGAATGCAGTGTCTGCAATGCCGCAGAATTCCCTCCAGGATACGTGCTGCCCTTTGATCCATCAATTAAGAAAGTTTATCATCTCAAAAAACTACTCTCAATTTGCATTATATTTAACCTCATGGCATCTACATATATTGAAAAATAGCCGTGACGTGTGTGTGCAGAATATTTACCCACCGACAGAGGAGAGACACTTAGTGCAAACGCAGCTTTCTGGACACGTTTGCAACAGTGCTGTGGACCATCCCCCCACTCCCCGCCTCGTTCTGGAAGTGCAAAGCACATCGGTGAGGGACCACGGGGCAGGCCCCTGGAGCCTCTTGCTTCTTTTATAGGAATCTTCATCAAAAAAGATAAAAATGAATAATGATTGGGTCAATTTTGAAGCAAAGGTTTAAAAATAGAAAAATGGAGAGAATGTTCAAATACTGAGAGTAAACTGTTATTTACTAATGTTATTAATAAATCAAAGACTTTTTTGGAAGACCAATGCTTAGGATTAGTCTCTGGGTTTTTTGTTTGTTTGTTTTGTGTGGTATTTTTTTTTTCCTTTTACTTCTAAACAACAGAAATTTATTTTGCACAGTCTGGGGCCTGAGATGACTACGCTCAGGCCCCAGCAGAGTCACAGCCTGAAGGGCGCCCTGGTCCTGCTCCATGGCTGTCACCTGTACCCCATCCTCACTTGGGGGACGGGAAGGGATCCCTCTATCAGGCCTCTTTTATTCATTTAACCTTTTCCTCTGTCTTTTTTAAAGGAGAAATCAAACATTCTCATACCTTTCCTCTGAAGCACTAGAAGAAAACAACAACGAAGGGGAAACAAACACCATTTTCCCAAGGAATTGTTGGTACAATGACATAGCTATGGCTCAGAGTCTTGGGAGAAATAATGCTGAGTAATTCTTATTATTAATTATAACTGTTAAAAATGGAGCTCTATGTTGTAGGATGAAATTCAAATTTTCGGTAAGAGGCAACAACTCCTAAACTAGCCCAATAAAAGTCTTTAACATCCAGTTGCTAAGAAAGAAGAAGAAAAAAAAAATCCAGACATTCATACAATTTCTCGGTACAATAGGCTAAGAGTCTCAGGGAAACACCAAAGCAGCTGACTAATTTTTACACCTAAATATCTTGAAAATGACAAAAAGTAATCCCCCAAAAATATCTACCTCCAATCATTGCAAGATCCCTCCTACCATAAAAATGGGACAAAAATGCCATTTTTATGAGACCACCCCAAGGACCAGGCCCAGGGTTTCCATGCAAACGGTGTGTCACAAGTGAAAGGCTGCATCAATCCCATCCGCAGGAACAGACTGCAGCGTCTCCCTTCTCATGCGGCTACGGCCTGCGTCAGAAAATGCGGCAGCGGAGAAGGCCCAGCAAAATTATTCATCAGGGGCCTGTTTACATGTGTACTGTCAGTTCTAATGGGTTTTTTATTGAATTAAATTCTTCTGCCCTCATTAGAATCATGATTGCCTGTCAGCGAGGGTGACATGTTTGAATTCCCACAAGGGCGTTGGACTCTCCATCTTGCATACTGCCCCGGAGGGATCAAGGACAAGACACAGCTGAAAATTTTACATGTCAGTCCTTGAAATCATGGTATCAGTACCTCTCAGTAAACAAGTAATTATGCTTCACAACAAGGCAACCCAGAGAACTCTTGGGCTTCTCCTGTCTGGCAGGCACACGCAACTAGTCAGGTCCTGACATCACCAGGCTTTCCTGCTGCCCTCCCGCTTCACCCAAACTCAGCTTGTAGCTATAGCACTGCTGGTCTCTCAGCTCTTCTTGGAAAACAGTGACAACAAATGAGAGCATGTGAAGGCTCCCAGGGTTATGAAAGGTACGGCCACTTCACCTGGGGTAGGTCTGTAGTAAGACTCACTTCTAAGAACACAGTAGAAGCTCCAGTGAAACCTGGGGCATTGTGGAGGACAGACGACTCTGCTAGATACGAGAAGCCCCCAAGGGGTGGCCACGTTTACTGAACACTCATTCTGCCAAGCACTTTTTATACCTTATCTCCTGTAAGAATTACAGCTCAGTGGGGAGTGACAATTACACCCATCTTATCCACGAGGGAAACTGCAGCTCAGAGAGTCATGTTCCCACAGTCACAGAGCAAGTGGCTGAGCAGGACCGAGACCACATCTGTCTGACTCTAGAATTACAGTTCCCTCTCCTACAGTGGCCCAGGGCAGAGGCCAGCCCTCCGGAGACGAGGAATGTGACAGAAGCTGACAAGGGGGTCTTGAGGACTCAGAAGGGGCACTGCCTAAGAGGATAGGTGGAACCACAGCCAGATTTCAAAGTAAAGAGATCGATGAGCACAACTGCACAATCCATCTGGACCATCCCCAAAATGTGTTCCTAGTTTGGAGTTTGGTCTTTCTTCAGTAATTAATGGGGAAGCAAAAGAGGACTTTACTAGCCAAGAACAATGGTGGGAGAAAAATAAACCATCCTCTATTTCCTTTAGGCTTAATTTCCAATCAAATATACGGAAGTCATTCCATGAGACTTGTTCAGGAATTTTTGACTAGCATCAAATTCGATTGCTTCATTCTCTGTGCACTGAAATGTTCACATTTCACAGCTCCACCCCGTTTCCCAACATTCCCCAGCCTGGTTTCTCTTACAGACGCTGCCTTCCCTTGAGAATCAGAACCTCTGGGGCTGGGGTCCAGACAACTGTATTCTTAATAAGCTCCCCCAGGACGTTCTAGAGCCTGCCGAAGTGAGAGTCCCCAAAATAAAAAGAAAGTTAACGTTTTGCAGTTGGCTATCAATCAGTCACGGTGTCTCCATTGTGGAGAAAATGGGAAGGGGCTGCATTTGGACAGAAGGCTACGAGAAGTGGGCTGGATGTAGGAAACCCACCTCCTCATCACTATTCAAATTCTTCTCCAAGAGATTTTACATTAGCTATAGTGGAATACTTGAAAAAAAATCCCTCCTACTCAAATAAAATGTAACCTAGAAAGAGCAAGTGTAAGGACAGGTTGTGTCGGATTGTTTGGTTGCTTGCTTGCTTGTTTATTTGCACTCATGAAATCAGGACTTAACACTGAGGTAGGGAAGTAATTTTCCCTGGTGATTCACTACTATCTGGTTGTCTGTTGAAATGACTTGATTTTCAGTCATGTCCCCTGAATGATATAAGGCAGAAAAACTGCATAAATGGTTTCTCTTTTCCTTCCCCTACCTCCTTCTCTGTCCTGTCAAGTCTCCTTTCTTATTCTCTCTCTCCTTCTTCATTCTCTGCAACCCAACTTTCTTGGCTAACCCCTCTATACTTGGCCTCTAGACCCTTCCTTCTGTTTTCATTTTTTCTTTCCTTTCAGACTTAAGGATGCCTTCTGTTCTAACATCTCTCCTTGCCCTGCCACTCACAGGCTCACGGTTTGGTACCCAAGCTGTTTTCTGCTCCCTGGCAGCTAGCCTCGAATTCCATTCTGCCACAGGATTTAGCTCTAAGTCAGGCAGTAAATGGGCTCTTTACAAATCTCGCTTAATTTAAAGAACTCTCTCCGCGAGCTGCATTTCTGAGGGACATTTTTCAAGGGTGTTAGCAACTAGGCTATATGCACTTGCTTGTACAACAGCAGATTGGTTGCTGTTTCTGTCACTCCGAGAGACCAACATTAAGTCTCAAATTAACTAGCACATGTAAACCATAGGGGCCAGGAGAATGATTTCACAGACTCCTCTTGTCCTTCATTTTGTAGAATTCCAGCCACGAAGGCATGAGATGTACAGGTCCGAGTGTCGGTGTGATGGAGGCAGCAGGAGAATACCGAGTGATGGAGGCAGGCTGGATGCTGGAGGAAGGGGCAGACCGGAAGTCATTACTTAGGCCTCCATCACTCAGTCTGGATGACAGGGAGAATAGCTCAGTCGCTGTCTTTGAATCTTATGTACTGTGATATTTTATGGCCCTTCCCTTTCTTATTGTGTCTGGTTGGGACCAAAGACATTTGGTTCATAAGGCCATTTTTCAGAGGGCTCATTTTGATAGACAAACTGTTGACTGGTCTCTGAACAACTTTGAAAATCTATACTAAACAGAGCGTTTGACTGCCAGGCTGTGACACTCAGTAGGTGGCACCACCATGGCAGAAGTCCCTGGAAATACAATACTCAAATGTCTGGAGAAGACATTCCCACCGAACTCACGTCGTTTTGAGAGAATGCAGTTTTCATTGTGACTAAGATCTTTCTCCACAGGAGGCAACAAGGAACCACAGCAGAATAAGTAACCTTCCATCACCCTGTCTTTCCTCCGATGACAATGAGGAGTGACATGGCCAAGGCCAAAGCAGCAGAGGGGCACGGTGAACACCAAGAGGGCATGGAGAGATGGTATTAAAAATAATAATAATAATAATAATAATAATAATAATAATAGAGGAACTGATGTGCAAACGAGCCCTTTGTATAATACTGCATCAGTCAAGTGCCACCAAAATAAGGATTTTCTGGGCATTGTGGGTGCAGTCTAGTCTTTCACAGCCCAACACAATATCCACTGGCCATAGGTAATTATTTAATTGAAAATGTTAATTCTTTAATCACACCAGCCATGCTTTAAGTGCTAATCACCACATTGGGCCACTGCCTACCAGACAGGACGGCAGAGGGAGCCCCTCCATCACCACAGCAAGCTCTACGAGACCCCCGGGAGCTCGTGCACTCAGTGTGAAGGCATCTCTGATGTGTAACTTGATGGACAGTCGTTCCCCAACCAAAGGAAAGCCTTACGAAGCTGTGTGTGAGGGGAAAGCATCCGCTGCGCCTTGAGAGAAGCACCCGGACAGGGACAGGAGAAACCCGGGCCGCTGCTAGCAAGGCACAGAGGACATGATACTGAGAACTCGCTGCACACGCAGCCGGGAGGAGGCAGAGATGGGAACACCTGCTTCCCAAACCAATCGGTCCTCTCCCTCTGCCCAAGGGTTCAACTGGGAGCGGGGAGGTGAGGAGTGACTTCTCACATAAATCGAGTGAGAAGGGAGGGCGGTCCCAGCCCTCAAGTCCCCGGAAGCCAGGAGCGCCAACGCGATTAAATAATTGAACTGTCTCACCTTGCCCAGTCAAGCTGGATTCCAACGGGAGTGATTAATCTCCATAGTGCCTGTTACTCCCTGCCCTGTGCATACTTCTGCTCCTGCTCAAAGTCAAGTTTCCCAACCTGCCTGTTTCTTGCAAAAGAAGAAAAGGCAGGAGGAAGCAAAACGGAAAGACTTCCTTGTAGAAGGGCATTAATAGAAAGTGACCTTCAAATCTACAGTCTGTATGACCCTCCCCAACCCCAACGGTGGAAATAACACTGTAATTGTATACAACTTCATATGCAAAGAAACAAAAAGATTTGGGGTTTATAATTGTTCCTGTAGGCTGAATTTTAGAACTTTCCTTCAAGAAACTCTCAGCTGTTGTAATTCCACAAGCCCAGAAATAACACAAAGCCAAGGAAAAAGCTAAGTCAGAGACCCAGCCTTGCCCCGGTCCTCTCAGAGCAAAGCCCAGGCGGCGGAGGGGGCTGTCACGATCCATTGATTACATTCATTCATTCACACAACAAACCGCAGCATTCTCAATGCCAGGCATTGCTCTAGGAACTTGCGATATGTCCATGAACAGACACAATCTCTGTCCTGGTGGGACTTAACCCTCCGAAAGCTGGTGGTTGTCTGTTTTTAATCCACCCACACTTTATCTATTAATAATATGAGTCAACTTTAAAGATGCAAAACTTTAGCTTCTGTTTATTTTGTATCACTCCTTATAAAATGATGGCTTGACTTCTGCAAAAGTGTGTTTGTGAGGTACATAAAAGTAACTGTAATCCCCAGGAGCTTCCCACAGTCCTGCCAATTGTGAGCGTGTTTTCACAACAAGGAGAGTAGAGGGAGCTTTCCAGCCAGCTCTATGCACATCTACGAGGCTCCACAAAATGACCAGCATTACCACGGTGGGGCCAGGGGCTGAGTCTGCCTGTTTTGGGAGGGAAACAGGCAGGAGAGCAGCAGCTCGGCAGCAAGACAAGAACAGTGAGATGAGATGGAAATGCCAAACAAAAAGTAAGAAAAATGAAAATTAATCTCCCAGCATTATCTACCACCCCTAAGTGTGTAGTAATGGACTGATAAAGTATGCCCTGGAGAGTCTTAATACCACAATATTAAACTCTGCACACCAAGAAAAGCAAAGATGGCACATTATAACAAAGAGAGTTTGGGTTCTGTGTTGTTGGTTTTCTGGTTCTTGCTAATGTTCTGGTTTTCAGCTTTGCTCCTTTGGAGACATTCTCCTTTCATTTAAAGGGCTGCTTGCCACAGAAACCAGTTTCCAACCAAAGTGCAATGCTGCCCCCTGGTGATAGAATAAGGAAGAGCACCTGTAGAAATCCAGTATCTCCTTCAGCAAACTCCCCCACAGTTCCGCCTAGATTTCATTTTGCTACCTTTTCATCCTCCGAGGAGCAAATATTTCATCCTTAAGGACGCTCTGCCCAGAGATGTTTTCGGGCTCAGCCTCGTTCACAACACTAATCAACGTAGCTGATTACAAACAAACAGCGGGGGTGAGTGGATTTTTTCCCTCCTTTGCTTATAAATTAAGCATTCTCCCCAGAGAAAGCTCAGAAGTCAGGCCTATTTCATATAACCTTTAGAATCCTATTTGGAATTCTCACTGGAAAGACATTTACTGAGAACTCAAGCTCCAGGAAATCAATGCTTGGGTCTGACGGACATTCGACTCCCAGACAAATGTATTTGATTTCACATTATCTTTCAATCTTTGTACGGGGAATAAACCTTAGACTGAAAGCTCTGAATAACAATGCAGGTGATACACTGCACTACCAGAAACCTCCTTCCTGAACTGCATGAAAACACAACTGCTGTCTTAGTGAAATTATATCGTATGAAACCGCGTCCAGAGGGGTTAGTGGACAGTTATCATGCCTTGATTAGCTAGGGCGGAGTATATAATCCCATTTCCCTCAAACTATGACCCCAACCACTTGCATCAGGATAACCTAGGAATTTGTTTAAAAATGCAAAGTTGAGTCTATTAAATCTGCAATTCTGGGTGTAGTACCTAAAAGTCTGTGTTTACCCGTTCCTTGAGTAGCTCGCACAATTAACCTCAAAAACCACTGAGTAAAATTTAATAAAATTTTACATTTCTATTTAGAAGATTTTCCTGTTCGGGAGTTCTCAGATATTATAAAGCTATAGAATAACAAAATAATTTTACACTTATCGATTAATACATTTCCTCAGTATACTACAAAATTAAAGGATAACATTTTGCAGTGCAGGGCACGCTCCAACCAGTAAACTATGGTACCAGACAACCAAAATCATAACTACCTCTTGGTCGTTGCGGGTGATAATTTCTAATTGTGTTTCTTACTCCAAAGCCATTCTTTTGAAAAGCCCCATTAGTAAGTAGCACGAAATGATTCATTAAGCAGAAACATTCACTAAATCAGAAGATAAGACAGCCTTGAGAGTACCACGCAGCTCCCTGCTTTCATAGATAAGGACCTACAAAAATAAGCCAAAGAAAGGAAAGAGAAAAAAAAAGAAACCCCAAGCAACTAGCTCTCCCCACTTTTCACCCCTTCTGGACAGCATGGTTGTTCCTGGTCCTGCCTACTGCTTCCTCCTTTCCCCCTGAGCCACTGCTCTCTGCCTCTCTGTATCATCATTTTGTGGCCACTTGTCATCAGGCCCTGTTCCAGGCCATGGTGGGAATGGAGTATGCTCTGGTCTTGCCAAGCCCGGGCTGAGGTGCCAGCAGTCAGACTGTCTCCACACAGGCTGAAGCCATCAGACAGGTGCCAGTACCAACAGGTTGTATTTCACTGTTCCCCTTTATTGCCTGATTCAGCCACAGAGGAGACAGCAAGGAATGGGAAAGAATGGTGTTTCTGCCTGCAGGAAGCAGCATGAGGCTTAAAGAGGGTCTACGGGCTCCGCTGACCATCTGCTCAGCTGTCACTCAGTCACCAGCAGAAAAGGCCAAAGACGCAGATCCTGGAAGCTTCACAGCCCTGGTGTGGGGAGGGCAGCACCTCAGCTTCAGGAGCCTGGCCTCTCCAGAGAAACCAATGGTGCAAACAGATCTCCCTCATGCCTACACCACAGGAAGAGCAGGCAGACGACGTGAAAACCAAGAAATGCTCCAACTACAAGCTGATGACCAAGAGCAAGGGCTGAAGACGGAGGTCTAACCATGCAAATGACATAAAGAAAGGAGCTTTTTGGTTTATTCTGAGGAGGGATACTGGGACCATGTCAGGTCTGTTTGTTCTGGGAGAGAGATCGAATTTTATAGATTATCCTTTAACTTAATATAGAATTTCAATACATCTGTGAAAGGGGGTTCTCAGTCACTATCGCCCACTGACAACGAAGAGAGGCCTAGGTGGAGAAATTTATCTCAGAGGTTGGCTCTTGGTGTTTATGTCTAGCTGCAAAGAGAAGCCAATTGCAAATTTAATGATAAAACAGTTTAGAAGAGAGGGTTTTTTTTAATGAATTACAATAAATACATACGAATCCAGGTATTACCCCAGAGGTAGGATTTGAATTTTCCTAAATCAGCTAATATCTTAGTCAATGCTCTTCCATTTGCCTCTGGCCCACGTCACATCTTAAAATCCATAGTAGTTTATCTCTCTCAATTGCTCCATGTAGGTAACTCGCATTTAAAACTAGTTCTCTTGGCCCCTTGACCTCTAAAAGAAGATTTGAAAGTAAATATTTCATCCTATAAAACCGCCATACTTCCATACACATGAAATAAATCACAAAGAGTACAGTTGAATAGGAATTCAATTAATGTTTTTGCCATTTTTGAGCCTGGGTGGGACTAAAAACAAATGTTTAAAAACAAGTGGCGGGCGGGGGGGAGAGGAGGGGGATCCCAAATGGATTAGGGTTGCTTATTTATAAAATCTGATTCTATAGTCTGTTTTTGCCTATTATTCCTGTGGTAGACAGAAAAATGCCCCCCCTCCCCCGCCCCCATAGGGTCCACATACTGCCTGGAACCTATGAATACATTACCTTACCTGGCAAAAGGGACTTTGCAGGTGTGATTCAGGCAAGGGCTTGAGATTCTTGTGGACTATCTGGTGGATTCAATGTCATCCCAGGGCCCTACAAAGGCGCTTATTCAGACAAGATACTGGGAGAGGAGCAGAGGCAGGAGTGATGCCATTGCTGGCTTTGAAGATGAAAGGCAGCCTCCACCCAAGGAATGTGGGGACACCCAGAAGCTGGAAAGGCCAGGAAACAAACTCTCCTCGAGAACCTCCAGGAAGAATGCAGCTCTGCTGACAACCGGATTTGAGCCCTGTGAAAACCATTTTGGCCTTCAGACCTCCCAAGCCATAAGATAATAAATGTGTGGTTTCATAAGCCATTAGGATTGTGGTCATTTGTTACAGCAGCAATGAGAAACCAATACAGTCTCCAAGTCCTTTCTGAATGGAATTATGACTACCGTTTTCCATGTTTCAAAATTTGACAACATAGCAGTGGCCAAACACTCAAAATTGGGGATATTCCTGGGCATAATCAGAATCTGACACATGCTTTATAGATATGGGTGCCAACTCCCAGCAAAAAAGAAAAAAATTGAACATTTTTTTTTAAGTAAAAATTATTAAGGACTCATTGCAGGATACAATGGAATGATGAAACATACCCAGTCAAACTGACCTAGCAGCCATTCTAATGGTTTTTATCATTTCCTTGGATCTTCATGATTTAACAAATGGCAGGCAAGTGCCCCAGAAACAGGTATAAGATAAGGGAGGAAGCCCCACTAAAATGGACTTCCCGGTCTGCACACCTACCAGCTCAACCAGAACTCATTTTGCTCCTAAAAATGGAAGCGATATGTGCATCCCAGTCATAGAAATGAGGGGCAACGGAAGGGCTGAGCGTGAGGGAAGCCACAGCAGAGCACACACTTCCCTCACGGAGGGGAGCCGATGTCCAGGTCCTCCCCAGGAGGGGAAAGTAGGGTCTGACTCGCTGTAGGAAACCCCGCCTTTGAAATACATTTCATAAATATACACCCTTTCTGGGCCAACTCAGGAAGAACAGGCCGGGAAGTACTACCCCAGTGTGAAGGGCTATAGGTTACCTTTCTCTTTTATAATCAAGACCCTGGCTACCCCATCGATGGACAAGTACTTACACCCGCAATATTTGAAAGTGGGAAATACTCTAAATGTGTTTCACTTTTTTTTTTTTAAAGAATATTTGCGTCTTTGAAATACCCAACTCCTAGAAACTTCAGCTTTCAGTATTTAAAGTTCTACTTCCCAAAGAGTTTTGGTTTTGTTTTCCTATTCAACTTTTGTTTCCTTGTTTTTTAGATTTATGGTATCTTGAGAGCTGGCCAGGAGTAAGCAGGGTGTTTGGAAAGGAGAGAAGGTGGAAAATGAAGAGGCAGCAAGGGACTCACTCAGGCAATCAGACAAACAAATCATCTGTCTCCCAACTCAGGCTGGGGAGGCCCGAGAGCCCTGGGTCCTGCACAGCAGCCAAGAGCAGGTCTGGAGCCGCAGACAGTCTCGGGCTCCGAGTGAGAGAAGCAGAACAGGCAAAACCCTCATTTCTCCCTGAGCAATAAATACAGAAGATGAGGCTGTGTCAGTCTCATTAGGAATAATAGAGAGGAATTGCTTACAATCATCTCTAATGGGTTGCCCATTTTCTGACAATGGGCTCAGCAATTAATTTGTCAATTTTTAACCAAATGCAAAAATAATCATCATCCCCCGAGCGAGCCTTTGATCTGCCCTACCACCTTTCACCTGTGACTCGAGGCCCAGGAGCCCTCCAGGGCCTTTTGGCATTTTCCACACCCATTTTTGACCAAGGAATTAATCCACCTCCTACAAGGTCTCTTAGGAAAATCCAGTGCAAAATCCTGGCCATTCACCCTTTCCTATCCTGATCCCCCTAAACCTGCCCCCCACCACAAAAAAAAATATATGTGTGTGTGTGTGTGTGTGTGTGTGTGCGCGCGCGCGCGCGCGAGAGCACACGTAGGGCTTAGATATATATACATTTTCCCTACCTTTTGAATGATACATCATCCTTGGTTATAGCCTGGGCTAAATCAGATATTGGCATTTTAAAATATTTGACCTCTGACCTCCTAATATTAAATTAATTTCATGATTAAGAAGCTGTGGCTGCCAACAAAATATCTCCATTTGGCTTCCCAGTCCTCTTGACTATAAGAAAAGAGTGCAGCCCTCCTACATAACCCTGGTGGGGAAGTGACAGCAAGCCCAGACAGCACCCCGAGGGGCATGGGCTGGGTGTGCCTGGAAGGGAAGAGGGTGACATGGGAGAGGAGGAGAGTGCATGGCATCCAAATATCCCCCTGACGCAAAGGGCCTGGTGGTGAGTGCACTGAACTGGCCACAGGACCTACGTGAAAGGCCTGGCTGACTCCATCCCTGGGATTTCTAGCTAGTGCCTTCCTTCAGTGTCTTTGTGCTCCCCTCTCTCTCCGGGGAGAAAATAATACCAACTCTTTCACTGCCTCTCCTCTGAGCTCTTGAGAGATAACACCGCGTGAATTCAAAGCTCAGTAACCATGTTATTAATATTTCCACCACAATAGCTGTCTTATTTCCAAGGCTTGAGATTTTTACTGGCACGCTCTCCACCTCATCACAATGGTGGACAACAGTAGGCTAAAGTTATAGAGAGGGTGTTTGGCCAAGGACACGTGATAAACCAGCAAATTCCTCCTCCTCCTGAAGCGTGTATGTGAAACAACCACTTGAGAAAGAAGAAAAGGGCACAGTGACAAAGCAGGGATGTCCAGTGACATGACAAACCCTGTTGCCACCACACTTGCTTTTCTCACACAGCCCTTCCCGAATTCTCCTGTCCTCATGCAAGAAGCTCTTGGATAAAATAAACTAAGAGCCATTTTGTCCTGTGCCAGGAGCTATGACAAGTGCCACACAGACATTTTCACAATCTCAGGAAACTTCACTGACTGCTCTGTGAAAACCACCAATGCCATTAGTCTGTTTGCATCCTTCACGACTCAAATGTAATACAGTTTTAATTATACGCTTGTTTACTTATGTGTCCACCTCTCCTGGAAGCTCCTGGAGGGTGGAGGCTAGGCCTGCTTCATTCCAGCACCTCGCCCAGTGCTTGGCACATAACAATCAGTATCTACTGAACTAATTAACTATCGTCCTTATAACCACAGTGGAAGCCAGGTATGATTAGTCCCATCTTACAGGCTAGAAGCCTGAGTCTCAGAGCTGTAGTGATTTCCCCAAGGTCACAGAGCTCAATGGAGGTCAGGATACAACCCCAGACCTCTTGGACTAACTCTCATCCCTGGACCATCTTCATCAACACAGTATTTCCTTCTTCCCACCAGCCAACCCCATCCCTCCCACTTGATGAAAAGAAGCTCAAGGTCCACCGCCCCCTTGAAGCCCATGATTTCCTCCATGATTGCTGGCCTTTTCATGGGACTCGAATATTTACATACGTAATAGCTTACATGTGGGCTATTTGTCTGTGTGGGTTATATAGTGATTGGAAAAGAAAGGGAACTGGAGGGAGGGAGGAGGTTCATGAAGAGAAAGTGGAGGAAAATGGATTTCAGAACAGGAGGAATTATATGTGCAATGCAGCCTTGGGAGGGAGAAAGAATGCTGAGGAGAGAAAGCAGCCCAGGGCCGTCGTGAGGAAGAAGCTGGGAAGTGTGGAGAGTCACATCGCATATAGGGGTCCCATCCTGCCCAGCTCTGCTGAATGTTCCAGCACGAAGATGCCATGAGTGGACCTACTGTGACGCAGCCCTGGAAACTGGGCAGGGGGTGGGGAGACATTCCTGGCTTAAGAACAGTCTGTTCCCTAAGCTACATCAAACCATACCCCGTAGCTATGGGTCCCCATACTTTTGTTATTGGGAGCATCTCATTCACTCAATACTTCCAGTCTCCAAAGAGCCTGGGGCAGAGGTGGGGGGGGGGGGCGGGCAAAGGCAACAGACTGTCACGTCCAGAGGGCAGAAACCCTGTCTATTCTTAACGCACAGCTGAAATGTTTAGAGCAGGGTGTTGCTCTAGACCTGCTAAGCTGTGTGTTATCCTGTAACCCCCTGCGGGCTGCCTGACCATCCGCACATTAGCAGAGGAATTTGAATATGTTCAGACACAGACAAAATGGGTTCTTCACCCTCCCTGGCTCCTGCGTCTCAGGGATAGCACGATTACTTCTTCAGGTCTCTTTACTCCATCCCATTGGAGGCGCTTGACTGTCTCAAGAGGGAGCAGAGAAAGCCGGACTTCAGACACAAAGAGAAAAGCAGTTCTCTGGCTATTCAACCCCGTCATTATAAGGTGGCAAGATTTCAGAAGCATCTTCACATGCGTTTGAGTCCAGTCAGGACATAAAGCAAAGCCAGAATCACTTATGGGTTGAACGCCCCCACTGCTGTCTTTACAGAAGTGGGCCCAGCCTTCGGCTCACATTATGCAAGACAGAAGACAGAGATATAAAGAATCACCTATTTACCAGTTCTTTATCCTATTACGGGTGGGAACAGGAGCTGACACCCACAAGGACCCTTTTCAACGAGGGATTATATATCACACCACAGAAATACATAAAAGACAAATTATCCCTGAGATCATGGCGGCTCCATTGACCTGCTCAAGGTTGAAAGGCGGCTGCAATTAGATGCCGTGGTCACAGGTCTGCCGGCAGCTCAAGGTGCTGCCTTTGCTTTAATCCTGCAGAAATGAACCGGGATGGATTCTGTGGGCATGTACTTCCGCGAAGTTTGAATTCCGTGGCTCCGATGCAGATTTCTGGGAGTTTGATCATTTGCTTTTGTTAACAAGATCTTTCTCACCTTCCGTGGTGTTTACAATATGAGATTTAAGTTGGGCTTAAAATACTCATTAAAATTAACTGCATTATTTTTAAAAATGCAAGTGGGAAAAGATGGAGAGGGAAAATGACATTACATGCCACGAACTTACCACGTTTGCACATTTGTCGGAGAAATCTCACAGCTGCTGGTGATTAACTATCACAGACACGAGTGCCCCAGCCTCGTGGTCACACCTCACTCTCCAACCTGGGGACGTATGAAGAAATCTGGTTTACTGCTTTTTGTTATAAGTGAAATTGAAAATCTATTCGGGGTGGGAGCATTGAGGTTTTATTTATTTTCACACTTAAAACGCATACAAGACCCCTGATGCAAAGCTACGGAGCACGGCGGAAATCTCAGTGATTATCATGGAGCCTTTTTTCTACAATAATTGCAGCTTTCACTTACTGAGTGCTTTCCATGTGCCAGGCAC
Source organism: Rhinolophus sinicus (assembly GCF_057876585.1). NCBI lineage: Eukaryota > Metazoa > Chordata > Mammalia > Chiroptera > Rhinolophidae > Rhinolophus > Rhinolophus sinicus. Next base: position 119,588,707 of record NC_142515.1, on the reverse strand, counting down.
TATTCTAAGCACTTTACTTACACTCCCCCCACCAACAACCTGATGAGCAGATTGAAGCACAGAACACGAACGTAACCCTCCCAAGCCACACAGCTACCCACTGAAAGATTCAGAATTCAATCCCAGCTTAACTGGCCCTCAATCTATCACTCGGATATACTGCTTGCTCTAAACTGCTTCTTACACACACACACACACACACACACACACACACACTTTTAGAAAAGATTCATTAGATTATGATGGCCACATCACCTGAACATAAGCAATACTTAAAATACCTTTAATTTATGAGTTTAATAAAAGCCAGCCAGGTGAATTTCAAGCCTATAATGTAAAGGATGGATCAGTCCAAACAGATTCAAGAAATATGGGTGTGGATTTTTCAAAGATAAATAAATTAAACCAGCTTATTCAGAGCACAGGGATTTCATGTGTTGCTTCTAGGGAAAGGTCAGCTGGCTCTCTCTAAACAGGTCAGGTCCGTCCAGCCAGAGGCCTAACGGTCTACCTCAGAGGTAGGTGAGGAATAACAATCATGTATAAAACCATTATCCCAAAGCATTAATTTCCAACAAAAATTAGATCTGCTACATGAACCACAATGGAACACCAGCCACCTCAGTCTTCCCTCAGGCTGACCTACGGGGAAGTCAGCCCATAATCAAAAGCGGGTTGGCGAACACGGAATCAGAATATATGTCCTTAGATGCAGGTGTGATGGCATCTCATGATGACACCATATCAACAAATCTAGTTCCACCATTCAGACAGCCTTGTGAAGCAGATCTGAAGTGACTGAGGCTTCCTCTTTCTCAGACAAGACTCTGAGGTGAGGGAATTTCTGAGGGCTCTTTGCTTTCTCTACCTATGACTGAACAGCTCTCCTTCTCATTGACAAATCCTGTCAGGTGATAAGCAATTCCGTTCTTTCCTGAAAGTCAGTCTCTTTATTAAGTGATGTTCACTGACCTGTACTCTGTGCTTACAGGGGTTGAATGTGAAGGCTCTCCCAGATTAGGTTTCTCAGGGAGCCAATGTTGAGACAGCATGTATGTTCAGGGGTGTTCTTGGAATCACCACCTGAACAGGGACGGAAAGGAAACATGGGTGGGCAGAGGGAGACGTTGAGTAGCAATGTAGTCCCAATGAAGACCTCAGCAGCCCCTCACGGAGCTCTGGAGCTGGGGTGACCCTTCAGAATTGTCCCAAGTTAGGGTGAGGTGGTCAAACCTTTATACTCCTATACCCATCAGTCACTGGCTGTGGACCACCCTGAAGAGTGGGCGATGGGGCTCTTCAGCTGAGGCAACCCCCAAAGAGAGCTGAAAGCTGAGAGCTCTCCGGCAGGTGGGGAAATAAATCCTTCTCTCCTGAAGAGGGCTAAGGGCAACACAGCATAGCTTTCCCCACAAAGGCTAATCCTCAATTCCCAGAGAAAGCCTCCCTTAGCCCCCACCATACTGAAAACCGGAGAAGAAATAAAGAGGTGATGGGGGCGGGGAGGGCTAGTCCGGCTTCAAGTCCACCCAGCCTAAAAAGCTCAGAAGAACAGGAATGCCCCCTCCGGCCAGGGCTGCCTCAAGCTTCCAGCCAGTCCCCTCCGCTCCCCCACTCTACCCTCCAGCCACTTTGACCTTCTCTCGAGCCCTCCAAGGGCCAGGCTCTTCCTTACCTTGAACCTCCGCATGCGCTGTGCTGCTCCCTCACCTGGAATGGTCTGCAGCCCTCTTCCCTCACCTGATTCCGATTCTCCCTCAGGTCTCAGCTCAGGCTCCAAACCCCTCCCTCCTGATGATCTCAGCTCCTGCCACTTCTCCATCCTGGGCAATTCTTACATTTATTTCTATATACCCCACTTCCCACTGACCTGTAAGCGCTATAAGTGAAGGGACCATGTCTGCAATACTCACCAGAGTCAGCCCAGTGCTTGGCACAGAGCCTGGGAACCAATAGGCACTCAAGAAACACTAGTGAGTGAAGGAATGAATGAATGAAGGAAGGAAGGCACAAATGCATGAATTCTAGCAATTCAGGGCAGCTCTAGCAGAACAGACCTCCAGCTCCGAGATGGCTCTGAAAGTGAGCTCACCTCCAAAGAGGCCCCTCCCAAACCTGGCTTAGGTACCCCAGCAAAATACTCCGGGAGCGTCATGCTCCTGCCACAGCACTGAGTACACTGCCTTGTAATTGCCTCGTCACTTGTCTTTCTTTGTCCCCACGACACGGTGAGAAGCCATTTCTGTGTTACTCATCGTTTCCCCACCCGTGCGTTGGCACCTAGCAGAGGACCTGCCATAGACTAGGTACACAAAAAATATTTCTTGAATAAATAGCAAAGAGAGAAGTGCATTTATTTATAACTCAGTGGAATATTTTCAAGTTTACACTGGCATTAAAGTGAAATGTGGTGCTGTTTAACGAGCTTCCCACAAAAGCAAAGATTTGGGGGCTTTCTTTGAGGAATACGGGAGCCCTGTGAACTCTGGGGCGGCAACAGAAGTGTCCTCCCTTCCACTGGAAGCATCAGGAAGTGACTGACACATCTGATATCCGTCAATGATGTTTACAATCATAGCCACACTGAAAGCCCAGCAAGGTGTTATATAGATGGGTAGATAGACAGTATTATTTCATTAAACGTCCATAAAAGCACCGTGATGCAGGAATCATTATCCCTATTTTTCAGATGATGAAATCAAGGCTTGAAGAGACCGTCGCCTGCCCCAGGTTACCCATCATGTCAGAGGCAGAGCACAAATGAAAACAGGCGTGCTTGCTTCCAAAGGCTGTGCTCCTTCTAAGCGCCTTGGTAAGCTCCCTCTGATCCGTGATACAGTCTCTCCAAACAAGCGAATTAAGTGCGATGTTGCAGTATGAGCAGAAAAATAACACTGGAGTTATTCTAATGAAACTTTGTAGTATCTTACCATCATCCCAGTTTCCACTGTATCACACCCACAAGACAGGCAGTGCAGCATTAATTACAACATCGCGAGGACTGGATGAAGCATCCACTTGGAAATCTTGACTGTGGCCTGTCACCGATTCCATCCCAAATGCCTTCTCGTCCCATGTCTAGTAGACCAAGTCCTGTAGGCAATGTGCTGTGCTCTGAACAGCTTATGTGGAGCTGAGGGCAAACTATTCACACTGAAGGTGTGCATTTAAAATGCTTATCTGGCCAATCTGTGATTTGAGACCTGGGGCTCTCTGGTGACCTCAAAAGGAAGCCATACCTGAGAGGGGCCCTGCTTCCCATCACACCTTCCAGATACTGTAAGTCGACATCAGAGATGAGCAGTAGCAGTGAAATAATGAAAGAGGACTTATCCTCTTTGTATTAGTAATTCCCTCTTCCTGCTGTGACAAATCACTACAAATTTCGTAGCTTAAAACAACACGAATGTATAATCTTACACAGGCATATCTCGGCGATATTACCACCTGGGTTCCAGACAAGCGTAACAAAGCGAGTATCTCAGTAAAGCGAGTCCTAATCTTCTTGCCATTGGAGGGCCTTGCTTTCAATTTGAAAAAAAAAATGCAATATCTGTGAAACGCAGTAAAACGAAGTATGTCTGTAGTTCAGCAAGTCAGAAATACAAAATGAGGGGCCAACGCCAGAGTGTTGGCAGAGCTCTGCTCTTTCTAGAAGCTCAAGGGGAGACTGTTTCCTTCCATTTTCCAGCGTCTTGAGGCCTTAGTCCACGGCCCCCAGCCAGCAATTGCACCGCTCCAATCTCTGCTTCTGCTTCTGACTCTCTTGTCCCCCTCTTTGACTTAAAAGGCCCCTCGTGGTTACAGTGGGTCCACCAGGATTGTCTGGGATCATGTCCCCCATCTGAAGAGCCTTAATTTAATCACGTCTGCAAAGTGCCCATTTGCCATGTAAAATTATAACATCTTCACTGGTTCTGGGAATTAGACATGGACATGGGGGTGGGGAGAGTCTTCTGTTTACCATACTCTTCTTCTGGAAAGGTTGGGGTGTTCCAGTTAGAGTGGAGAGTAGCTGCCTGCCTGAGGATTCTCATTATCAAAGTCTCAAAAACAGCTTGGGCCTTAGTAGTCTATGCTCGTTCTGCTTGCTCATTTCCACTCCTGTGTTTCCTGGTTAATGATTCTCTCCTATTTCATCTCTCCTTGTCTTTAGTGATACACAGTTCCGAATGCAACAAAAATGCTCATTCCAAAATGAGACAAGGGCACTGCATTTGGCATGCAAAGTAATAATAATAATAATAATAATAATAATAATTATTATTATTTCAGAGCATAGTTTACAAACTTTGTGCAAAATAGGCTTAGGACACTCTACAGCCAAACATTGCCAATCAGCATTCCTGGCACATTTGCTCACTCAGTGCTATGCAAGTCAAGCAGGTCTTTATCGTTGTTGAAATAGCAAATCTGCACATTTTGTGTGATTCAAAAATATTTGCAATAGAACTGCTACTAAATACATAGGCATGGCATTGGTCTTCACATTCCAATTCTTCCTTGTTGGTGAAGGAGGAAAGCATCATACCCAGCAGTACAGCTCTGGGGAGTTTTGCCCATGATAATGAAGTATTTTGGAGGGTAAGGAGGGAGAAGGAGGAGGGAGCAATTGGAAGGCTGAGATAGACAGGATATAGGGCTCTATTTGCTAAGGGAAAAGCAGTTAGAAATACACTGTGGTTGTTAGAGAAAATAAGAATCTTGGAAATTAAATTCAGGGAAGATGAAATTGAAAGCAAGGAGAAATAAAAATTCCCTCTGATTTAAAGAAGGCACATTTAAGAAAAAGAAAAGTGATGGTAAAAATTTCTCAGACACCTCTATGTATTTCTTGTTTTGTGAACGGCCAGTTCTTCTTTATTCATTTTTTTATTATAGTGTTCATCTTTTTTATTGATTTGTAAGCACTCGTTGTGTATTAGGGCTATTAACCTTGTTTCTCTGAAATAGGTATTGCAAGTAGATCTCCAATTTGTCAGTCTTGTCTGTGGTAGAGATTTTTCTTCTCTGCAGGAGTTTTTAATTTGCAATCAGTCAAATCTATCAATTTTTTCCTTCATGCTTCGTGAATTTATTATTAAGCTCAGGAAGGCCTTCTGTGCACCAAGATTATTAAAATTCCACCCACTAGTAATCCAAAAAATGCAAATAAAAATGAGATTTAATTTTTTTACCTATCATATTCATTCATTCATTTCTTCAACAAACATTTGTCAAGTGTCTATTATGTGACAAACATTATACTAAAGAGCTGGGGACCCAGGAATAAAGAAAACAGACAAAAACGTTCTACCTTGGTGACATTTACATTCTATTGAGTCCAGATAAGCAATAAACAAGAGGAATAAGTAAACCCTATAATATACTAGAGAATAAGTGCTGTGAAATAAAATAAAGCTGGAAAGGGGGATAGGAGATGCTGGAGGGTAGGACAAGTGACCTTTCCAATAGAATCATCAGGGACTGTCCCCCTAGTGGTCCCCATGCTAGTGTCCAGGGCAGAGCTTTGAGCCAGCATGAAGTCTTAAGGTGGGAGCTGCTTGACATGCTCCAGGAACAGCAAGAAGACCAACGTGAGCAGAGGAGGAGAAAGTGAGGGTGAGAGAAGAGGGGGGACAATACCACCTAGGCCTGTGGGCCATTGCAAGGATCCAGGTTTTTACTCTGAACAAGATGGGGAGGCATGGGAGGGTGCTGAGTGGGGCGATGTTATCTTACAAATCATCAGAATCACTCTGACTTCCAGGTGGAGACTAGACTCTCCTAGAAGCATGACGACCTGTTAGGGGACTGTTCTAATCAGGTGAGAGATGACAGTGACTTGGGCCACGTGCTAGCAGAGGATTAGATATAACGTCTGAAAGATGAGTCAAAGATGGCAGCAAGACTTTGGGCCGGAGAGACTGAAAGGGCAGAATAGCCATTAACGGTGACGGGAAAGCAGCACAAGAAGCAGATGTGAGGGTGGCAGGAAGACTAACGGCTTGAGTTTTGGGCGTGGTGGCTTTAACATGCCCCCTAGGAATCTAAGAGGAGACGACCAAAAGTCAGCTCAATCTACAAGGCAAATTCCAAAGCTCTCTTCCATCTCGATGGGAGATGTACGTTTGGGAATCATCAGTAGAGCGGAGTTTAAGGCCACGAGACTGGGGGCAATTACCAAGAGATTGGCAAAGATGAACAAGATTGACAATACCAAATATTGACAGTGCAAAGAAAATGCACATTCTCATATGCCATCCACCTAAATCAGGATAAGCTCTTCTGGAAAGCAGTTAGCGATATGTATCAACATTTAAACATGCAAATCTTTGACCCAAAACTTCCATTCCCAGTAATTCATTTGAAGGAAGGAACCAAACAAGTGAGTAAAAATAACGACGCTCAAGTCATTAATTACAACAGAAAGCTAGAAACAACCTAAATGTCCAATAAAAGGGAGTTTGTTATTATAGCACACACATAATTAATGCTATATAGCCATTTAAACTTACAGTATCATATGCTATAATATCCATAATATACTAGTTTAGCAAATGTAGGATAATACAGATGTACATGGGTTTGTTTGTTTTTCTTTATAGCTTAGGCTACAATAGCGAGGGAGACAATTGTTCTAATCAGGAGTCCACACCCTGGGGCGGTCAGCTAGCATTTTATCAGAAATGCTACACTCCAGAGGCGATTACTAAAAGCCTTCTGTAATCCACATCTCTAATCAACAAGAAACATTTTGCTAATTATCATACTGAATTTCAGAAATGGGTTTTCATAGGGGAAATTAACGGGTTGTAAATGAGCATAATGGATATTAGAAATGGGCAATCATTGGTGAGAGTTGTGGAATTCAAGAGACATGAACTGGCTAAAATGTTTTAGAGACACCTCCTCCCTGTGCATGAACAGAGTAAAACATCATCCAAGCCTGAGGCCTGTCTTTTTAGGGATGTTCCCTGAATGTTGATCCCTCACAGTCCAGTATCCAGACTCTTGTTTAAAGACTTCCAGTTGCCTCTTGCTGACACTAAGGGTAGGAGACGGTTGTCTAGAGAATTCAGTGGGAGTTGCCTCAAGTGACCCTTTCACTGACGTTAAGGTTGGAGCCCCTGAGAGGAGACATTACAGGACTTCAGTGAATTTATAGAATAGGTTCGCTTGTGTTGTTTTGCGCCTACTTGCTAATGACTGTTTGCTGAACATCTGCTTATGTGGCAGAATTAGCTCTCTATCTAGAAAACCTGAAAGCAAGGGCTTGGGGAGGTGCTAATACACCCCCTCTCGCTTTTCACATGGCTGCTCTTTTTCACCCAGGAGAACCCAAGGTTGTGCATGACTCAGGCAAACAGCCACAGGGGGATGGGGTGGGGGGAGGATCTCAGAAAGGGACGTGAGACAAACACCACCTTCCCCAAGGACTACAGGTGGGAACCTTGAGGCAGGAAAGCAAAGGGCTAATACTTGGGTTGCATTTTCATAATCAGGAAAAAAGATAATACTCAAAACTATCTTTTAAAAAGTGAAGCAGGGGCAGCAGGATGGCTCAGTTGGTTAGAGCGCGATCTCTTAACAACAGGGTTGCTGGTTCAATTCCCACATGGGATGGTGGGCTGCGCCCCCTGCAACTAAAGATTGAAAACAGCGACTGGACTTGAAGCTGAGCTGTGCCCTCCACAACTAGAGTGAAGGACAATGATTTGACTTGGAGCTGATGGGTCCTGGAAAAACACACTGTTCCCCAATATTCCCCAACAAAAAAGAAAAAAAAAAACTTTTTAAAAAGTGAAGCAAAATACAATGTGCAAAGAGATGGGTGAAAAAGTATCCAAAAAATTCATTCTTTCAACATAAACAGCCAGCTGGGAATTGATACTTCACCCTGCTCCTGCCTCCACTACGTTTTTTTTTTTAGTATTTAGAGCCTACTTTACCTAGAAAATGTCTTCTACTTTTTTTTTCACTCTCTCAGTTTCCACCATCATGTTCTAAGTGACCAAATACATTTGGATATACATAAATCTTGACATATTTACCCTACACATTTCTCTTTTCCTCCTCCTACAAGCGGTTGGCAGTATTTATTATTTCCTCTCATTTGTCTTAAGTAGCAACATATTATCCTTGGTTGTTCAAATTATTAACATTTTCCATTGATTCCTGCTTCTCCTTTCCTCCTTCCTCTCTCTTCCTTTCACTTCATAAAGTAATCCCTGATTTATTTCCTTAGGCCCCCTGTTAGCCTTTCCTCTCTTTCTACTCCCCTCCTCCATGTCTCTCTTCTTATTTCTTTTCTGCAGCAATCCCAGGCACCCAAAGAAAAATAAGAGTAAGTTAAGAAGCAGCTTGGGGAGGAGATGCTGGGAGAATTTCATGGAGTGATTAATATACCCCAATATGACAGAAAGGGCGAGTTTTTATAAAACCACACTCAAATACTTGCCCTCAATGAAGACTCTAAAAAATAGTAATCAAATGATGAAAGTTTTTTTGAAAGCTTTTTTCCTCTGGCTTTCAACAGGCAGAATAGAAACAGACATAAGAAGGAAACCTAAATCACAAAACCTAAGAATGCAAGCCTTATGGAACTCTGATAAGAATGTCCAGAAACACCATTTCCTCTTCAAATGGCTTTTTTTTAATACTATTTGATTTTAAACTCACCAATCCTTGTCTAGATGAACATATGTTACCACATAATTATTCTCCTTTGAAAATATCCACTGCCCTACCAACCAGCAGGAAAGGGGAATTTTCTAGCAGGGGGTGGGCAACAAGACATGAGATGCCTGACCCTTTTAGCTGCTTTAAGTGGCTGGCTCTTTCCTTTCTGTGCATCTTTTTTCCCCCCTCCTGCTGCTACGACTGTTGTTTCTGCTTTGCAAGGACAGGTCATTTTACTTACCACTCTCTCTCCCGCTTCTTAATTAGCTTGCAGTAAAAATACAAATTGCACCACTGTACTTTATTATTAGCCATTTGATGGGCCAAAAATGTCTCCTAAGTACTGCCTAGAGGATATTAATCAGACCTGCTGACACTTCTAAGCACCCACTTTTATATCTTGATCCCCAGATGAGGCTGGTGGGTGGTAATCATGCGCCTCCCCCATGGGAGCATTTAGTTGGTCACTGCCTCTCCATTAGCAAAGGCACAACCGCAGGGTGGGGTGTCAGTCCCACACAAGGCGAGTACACGGCTCAAATCTCTCCTTCTGCCCATTAGCTGTAATGCCTGCTGTACTTTATGGATAGGAAAAGTCTGTCTCATTTTTTCCCTCTCTCTGGGTAATAGAGCATGGAATGAATGTCTGCATCCTAAAATGGCAGCTAAGCTGAGTGATCTTCTTTAAAGTCTCATGGCTTGGCAAAGATAGCCTCCTTTCTTGGAAGTGAAATCCAGGAAAACTGTGGCCCCAAAGAGGCTGATACCCGAGTTAAGGTTCCAACTAGCCAAGTATAAGAAGTCGGCTCCAAGGGGTATTGTGTGCTTTGCTGTCCCCATCCTGTACCTACAATTGTATGTTTCCGTTAGGAGTGCTTATGAAAGATCTGGTAATGTTGTCATAATGATGATATAGATTTATTGTGAGAGTTAATTTTCACAAAGCTCGATCTTTTGTGTAAATCTCACCACCAGTTTTCCTGTATCCGATATCTTAGAATCCAAATCACTTTTTGTACTCTGAACTATCAAAAAGGAAAATGATGAAATTTTTCAATGTAAATAAAAAGCAAACTGGTAGAACAATTCAACTGACTATGACCTAATTTCTGTCTTAATATATTCAGTAACTAACTCACAAGGAGTGCCTAGGTACCTCTATGCCAGACACACATCCTCATTTATTACTGACCTTATTGGTATATGCCCACAACTCAGAACTTGTATTTTGTATTTAACTGAGTTTAATGCACCATTTATAGTTTTGTCTAAGGTTCTGTTTTCTCCACCTCGAGTCATTTCTTCAACATCTCTATTTTCTATTTATAAATTTTCATGAGTTCCAAGGTTTTACGGCCATAATGATTTTGTTAGAGGACATTTCAGCTGCAAAGGGAGATACCAATGTGTTCCACTAGTAATTATCAGATAGGTAGAAGAACTTCCAACTGAATCCTTTCTTTCTGATGTTACTGTGGTTTCTGTTTTTATCTCAGAAGCACATTTCACTTACAGACGTCTCACTCTTCCACGTTCATGATTCTTCCAGATCAGTTGACATTAAGTTCAGCAAACTAGAGTTTTCATGCCCTATTTCTTTCTGAAAAATCACCTCCTCTCAGGCAATGAGCCCATAAAGAAAAGGTCTGAGAACAAAACTCAGGAAACATCAACATTCAAACCTTCAAAGAGAATGAGAAGGAGCAATGAGCAACAGTAAAAGCAAAACAGGAGAAAAAAGCAAATGGCATCACAGAAGCCAAAAAAAAAATCAAGCAGGACAAGGTTCCATGAAGAAGGCATGCCAGAGGAACAGGAGAAAAATAAGGAGTAAATTGTCACCAAATCCAAGGGAAACACAGAAAACAGCGAGGATGATGACCAAGGCCATGCACCAGATAGTTTAGCTGGTAACCACTTCAGCTCAGACACCATGACTATAGTTTCCCTTATAAGTATCCTAACACTTATTACAATGCCAGCTAGATGTATACATGGATGTATAGATGGATAGATAGATAGATAGATAGATAGATAGATAGATAGATAGATAGAATATATAATGAGGCTGAGCTGACTTATAACCTCTCTGTACCTCACTCTCCACCATAGTAATATTAGGGGAGTAAACTCTGGTGCTTTTACCAACTACCAAACGTCATGGACAGCATCCTTTTTGCTCGCGCACCTCAAACCTTATCCTTTACCCATTCAGGCAAAGATGTTTTTTCCCTGGCCACCAAGTTCACCTGGACCCCTTGCACTGTCCTTTGGCTGCACCTAACCCTCACACATAAGCATATTCTTCTAGAAATGCCCACTTGCTCCAAACTACCATTCTTGCAATGCAGCTGCTTTTAGCTGACTATTACAAGGAGAGCAAAAGTCTACTTGATTGACTGTATTCTCACGCAGTAAACAAGGTTAGTGTGTGGTTTTTCTTCCATTTGGTGGAGATGTGCTCTCCATCCTTTACTTTTACCTTTATGGGTCACATCAGCAGAGCTCCTGTGCCCTCCAACCAATGGGAAGTCCTAACAGGAAATCAGAAGAATCAAGAAAGGGGGAGAGTTCAGGTTATGGTTCTCCCTGGCTGCTTGCTTCTCTGTGAGGTTTCCCGGAGATGACTGATACCTTAATTGAAGGTCACTACTCCTCTCTCAAGAAAGCATACTCTAGGAAACTCTTATGGGTTTGATAACTGGTGCTGGTTTGATGACTTCTCCTTCCTCACACCCTTTCAGTCCCACAGGTGATAACAGCTCAATTGTTGGAACTCCAGTTTCCTGAACTATCCCTTCTGGTTTCCATGAACCCACCCCTTTATAAATAAAACTCCTTAGGTTCTCCTTGAATTATCCTACTTTGAGTGTTTCATTTTTTTCCTGGTAGGACTCTGATACATATAGATAAGCATACCTGGGTTTTGAGGGTGCAGTGAGGTTGGAATGTTTTAAAACCAGCTCATTCATGTCAATTAACCTCTACAGTTAGTAAAATGTGGTCTAAAGTTGTGTTTTGTTTTTTTAAGGTTGAGATTTACTCTCTGGCTATTCATGGGCCAGCACAGTACCCTTCACCCTCCTCCAGCTTCTGAAATATGGTGATCCTTGATCTATACCAACCCAAATCTCGATCAGATTTTACTCACTAGAATTAAAAAGACATCTAAAGTCTAACATGACTTCAGGAATAATTTATCCAAATCATATGATTCCCCCAAAATACATGTCCTGATACTATTTGCTCCATCTATCTTGAATGATTGATTTTAAATAGCCCTCAAGGGTAGATACCTGTTAACAGCTCATGAGAAGCTTCTGTCATCATGTGAGCACGACAAAATGGGCAGCAGCAGACAATGTTACTGGACCTCCATGAATTCCCAGGAGAAAAATGGCCAGACTGAGCAAGGAAAGGGCACTTAGCCAGGTGGATAGAGACATCTGGAGAATACCTGCTAACTCCAACAGCAGTGGCCTTCGAGGAAGTGATGTCACCTCGCTTGACATGTCTTTTTATATTATATCGTGCCACAAGGGATTTTTTTTTTCATGACCTGATTTTATAATCACTTTGCTTAGCAAGCACCATATTTGGAAGTCTGGAGGTTTCTATTCCACAGGAGCTCCTGAAAATAGAGATGTTCTTCTTACTCAGATACAGCAAATGTCTAATTCTTGCCTCTAAATAGTCCAGGTTAATTGCCTCACTTAATATCCTACGGCAGCAAATTTTACAGCCTAATTCGTTGTTACACTAGAAAAAATTCCCTTTGTGAAACTGGGTCTCTAAGCTAAACTGCAGGGGGGGGCGGGGTGGGGGTATAGGTGCTAGAGTTTACCTTTGCCCTAATTAAATGTTACTTTGGCTAACGGCCTCTGAAGAAAAAGAAAGCACATCTCACTCTTCATGGAACCAATTCAACATGTATGTCTCATGAAGTAAAAGCTGGCTCTGTGAAGCATATACAGAGAATCTTGTAGCTCTGTATAAATCACGTCTCTTCCTTGTGACAAGTCGTGTCCAGGCAAAGCTTATTACAAATGCAGTTTGAAATCTCAAGAAGGAATAGGGAAAAAATAACAACAGCTTTATGGAGCTATACTCAGGAAATGACTTGAACTCATCCCAATTTTAAAGTTTCATTCTATACAGCAAGCAGCTAAAACCCCATTTTCTGGGGGAACTGCCCTTACAGGAAGGAGTGGCAAAGCCATCTGCTGCTTTATAACGATGGTTTTTCAGCCTTGTTTTTCTGGGCCAGCTATGACATTGCACTAATCACAGAAACAGGCTGTTTGGCCAGGAAGCAGTGTGTGCCAGATACAAGTGAGTTTAAGTCCACAATGTATCGAAGGCGCAAGCTAAGTTTGCAATTTATGTGCAAGTGGTTTTGTATTTATTGATCTGCACTGAGTGCAGGTCCTATAGGGGAAATATGACAGATTTCATCTGTCTGACAGCCAAGTCTAATTGTATTTTCAGTCTGAAATGACCAAAGACAAAAGTGCACATGGCGGGGGTCTTCACTCGGCTGCCATCTGGGGTATCAGATTCAGGGCTGTGGTCACTATAAGTGTTCATTTTCATAGCTGAATGCAGACCACATCCTGCACAGCTAAAGCATGAGAGGGGAGAGTTTAATTCCAATGTGAATTAATAGACCATCTGATTCTGCATGAATGTGGGTGGGCCATTTTAAAGAGCGCCTTTTATAGACACGGTGGGGGGAATGTAAAAGATGTGTCGTATATTATTGATTCATCTGGACCATGAAACTTCCGAGCCAAAAGTCAAATACTTCCCACAATGGTTGTCACTAAAATTACAACCAATACTTCTGGGAAGGCTTAGCATCTTAAAAATCAAAAACATCTTCTATAACCTTACTTTCTGGTTGGAAGGACTAATTGTGCTTGTGAGAATCATGATCTATGATTTCTCAGACTGTGTCTCTCTCTTTGTCTCTCTGTCTGTCTGTCTCTCTTCTCTGTCTTATACACACACACACACACACACACACACACACACCACACATATGCACACACACCCCACTATCATCATCATCGCAGAAACCATTATGTAACTAAAGTGACAGCTGACAATGAAACATACCTCAAAAGGATATCTATCACCTAGTACCCAGTGATCCAGAAGGTGGGTTCTAATGAAGTGTCATTCAGGATTCTGAATTCCGATTCGCCAATCATTGACAAGTAATATATGACTCTGTTGAACCCTCCTGCTTCTTGGCTTCAGTGACACACCAGGCAAACCCTGTTCCTCTCTGTTAGCCTCCAGGAGCAACTGTCTTTCCTCTAACCATGCACATGGCGCTGTTTGATTATGGGCAAATTACTTAAGTTCTCTGATTCTGTATCTGCCATCTTTAAAAATGGTGCTAACACTATGGCATCATAGCGGGAGAAAAATGGAGTGAAGTTATAATGATTAAATTAGTTACATATATTTAAAAAATAAAGTGTTCTCTAATGCCTGGTCAAAGTAGGTGCTCAGTGAATGCCAGTTTCTGAATTCTTCACTGCTATCTTCAGACTATCTCAAAGAAATCTCTTCTGTTCATTGCTTCAGTCCCATCTCCCCATTCATCTTCTGGAGACACATCTTCAACCTCAACTCCTCACCTATTATTCATTCTATTAACCCAATTATTATTATCTTTTCATATATTACCATCTCATGTTTCCCCAAGGCCCAGGGCTGAACTCTTCTATCAACGCTCCAAGTTCAACATCAGCAAAACCAGGCTCACTGTTAATTCCACCCAACCACTCTGTCCTGCTGTCCTGCAGCCTGCCGTCCACTCCAGCGCCCCCTTCCATCTTCCTTTCATATTGAATTGGAACATGATCCTTTTTCTCTTTCAGTCTCTGAACCCTCAGATCATCATTGACGGAACTGCTGCTTTGTTGTTCGCAACCGTCGGTCACCAGATCCTGCCATGTCTCACAACCTTGCAAATTCATCTCTACTTCTCAGTTCCCAGTGACGCAGCCCTTACCTTAATCTCAGGATTGCCGCACTCAGCCCAGCTCCTTTTCCTGTAGTTAGTCCCAAGGGCACTCTGATTGGAAGCACTTTTGACCTACAAGACTGGGCCTCGCCTGCTATTAATATATTAGTTTCCTGGCCTGTAGAACAAATTACACAAACTTAGTAGCCTAAAGCAACACAAACTTATTATCCCATAGTTCTGGAGGTCAGAAGTTTAAATGGGTCTCAGGGCTACAATTAAGTTGTCAGCAGATCTGCATTTCTTCTAGACGCTCTAGAAGATAATCTGCTTCTTTGCCTTTTCCGGCTCCCAGAAGTCACATGCATTCCTTGGGTTGCGGCCTCTTTCCTCCATCTTCAAAATCAGCAGGGGAGCATCTCTCTCTCTCTCTCTCTCTCTCTCTCTCTCTCTCTCTCTCTCTCTCTCTCTCTCTCTCTCTTTCTCATTCTGACACTCCTGCCTCCCTCTTTCACTTATAAGGACTCTGGTGATGACAACGGCCCCATGCAGATAATCCAAGATCATCTCCCCACCCAAGATCCTTTACCTCACTTCTGCAAAGTCCCACTGCCATGTAAGTAACATAGTCACAAATTCCAGGGATTAGGACTTGGATTTCCCTTGGAGGCCACTATTGTACCTACTACACCTACCTCACCAGTCTTATTTCATCAAGTTACCCCCCATCTTTCTGTGGGTTCAAGCCCCACTGTTCTTATAATTTCTCAAACAAACCATGGTTATTACCTCTGCCACATGACCTTGGCACATACAAGTCCTTATGTCCTCATAGGATCACATACTTCCCTTTTTTAGCACATATGGTTTTCAGTTATATATGTATTTTTGGGATTACTTGATTAATGTCTACTTCCTTCACCAGAATATAAGCTCTATGAGAAGAGAGGCCATGTGTTGTTTTGCTTAATATTGTCCTAGGGTCTAGAACAGAGAGCACATGAAAAGCATTTGAT
This sequence comes from Rhinolophus sinicus, assembly GCF_057876585.1. NCBI lineage: Eukaryota > Metazoa > Chordata > Mammalia > Chiroptera > Rhinolophidae > Rhinolophus > Rhinolophus sinicus. Next base: position 119,573,053 of record NC_142515.1, on the reverse strand, counting down.
GAATATTAGTTGAACAACTAAATCAGGCCAGTAGGCCATGACGCCCTGCCATCGTGGGTATCTGCAGAAATTGACATTTCCTACAACCCAGCCCATACATACCTGGGTCAAAAAAATAACTAATATTTACTAGAATTTACAATAAGCTACAATCTGCCTCATCGCATCTAATTCCCTAATAAACTTCTGAGGTGGTTACAATCATAACCTTCATTTTATAGATTAGGAGCTGAAAACAAGAGACCTTAAAAATCTGCCCAAGAAGACAGAGCTAATAGGTCATTGAACCAGGGTTCCATCCCAAATGGAGTTGCTTCCAGAGACCACACTGATACCCTGGGATTATTTTCATATGAGCATCCGAGTGACTGGAACAAACCCAGTTCAAGCACGTGGGTGAGGAGACTACACCAATGCACACTTCCATGGGTCCACAATGCAAATACACAAAATACACACCTCCCAACTCCTCTGTCAACAATTTGGGCAACGTAGAGGACATTCACAGAAGCCCACACACTGACAGAAGCATGTCAAATAAAGTAGCATGAATATGCTTGGCATGAAACCTCCTGACCCCCACCACACGTGTAATGACCCTGGGAAGGTAAGGACTTTGAAAGCTGTGGGCACGCAGAAGTCTGGCCAGAACCTTCATGAATGCTTCAGAGGGTGAACAATAAACCGCAGGAAAAGGGAAAGGAGCAGCTAAGGTAGGACACAGGTCCCTGCTGGCCTCCTCCTGAGAGCAGAAAAGAACCTGGTAAAGCGCAGAGACGCTGCTAGATCTCATCTGCTCAATAAGACCACAGTGCTGGGGTTTAGTACCTCTGCTCCCTACCCTCACCTCTGCAGCCAAGATAAAGAAGAGTCAGAAGTCTTATCGGGTTATTAGGTAACGCTCTTAACTGGGAAGGTTAAGTCTTCCACATAGACCAGAGTGAGAACAAAATAAGGCAGCAGCAAGAGATACCAAAGAGTCTCTGGAAACTTGGTTGAACTCAGCATGGGAGGTGGAAGAAGACAGAAGCAGCTCTGAGGTAACCTGATCAAGGGATTGCAGCCAGCCAAGACTTCAGCAGAGATGACCCAACTTCTTCCAGATGCATATTTTGAGAGGCAGACAGAGGAGGGTTAGAGGAACCCCAAAGTACTTAGACTGCAGTGGGAGGAACCCAGAATACCTTCAGAAATCCTTCTCATCTTTTTCCTTTAAGACCAAATCTCTGAGAGAGGACATTCAGGGGGATTTTCAGAACCAGAATACCTGCCTTTCTTTCCCAAAACAATCCTACTTATCAGCCAGGAAAGGGGAATGCGAGGGAATGAACACCACTTTTCCCACAACAGGGTCAGGGAAGCTTTCAGAACAGAGTATCGCCTACTCAACTGCTCTATCAAAAGACCTACTACCAAGTGGGTACTTATGTTTAATTTGGAATTTGCCAGAAGGGCAGTTTGGGAGTCCTGCTTAATTTACTACCTCAATCTCAGCCTATAGAGGTATGTTCTCTATGATATAGAAGTGATATAAACATTTGGAATTCATCTAGATTAGGTAGGAAAAATAAAATCATAAGCGATCAAATTGAGCTTGGAATGTGAAGGATGGTATAAAACTGGAGATGGAAGGCAATAACATCCTAGACTGAGAGACTGTGGGTCCACACAAGTAATGGGAAGTATTGCCTCCAAGGATTCCTGCTGATGAAGTAGGCAAGGCAGTTCCTTGAATGCCAGCTCAAGGATTTGGATATTTACCTATAGTTTGAATATAGTTCACTACTGTAGATTTTTGAGCATGAAATAGCTTGATAGTTTTTTCTTACCACAAAGGAAAATTCTACCTCCAGCGAAGAAGCAGCAATAACAAACTTATAAGATATATTTACACATCAAGGAAGAAATCAATTGTTTCTTTTTTAAAATCCACACACATCAATATCACTAATTAGCAATATTATATAAAAGTGCTTGGAACTTACATTTAACTGTATTGAGATTTTACAAGGTAGTCAAGATGCACATGGTGGAGTCAAGCATGACTTCAACAATTTTAAATTCAAGCACAAAAATTCAAGGATAACTCAAGCATGCGTTAGCTTTTCTTTGCAGAGCTATTGACTAGTTTTAGCCATAACATATCAATTTTCAAAGAAATGAAAGAGAACCCAGGACACTCCCTGGTGTCTGGGATTACTGTCAACTCAATTGAAACAAATTCCAAGTTCTGCCTTTAATGCTTCTTTTCACAGGTTTAAAAGATGCATTTTGGAGGCTTGCACTGTTGGACATCCAATTTATGTGGTAGTGAGGAGCTCCTAAGCAGTTTATCTTCCATCCATTTTAACAATCAAAACTGAATTCCAATGAAACCCTTCTGCGGTTCGTATTGTAGGATTCTGTACTGCCTGGCGACAAGGTGAAAATGGACCAAATTTACAGCCACCTTTATTAAATGGGGTTGTAAACAAATTACCCAGCATAAAGACCTACAAGTTGAGTCAGGCTTTGGGGGTGACACCACAAGAGAATCCAGGACCTGAAATCAGCCTGCTTAAGCAGGGGTATCTCCAAGAGGTTCAAAACATCAGAGTGAGCCACTTAGCGTGGCTTTGCCTCAGATGCACCAATCTCATCCACATTAAAGGAGGGCGTGGGCTTTGAGGAAATTCAAAATTAGTCTGCTTTATTCTTTCATGCTGCTGCAGCATAACCAACAACTGATTTTTTCTTTTTCACTTTCCAAAAGCAGCCAGGTTGGTGGTGGCTGTCACCACAAACATCCAAGGAATGATTCATTCTCGCTCAAGTGGAAACCATGGGAAATGTTGCCAATTACTTGGTTTATTTCTTATCTTCAGTTCTCAGCAGACAACATATTCGTCTATATTTTAACAAAGAGTCATACATGTTTCGGTTAGTGTACAAATAATAACACTATGTGACTCCACATGGTCTCAGTCCTCCGAGCTTTGGGAGAGGAGAGGGAAAACCCAGCCTCTTGATGGACAGTGTGGACCGTGCTTTTAGCAGCCTGCCCAGAAGTCCTGGAAGAGGGCAGAGGAAGGGCCAGGTGCACAGTTGTGAGTCCTCAGATGCATGGCCAAAGCTGCAGGGGGCACGTAGCCGATGACTCGCATTGACTTTCCCCAAGTCACAGCTACTGCAGGGAAACAGGAAGCCTACTCACGTTCACCCACAGGCCTCAGAGAGGCCGAATGAAACCACCAGTGTGAGGTTCAACATTTGTGAGTGTGTGTGTGTGTAGTGTGTGTGTGTGAATCTCTTTCAACCTTGAGCACATTACTTCACTCATATGGGGAAATGAAGAAACACCTCTCGAGGATTATTTTGAGCTTGAGTTAAAATACGACATGAAAAGTGCCTAGCGCAGCACTGCATATAGTATAGAAGCTCCTCAACCAAATGTCACCTCACAACCTCCTTTCCCATGAAAAGGACCTAACGGAAAGGGGAGCCTCCACACCCCCGTTGCTACTAGTACAGAAATTACAGTCACACTTCTGAGGCCCTGGTCTCAAACTCCATTTCAACATCAGTTCACTCCCAGTTAAGCCTATCCCAGCAGTCCATAAAAAGATGTATCTGAACTACAAAACATGCTTTATTGGGATCCAGTGTAAACCTACCTAAGTGGCCAGAAAAATATTCTCTATTGTAAGGTCTCCCAAAGACTAAAAACTGGGCCCTATTATTTTGTGTCCATGAAATAGGGCCAGCGTGAATTAATGAGATTCCACCAACAGCTTTGCCAAGCTCTGCTTTGCCATCAGGTAGCTGTCATGAAATACTCACAGCACGTGAGCCCCCAGGTGTCTCCGTTACAGAAACCCGCTCCCCAACAAGGGCCCCTGCCCCCCAGTCTGCCTCACAGAGGTCTTTTATCTGAGCCACTAAGAGACCAACACTTGCTAATGACACATGAGGACAATATCGCCTGTTTTTTCCTCAATTCGAGAGCTTGGGCAGAGCATATGAAGTATGATCAAACTATACAGTGAATGTTTAAATAAAAAAGAGTTTATTACATTAAAAGACACGTTGTCATTAGTCCCCCTCAATATACTCCCCCCTCACTTTAAACTCACGTATTCCATTGCTCTTGCCACTTTCTGAAGCACGTCTGGAAGTCCTCTTTTGTGACTGTCTTTAGTTGCGCTGTCATGGCTGCCTCGATGTCCTGAATCGTTGTGACTTGGGGGAAGAGCCAGAAGTCACACAGTGCCAGACCCGGTGAATAAGGTGGATGAGGACATAACGGTAATGTTTTTATTTGACAGAAATTGCCATATACCAGAAGTGATGTGTGACACGGAGTGTTGTCATGATGGAGGATGAAGTAAAGACACTCATGGAAAAGGACATCCAGAACTGCTTCAGAAAGTGGCGAGAGCAATGGAATAAGTGTGTTCAAAGCGAGAGGGATTATTTTGAGGGTGATTGACAGCAAAGTGTCTTTTATTGTAATAAATTTTTTATTTAAACATTCACCATATTCTTTGATCACACCTTGTACTTCCTGCCGCCATCCGACACCTGTAACCCCAGACACTTCTCTGCTCTCCAATGAACATTTTCCAAGCATTACATGTATTTTCCCTTCTCAGATGAGAAAAGCATTCACTCTGAGGCACGATTTTGAAGCAATAAACAGCTCACGTCTTTGCACAAAAATAGGCAATTTTCAAGTAACCTTTGGAAGCATCTAAATAACCCACACATATTTATGGCTGAGTGACTCTTGGGATTGAAGAAACTTTAAGCTTTTGTTTGCAAAGATTTCCATTAACATCTTTGAGCAATCTTTCATCTCATCTAAGTTTTACCTAACCTCTCATCTCATCTCATCTCATCTCTAAACACAACTCAGTGTTCTTCCTCCCTCTTCCCTCAGCTTGGCTTCCTAAGCAGAGATGTGACATGCGCATGAAACACTGGTATGAGCTCACCTGGCAAACCTTCACCCAGAGGTCTCGGGGGTCCTGGAAGTGGAAGCAAAAGCTTCCATGGTGTCCAGGGTCAGCCTTTCTGTCTCATTTTAAATGACCCTCCATTTCACCTCACTCCCACTCTTTCCTTCTTGCAAGAATAATTCCCCAAGGAAAAGGGAGAGCGCTTTCATCTTCCTATCCCACACCCACAGCAGAGCAGAAATGCACTGTTTCTAAAGGGGTTCTCAGGAGAAAATGCCATAAGCTATATTTATCTCTAACTAATCCATTCCTCTCTACTCCAAGATTAAGGAATTAACGACTGCTACAGCTGCTGTCCTTAGCACATTAATTACTATAAATTGGCTACAGCCTCAAAAAAAAAAAAAAAAAAAAGCACTCAATGACAACGCTGGTGAGAGGGAAAGGTTCTCTGCAAAGCATTCGGTACTGAACCTAAATAATAAATCAGTGTAGCGTCAAGCCCGAGAAGATATATATCAGCTTGGGAAGGGGTTTCCACTCACAGCCTGCAAGCAAGGGGCAGGGGTAGTGGTGAGAGGGGGAAAAAACCATAAACCCATTGTACATACACATAACTTTTCTCAAGATCCAGTTCAAATATTAAGGAAATCTACTCCTGTATTCACGAAAGCCTGCATCATTGCAAGTCGTCTAACGTCCGTTTTCAGTACATCCGCTGTTTTTACACTTGCCAAAATCCCTGCTGACGGACCTGGCAACTACAGACGTCCGGAACCGCGTGTCCGCCCTGGCTTCCTTACAACCCCACTTGGAAGTTCCCATTCCGAGGCCCACACTTCTTTCCCTTCTTCAAAATCCTTTCACCTTCTGTTTTCTCTCTCTATGATACATCTTCCCCTTTTCTGCCCCTTCTCCACCCAACAAAGTTTCCGTAATTCTTAGCCCTAACTCAATGTCACCTCCTCCAGGAAACTGTTTGTGTTCCCCTAGCTCTTCCTAGACTTGCATCTTTGTCCCCAGTTTCACAGATCCAACGCTGGGAGCAGCGTGAGGGCTGGACTCGTGTACCGTTCACTGACACATTGCTGCTCCTCTCTGCAGGTCATGCCGCCCCCTGACCCACCCAGCCTTCCCCCTTTGCCTTCATAGCCGTGCTTGGCCTCATCTCCCTCCACACCTCAGCCCTCTGGATGCTGGCGTCTGGAGCCCATCTCTCCAATAAGACTGCTCTCTCTAATATGGCATTGAGAAATCCCAAGGCACACTATAGACCTAGCTCAGTGAAAATACCCCAAGTTGGAAACCTGGGGCTTGTTCTTAACTCCATTGTCACCCTTGTCCCTGACTCTAAGTAACGGCCAGGCTCTGGCAGCTCTAGTGTCCTCTTAGCCTTGAGCCTGCCCCCCTTCTGTCCACCCCGCTGCTACTGCCCTCATTCAGACCATCTCACCTCTCATGTGGATGGCTGCAACACCCTGCCACTGGTCTTCCTGCTTCCAGCCTACTCTCCCCCTGCTGCAGAGTCATCCTTCCTAAAAGCAAATCATAGCATTGAAGACCTCTACTTAACATCCTTGCATATTTCCCCGTTTGTGTCAGGATAAATCTCCAACTCCTCACGTGATTTACTAGGGCTGTCCTTGTCTCTCTCTCAAACTGCATCATCTTTAACTCTCAGCATCTCTGCCATCATTCTAAATTTCTCAAGGTTCCTTGAGAGTGTCATGCTTCCTCTCACCACCCAGCTATTGCCTATGCTGTCCCCCAATTCTTTGCCAATCCTCTCTGTCCAGCTAACTCTTCCTTGTCATTCAGTTCCCATGTTACTTGTCACCGACAAGAATCCTTCTCTGCCTCCTCATCCTAAGGTGTCCCCAGATCCTGCTGTAGCACCAGTACTTCCCCCATCACGGTTCTTGACAGAACTTAGCAACTGCCCATCTACTGCTTCCTATTCCACTTCCTCTGCAAAGAGCAGAGATGCCCCAAGCCAAAGCAAGCTGAGTGGGATTTAGCATAAGGATGCAGGGGGCTTCGCAGGCACTGAGGACATGAGCTGCACAGGAACCGGAACATAAGAGCCGTCAGAAACTGAAGCCTTTCTTCCCATCTCCACTTTAAAGACCCTACAGTGACAACAGCGTCGCTCCGCTCTGCAGGCCGCTCCACAGTCTTGTCTGTCCCCAGGCAGCTCGGCCCACAAGCCGGCCCCAGCCTGTGCTACATTACCTAACTTCCAATGCCACCTTGCACTCCTGCTTCCGGTGCCTACAGGGGTCATCTCTCAGCTTCACAATTCCAAGTTCCTAAAGGAAAAATATGATCGTTCCCTCCGGTCTTGGGGTTCTGCGCTCCATGCATCTTGGTGCATGAGTGCTCTTGATTCCAGTTTAATCAGCTTTACACAAGAAGAGTGGGGTGTCATGCTGCAGAGTACAGTTTTAAATAAAAGACACCGCTGGACAGCCCTGTTATACTGTATCTCCTAGGGGGTAACCAAACCTTCGTTGTTACATACTCACTGCCCAGTAGAGAGTCCGGCACAGGGGACCTTACTGAGTAATGGGCTAGTATTTGTCAGAACTCCCTATCTAGAAGACCCATTCGGAAATCCTTTTTCAGTCGACCGGGCAGGGAAAGCAAGTTTTTGATTCCCATATAACAAGAGGACAGCTTTTGTTCCTTAAAGAGAGTTGCCCAGATAAATGTTTTCTGATTCTTAACTTCACTTAGAGTCCAATCTACTTAGCTGATAACAACTCCTAGTAGCTTTAACCAAAACAGAAATAATCTTTTGTAACTTCACGCTGCTAGTTTGACCTCTTCTTAAAATAATTGCCGACTTAGGTTTTAGAAGTCTAAAGGAAATCAGATAAAAAGTATAAACAGGATTAACGCAATATTGTAGCATTGCTATAACAATTGCCTCAAGATCGGCCCAATTGGAAGCTCACCTCTAGACTCTGCAGACTGACAAGCCACCGAGAGCTGAGTGTGGCTTCTGACTTAGGGCAGATATGAACGGCTGTATCTTAAGTCAGGCCTTTTTTGTACAATCCAGGTTTTTCCTCCTTATTACACTTTGATATTTTCTCTCTCTCTCTCTCTCTCTCTCTCTCTCTCTCTCTCTCTCTCTCTCTCTCTCTCTCTCTGTGTGTGTGTCTGTCTGTCTGTCTGTCTGTCTCTCTCCACTTCCCACCCATTCACGCTTTTGCTTTTCAATACTCAAGACCAGCCATCTATTTTATTTCCAAAACTTCTTAAAAACCAGCAGTCTCCAGGAGACTGAAAGCAAGGAAGGGGGTCTTCCTGAGTGCTGAACACTCAGGAAGAGTTTATGGATGAATCCATCCATTTGTTTAAAAAATAATAATAACACTTAGAGGTCCAGGGAACTGCAAGGGACCCAAAATAGACTGCAAGGCAGCAACGGTGAGACTACCGTGCGAAGCTGGACACCAGCCACACTCCCTCTGCCTCTGGGGCATCAGCATTGAAAACCATGGAAGCGCAGACTGGTCCTCAGACTTGCCGGAGCATAAGCGTCACCCAAAGGGCGTGCTCAACACCCATAGTCCTGGAACCTACCGCACTGACTGAACCTGAACCTCAGAGGGATACCTGGGAATAGTTTTAATGAGCACTCAGATGAGCTTTATGAACTGACAAGTTTGGAGACACTGTTCTACATGATCCCAGTTGGCTCTTCCCAAAGCGTGTTCCATTAATGAAGGGGTCCTATCCCCAGCTGCACAGTGGAGTCACCTAGAGAGCTTCTCACACAAGCCAGTGCCCCTGCACACAGCAATCCGTCAAAACCTGGGGGGTATGGAGACTGGGGATTTTAAGTCCCACCCACACAGCCAGTTTTATTCAGATTTGCAGCCATGGATGAAACCACTCTGCAAGTGGCTTCCAGCTCTGGACCCCAGCTCTGCCAGATCTGCCTTGACACACCAGGGTTCGCAGCTTGAGTAAGTGTGGGTGGCGGTAATCTCTATGCTCCTGTTCTAGATTCCCAGTGCAAACTGTCATATCGAAGCCTCTGGAAGTCCTACAACAAAGAAGCCAATTTAATTTTATTTAAATGTGTTTAAATTTATTTAAATTGCTCTTAAATTTTAAATTGCAAAAAGAACCTGTTTTGTTTGTTTGATTGTCTGGTGTCTAGATGGTTGGTTTTCACCGAATAAGGATGAGCATTCTGTGTAGTAGGAATATATTTAAATAAAGACCGTTGCCCTACTTTCTGAGTGAAGAAATAGCCTAGCTCTTCCAATGCAGTTTGTGACAACTCCTGTACTCCAATTCTGCTTCCATGTGACTCCTCATTTGTATGTACTATTTACTATTTCATTCCTATCTCTGGATTCTGTACTGGCACTGACTCTCCCAGACTTGACTTTAGGTTCTCCCTGAAGGAATTTAGCTGAGACAAACCTTTCTTACCCCTTTGCCTTCATGCAGCCTGGCTGCGGGTCAGCCCAGAAGAACTAGCCTTGCCCAAATGTAAGGACATGTCTCTACATTTCATGCAAACCTAGCAAAGCCAGTTTCTAATATCATGATTTCCAGGTTATCCACTCCAAACAAGAAAGGGATGGAAAATGGGAAAGCAGAGATCACGCATGCCCTACAGCTAGTCCATGATAGGGTCCCCATTGCAGGAAAATTAACACAGGAAGGAGAGTCAACCACAATCCCCACACCCACACACATTTCCCTAGGCTGGCCAACTTCCTGAAGGGGAGCAAAGGTAAGTCATTAAAATAGTTGAGGAAAACAAAGTAGACAGCAATGGACTCTCTACTCAGAACAAAAGAGAGTCAAAGAGAAATAGGAACAGTGAATTTTAAACTATTTGACATTGAACTTCTCTCCCACTAATACAGCAGAAAGAGTCATTCTGACTAACACTAACTCTATGGCAGGATCTCTCCACAGCAGCACGACTGACATTTTGGATAATTATTTGTTGTGTGCGCTCTGGGAGGCTCAGCAGCGTCCCTGCGCTCTACCTGCTGGATGCCAATAACATGGGCCCAACGTTGTGACGACCAAAAATGTCTCCAGTCATTGCCAAATGTCCCTTGGGGACAAAACTGCCTCAGGTTAAGAACTACTGCTCTAAGGCACAATTCCTATACGTAGACCATTATGAAGTGTAGCCTCAGTGGAGGAAATAAAAAGTTAAATCACAGATCGTTTTTCTGCATTATTTCACTGTAATTATATAGCAAAACATGGATAAATATTTTTCCAAAAAATGTCCCAAGATTTTTGTTTCCTACACAAAAATGTTAATTATACTCTTTTAAATCTTCAGTTGATTGGTAGGGGGCAGCATATGGGGAGATGGTAAAATTTTAAACTGAACCTAGAGTTTTTTTTAATTACCAAGAAAGTTGAAGAATCTTGATTTTACTATATAAAAGTTGAAAATATTTCATGTCAAGAGAAAAATAACCCAAATAAAAAGGGAAACACCAAAGGTCCAAATACATGTAACAAAGATTAAGAAGGGTTACCGTGGAGTTAAGGTTCAACATATGAAGAGTCTGCTAAATCAATTCCGTAAGAAGTAAAAACCACTGAGATTGTGATAGATAAGCAACCAAAAGATACACGCAAGTAGTTCACAAAAGAGGACACTCAACAGGTGAATAACAATAAACACTGGAAAATTGTAAGTATCACTAGAAATCAAGGAAAACTGAACACAATATTTGCCTATTAGCATCTTTTTAACTGAGAAGATTCTGCACTGATAAGGGTGAAATGAAAAAGACTCACATACTGATGGAAGAACTTAAAAAACTAATTTGGCAACATTTATTATGAGCTTTAAAAACATGCACTTTGCATAATCTATCCTAAGAAATTAATCCTAATTACTGGAAAAGCTCAAAGATGCTCATTGTAGCATTATTATCTAAGATAATGAAAAATTGCGTGTCACCTAAATGCCCAACAAGTAAGTATGTTACAGAGGTAACTTGTAGTGATTGAATATAGTACTATTATGAAGCCATTAAAAAGTTGCCTAAGAAAAAACAGGTACAAAAATCATACTGAAAATATGATAACTATACATATTTTTTCAAGGGGGCTAGATAACTACTAACTGAAAGGCTGATCCTGTTTACCTTTTGGTAGCTAGAATCAAGGTGAAATTTTTCACTCGGTCTATTTTATGTTTCTAAATTTTTTTGTAATGAGCTTGTATTACTTCTACAATGGAAAAAGTAAACTCCATAAAAAATGATTAACTTTTCTAAAAGTACAGCTCAATATAGTTTAGGCATTAAAATAAATTGGCTTGTCAGTCATGTTTTCTTCAGATTGAACTATTTTGAAAACATTCTCATCATATGAAAGTTGATTAAAGCCAAGGAAACCTAATCTGCTCTAATTTCAGGGTCACCAACCTCAACCACATAAACAGCCAGAGGAAGATGGGTTCTGGAATACCCTTTAAGAAGTCTTAAGGCATGATTTTTCTCCCTTCCCTACTGACATTTTTTCACTGAATATGCTCATACATCAGACAGGATCTTCTCCACACAGCAATGGAAAATACCAAACAGGACAAAGTAACATCAAGTCAATTCATTCACCAAGATAACTAAAAGATTAAATAAATAAATAAATAAATACATACATACATACATAAATACATAAATACATAAATAAATAAATAAATAATGAATTGTGTATCCCCTTCTTCATTATTGAAGACTAATTGATAATATTTATTATTACTTAGTTCCCTTTATCATGTCAGATTCATGAGACATAAGAGAAAGCAAAAGACATGAAAAGCTCTCCATTCTGAAGTGGATAGTGATATAATTGGGAGGTAGAGAAAAGATAGATAGATAGATAGATAGATAGATAGATAGATAGATAGATAGATAGATAATCATTTATTTCCTAACAATGTAAGTCAGAAATTCATAGAATTTAGGAACTGGAATGTATTTTAAATACTAGTCCTACTCATATTTCTTCATGTTGCATATGCTTTTGTATCAAAATGAAGAATGCCAAAAGAAGTCATTGTAGACAGACATCAAAGCTCTCACAGTGGTGGGCAGATCCTTAGAATCGGAGACTTAGATTAAATTGTTATTAAGGTAAGCAATTAAAATGGTAGTGTAGTGTATTAGCCATCAAAAGCAGGATTAACCTCTACATTGCTGACAGACGGTCACCTAGGTGAGGTTGAAATTCTTTAAAAACTATCACTGGTGCCTTTATCCCCATACCAAATTCCAGGTCGTGTGAATTTTACTTAGAAAATATCCCCTGCATCCATCCTGCCCTTTCTAGTCGCATCAAACTGCATGAAAATAGAAAGAAAAGAATGGCATTAATCCAGGTAGGAAATGAACATCTGGGCTAAGATGGTGACAGAGAAAACAAAGAGGGTAGGGTGGAGATGAGATGTACTTTAAAAGAAAGTCCAGGAGGGGACTGATGACTGATTAGATCGAACTATGGTGCCAATGTTTTCTGAACCAAAAAAAGGGGGGGGAATGGTGTACATGACCCGACAATCATGAGGGTACTTTTGAGTTCAATGGGGCAGAATATTTGCTCTCAAGACCAACTCAGAAAATCCATACAGAGGGAGTTTTTTAAAAGTGAACATGGCTGGGAGTTATAGAATGGGAGTCGAGATGAAAGAGTGAGGGGAGCCAGTAATAGGTAGCAGAGGAAGTCTTCTCTCGGCTTTAAGTACTAGGTTATTTTCTTTTTCTATTCAAGCATGTTTTCTGCTGGAAAATGCTTTGTTAAACTGATCTGAGGTCGTTTCCATCCTCATGAGAAATCTGATGCAGTATTTCATCCTAAACATTATAAAGCTTGGCATTAAAAGCTTCCCAAAGTCTATTTTCCCCTGGAGTCAGGTACCGTTTGTCATTTGCTCACGCATTCCTGCTGGCAGACTGCTTTACAGTGATTCCCACGGGCAGCGAGGGGGCTGCAGAGTATTCTTCACACTCAACTTCCCACTGAGTCCAGAGGCCGAGGGACCCAGGTAGAAAACCAACGCACCCCATTCTTAATGGCATCTCCCATTTAGGGCCCACGTGTGCTGTCTTCTCATGGTTCACTTGTGTTTATAATGTACCACGAGAAAACAAAACTTGACACCTGAGAACAAGCTCGATATGAAAGTGCTCGTCCCTATGAGTCCAAGTGTTGTTGTTTTGGGGGTGCTTGCTGGCCCTGTCTATTCCAAACAGATAGGGAATAGTGAGGATACTCTCAAGGTGAAGACAGAGGTTTGTGGGAAAAGCACTTAAGTAGTATTTTAACCATGAATATGGTGACTACATTTTTCTGAAACAAAAAATATGATTTATGGTCAGAAAACCAATTTTATGCTCAATACAATGGAGGCCAAGAGAAAAGCATTTTTTAAATTAAAACTGAAAATTCCAAGACATTGGTCACTACAGCTATAGAATCACACAGAGAACACACTCTTTTTTTAACCGTTGATAAAAGAATTTTTTAATCCTAAATGGTTAAATTTGCAAGGAATGAGGGGATGGAGGTGAACGTCAAAATATATATTTATCTTACTAATTAAATTAGCAAATCACAACTGTATTTGTGAATATGGTATGCATATTTTTTCATGGAATAAAGAGAAGTGTAAGCATCACTAGAAGTCAAGGAATCAAGAGAAATGTTTTGGTCTATAACACAGCTCTCCAACATACTTCTAACCTACAGCCTAAAATGAGTATTGAATACAACCCCCGTTGGGAGTTGTGGGAAGAGTATAAAGTACACATTTTTTCTTACCTTGTGACAGGGAGGGATATGGTTAGATAAGTGTAGAGAGACCCTAAGAACAAAGCACCCTAAATTACCAGTGTTACAATCTTGTGGCCTTGATGGCAGCTGTTTCACTATTAGAATGGATGCCTAAGAGCCATTACAGTTAATGGGGGTTGTGGAGACACAGGAAAACAGATCTCTAAACAGGACTTTTCAGCTCGTACTCTGTGAATATGAGATGAAGTTTCTGGTATCTATTAATGTTATTGATTAAACCACAGGCTTTTATACATCCAGAATGTAGTCTATGTTTAAAAGTTGTCTTTTTTTTTTAATTTCTCTTTTAAATAAAGACTTTCAGGTCCCACATATGTAGTAGAAATTTTTCTATGCTCGAGGGGCAACCATGATGCAGGCTTCCACCACTGGGTGCCAAAGGCGGGGATTCCTGAGCCACTAGGACAGGTTTTTGCGGTAGTTATAACCACATCTGCTTGACCTCTAACACACGTCTCTCTCCAGGGGGTCCCCTCTGGGGTGATGAGCTTCCCCTGAGGAAGGTAAGCCCTGAACCAGGGTTCCCATATCCCAGCCCTAATAGACCTCTGGAACTCCATACTCACACACAATGATCATATGATTTCAAGAAAACGAAAATTTAAAGACACTCCCAGCTTGGGGAACTAAGGAGGTAGAGAACACATTGCAGACCTAGCATAACCCATTTCCAAAGGGAACTCCCACACCTCCTGAAGACCAAACAGATTCAGCCATGCCCCAGAAGAAAAGCAGGCCTATTCTCAAGGTGTCAAAATGCTAGCTAGGCAACATCTAAAGGAAAGAGCTAGTGTCACTCAGTATCACAGCCCCCAGAGTGTGTCTACACACAGGCAGGTTTGCTTTACTTGTTGAGTTCAAAAAAACCCATACAGCATATTCTAGAAACCTTGTCCCATGACTTTGGTACAACTTTGAGTTATCACAAATATAAATATCAATACGTATAACCTTTCTGGAAGACAATTTGGCAGTACCTTTTGAAAGCCTTTAAAATGTGTGTATACTATTGAACCCAAATGTGTGTATACTAATCTCCCATATAAGAATTTTTCCTGAAAAACAAAATCATGGATTTATGCAAAGATTTGGCTGTAAGCATATTCAACCTGTATTTGTTTGTAATAATAATAATAATAATAATAATAATAATAATAAAGAAACTGGAAACAACCAAGTGTCCAGCAGTAGGGGACTGAATAAATTCTAGTCTGTTGGTATAAAATGCAATGTACCATTTAAAAGTAGTATTATAGAAGAATA
Organism: Rhinolophus sinicus; assembly: GCF_057876585.1. Classification (NCBI taxonomy): domain Eukaryota; kingdom Metazoa; phylum Chordata; class Mammalia; order Chiroptera; family Rhinolophidae; genus Rhinolophus; species Rhinolophus sinicus. The sequence goes on along the minus strand of NC_142515.1, from coordinate 119,557,997 downwards.
TTTAATAACATGATATGTTAACTAAAAAAAGATTATAAAACAATATGAACAGTATGATTCCATTTGGGGAAGCCATCCTAAAAAGCACACATAAGCAGAATTACAAAAATCAAATTCTTCATTGACTTATTAATATTTGGGGACATTGTACAATGAATATGGGCTATTTAAAATAAAAATAAAAGTTTTTAAATTACAACTGTTACATTTCAAACAATTCAATATCAATTATTATCACAGCTGTTGGGAAATAAGAAAGGAGGAGAGAATTAACATGCATTGTTTTTGCATGTTATTTCTTACTCAATTTCATTTAAATGTATGGTCAACCCAACCCAACTTTTGGGAGCTATTGAAGATAATTAGAATGTATCTTTTCTACATTCTTGCTTTTTCTCCGAATGCTTTATCATTGAAACCCTATGATTAAGAATGCTTCCATTTACTGAACTGGGTGAATTCTAAAGTTATTTTTTCCCCATGTGAAGGTGTTAATTTGCATTACCTCTGATTACTCATTCAAGAGAAGGAGCCATTTGCATCTGCTATATATTATGCAGTGAACTGTTTATTATCTGTGGAGACAAGGACAGTCCAAATAATAAGAATCCACAGAGAATACCCAAACTTCATTTTAGCCAGAAGTGTCAACAGTTTGCCGGAATTGTTAGCAAGAAACACAGCTGATTTCAGTTTTATCTCCCAACTCCCGCCCATGTGCTCGAGGATTATGCTAATAAGAAGTGAAACGACTGGCAGCAGAGGCAGCCGTGGGTGATTCTGAGACAGTGGGATTGGTTTCTGATGCATCAAGATTTGGCTGAATTGGAGCACAGACATAATAAAGATCCTAAATAGTCTTTAAATATTCGTCCTCTAAAATATTCTGTTTTATTTGACTACATGTTTACTGGAGTTTATTTCAAACTCAGTCCATGTAATATCCCACTTCTGCTCTACCTGCACCCTCCATACACAGAATAAACAATGAACTCATTTCTGTTTGTCATACTCTCCTACTAAACTATCAAATTCAAACATCTAAATGTGTTATTTATAGCAATTACAATTCCACACACCAGATCAATCTATGTATGCAATATGTAATTAACCAAAAATTCCCTAGCCTAAAATTACTAGGTTTCTAAGGCTTGGAAAAAAATTGTGTCCTTCTGTGACCTTTCTTTAGTTGTTATAATCTACAGAAATGCTATACTCCCACATATTTACACACATACATAAACCCTTGAAATGGCCATGATTTGATTCAACAGATGCCTCTGACATTCCATCTGTCCACATATCTCATTTTAAATTTGAAATTAAGAAACTTAAGGCAGGCCTTTTCAGACCTTATGAAAAATAATCATTTCTCTAAAACAGCTTTTCTTTAAGGGAGTATCATAAATTGACTGACTAGGAGGTTAACTGCATTAACTTTTGAAAGATTCTTTCAAGCTTCTGTCTTTTGCGAAATAACTATAAATTTAGATTAGTGGCTCATATGGCTTTTTTCCCCTATGACAAATACGAGTAAGATAAATTGAACTGAAACTCTTTTATGTTTTATTGAATAACAGCCAGTAAGTAATAAGGCAGGCTCAGAGACCAGAATCTAATATCCCATGCATGGCACTGCTTCAAATGTCTTCTACTGCATTGGATAACAGGTTAAAATCTATCCCTTTGTTGGGAAATTCTAATTGCTTCTTCTAGACTTTTCAACAAGAACTTTTTTGGTCTTTCCTTTTGCAAAGTAATAAGACTTTCTTCACCTAGAAAGACTTTGTTTATCTGTGTCCCCGTCCCAGGAAAACATTCCTTTTTCACCACAACCTAAGAAAATACTAGGTATTCTAAAGGGAAAATTATTTATGGTTTGCTGATTCTCAACAATATAACGCTCCCTTTATTATGAATATTGCAAATCATTAGCATCAATGAAATAAATACATCAATATTTATGAATATTCATATATATTTCATAAACATTAAATATACAAATACAATGAAAATGAAAGGAATGTATTTTATGAATATGAACTATTATGAAATACATAAATAAAAAGAAATAAATGACAGTAAAAGACAAATCTGGGCAATCATCTTCAGTGATCCCTATTTGTTTTAAGTTCAAGAAGCTTCTCAGCTTCATAAATTAACATAAAAATTAGCTTTTATTAAAACTATTTTCAGAAAAAAATTATCAATATAAATCTTTCTTGGCCCATATCTTTGCTTTCTGACTCAGACTTTCTTTAAATAATTGGGCGTCTCCCCCGGAGTCTGGAGGTAGAGTGGCTTTCTTCTATATATGTGGATATTTCAAATCAAATCTCATAGTTACTATCTCAGTGTCTCCCAAAGGAGGTACAAGGTAGGAGAACCAATACACTCAAACACTGCACTATAATTTCTCACATTCAAATCACTTCCTGATTTGAGGGTAATTTTTTCCCAATTTTTATTAAATTTTTCAAAAGACAAATGTATACTTTCTGCCTAGAAATAAGCCAATCAGACTTATCATAGTATATCCATATCCCATAAAATTCAGCTTCAACATTTACTGATCTTTCAGGACCTCAAAATGTCCCTGTTATTTTCCCCAAATAAAAATTTCAACAAATAGGATAGAAAAAAAAAAAAAAAAACAGCATCCACCTAAATGTGAAGGTGCCATATATAGACTACACATTCATCAGGCATTCAATAATTGCTTACTTTAAGTAAAACAAATTCTGGTGGTAATGACAGGGGAAATTACGTTTTCTATGATAAAAAATATATCATTTTATGATGCAAATTTTTCCAGAATTGGCAATGCTCTTTTTTCATTTTTAACACTTCCCTTACTCTTTTACCCCATTTCAGCTTGGAGGCAGTGGTCCTGGATACAGAAAGTTTAAATCCAGAGGGAAGACATATTGATCCCAGAATCAACCTGAACTCAGCGTCAGACCAAGAGTTGATTCTCTCACACACAGACGCTCAAGTCCCCAAACGGTCTCTCCTTGCTACCTTATCTTCTAAAACTTAACTTCTGGTTGTTTTTCCTCAGTTATGTTGGGAGGCTGGAGAGCTATGTTTATTCCCCTAACACAACCAGTATTTGAAAAGTTCTCTCCTTGAGAGAACTGAAAATGTTATGCAGTTTAACAATTAAAAGAAAAACTAATAATATGGTATTTGTGGGTCTCACATTGACTTTTATAAAGAAGTTAGAAACTATTATTTTTTTAAAAAATGAATGAATAAAATGTATTTTGTGTGTTTAAAAAAAGCTATTTCTACAACTAAATGTTACCTTAGGTTAAACGTCTATTGCTTCTCTAGCTATTATGTGACCTAAACTCATTTATGTAACATACAGTTATTTTAAAAAGATGCATTAAAGTAAACTAGGTCCTCTCTCTCTGCTATTTTAAAAAATTAAAAAAAAATGCCCAGAGTAAAGAGAAGATAATTTTATAGATTCTCTGTGAGGAATATTCCCTTTTAAAGACTGTGTTACAGAAAAGAGAAATTGGGAAATGAGCAACGGTCTTCTGATTTCATTAATCGTGTTAACTATTTGAAAATGCACACTGAATGGAGTCTGGTTTTTCTTTAATAACAATACTTTGGGCCTGAGATATCTAGATATCAGTTTTTTTGCTTTGCTTTACATGAAAGCCTAGACTGAAAACACTCTAATTAGGAACCTATCTTGCTCGTTTCCTCCACAAGTCAACTTCTTAAAAGAAAAATCCGAACGATTTCCTTTGGTGCCCTTTCTTTCCTACAGGCTGACAACCTGCTTCTGACCACACGGCTCCCTTCAACTGCTCTCACTCATGTTACCAGTGACCATCTAATTGTTACATTTTATAATACTTTTGGTATTTTTTTAATACTGACCCTTACCCCTATCACTGGTCCCTTGAGACTGCACAAGTATGACCCCTTCCAGGAAGCCTTAACCAATCCATACCCCAGTAGTGACCTTGGGCACCATGCTCTGTGCTCCTGGAGCAGCTTTGCATATTCGAAGAGAATTTCCACACAGCAAGGCAGCCATTTGTTTGTCTCCCCCACCAACTATGAGCAATGCCAGGGCCGAGGGTTTCAGCCTCATGTATCTCTCTACCTACATCACCTACCCAGTGTCTAGATGTGGCTGGCAAACTATGCTGCTTTTCAATCTCAGGAAGTAGAGCAGAAAGCCTGGCCACCCTGCATGGTAGTTCTCTCCCATGGCACTAAGAGAGGTTTCGCCTCACAACTTTGAGGCACACTCGAGCCCGGCTCTCACCCATACATTCCTCATCGCAAGCCCAGAGGACCCTATTTCAGACCACTGTGTCTACAAACACCTCAGCCTCCTGTTGTACCCGATATGGAGCCTGAATGGAAGTGAGGTGCATGGTGGCAAGGGGACAGGGACAGCGGAAGCCTAGAAAGTCTCCAAAATACATCCACTTTTCGTTTTTCCTGCCTCCTTCCCCTATGCATTTTCATCTCTTTCAGAAGCACTGACACCTCCTAGCCATCTAATCAAGACAAATCTTTCATACGGTAATTAAAATACAGCTCATCTTCAGGGGGAACAGAAAAACAAAGGCTGGAGCAATTAGCTGACTGTGCCAAACAGCATGGTTCACCCCCTCCTGCCCTCACCCTCTCCCTCTCTTCCCACTTCCTTCATTTGCTTGCCATTAAGTATTTTCACGGGAAGGAAGACTTCACTCTGCTGAAAGGTAACAAACTGAACAGACACTCAGACGAGGAAATAGTTTAATTGAATTTCATATGAAAAATGCTTAGGACTGTTTAAGGCAAACGTCAGGTTCCCTGCTCAGCTGGAATTACATTAGGCAAGAAATTTGCTAATCTGTTATTGTCAGGTTAGAAGAGAATATTGCATTAGCCTGCAAAAGGACACAGGCCAGCAGTCCAGGGAAAGACGAACCTTCCCAGAATGCAGAGCAGGGACCTACACTATACCAGTAATAACTCAGAAGTTGGGAGATGAGCTCGCACCTCGTAAGGCTGTGTGTGTGTGTGTGTGTGTGTGTGTGTGTGTGTGTGTGTGTGCCTTGATTACATTAACGCTACTTATGATATTATGCAGCATATTCATTTTTATTGTATTAGTTTTTGAATAGTCTGTAAAAGGTTGGTGTTTTATTTGGCTCCCTGAGTCACCTGTCTTTTCTACAACATCTTCTACCAGCACATTCAAGCATTAGCGTTCAGGATTTCTAAAATCTTTTAACTATTGATGGCTGCCAGCAGTCAAATTAAATTCAAAGGGTTTAGTATAGCTCCAGGTTTTAGCTATATAATTTACCTCGAATGCCCAAAGCACTTGCAATCTAATTTGCAGTTCAGCAATGAATACCATTTCCTAACGAAATCTGCTTGAAATTTCCTTTTGAGGCTCCAGAAAAAAATACACTTGTGACACCTGTGCATCTTCCTTCTGGCATTGACTCAAAAAAAAAAAAAAAAAAAAAAAAAAAAAAAAATCTGCCAAGAAAGAAAGATGTACCTTGTGCAAGGAGGCACAGGAAAAGGTATCCGGAGAATGGATTTGTTTTTATCGCCGGGTTATCTGGGCCAGCACAGCCACTCTCTATTTTTCCTAATTTAGTTTGTTTTTTTTTTCATTATCTTCTAAGTCCAGCATTAATGCTATATTCATTACAGCTTCCCTAGCAATCAGCATAGGCTTAACCCAAATTTTAGCAAAGATAGATAGATAGATAGATAGATAGATAGATAGATAGATAGATAGATAGATAGATGATAGATAGATAGATAGATAGATAGATAGATAGATAGATAGATAGATAGATAGATAGATACACAGACAAACTACTGCAGAAAAGCCCATATTTGATCATTTCCATATCACTATGGAAGTAGATTTGGTCTATTTTCAGTGGCAAGCCAGAGTCAATTCCTAACCCTGGTGCTAATTTCACTTCTATCACTTAATCCTGAAGCACCATAGTTTACAATGCCCTTGTACCTCCATGTCACACTTACAGAAGGGAACTAAGGCAGAAAGTGACTGCAACAAGTCTACAGCTAACCTATAGGGTTGAGACGAAGGCATGAGGAATCTTTGAAAAGTATTTTGAGAATCTTCTGGGAAAGCTGAAAATATCAAATGTTGTTTACCTTTTACATTTAAATGTAATCTTTCTTCCTGGCATGTACTAGGAATTCTGATTCCCAGCTCTAACGACAAAGCAGCTGAGAGAAATGCCGCCCACGAATGCCAGGTAAAATCTGAAATCTTATATGTGTTCCCTATCACAGAGATGGTACTCACCGTGAAAGGAGCCTATAGAAATAAAATCATCAGGGTGAGTTAATTTAATTAATGAATGGCCTAATTTGGAAGCCTGCTAGAGAAGTCAGAGATGCCAGATCTAGCTATACCCACAAGAGGGTCATCACTCACCATCAAGCCAGCTCAATGCAACTGTAGCAATCCACCCCCTGAAATATAAATTGTAAAAAGCCAAGTTCCTAATGACTTGAATGATCTGAATTTGATTGTTCATCTCCCCGCTCTCAATGCACACTCAATAGGCCCCTTTATATCTTGAAGCAAAGTCTATAGTTTATATTTGAAAATACTAATGGGAAGCACTTTTAATGTTTTTAAAGCAACTGACATTTCAGCCCTCAAAAGGAAAGATGAAAGGAGGAGAACCCCGAGACTGTTTGAGCGCATCTCCCCAGCTCACACCCGCCCCATTCCTAAACCTTCTCCTCCCACGCAGACTTGGATGGTGCTTCCGGTGTCCAAACATGTGGCAGAAAATAAAACAAAAGCAAGTGCCATGATATTGTGATTTTTCATTTTGATCACAATGGAATAAACAAACACAGCTAACCTATTGCATAAAAATTAAAATGAATCTGCTGTTCAAGCATCACCTTTCTCCTCGCTCCTAACGCAACTGATCCCCACCCTCTTCAGCTCATAACAAGAAACAGTAATTTGTAGAGCACCAGACAGAAAATTAATGTAGTCAGCCATTCACTTTTCAATTAATTTAGTGGAGCAGCAACTACATAATCCAATTCTATCAAGTCTGAACATAATATCAGCTGCATAGCACTTCATAGAAGTAAGAGGAGGAAGAGACGTAACTAGCATTTTTAGATACATTCAATGTCAGGCAGTCTGCTAGACCCTTGCACGTATTACTTCACTTTCGTCCTTACAAGAACCCTGAAAGGAAGGTATTATTACCTCTATTTTACATAAATTCTCCTTACACAGAAAACTTAAATGACTTCCCAAAGATCACAGAACAAGTGTGTGGCAACACTGGGACAGTATCCAAGGTCTCTCTGGCTCTTTGAGTTAAAATGAAAACGAATGAATGATAAGAAGATGACACTTTATGTATAATTATACACTAGATGAGGGTCCATACTTGATACTTTTAATAATTCTGTTCTGTATCCATTCCTTTTCCTGGCTTCAGCAGCGTCCTTTCCTTTCTCCACTGACTTCTTTACATCCCCCAATGATCCAGGCGGGCAGGATGACAGAGAGCATGGCCTGATGGGAATTCATGAATTGTATTGAATGTAAAATTTATTCTAAATACAGATTGTTTGTTACATTTTATGGATGCTTCTCATGTGCATTTCTGATTGGAATAACTTTACAGAGGTTTAAGGTTCAATAAAACCCCACAAGATGTACAGTGTATGTGTCAGACATCTAAAAATTCTTGAGCAAGCAATTACACTGAATGCTGTCTAATAATAAATCTGAATGGACAGCTATGGTACGAGCTGTATTTCCTACCAACGCCACCGCCACCTGACTCTGCACTGCAGTCTTTGCTAGACTCTCTGCAAAAGAACAGATGTTCTGCCCTGCGCTGAGAAATCAACAGTTACCATTCATATGTTCCAAAAATTCAAGGGCCTGGTGCTGCTGTTTTAAGGATGCTAATTAATTCTAGCCCTTATGCTCCAATATTCTTGCCGTTTCAATCAATTACATTCTCACAGGATTCCAGTCCCCAGTATCTCTTGAAAGCCTATAGGGAAAAGCAACTAGGAAATGTACACTTTACTGACCGACAGGGAAGAGACCGACAGTCTAATGCGTCCTCATCACCATTCTCTCTGTTGTATTGATCTGAACAGGTAGGCACAGCCCAGATGACAAATGTAATTGAAACAATGCCTAGAGACGCCTATGTCATATTTTTTTTTCCATTTATTGGTAATTCAAACAGACTCATTTTGGAAGCATTATAGAAAGAGCTATTTCCACGTCTGTTCCTGGTTTCTTGTTTGGTTTTGTTTGTTTGTTTTTATGTCTAGTATTGATATGTGCTATCCAGCTATGGGCATAGTAAAAATGCACGTTTCTGGGTTTCAAAGCCCCCAGATCTGTGGATGTGTGAAGATATCAGCGTATCTGCAGTCTTTAAACAAATGCCCTATTCTGAGGCAGGTGGTCCGCGCATCTCAGGAAGTGCTGTGCTACTGAACACGGATTATTTCCCATCTGTGTCACCTTTGCCCAGGTGAGAGCTCAAGCAGACACGGTGCTGTGGGTCTGCTCTGGTGTGAAGATCCCATTCCATTTACGTCACAGGACCCCGCTCCGCCCCTGGCCCCACAGATACCCTTCATGCCACGGCTTCCCATAGTCTCCAGAGGTTTGAACCATCTGGGGGGATGACAATCGCTGGGACAGGGATGGGGTCCAGGGACTTGTTTTTAAACAAGCACCCCTAGTGAATATTAGGCACCCTGACATTTGGGGAGCTGCTACATCACACCAAAGCAGGTATGCCCAGGTAAAGAGCATCAGCTAAGGAGTCAGCCACCCCTGGGTTGGAATCCAAGATGTTTTATTGACAACGTGAACAAGTTCCTTAACCTTGACTTAATCTCTCTGAGCTTTAGTCCCCCCATTGCTAAACTCATAGTGATAACATTATCTGTCAAACTGCTGTGAGAATTAAATACGCATGTCCAAATGTATGGGCCAGAGTAGGAATTTGAAAACAGTGGGAACAGGGGGTGTCCATTTGTGTGTTGCCCACGAGTCTGAGCAAGAGGGCCTGTGACCCTTTCCAATAGCTACTTGCACGCACTGATACACAAGATTCTTTGGGTGTTTTGCTGAAGAAAAGTAAGGAATGTTATTTTTTGTTTTAGGAGAGTTTGGGAGGGGTTGAGAAAGGGGAGGGGACAATGAAGAACGCAGAGAAGCCAACACGGGACCTGTTCCTGTCCTGTCACTTGACTCCATGTTGGACCCCAGGCAAAGGAGCTGCTTTCTACAGAGACTTTTGGGGACTGAATACCCAAGTCGTGATGGTTTAGGGCCCAAGTTACTTAGTGAGGCAAAGAAATGGGGAGAGAGCCATTTTCCATTTCGGTGTGTGATCCATTGCCACTCGGAAACCTAAAGAGAGCATCACTAGAAGAATTAAAAGACAGCACTTGGCTTATGTATCAGTGGCCTCACAGCTGCCACCATCAGAAATAGCAATGGAAAGGCCTCCTCAGATGGCTTTGGGGGATGGGATCACGGAGGTCACCACAGCAAGGAAGGAAAACAGTCTAATGCTACTTAATTTCCAAAGCTGGAGATCCCGTAGTTAGGCCATGCCAGACTTCGCTGGGGAACCCCACACACACCTGGAGAGGTCTTTGCAGGAAAGCTCCCTGCCCTGCAGGAGGGAAAAGGGACAGGAGCAGGAACTCTGGGTTCTCCATGGCGCTGCCTTTGCTTCACACCCACAAAAGGGTAAGCAGTCACAGGCACAATCTTCAATACATGCCTGCCATTGGTCCCAAGGGGGACCAGCCAAGCAAGAGCAGAGAGAAATACTTTTTTTTTTTTTTTAATTTGCCAGAGCTAAATGTCAAAAAAAAAGCCGCAATAGTGGTAACTATCATTTCCCCATGGGCTTAGTTGTCACTGACCTCAGACAAACTATTTTAACTTCTCTGTGAGACGGTCTCCTCATCCGTGAGCCTACATGACAGGATCCCAAAGCCCGATATGTGAAGATCAAAACAGTTCAAGATGATATATAAAGAGAATATAAATGGAGTCCAAACATTAAGGGTTTGGTTTGTATCTGATGGTCAACTAGTGCAGCCATCTATGAATTATATCATATTCAGACAGGTGGTAGGAAGCGTACAGAAACTCTCGGTGGGTTTGCTCCGCCAATCACAAGGCGAGTGACCTTGAACAAGTCCTTTAAACTCTGGAAGCCTCGCTTCCCTCCTCTGTAAAGGGAAGAGGTCTCTAAGGTCTCTTTGTCCCTAGAATTCCAGGTAGAAGAGGTCAGGTTTTGAGAAGAGCAACTACAATTCCGATCTCCTTGTGATTGTGAGGCCACGGGAGTTACATCACCCTGTACTTACAAGACTCCAAATGTTGACTGCAATTGTCTGTAAGCAAAAAGAAACACTGAAAAGCCTCGTCAGGCATTCTGTAGTCATGTGCGCGGCAGTGCAGCTTGGAATGTGTCTATCTTGAGCACACCCAGATGTTTATACCATTTGACTGTGTGGTTAAAAAGTTAATGTTTCACTTAACAACATGCCTCCAGGCCCCTTCCTGGCATTGAGGCCATGGTGAAGAGTGAGGGAACAGGGCAGCTTGTCCCACAGACAGAATGACACCCTGTAGTCACCAGCTTAGTGACCACTCCAGCCATTCGAGCTCAACCCTCTATGTTCATTTATTGGTTCATCAACAAAAACTTCCTGTGTGACTTTCCTAAGCCAGGAACCGTGCAGAGATGCGGAAAATGCAGGCCTACCCCTGCCGTCCCTGAATGGGAAATCTAATTGGCAGAGATAGGTATCCAAGCAATTATAAAACAAGATAGTACATCATATGTCACTTGATTTTAGGCAATAAATGCCGTTTACCCAGTGGATTTTAAATTTATTCAATGTCTTTCCTCAGCTGAGTGAAACATTAATTCTAGATGGCGTGCTCCAAGATTTTCCCAGTGAAGCTGGGATCTGAGCTGGAAAGTAACGGGTGAATGTAAAGGGAGGGACAGACTGGACGAGGCTCACTCCAGGCAAGGAAATGAGCACAAACAATGGCACTACACTGGGGAATCTCAAAGCACCCAGAACACAGCAGGTTAAATCTTACACTGTTGCTCAGAGTGGCAACCACCCCAGCTTCCTGCTGACGTTTTCTCCTCACAAAGTGCGCCCCATCAAACTGATCATTACAAACAGCTCCTTGACTCAAAGTACTTGTCTCTTTAACCACAATAAAGAATTTCATTAAGTGGTTAGTTGCCAGACTACAGTTCAGAGATCTATAGATCCAACATTTTCACTAACACAAGAAGGAAAAACAGGCCTTCCCACTTTTGCTCACATCTAGGAAGAACAGAACACCGTGTGGCCTCCACTGCCCTGACTTGAGGTGGAGCTTCTGCCATTGGCTAACGCAATAGGTCTCATCCACAAGGTAGTTCTGATCCATTGGGACATGTCAGGAGCATGAGTGGAACAAGCCGAACCATGGGGCTTTCCAGTGGGAAACAGTTGATAAACACGGCAGACATATCCGGCGTGAGCAGTGCATCATTGCTCCACCGAGCACGAAAGGTCTTATTAGCCATTAGCTCTTGGTGACACCATCTCCCTACCATGAATTTTCTTTGCAAACCAGAAAGACCTATAACATGACATCTGCAGCCATTGGTAGCGGGGGAAAAAAACTCAGAATGAACACCAACTTAAACCATAAACGTTGGGATAAACAAATATGTCCAACGAAAAAGACAGACTCTAGACCACACATGCAGCCAACACCTCTCGCACAACTCAGTTGAATTCATTCCCCTTAATAAGTGTTAGCCTAAAATAATCCCCATTATTTTATATCTTTTTCAGTAGTTTGAGAACTTTCAATTACAAAAAGCTTTTTACAAATCAATTATCTTCTTTGCAAGGTCTGTATTTCAATTACCTCCTGTAACACAGCAGGTCTATTAGTTTACAGTTTGGTGTTTGTTTCTTCTCCTGACACATTCCACCCATGGACGTGTGTCTCTCAATTGGCAGTTTCTATTTATATTTCAACATCTTCGTATAACAAATTTAAATAAAATCCTCCACTTGTATCATTAATTAGCATTTGGCAGTGGGCCTGATTAAATGCCCTTGGAAGCAAAATGATTTAAGAATCTGAAAGGTTATTTTTATCATTTATTAAGAATGCCTACTAGAGAACTATTACCACCAACTTCTCAACAGGGGAAACTCTGTAGGGTCCAGAGTCGTGCTTAATGTACCTCTCCAGGTTTGGCTGAGTCACTGGCAGTCGGCCTGGTCGGTTTTTCTAACCAATGAGGAAAGCTTATCTGCATGAGAGGAAGTGTAAATGATTTTTTTAAATTGAAGTTTAAGTGACTGAAAGAATTCTGCTAACTCATGCTGAAACCTCAGGAAACAGTTTTCTCCTCTTCTAACTGTGAAGCTGAATGACCGTCCTCAAACACCAGGACTGAATATGAACTTCACTGGGCCTGGAAAATCTGCTTTAGAACCTAATTCTCATTCATGGGTCTCCTTTCACTACTGAATTTCCAGCAACCAGCCCAGTGCCTGGGATACAATAAGTCCTCAATGAGTAGGTGTGATGCAATGAAGTGAAGAATATAAATTTATAGCACACCTCTTAAAAGGGAGGATGGCTTAAAATACGGAGAATTGCTATATTTTTTACTTGTTTGTGATTCCATGTACATATGAGATACAGCTATAGGAAGTGAATACAATGGAGGAAAAATATTTGGAGCAAGCAATGCAGTTAAGTCTTGGAAAATCAGCCACGGTGACAGTTTATTTTCCCCCTTACATGAAATGATCTAGGTGAGGAAGAAAGAAAGGAAGGAACGAAGAGGCAGAAGGGAGGGAGGAAAGAAAGAAATCTGTTCTTACTTAACATAGGAAAGCATTGTACTTAAATAAATATCATTGCTTAAGTAATCTATTGGATTTTCAAGATCTTCTACAAATTAATATATACGATGTATAAAATGAACAAAAAATGTCCATTTGCTGTGACTTCTAAGTATAGCATTCTGTGGTTTTCTGACTCATCAGGAGAATTAGACACAATGCCCATGGTCAATAAAGCTTTGGCGAATACAGCAAAGACTCGAATGCTGCAGAAGGAGAGTTTGGTTTACTAGAGACTTTCCAGGGCTTTGGACATATGAGTAAGTATTTATCGAACAAAGAGATTTAAGACATAAATACTTCCTACAGGGAACTTCAATCTGGTGGTATTCAATAAGAATCTTAGGAGGAAAAGGGGAAAAGAAAAACAGGGAGATCAAGAGGAATCTGTGTTTCAAGAAAACCTTCAGGAAAGAAAGAAGCTAGAAACTTCCAGGAGAAAATATGACAGAAAACTATACAACATAATGCATTTAACACTGAAAAAGCCTCAAACTCCAAGGGGGGAAAATGCTCAGAAATGTAATCTAGCACCACCTTCAGTCACAGATACACTGTTATTCAATTTTAGCAAAAGAAAAATAATCCAAATATTGAATGAAATGAAAATAGATCTAAGCAGTATTTTGAATGAAATATTTATCAGTCAAACAAATTTATAAGCAGAAGCTGCCTACTTTTCACATATAATTCAACAGTGAATGAGGTGAATTTTAGATCATGTGGTAAAAGAGGCTTGAAATAACTCTCTGAATATCAGCACTAGGTTTTGTAAACACAGACAATACAATCTTTAGTATATCAGTCCCCTCCATCTTGGGAAATATCCATTGTTGCAGATTCTTCATTTTCTTTTCTTAAGTTTCCTTAGTGCTACTGAAAAGTAACAGCCCAGAAAAGGATCACTACTCCTTTCCATGGGAGAGTTAATGGCAAAAGCATCTGACAAATAGATTGACTTACGTAAGCTCACTCTGTGATAGAAGGGAGAAAGATGGAGAAGGGTCTTTGCTGATGGCTGTCCATGCACCAGATGCTACACCAACTATATTATATGAATATTCCTTACAACAACCATGCAAATTAGCATTAATAGGAATCTAATTTCTATTTTGGAGCTAAAAGAATTGAGAATCAGAGAGATTTACCAGTTTTCACAACGCTAACCATTAGTGGAAGTGGGGTCTGAACACAGGTCAGTTGGGCTAAAAATAAAAATCTGTGCTCACCCCACTAGACTGACTATGCAGCATCTTTTACAAGAAAAAGTTTCAATGAAACCACCACATACTTATTCTGGGCTGCAAACACGCATCCAACCTTCTATGACCTTCGCTGTGCTTAGCTGAATGAGGGCTACCAGGGACCCGCTTGGCTTCTTCTGTAACCCGAACACTGGAAGTAATCGTCATACATCTCCATCAGGCCATTTGGGGATGCTTTTCAGGTAGCTCTCTTGTGAAGCTAATATTGCCTGTTTCATAGGTATTATATTTGTTTACTTATCTTACACAGGCAGTCTCTTCCTCCTCCACCACCACCAGATCGTATCTTCTACAGCCCCAGGCCTTGCAAACTAAGTAAATGGTTGGTGAATTGAACTCAAATATATTGAACTGAAGAGGATTGTCCTGAATTATAGGATAAGGCAGCATAGTCCATATCATCTGTGATTCAAATAATTATTGAGCACCAATGGTGTGCTAGATGACATTATATTTCTTAGTACCATCCCTGGCATTTAGTTTTTCTACATTTCTTAAATAGTGAGACCCTATTGTATGTAATACCAGCATGGACACCTATAACTGGAGACAGAAAGGTATTTGCTATGTATAAATATTGCCATTTAGAGCTATCAGTCAGGACTGTAGACGAGCCCATGAAGTTTTCTGTGTGATTTTTCCCCATGGGGAAAGTGGAAATGCGAACATTTTATCCTAGAATCTTTTCCATTACGAAAATTCAATTCTTGAGTTATGTGGGGCATTGCAGGTTTGGAAGAAAGTGAGGAATCTGAAACAATATCAAGATGCTTTGTGATTTATTCCCTATCGTGCTCAAATTTCCTCTCTACTTTTTGTTAGAGTTCTGAGAACCACAGTCCCTGGGTAATTTAATCTGCTGGTTTCTGATCCTTCTCACTTTTTTTCCCGCGTGTGGCCACTGCAATGAGGTCATTCTGGTTAAGATATGCGAGTCCTTGGGGATGTAATTAAAGAGGCGCTGAGATGCTTTCATCAAAGGCCAGTTCATCTGCTACCGCTTGTGCAGGTTAACTGCTTGGCAGTCCTTTCATGTCCGGAGTCAATCTGTGTTTAAAGGATGGAGGTGAGTGGGCAGGACAGGGCAGTTTATCTTTGCTGCCTTCTCATTTATTATCTCATTGCTCTCTCACATGGCACTACCGCAGCTAATCAAAATCAGGGACCACATATCACCAGAGGCATTGGAATGAAAGGCAAAATCCATTCTTTGTTCAATCTACGTAAGTATATTTAAAATACTCATGGCAATAAATCTGACGGAAATACCCAAAGATAGAAATGGCTTATTCAAAACAGGAATTGCTAACTTTCTGCAGCAGTTACAGACATCTTTCCAATATATGAATATTCTCAATTATCAGATCTGCTTGTAACACTGTGTCAGTCCACACACTCTGCCTTATGGCCAATGCATGTGTGCTTCATTGCAGACAGGGAATGGCCAGTTATCAGCAGGAGAAGCTCAACTCTATTTCTACTTCCTGACATAAGGCATAACCCCTTGAAAGACTTCAGCATAAAATGTGATACTAAAATAGCATTCATCCAACTTGTGTTTTCTCTTTGTCCCTACTAGAATTCGACACAATCAAAATTTATTAGGTGCCTATGATGTTCTTATAGGGTCAAGGTGAGAAGGCAGAAAAATAAGAATGGACAAGACAGAGGCAAATGGACAAGGAAAAATACAAGTCTGAAAGAAATCCTGAAGATTTCTCAAAATACCAGAAATCAGACAGTGGAAATCAAGCAAAAGCAAAAATATGAAAGCAGAAATTTTTTCATCCAATGAAAAGTTAATCGACATAAATGTGATAGCCCAGGACCCTTAACACCGAAAACTTAAAGCAAAAATCTGTGCCAGGAAGACAGATGGAATTCATCATTCCTCAGCAGTTTCCTGAATACGCAGTGCTTCACAAACTATCCCTCTGAACCATGAAAGTAACATCATTTAACACGATCATTAAATGCAAGAGCCATAACATGTATAACAATATGGAGGCGACATAAGTCTGATGAAAAATACCTAGGATATCTCAAACTCTGCTGGCAGGCTGAACGAAAAAAAAATTGTACAGGGCTCCCACACAGTGCTGAAAAGCTGCCTGCCTGTTCCATCCAAAGCTATTGAGAAGAGACTCTAAGCCCCAACTTAGCATCATTCAATAAGCACGTGATCAGGAATGACTCAGTAAAGGACAATCCCTGTGCCAGGCTCCACTAACCAGTTGAGGTGTTGCATAGAGGGAAATGGGGGAGGTTTGAGTGACCAATCCACTCTGAGAACAACATATGGCTTTTCTAGGGGTCTCTGGCATAAAGCATTTTTGCTACAATAAAATGTTACCTCTGAACAAGCCATTCCAGCACACAAAAGCGTGAACTAACAAAGGCTGGTGTCCAATAGGGGCTACCTCCTCACCGTTATATTATCTGTGACCGGTGGCCAGTGTTGCTATGACAACTTTTCAAAGTAGCCTTATTGGGGATCCCAAAAAAAAGAAAAAAAAGAAAAGAAAAGAAAAGAAAAGAAAAGAAAAGAAAAGAAAAAGAAAGAAAGAAAGAAAGAAAGAAAGAAAGAAAGAAAGAAAGAAAGAAAGAGAGAGAAAGAAAGAAAACAAAAACTTCCAAGCACAAATTATGTCTGCAGGACATGAAAGAGCGGGTCAGTTCAGGTTTGGGTAAACAGGAGAGCTTTTAAGCATGATTTAGAAACCCTCCACCCCAAATTTAAAGAACTGTGCGCAATCTTCACTGTTACACATTGTCGTGAAGGTATATAGAAATTCCTTTATAAAACCTTAATATGATAATTACACAGGACCCCAAACATTGCCCTTTCTGATTCCTATGATCAAAAGGTAATTTGCCTCCATCCGAGTACAAGCATCCCACACTGCAGGAGGTTTTGTAGCTCACCCAGGACCTCTCATACAGAGAACCAAGTGAAAGGGCAGATGAGAAAGGTCCCACTCCACGGTGACTCCACTGGCAAGAGCAGGTGAGCAAAATAAGATTATGAAGGACTTTTCCTCATTTTCCAGGTCTACCAAGAAAAAATTTACTTCTCTTAGGAATTATTTATTTTCCAGTTTCCACACGTAGTTCTCGTAATAATTACTAACTTTGTGAAATGTTAGAACACTGACACTTATGTAAAGCAAAGTGCCTGTTGACATTTATGAAGTGCTGATTCTCTATAAATATAGAAAAGTGCTAATCACCACAAAAATGACTCAATGGAATAGATCAATAGCAAAGACAAATACTCTTCTTTCATGGAAATTCAAAAGACAAAAAAAAAAAAAGGCCATTTTTTTATCTCTTTGATAAACTAGCATATTCTGTGACTTGCCAAATAAGATTTAAGATCAGAGCTATGACACAGACACAGGGAAATTTTAGGAAGAAAGGAGTCATAGGTCAACTTGCTCTATTTCCTCGCCTCGTACAGATCTGTATATAGATATATGTATGCCAACACCTTTGGAGACAGATCGCAGCAGCTATACTGCCACTCACCTTTTCATCTCTTGTAAAAAAAAAAAAAAGAAAATCACCAATTGTGGGTAGCTTGTAATACAAAATACGCAATGATATCTATCACAAAATTGCTGGGAAAGCAGATAAGTGTCGAAGAATGATTTGGGGAATATTCAGTGCAAATTGCACTTCCGTTTTCAGGTGACATTTCTTTTTCTTCAAAACCCCAGAACAGGGCTGGAGAAAAGCAGCGTCCGACACCTCTGTGAAGAGCACACACAGCCCAAGTCAGAAGTTTCTCAAAGGGCAGAAAGTGGGCATTTATGCTGATTGCCCAATTCAAACCTTGTTAGGCTTGCCTGCAGTCTGACTGGGGACAAAAGCAAAGCCAGCACCACAGCAGCAGAGGCTGTGCCCATCTCGGGAACTCCACTTGAATGCTCGGTTGATTTTAGCCTCTGACAGATCTAATATGGCTCTGACACCTCCTCCCAGCACCTTTCACCTATTGTGATATTTAAAAGGATCAGGGGTCTGGTTGCTATTCAGGAGGTTCCGATTCTCACATGAGTGATACGGGCCTCTGAAAATGTGTCAAGTGGCATCATTCATTTATTGAACAAATACTTACGAGCACCTGCTCTGCAGATGTCTGTGAGAGTGTGTGGCATAGCGGTCAAAAGTGTGGACCCTGGAGCCAGACTGCCTGAGTCAAATTCTGGCTCTGCCGTTTGCCAGCTGGAGTGGCCTTGGACAAGCTGATACTTAACCACTCTGGGCTTCAATCTCCTCCTCTGTAAAATGGGGGTTATAGTAGTACCTACTTCCTATGGATCCTGTGTGGATTAATGAGCTAATACATGTAAAGTAGCTCAGCTCTCATGTCTTAACAAACACAGGCTGGTGTCCAGTAACATGGTGAACTAGGAGTGCCCCGTTTCAGATGCCTTATCTGGTATGTTCTATTTGGATCTACTTCTCATCACCAGAGAAAAGAGTCAAGTAAGGCATTTTTCTAAATTCTTTGTCCACTTAGCCTAAGGTATCCAACTAAGTGTTTAATAAACTGTTAATTCTGCTTCAGTCTTTCCAAAGCTATTTACCATAGTCCCTTAGGACTAACTGGGGGGAAAAGT
This sequence comes from Rhinolophus sinicus, assembly GCF_057876585.1. Taxonomy (NCBI): domain Eukaryota; kingdom Metazoa; phylum Chordata; class Mammalia; order Chiroptera; family Rhinolophidae; genus Rhinolophus; species Rhinolophus sinicus. The sequence continues at coordinate 119,539,114 of NC_142515.1, read as the reverse complement.
AGTGCATTCCAACTTTTTTAAAAAAGAAACATTCCAATTTATTCTTATTAATAATAATACCTACCATTTATTGAGTATTTCCTATATACTAGGCATCAAACTAAGCACTTTATACATTTTAGCTCTTTTAATCCTTACGAAAACTCCCACGAAGCAGGTCTGAGTGGCACCAGTTTATAGATGAGGAAAATAAGGCTGATGAGAACAGCATGTCTTGCCTAATATCATATGTGCAACAGAGTAACACTAGCAGCTATAACAACCTCCCAGTCTCAGTGGCCTTGCTCCCGTCTCAGCCCAAGGCAGCCAGCAGCTGTGTGTCACCAAGTCATTCAAGGACCCAGGCAACTTCCACTTTCTTGGTCCTCTTCCAGGTCCCTTGCCCCCCAAATCTCCTCCATTCAGGTGGCTGAGGGGAAAGGGAGAGAGGATCACATATGGAAGGGTGTATTTCCAGCACACGCCTGACAGCGGCCCCTCTGCTCCTGCTGCTCTCATCCCAGTGGCCAGAACTCAGTCCTGGTCGCACGTGAGCTGCAGGGAGGTTTGGAAATGTGGCCGAGCTATGCGCTTGTACTCACACTCGGACACGTGCTGCCAGTGAAGAGCAGAGCCAGGCCCTGAACCAGATCCCCTGGGCTCCTGTCCCTTACTCTTACCCCACTGTACCATTCACACCCCCTCCAGCCTCTCGATCCTCGCCTCACTCTCACAGCTGCCCTTAACAGGCTGTAAGGCCAACTCAATCTAAAGCCACACGGGTGAATTTTTTAACTTTCATATATACCTAGTCGTACGTAACTACTTATTTACATGATTTATTTAATCTCCTCATGAAACTAGAGAAGAACACGGTATGACTTTTACTGACCTGCCTCAATCTCTCACCAGCCTTAGATTCCTTAAACAGGGACCATCTCTGACTGAAACACTACAAGCTCCACAGGGATTTCAAATTACTGCTGTCTCTTCAAAGTCTGTATCAAAATAGTACTACTACTAAATTTAATGTGTGACGCATGAGATTCCAACTACGTGTATGACTTCTGTTTAATCATTTTCATGCACAAATTCATTGGATTTTTGCCCTTGAACTAAGGAACTAGAAAGACACATTGATCACCCATCTTATCAATAAGTGATAAACATTACAAGAAGCCTTTAAGGACAATATCCAAAATCTGATGTATTGATGCTACACTCAAAAAAAAAAAAATGATGACAGACATAGCAAAGATTATTACAGTCAATGCAGGGCTACAAAACAATTAAACGCTAGGAAAGGCTTAAGCCATGTACATAATAGCAACATAGAAGTCCTACAAACAGCCTAAATATAAGAGTCTTGAATCTGGTTATTTCCGCTACTTGAGCAGCTCGCTATTGAAAAATCAATTCAAGAAACCTACAATCCCTAACAGTAGAAGCCTTGATGTTCAACAATTGGAAAATTTTTATTAGGATCATTATTTCCTTTTACCAAATACTTTTAGCCTTCTGTCTTCTTAACACAGGGTAGGAATCCATTTCCTCACCTTCTTTGGAACAAGCCATGTGACTTGCTTTGGTTTAGGAAATGTGAGGAGAAGTGACAATTGTCATGTCCTGGCAAAAGATTTAAGATCAAGTACATGATTTACCACAATCCCATTTTCCTGCTGTGGTGGATTAAAAATGTGGCTTCTTCCATCAAGAGGTGGGTTCTTTCCCCTCCTTTTGAATCTGAGCTGGCGCTATGACTTGCTTTGACCAATAAAACGTGGTAAAAGTGACAATGTATGTAAGCATTGTCCTCAAGAAGCCTTGAAACGTCGCCTCTCATTCTTTCTAGGAACAATGAAGCCCAGGCTGGACTCCTTAAAGATGAGAGACCAGGAGTTTACAGAGATCCAGCCATCCCAGCTGCACCAGCAATCTCAGATGGGCCCCAGACATGCACATGAGGCCAGCCAGCAAAAACCAGTCCCCAGCCAAGCCACCAGCTGACCATGGCTGCAGTAGCAACCCCAAGCAAGAACACCAGAACTGCCCAGCTAAGCCCACCAAAGTTGCAAAATAGTGAGCAAGTACACAGTTGTTGCTTTAAGCCCCTACATTTTAGAGTTGTTTGTTACACAGCAATAGGTAACTAAGACACCACCTTGAGCCACTGTAGAAGCAGATAGGGAGTGTTCTTCAGCCTGGATCTCTGGACGAGGAGAAGAGCAGCGTTCCTCAAAGTGTGTACTCTGGAGTAAGTGTACTTTTGGAGTAAGCTCCTCAAAGTGTGTACTGTATAGGAGTAAGAGATAACCCTTTGTCATTGAAGCCACTGCAATTTTGGAGTTGCTACAGCATAACCTAGCCAGTCCTGACTGATTCAGTAATTGGTCCTAACAAGTGGGATTCAGAAGAAAACTAAAATGGAAGATCAGGAAATGGACAGAGAGGAAACTGATATCACAAGCTTACCAGGATGGCAATCCCTACCTATCACAGAGTGACATAATGTTTAGTAACATGCTCACCTGTGAAAACTCAGAAGGCACAACGTACCAAATGAATAATTAGCTCTAAGCAAGAGTGAAGAGGACATGAACGAAGCCCCACAGTCCCCTACGGTGGACACTTAGCAGGAATAAGAAACAGACCTCCTGTTTTCCAGACACTGAAATGTCTGTGGTTGACGGTTACCACTGCACGTCCCAATACACCTCTGAGCCATTCTTCACACAAAAGTAGTGTCTGTCAGCACTGAAAGGGGGAAAACACCAAGTCACTGCTTCACCGGCCTACAGAGAAAAGTTCACTAACATGAGAGAACTGAGACGTGAGAAATAGTGAACTGGCACATAAAGCATTTGGCTTTGGAATCCTGGGACATGGGAACAGCGGCCAAACCTTCCAAACAAGCTGAGCATGAGGTAGCTTATGGAGGAATACCGACCTACAAATACAGAGGAGCCCACTGAAAGAGTAGAAGAGGGTTTGTTTGAGATTTTTCTCCCCTTGTACTGTTGTTATGTCATTACCCTTAGGAGTTCTTTGTTATAAGTCACAACACTGGAGAACACATAACTTCAAAAAAAAAAAAAAAAAGGAGTAATTCTATAACTCTTTTTAACAATGTGTACAACTGGTACAAAAACATTGGGTATTATGTAGACTCAGAACAAAAGAGGTGGTTTTGTTTTTTTATTTGGAGTTAGAGTTAGTCTTGAGAAATGTGATTTTTGCCAAACTGCAGGATGCAGAGGAGCTGGTGACAATTTACAGTGATTTTAGACCTACCCACGCTTTCCTCTGATATTTTTATAGACCTGACCTCCTCCACTCAACCTTTCTTCCTTCTGGAACAGCAACCACCACACTTGAAGTGTGCAAAAGAGGACTCAGCTATCAGCAGGAACTCCAGGTGAAGAAGTGAGATTTAAGTGCAGGTGATATCAGGCAGCAGATAAATCTCAACCAGGGGAATGAGGCTGTCCGTTCTCAAGCCGCAGGCTTACACATGCCCAGATCCGGGATTGATAGATGTCAGCCACGGTTTCATATACACCAAGGTGACCCCACTCACTCAGCCTGCTATAGCAATGATTCTTGAATAAATGTGCCCAGCTGAGAAAGAAGTGCAAAAATTTACTCAAACAAGCTGGACTCATCACCAGAATCAACATCCCTGAGCTCCATTGCCTGAAACAAGCCAGGCTGGCCTTTGGCAGCTTAGGACCTCAGCAGTCCCACTTCATGCAGCAAAAAACGTGGGAGTGCCCCCCCCCAAAAAAAAAAAAAAGCTCTGCTGGTTTTCATGGAAATGGGGCATCCCAATATTAATATCAGCTGGGCAGCTGATAAAGCAAACATCAGTTATCCAAGAAAGGCTACTAGTGATGGCTACAAGCAGGGGAAAGAGCCAAGAACAAAGCAAATAAATCCAAGGGAGGAAAAATGTAACACTTTGGAAAAAATATAAGCAGAATAGGTAATGCTAAATTATTTGATCATTTAACTGGGAAAGAGCTGAGTGCAAGATTAGTGAGATTTGAAAAGTGGTGTATTTATGATTGCAAGATACATTTTTTTTCCCACCAAAATGGGCACCAGTGCAGAATCCTCTTTTCCGTTTCATACAGATGAGACGAGAAACTACCCTTTTAAAGTGTTTGCTTTAGGCTGAATTGCTGTCCTCTCTTTAATAATGCCTGTAGTTGAGACATGTGGGGTTTCTTGATGCTATGTACTTATCAACTTGTGAAATATCTGATTCTGTTACTCACCACAGCCTTTAGAAATTGAATGCTGCAATGATTTTCTGGCACCTGGATTCTTTCCATAGGTGAGCTTAAATATAATTACACAGCCCAGTATCTGCCATTACCTACCTCCGTGTTCAAGAATACAGCAGTACCAGGGCCAGTGGACTTGGAGGCTTCGTGGAAAAGAGGATTTCCATTTCCTCATCACTATTCGTTGGGAAGGAATTCAGTTTCTGTCAAAAGGCCAGCCCCTGAAGCCCATAAAAAAGGGATAAGGCGCCGTAAAACAGGTTTCTGTTTTTTTTGCTTTTGTGTTTATGCACATTTTTTTGCCTTCCAGCTTTACTGAGATATAATTGACATATAACATTGTGTAAGTTTAAGTTGTAGCATGTAATGATTCAACACTTGTTTGTGCTGTGAAATGATTACCACAATAAGGGGAGTTAACACAACCGTCACCTTGAAAAGATTTTAACTATATTGATCCCACCCAAAAGGACCTCAATGAAAAAATCAGACAACAACCATTTTACATAGCCAACCAAATAATGTGATGACCTTTTAATTACTTAGCTTGGTATTATCTAGGCACAGACAATGCAGATGATAAACTACGAAAAGGATTTTATTTCCTTGCCCCAAATTTGGGCTCTGTGACATTCACACTTTGGTTGATACCAATTTCAACAAATTTTCAACCCAGGGTCCACCACTTGGTCACTAAAAGGAACACATCCTACTAGCTAAACCCATCTCTGCAGCCTCATGCCCCACCTGCACCCATACAGATCCCTCCCCATTTAGCCGCAATGTTGGCACTAGGCCACCGGATGCTTCCCAGACACGCCAGATACTTTCACACCTCCCTGTGATCTCGCCACACGGAATATCCTCTTCCCACTCCTTAGTGTAGTCAAATCCTGATCAGATACAGGACCAGGTCCTCAACACAACTTCCTCGCACAATGCCTGGCAGCCTGATAGACTCTGTGCACACAGCGACTCTGGTGATCACTACAGAGCCACGAGCTCCTTGAAGACAGAAATCATCACTCAGCCATCATCACTGCATCCTGATCTAACACGGTACTATATTAGCTACCCACTGCTACAAAAAACTGACCCCCAAACTCAGCGGCTTAGAGCATCCTTTACTATTTCAGTTTCCATGAGTAGGAATCCGGGCAAGGCTTAGCGGGGCCATGGCACTCTGCTCTGTCAGAGGCTGTCATGAAGGTGCTGGCAGGGCCAGTCTCCTCTGCGGCTCAGCTGGGAGTGGACCTGCTTTCCAAGCTTCCTCCAGGGGCGCTGGCAGGACTCTGCTCCACCTCAGCTGTGGACTGCAGACCTGTCTCAGATCCAAGCCACCTGGGCTTCTCCACAGGGCAGCTTACAACACGGCAGCTGGTTTCCTCAGGTGAGCAAGTGAGAAGGCAAGAGCGTGCCAGCAAGACAGAATTACAGTCTTTTGTCATGGTAGTGACATCGCTTCCCTTGTGCCATATTCTGTCTGTTAGAAGTGAGTCACTGAGTCCAGCCCACACTCAGGGAGGGTGTGACACAAGACCGTGAATACGAGGAGCTGGGAGCACAGAGCTGTGTCAGAAGCTGCTGCCCAGAGACGCCTTCCATAGTCAGCGTTCGGTAAGGAGCTATTTACCCAAGCATTAAAGAAATGTGACATTTCCTCCAAATAGCTTTTGTTGTCTGATCAACTCCATAAACTTTAAGATTATATAACAACAGAAATTATACAAAGCCAATGTTCAGAAACCCATTTTGAAAATAAGCACTTGCATGCAAAGAACTGATTTTTCTTTGGGGGGGGGGAGGGGAAAGTCTTGTCCATTCTACCCAAATAATCTTAACATAAAATTTGGATCAAAACTTTACAGATCTTGGTGTCTATGACATATTTTCCAAAAGTTCAGAAGAAGAAAAAAAAATAGATGAATAGGAAAGATACTGAAAATGGGACAAAATATTAACAACTGTTCATCTAGATGAAGGATATATGTATGGATGATCACTGTTTAATTCTTTCAACTTCTCTGCAGTGTTAACATATTTCAAACTAAAAACTGGAGGGAAGATTTTACAGAACTGCTCTCTACAGCCCCCTCATAAGCTAACAGTCGTATCTCCAAGGTAATGTGAATGTGTAATTTTTAGTAATGCTAGCTGCTATAACTAGCAAACCCAATGACTCCATAGCTTCACATGATAAAGCTTTATTTCTCACTCTTGTCATAGTGTATGGCAGCTCTCCTAAATGATTCTCATCCACACCGTGTGACACTGTCCTCTCCAGCACACCCCAGGAGAAGAAGGTATGTGGATGACTAAGGAGAATTTTGTGACCAGAAATAAAAACGGTGTCCATCCCTTCCTCTCTTAACCCACTGACCAGAAACCACTGCAATGGCCCCAACCCAAATGTATCCAGCCAATCTCTGACAGAAAAGTGCTGTCATTCAGGTTGTCATCCTTACAGATGAAGGACTAAGCCTCTTTAAATAAAGATCACACTACCAACAAGTCCCTGATAGTCACTAAAATACAGGTATACCCGCTCTCAAATCAGTACTTTGAGAATGATTTCCCACTCCCCGTTTTCTTAAGGATCAAGTTAGAACTTGAATTAAGTTGTACCAAGTTCTCAATGCACTACATTCAACTAGTTACAATTAGATCTATAGAGCATTGCTGCCTTTAGATAAAGTCAGGTATGTCACCGTCATAGGAGTTTGAAGAGGTCCGATTCAACATTTCTTCATACAGGCCAGATGAGATGAAGGGCCATAAGAACCTAGCTTTGAAGCAAATCTTTTATGCTTATATTGGCTAAAAATATTTAGCAAAGCCAAAATAGAATTCAATCTCAATTTATGAGAAGTAACCACTATATGCATTCTGGGTCCAAACTTGCTCTTATTTGTACCAGAGACTCTAGGAGAGGGATGGGGGAGGGGGAGTGTGGAAGGCAGTGCGTAGAAGATTAGAAGACCCATCCAAATTTATGCTGGTCTGTTAGCTGATGGGTTGTCATTTCAGTCCAGGTGCTTTTAAGAGATCCAGAAACTTTAGAATTCTCATGTGAGTGGGGAGAAAAAAGTGTGAAAGTATCATCTCTTTATATGCTTACAAAATAAAGAGTCAAAGCAAAAAAGTGTGTGTGTGTGTGTGTGTGTGTGTGTGTGTGTGTGTGTGTGGTGTCCAACAGAAGAAACCCTCCCTGACAGCAGTGAGCAAATTGTATAAGAAAGGCCTGTAGGTAACCGTCTACCTCATGGATGGTCAGCATTAGTACTGCAGGGAAGGGATGTCTGCTCCTGAACCATGAATAAAAAATGCTGCAGCACACTGAGCAATGCAATCTCTCGCTCTAATTGTTAGTATCTCTTCCCCCAACAAAATATCAGAGACAAAACTCAAGGACGTAATAAGTCCATGTTTTGTTACACATATGGAGGATTCAGGCCAAGCAGACTACGAAAGTACTAACCATGCTTGTACCTTCTCCACATCAGTTACAAGACAGACGAGTTTAGCAGAAGGACAACCCCATGCCAGCAGTGTCACTGCATTACCTTGGAGCTGGAATTCGTCATGACCACCTGGGTAGGATGCCTTGGTTTATGCGGTTGAACACCAAGAGGGTTCCAGAGATCAAAAGGCAACCATTGCTTCGATATTTTCTTGGGCAAAGCATAAACTGGGAGTATTTTGCTATAATTTGGCAATCTTTTAATTTGCTAGAAGAACAAAAAACAGTATCCTTCTGTTTGGATCAGATTGTAATTATACACATCCTACTTACACCTAGTTGCATATAAAAGAAGGTACATGATTAGAAAGACTTAAGACCTTGAGACATTAAACACAGGGCTACTTGTACCCACCCTGGGTATGATTTAAAAATCACAGGGAAGTTTCCATGCCCTTAACAGTTCTGCCATGAAGCTTCACTTCATCCTATGCTTCCCAAATTCCATTCATGAGAGTAGGGCTTTGCAAAACCCATAAATCTCCTGAAATTGTACCAAAAAAATGTCCGATTTTTGTCTGGGCTTGTGGCATTTTCCAGGGGAGTCTAGGGCTCTCATCAGAGTCCCAAAAGCACCTCTCAGGGCACTAAAACTAAGGCATTGGACACTTCTTTGGTTATGAAGCCCTTCAAATGCAAATTACCCTTGAAAGATTAGCGATGCCTTTTACACAGAGAGCTCCCAAAGGTCGGTCAGCATTTGGCCCTCACATGCAGAAACTGTTACCAACCTGAAGCCTCCCTGTCAGGCACACTGCTGATGGCTCCAGGTTGCGTGAATGCACAGACCTATGTGACAGCAGACGCTCTATGGTGTTGGCTCTGTAGTCTCTTTTCAGAAAATTTGCTAGCCAGACACCCTGCTTACAGCTTAATTTCTCAGGTTTCTCACGGGCTCGGCAGACCAAGCCTCTGGAAAAGCAATGGGCAACCTGGAGGCTATTGTTCCTGAGCTTCTCTTAGTTCACCTAGAACATTTCAAACTGAATGAACGAGTTAAAAGAACACAGCTTACACTTTTGTCAAGTTCCTCTACAGGAAATTTGATATTTGACAATGACTCTATTTAAAACACAGTTCCAGATCATGTTAGACAATCTTGATCGCTTGATGTAGATTGCTCTGTTGACAGTTTTCCTTGTAAAATTGTAAAACAAAAATGAATGGTGCTATTTTACTGAATTCTGCCTTTTAAAAATATATCCCATGTTAAAAAAAAAAAAATATGTCGGGATAAAGTTGTCAACCATCCTCTTTTAGACTGAACTATCTTTTATTGTAAGACTGTATCTAATCGGAAGGTATTAAGCTGCCCTTTATTTTATAAAGTTATGGTGATAGAAGTTGACTAGAAAGGATGGTGATTCAAAATTTTCTAAATTTCCCTTATTTATAAAATCCAAAAGCCTGGCCATAATGTGAATTTACTCATCAACTCAACTTCCTACTTAGAGAGGGCTGCATGTGCTAAGAAAGAAAGGGTGGAGGCAATGATGGGAGGAAGGATGAAGAGAAAAGATGTGCTGACGTTTTAGACCCTGAGGAAGGGTTGGAATCATGGGTACAACAAACACTCTTATGGGGGTGGGGGTTGGACAGGTCAAGGGCAGTATGAGGAATGAGGGGACCTGGGTGCCAAAAGGGGTGTGCGAAGGCACCCAAAACAAATTCTATCTCTCTTGTCACGTTGCCAATGGCTTTCCCTGGGTGACAGGATCTATTTGTGGTAATCACTACCTAGCAAAGCTAAAAGCCATGCGCCCACTGCAAAGGCAACTTGGAGGTGTTACATTTTACATAAATCTAAAAGTTGCATTCGAAAAGGTCATTTGATGGGCTTATTTATAAAGACTTCTGGAAGAGTTTTGTTTTATTTTACTTTAGGTCTATCCCTCTGGTGACATTTTAATGCATGTAGAGAAACGGAGACGTTTTGCTTAAACACAGTCAAATCTAATAGAAACCAAAGATCTCGTCAACAGGATTCACTTGAGCCAGCAACATGGCCATGTTGCAAAGTCATTTCCCATGGATGCTATTGCTGCTGTTTTGAAGACTTTTCTCAACCATCCCTTCACTCCTTCAACAAGCATTTATTTGGAGTGAGTTAGATCTTTCCACACCATCTAATTCTACTGACTCATATTCACCAGCCAAACAAGCATGCAAGGATGTCAGATTTTAAATATCAAAGGCCACATTTATATTCAAAGGAAAGTTGTATATATATATATAATTTTAATTTCTAAAAGCCCTAGTAAAATGTCTGACTTTCTTCTTCTTTTTTTTTTTTTTTTTAAAGAACTGTGACCATTAGTCTGGGAAGGGACCGCTCTCCCAGTGGTCTACTATTAAAATCTCTCTGGGACGCTCAGCGTCTCTGGTTTACAACAAAGGAGGTCTCATTCTACAGCTACATAAAAGGATCTGCTAATAGAAACACTTCTTACCTGTCTCAGAGGAATAGTGGAAGGATGAATTAGATAATGCCTTCAAAAAGGTACTTTTACAAGGTGCTATGGAAATAGAAGGTGCTAGCACTGCTGTCATTTGTTATAGACAATAATGTTAGTTGTTTTTCTTAGAAAAACTACTTTCCATCAAAAAAAGCCAAAAAGCAAATATACTTAAATCAGCCATTTTATGGATTTAAAATGTAATTTGTAGCTAGATGGACATTTTCCTTCTCCCTTCCTCTCCTCCAAGTCCAAGCAACCCCATGGGATCTGAGATTTCTGTAGTCAAGATTGGGAAAAGAACAGACAGACAATAGCAATATATAAGCAGAAAATAAAATTACAGAAACTTGTCCTAAGAGGAGACTTTTGACAGCATGTAAATCAGCCTCTTGGTGATGCCAGGGGAAGACAGACCCAGAAAGATGAAGCAAAATTCTAAACATTACATGGTCATTTAGGAACAGAGCTGTGGTCATTCTTAAACACAACCAAATGGCTAGAAGGAGAAGAGGAAGTCTCCCTGCTTGTCTCGGCATCACCACGCATGGTTCCATAACCTCCCTCAAACTCAAGTTCACGAAGAAGGCATCCGAGCCCGAGACTCTGCAGCATAAGGGTTAGGAGTCAGGACCCTCGAGTCTGGTGAGCTGGGCTCCTTCCTAACCCCACTCTACTCCCTGGCTGGGTAACCTTGTTTAATTTCCATCTCTCCAAGTTTAATTTCCCTCAGCTGCAAACGTGGATATTATCAGTAGATACCCACCACAGAATTGTTGAGAGAATTAAATGAAACTCCATAGACAGTGTTTAGCACAGGGTCTAATGATAATTGTTGCTCTTAATGTCTCCAGATAGTAAAATTAAATGAGGATTAGATGAGAAAATGCATATAAAGTACTCAGCACGCTGCCTGATACCATAATAATTGCTCAAGAAATACTGGGAAGTATTACTACTTCATACTCCAACACAAGCATTCATTTAACAAATAGTTGTTGCGTCCCTCCTCGGTGCCAGGGAACCATGCTACGTCCTGGGGATTGCACTCCCTAAGCTCAACTTGCTTACAGCCAAGTGGAAGAGACAGACATGTGGTCAAATGAATGCTCTAAGTCAGGGGTGGGAAAACCAAGTCCACAGGCCCCATCTCTGCCTCCTTTTGTAGGGTCCATGAGCTAAGAATGGTTTGTACATTTGTAAATGTTTGGGGGGAAATCAAAAGAAGAATATTTCATGACATACGAAGAGTATATGAAATCCAAATCCTAGTGTCCATAATTAGATTTTATTGGTGTACAGCCACACTGTTTCATTTAGGTATTGTCTATGACTGCTTACACCTCAGCAGAGCCAAGTTGAATAGTTGCAACAGAGACAATATGGCTGGCAAAACCAAAATTGGCCCTTTCCAGAAAAACTTGCCAACCCTTGTTCAATGTCTCCGTAAATATTACAATACATATGAGCACTGGAGGAGGCCATAGAAACCGTAGTTGGGAATGGGGTGGGGGGTACCTAACTCTGGGAACTTGTGGAAGCTTCACTAAGGAGCTAAGTCTTAAACAATGCGTAGGAATTTGCCAGATGGAAAAGGGGACATGTATGTGGACAGGCCGAGAATCATGGCCGAGCCAGAGAGGTTATGGGAAAAATAGCAAGATACTGGGTACGTCTTTAAGCCACTCCTGACCTCACTCTCCTGGCAATAAATGCGATCCCTGCATGTTCCTGTGCAGGCACACAGCTATACAGTCTTCGAGAAAATAAACTGAAAACTTTGATCTGTCCAGCCCCTAGTTCAGTAGCTATGTTGGACAAGCCTGAACGGCACACAGAAGCAAACAGGACCCCAGCTACGGGCACACAGATATCACCTACCGAGTGACCCTGGATGCACAGAAATGGTGCAGTTTGAATTACTGAGACCAAAACTGAATCCACACTGCATACTGACCATCCCCCAAACAATATTTACACCATAAATCAAGCTAGAGCTTTCAGGTATGAAGTACCTCATTACCTCATTATTATGTTTTTTTACCCACAAACGGTATATTTTCTTAAATGCAAAGCCAAAGGCAGCAAACTATTCAGCTAAATAGGGAAATGCTTTTAATGCAACAAGTATTCTCTATGCTGCCAAACTTCAATCAAGGCAGAATGAAATAGACTTCCGTAGCCCTCAATAGAGCATGTGCAGAAGTTTGAGAAAAGCGGAGGGGACCCACTTACAACCTCTCACAATAGCATTCAAACAAACTACCTGCGCTCCGTAAAGCATGACTACATATAAATCTCCTTCAATCAAAATGAGGAATACTGTTATTTTAATATTTATATGTGAGCCAAAGGATACACAGCCTTATACAATAAATAAGATTGTTCCATGCACACAGTACAGTTTCTGCCCTGAGGACCTCTACAATCAAACGCATAAATAAAACGGGAAGGAAAATTGCAGATGACGCCTCCAGCTGGAAATGGGACTTAGAGGTGGGATGCGTCCGTCAGTATGGGGGCTGCCTCTGGTTTCAAGAATGTACGAGGACTGACTGGTACAGAAAGCAGAACAAGGACAAGTATAAAGAAGAGAGGAGAGAGGGACCAGTTGGAAAGTGAAGTACTGTCACTTCCCCGGGGCTCCGTCACTTGGGCAGAAACTCCTTCACCAGGAGACCCAAAGCAAAGAGACTGCAGCAAAGGGGATTGGTTTCAGGTGGTGGCTGAGAGCATGGTCTCTGAGATAAGGTGGGTTAGAGCCCTGGCTCTCACAGGTGTGCGCTTTGGATCAAGGTCCTTAATCACCACTGTGAACCTGTCTCCTTAATACTTAGACTTGCAGGGTTTCAGGGGAAATACTCTACATGAATCTTATCTATGCTCTTTTTTAAATATATTTGTTCTCATATTGAAGTAAAAAGGAAATGGTTGAATGGTATGGCGAGGGGAATACTGACCGGCATCTAAAAGGACTTGATTTGGAGGTCAGCACTAGACAAGCCAACTAACCACTCTAGAGCCAGTTTCTTCACACAAGACAAAAGCTCCCTTGTAGCCTTAAAATAATTCTATGATTTTGAGATTAAAACCAGTAAGTTTCTAACTCCCACTTCTTGCCAAAATGCCAAGCACCACATGGGCTCTCTTGCTCTCTGTAACCAAGATTCAGTGTTGCCACAAATGAGATCGTGTCTCCTGAGACACAGCTGACAAATTTAGACTAGAGCATGGCTGTTTGTCCTGAGCCATGAGAAGGGGTGAACCTTCTTACACCTCAACATCAGTCCCAAGAAGCCCAGGCTCTCTTTGTTCTGAAAGACACCTGACTCTGGCCCTTCTCCAGGGATAAGGTGGCAACCATTACCTTCTACCTCTAGAACAACGCCCCAAGGCCTGGCATTATGGAAATATATCTAATTTACCTTGTGAAGTTCTCCCAAATCTGATGCCACTGAAATGAAAAATGCAATGCTTACTCTGAACAATAAAAATGAGATTGGAACTGCATGAATAATTACTATAAATGGAATCATAGAAACGTATCTTTTTCTAGGAAAAGATCTAACAACGAGTGATTTCTGAAGCCCAGGGTTTTGGTTCTGAGTGGCATACACACAATTTCAAAATACCTCTTTGCTCATATTTCCCGTAATCATCAATGCAATACTCTCGCTGTTTTGATAAGAGCTAGATATCGTTTCATTTCCTTAGTGTTTCACAAGCATTTTGAAATCCCGTAACAAAGGGCGATATGAAATGGTTGTATGAGATTTATCTGAAATCCAATTGTGTTTAACAATAATACTCTTAGAGAAATCCCCCTTGTGTAAGAGCATATGTGAAACCTTTACAGAGCAACGTCCAGGAGCCGCAATGAACCGTGTGAGTGACGCCTGAAGCTGCAGGTCATGGTGTTGTTGTCAGCTCCATTTCCTCTGGCTATTTGAGTCCCTTTTGAACATAGCTCATTTCTATGTAATCCACATCCCTTTGGTTGAATGTGCTGTTTCTCTCACATATAAATTAAATTAAAATCCCCTATCAGTTAAAGACAGTACACAAACCAAGAGAAAACCAACTCTGCATGTCTCCATTGTGCTTATAGTAATAGGTGTTGATTTTCATTCCATTTCAGTGACTGAAGAGCAGTTCCAACGTTTGAGATAGCATACAGAAAATAAAAAATAGTTGTATCGTAGTGACAAGCTGATTGGATGGCACGCTATTGGTAAAAGAACATGGGTTTAAGTCAGAAAATCTGGGTTTCCATCCTGGCTCCACCACTTATTATATGTGCCTGAGGGCTGCAAGTTGAAAGTTGAACAGTTGGCTCATCTGTAAAATGAGACAGAATAGCCCCCTCACAGGACCATTATGAGGATTAAATAAAGTAATTTAGATCAATGAAAGAGCACTATGCAAATATTAGCTGTGATTCTATAATTTAACCAATGCTACCTCAAATCCGTTGTGTAAAGAGGTGGAATGATTAAACAGATGGAGACAATAATAGATAGACTCATGATAGACAGATGATAGATAGATATGACAGATAGACAGAATAGGCAGAGGTATAGATAGAACTTGTTATTAATAATAATTCCTAGTACACGTAGGATATTTTATCATTACTAACTAAACATTGGAAGTCATGGAGTTTCTTGCGATGTGTGGCTGGCACCAATGCATCCCTCCAGGGCAGGAGATGAGGGGATGAGAGGGAGAATACAGCCCACAGTCCACTCACAAGGGGCACATCCTGGCTCAGGACTGTGTCCGTGTGGAGATAGGGACACCTCTTTCTAATTTTCACAAAGCCCTCCTTTGGACGAGCAGCGAGCTTTCCCAGAACTACTGCACTAAGTCCTTAGACCCCTGTGAGAGATATTATTGCCCCGTTCTTACAAATCAGAAAACTAAGACTCAGAAAACCAAAATGAACAATCCAAAGGATTGAAACATGAACTAAGGTCTTCCAACACCTAGGCCAATACAATGTGTAGGACACAGCAGACAGCTGTGAACAAAGGACTCCCAAGTAAGTGTTAATCAGACTGATATACAGCTGAACAAGACATGGCAAAGACTCAACCACAGAGGTCAAATTTCACACTCCACATGTTTCCATCAATAACAGATCCTGAATCCACACAAGAAAGAGGTCATGTCAAGAACCTAGAATACAAATCTAGGACCGATAGACACCTTCTCCACCTCATGCTCACAATAACATACAATTCTTTCCATCAAAATCATTTTAATGTAAGTAGAGGAAACAGACACCGAGTTAAATAAATACAATGAAGCATTAATAGGAACCATGATAGATACACAATACAGGGTGTTTTCTGATTTGTGTCTCTAAACTGATGGATGAGTCAGATAAATGCTCTCAAGATGAGGTGATGTGGGGCCTGACATTGGAAGCTGGGAGGGTGGCCCTGACGCATGTGTCTGAGAACTCTGTGGTGAATCTGTGAGAGCACAATGGCTGACAAGGGTTCCCAGGGGTGGGACAGCAGCTACCATATCTGCATTCTACAGGTGGATGTGAGCAGAAAAGACCCAAGGGATGCAAGCTGAAAGCAGATCAAAGCCTGTAAATCAGAGAGACTCATTAATGGAGGCATGATCAGAGATCCAGGAAAGAGGAGAACAAGGAACGACATGTGAGTTAGAGGGAAGTCTGAACAAGAAGCAGAAAAAGGCAGGTTCTATGCACTCTTCAGTATATTCTTACTGTGTATAAACTAGTTTCATTTAAGGGATCAAGATCAGAAGAAACAAAAGAACCTGAACCTGGAGTACTGGAAGGCCAAACAGTGAACAAACAAAATATTTGTATAGATGAATCTTCTGATGTTTGATGTTATGAAAGAGCCCAGTAACCCTGGGGAGGATGGAGTCTTCAAAAACTAAAATAAATGAAGCTGGGAAGTAGAAAAATTATAGGAACGTATACAACAGGGGAAATCTAGCACACAGCAGAGTGGTGTTCATTCATTCATTTATTCATTCAACAAACTTCACTGAGTGCCCATTAATAATATGTAGTTGTAGCAGCAGCTAATACTTAAAAAGCACTTCTATGCCACACATTGTTCTAAAGACTTTTAAAATCATTTAACTCTCGCTCCTTTATGAGGTAAGTGCTTTTATTATTATAGAGAAGGGAACTGAAGCACAGAGGTTTAGTTTGCCTGAAGTCATCCAGCTAGAGAGAGGCAAGAGCGGGATTTACACCCAGGCTCTCTGGACCCGAGTCCACGCTCACATTTTTAACTATGATAATAACCTGCTCTCTGCCAGCTTCCATAGGATGGGAAGTTGGGAGGGTGGCCCTGAGTATGTGTTGAAGAGCCTTCCTTCTTTCCCTAAAGGAATTTGCCACCCAATGCAAGTTCTGAAGGAGCAGTAAATAGGAACATGGGGGAAAGCATACCACGTCAAGCTCCAATCACAGTCTTCCTGGGTAGACCCAGATTTCTTGCCCTCAGTTGGGTCCCATCCATGGAGAGCTTACCAATTATGGAAGCTTAACAGTGACATTAATGGGAGGGGGGTGAGAATGAGACCTCCCAAACACCCCTCTACCCTTCTAATAACACATTTGAATTATACACCTACGGTTTGAGCACTTAGCAGGTATCTGGAATTTATTTCTGATTACCTTGAAATCCTTGTTTAAAAAAAAAGTCTAGGTCGTTCCATAGCTCGCCTTAAACACATGTAAGCCTCTACCAGGAAACTGTGTTTAAGTTGTTCTCTGTGAAAGTTAGACGGTCTTGAAGAAGAATCTCTGAAAACCTGTCTGTGTGAAAGACTATTTATGAGTTGAACGCATGGTAAGAGTGACACATGCATTCCTGAAAATGTGCAGGAAAGTTCAGAGACGTTCAAACCGATTTGTTTCTGAGCCCCACGTGATGTTTCAAGGAGAGGCCCTGTGGCTTCCAGCTTTGGCCTGCGCAGGAAGCCCCTGAAGGAACGGCCCGAATTGCATGTGTGTTTGGCACCCAGATGTTGTAAAGGAGTGTTTGCTGCCATTTTTAAGTCAACTTGCAATAAACTGCCCCAAGTATTTATTGCTACATAACAAACCACCCTAAAATACAGGAGCTTAGAGCAACAAACAAAACTTATTTTTGCGTATCAATCCGCACTCGGGGCCATGCTCAGCAGGGACCGGTCACCCCACTGCGCCGGGCGCCACCTGGCGGGCGCATCGCCTCCTGCCCACCACGTGGTCTCTCCAGTGTGGCAGCTGCCGGGTGGCCAGACGTTTCACGTGTTGGCGCAGGACTCCCAAGGTCTGTGTCCCAAAATGAGAGCCAGGCGGGGGCTGCATTGCCTTTCATAGCCTCACCGCAGGCGTCATGCAGCCTTACTTCCGCCGTGTTTTATTAACCAAGGCCAGACTCCACCTCCTGTGGGGGAGTGGCAAGGTTTCAGAAAATCTTAGCAGATGGAAACGTTTCTCCTGCCATTTTTGGTTCAGTCTACCCTATGAACCCACAGGAAGGAGTCATTTCAGATCCAGTAGGAATTAGTGTCCTACTACCAGGAATAGTTATGCCGGCTGAGAGCATGGAGCTGGGGATCTTGATGCCCTTTTTTCCGTTGGCTTCCAGAAAACTCAGGAAGGAGTGTGTTGCCTTCCTCCAGCCAGACCCCTGCAAACTTCATATGTATTAACTTACCGTGTCTTTATTTTGTTTTCCTACCATTTTCTTTTCGCTCCAGCTTCCCTCACTTTTAAAACACCCTGTTGTTGTGCATGTATTTTGCTAAGCTGCCTAAACAAAGTGAGATGCAGATTTTAAAATAAGAAACCAGAGAAGCAGCACAGTATTCCCACCGGAAATATATCTAATGGGAAAAATATATCTAGAACCTCCCTAGTATACAAAGAAGTGCATATTAAAACAAGGCACCATTTTTTACTTATAAAGCTCAGTGCCTTGTCCGTTACTATTGCTGCGAATTATTAAAATGACTTTCCTTCCTTAGTCAGGGACAGGGGTTGGGTGTGGACAATAGGAGCAGTACTTCTAAGTGTACCTGGGAGAAAGGTAAACTTGGACACTTGTTTTCATAAGATAGTTTGGTGATATTTATTAAGTGCTATAAACTTTCTAGTAAAACCGCTTCTAGGTTCTAGAATAAAGAAATAATCCAAATTCTGGGAAATCCATACTAGGACATACACATTTTCTATATGCATGAGGACGTCATCTCAGCTTATCATTTTTTAAAAACTGGGTAAAATATACATACATAAAATTTATCATGTTACCCATTTTTTAAGTGTGCAGTTCAGTGGCATTAAGTACATTCACATTGTTAGGCAACCATTACCAGCAACTATCATCCATCTCCAGAACTTTTTCATCATTCTTAACATAAATTCTGTACCCTTTAAACAATAAGTCCCCATTCCTCCCTCACCGCCCCCCCCCCCGCCCCAGCCCCTGGTAACCATCTGTCTCTATAAATATAACTATTCCAGGTACTTCATATAAGTGGAATCATACAATATTTGTCCTTTGTTGTCTGGCTTATTTCACTTATAATAATGTTTCAAAATTCATCCATATTGCAACACATCAGAATTTCATTCCTTTTTTTAAGGCTAAATAACTCTGTACTGTGTTTATATACCACAGTTTGCTTATTCATTTTTCATCAGTGGGCATTTTGGTTGTTTCCATCTTTTGGCTCTTGTGAATAATGCTGCCATGAATGCTGGAGTACAAATACTCATATCCATTCAAGTCCCTGCTTTCAATTCTCTGGGGAATTTAAATACAAATGTAATTGCTTCGGTTTATTTTCCATCAATGACAAATTAGAAGCAATCATATGGTACTTCCCCTTGACATTGTGTCTTCTCTTAAAATGAGGATCCTAGAGACCTCATAAGCCACCTTCCTAGGCCCTAGTTCTCCACACCCTGCACCTGCCTCCATCACAGCACCTGTCTCACCATGTTGGAGGTCCCTTGATTGTTTCCCCTACCAGGGATCTGTCAGGATAGAGGTTTTGTCTTCTATCTCTGGCCTCAGTTCCTCGACGGCTGGCACATAATATAAGTGTGGTAAGTGCTGATTGAGGAAAAGATAGATTAGCGGAAATGGGACAGTCAGGAATCACTTCACAGTAAATTTGATTCAGATGTTTATCAGCTGACAGTGAAAATCTTATCAAGGACATGCACCTAGACGCTAATTTGGGGAATGCAAAATGAAAGTCCTAGTAATAATAGGCAAGTCTTAGGAGGAGTGTGACTCTATCTAGCATCTGGGGGCCCTAAAGTGGGCTGCTTTGTTTTAGTATTTCATATACAGAGAGAGTAAGGTTCTTAAAAGGCCTGGAATCTTTCAGGAGGGACAGGTGAATCTTTCTCACACAGAAGCATTCATACATTCTCCTTACTCTTTCCTTTCCATTGCAATTAATATGCATACAAATATACACACCTATCTTCTAAGATAATAAATATCTAATATCCTAAAATGCCAGAGCTAGTAAAGATTTAATAGCCATAATATATCTAACCCAGTCTTTTTCAATTATAGTGGAAAATATTTTATATTAGTTTCAGGTGTACAGCACAGTGCTTAGACATTTATATAGTTTATGAAGTGATCCCCCAATAAGTCTAGTACCCATCTGACACTATACATAGTTATTACAATATTATTGACTATATTCCCTCTGCTGTACTTTACATCCCCGTGATTATTTTGTAACTACCAATTTGTACTTCCTAATCCCTTCACCTTTTTCACCCAGCCTCCCAACCCCCCTCCCATCTGGTAACTATCAGTTTGTTCTCTGTACCTATGAGTTTGTTTCTGTTTGGGATTTTGTGTTTGTTTGTTTGTTTGTTTTGCTCTTTAGATTCCACAAATAAGTGAGATCATATGGTATTTGTCTCTCTCTTTCTGACTTATTTCACTTAGCATAATATCCTCTAAGTCCATCCATGTTGTTGCAAATGGTAAGATTTCATTTTTTATGGCAAAGTAATATTCCACTGTATATCTGCACCATATCTTCTTTATCCAGTCATCTGTTGTTTGGCGCTTAGGTTGCTTTCATATCTTGGCTATTGTAAATAGCGCTGCAGTGAACATAGGGGTGCATATATCTTTTTGAATTAATGTTTTAGATTTCTTCGGATAAATTCCCAGAAGTGGAATTGCTGGGTCATAAGGTAGTGCTATTTTTAATTTTTTGAGGAATCTCCATACTGTTTCCCATAGTGGCTGCACCAATTTGCAGTCCCACCAATAGTGCCTGAGGGATCCCTTTTCTCCACATCCTCGCCAACACTTGTTTTTTGATTTATTGATGATAGACATTCTGACAGGTGTGAGGTGATATCTCACTGTGATTTAAATCTGCATTTCTCTGATGATTAGTTACATTGAGCATCTTTTCATATGTCTATTGGCCATCTGTATGTCCTTTTTGGAGATATGTCTATTTCGGTCCTCTGCCCATTTTTTAATTGGATTGTTTGGGCGTTTTTTTGGTGTTGAGTTGTGTGAGTTCCAACACCTAAATTTTGGATATTAACCCCTATCAGATGAATGATTGGCAAATATTTTCTCCCATTCAGTAGGATGTCTTTTCATTTGTTGAGGTTACCTTTGCTGTGCAAAAACATTTTAATGTAGTCCCATTTGTTTATTTTTCTTTTATTTCCCTTGCCCAAGGAGATAGAGCAGAAAAAATATTACTAAGAGCAATGTTGGAGAGTTTACTGCCTATGTTTTCTTCTGGGAGTTTCATGGTCTTGGGTTTTACATTTACGTCTTTAATCCATTTTGAGTTTCTTCTTGTATATGGAATAAGGAGGTGGTCCAGTTTCATTTTTTTGCATGTATCTGTCCACTTTTCCCAGCACCATTTACTGAATAGACTGTCTTTACCCTATTGCATATTCTTGCCTCCTTTGTCATAGATTAACTGACCACATAGGCATGGGTTTATTTCTGGGCTTTCTATCCTATTCCATTGATCTACATGTCTATATGCCAATACCATGCTGTTTTGATTACTATGGCTTTGTAGCATCATTTGATATTATGATACCTCCAACTTTGTTCTTCTCAAGATTGCCATGGCTATTCAGGGTCTTTTATGGTTCCATATAAATTTTAGGATTATTCGTTCTAGTTCTGTGAAAAATGTCATTGGTATTTTAATAGGGATTGCATTTAATATATACATTACTTTGGGTAGTATGAACATTTTAACAATGTTAATTCTTCCTATCCATGAGCATGGTAATTGCTTCCATTTATTTGTATCTTCTTCAGTTTCTTTCTTTAATGTCTTATAGTTTTCCTTATCTTATAGTTATCTCCTTGGATAAATTTATTCCTAGGTTTTGGGAGTATTTTTGATGCAATTGTATTACAAATGCGATTGTTTTCTTAATTTCTCATTCTGATAAGTTTGTTATTGGCATATAAAAAAGCAACTAATTTGTGAATATTAATTTTGTATCCTGCTACTTTACTGAATTTATTTATCAGTTCTAACAGTTTTTGGTGGACTCCTTGGGGTTCTCTATATATCATGTCATCTGCAAATAATGACAGTTTTACTTTGTCCTTTCCAATTTGGATGCCTTTTATTTCTTTTTCTTGTCTGATTGCTGTGGCTAGGACTTCCACTACTATGTTGAATAAAAGTGGTGAAAGGGGACATCCTTGTCTTGCTCCTGATCTTAAGGAAAATGCTTTTAACTTTTCCCCATTGAGTATGCTGTTAGCTGTGGGTTTGTCACATATGGCTTTATTATATATCTAACCTACTCTTAAGTCTTAAAGAAATACATTGATATTTAGTAATATTTATTAGTAAATCACAAGTCTTATTCAACCTAGATCTTTCCTCTTTTCATTTAATACCACATCCTGTTGAAGCTGAGTTAGACCTTTATTCAATGTCACTTCTTCCAAGAACCTTCCCTGATCCATCCCTTGCAGGAGTACACCCATTACTCTCTCTCCTTGTATATTCCTGGAAGGCAAAAGCTTTTATTCACCCAGTGTCTAAAGTAGTGCCTAGAATATAGTAATAATTCAATAAAAATGTATTAAATGACTATACATATAAGGCAAATTAAAGAATCAAGAACTAAATTATATATAAAATACACACACACAAATTACATGTAAATACACCAAAAGTTAATAGTAACATCAAAAATTGTCACATTGGTGGAATTGTGGCTCATTTTTCTTCTATATTCTGAATGTTTTAATGTAATTGCATTACTTCTGTTGGTGAGCTGTGTATTTAGCAGGTGGGTAGTTTGCTACAAAGAGCTCTCATGTTTGCACTTCAGTGAAATCACAGTGCTCTACAATCTTTGCCTCAACTTTACAAGCTCAAATAGTTAATATTCTTCACAACCTGCGAGTAGCTCATTCTTCTATGGATATACTCACATTAACCTTGCCTATAAAAGAATAATATTTATATATATATATATATACCCAAATGCAAATTATGTCTTCAAAACAAGAAATTTAACTGTCAAGGGGACCTCAGCTGTAACCCACTGACAGAAGACCAAGTAATTACCATTATTCTTATTAAAATCAAGCTATCTCTAGCTTTAAAGTGGTTATATTTAAATTTGAAAAAAATATATTTAAAAAATGCAAAAGGTACAAATGACATCATAAACACTCATTTCCACCACTCAAAATTAACATTCTCTTCTCTGATACATTCTCTTCATCCCTTACCACTCATCCCGAGAGGAAATCATGGATGCAATTTTTAAATACACAACAAATAACACATTATTTATAAACACATAAATATGAATCAAAAGTATCAAGACAAGAAATAGATACATACGAAGATAAGATTTTAAAATAAGAGATGGGAAGAGAATGTTTTACTCTTCTTATAAATCCTGTCAACTGTAAAGAACCTGATTTCTTTTAAATTCAAGGAAAAGACATCAAGCCCGGTGAAATACTTTGGAGAATAGTATTACATAGCCACAATCCCACTCATCCTTTTCAGTTGAATGTGAGAAAATGATAGAAGAGAGTTGGGAGCTGGGAACCAGAGATAAGATAGCATTTCTTCCAGCAATTCTTCGTTTTCAGAAACTGAAAGAGAAAGAGACTAGGAGAGAGCCACAGACAGCTCTGAGCAGTGAGTAGCTGGAGCCAAGCCTAAAGGAAGAAGCAAATTCTTGGGCATGGCTTTTGATTCCAAGAGAGGAAATTCAAGGTATGCTACAAAAAGCATTCTAATTAGGGCCTGCTTGTGTGTGATTACCATAAATAGATATACTTGTAAACTTAGTTTAAAAGCTACCCAGTTTTTCCATAGTCTTTATTTGCTTTAAGAGTGACTATAAAGTTTTGTTTCAGTACAATAAGTCATTAAAACCATTTCAGTAAGACCTACGATTGAAAAGCAAAAATAATGTACAAGTTGGGGATTATATATCAGGGTCAGATTTCTAATTAAACAAGGAGATTAAACCTATTATTTATCTCTGCTCCTTCCTGAAATCCAACCAATATTAATATTAAAGGAATAAAAATGCATTAACTCCCAAGTCCTCAGAGCACAGGTGGGGTTTGGCAACTGACCCTAGATTGGGGAGAGCGTGCAAGTCTCCCAGGAAGCAAACCACAGGAAATAAGAGGGCAGACGAGCAGAAAAGACATAGCTACAACATTCTGGAAGCTAGAAAAGAGGAGGACTTGTGGAAACTGAGTTAGTCAAAGAGAGAACGCTGCAAAGTACTGCAATGGAGGGTGAGGGAACACAGACGAGAAGAACTAACCTCGTCACAGCACAGAATTCCAGAAAGAGTCAAGATTTGGAAGTGACTGATAAATAACACCCCTCTTTTTTCTGAACTGAGTACACCACCAGTTAAGATGTAGATGCAGGAGCCAGAGAGCAGGAGATCAAAATATCACCTTTAATGTGGACTCTTGGATTGGATCCTGGACCAGAAAAAGATCTGCGGAAAAACTCATGAAACCCAAATAAGGCCGGTGAGTTAGTGTACAATGGATTGTGACTCTCCTGCTTCATGTGTTAATCTCTGTGGTTCCAAAGACACTGACACTAGAGCAAGTTGGGGGGAGGGTCTAGAGGAACTAACACTCTGTATTATTTCTGCAACTTACCCATAAGTCTAAACTCATTTCAAAAATTGTTTAAAGTCTCCTTGAATGCAAATAAACCTCTTATAAGAAAACATAGATTATTCTGCCCGAATCAGATAAATGTGCCGACTCCTCTCCTGAGCTAGACAGATTTACCCAATCATAATCACAGGCAATGCTGGGCCAACACAGGTCTCCCCACAAGGCGGAGCTGGCAGGCCCGAGGCAGACCCATGGACAAAAGCTGATGAGAACACAGGCTCTCTATAGACAGGCAAATCTTAGGATCACCTGAGAGATGAGAAGAAAGGGGTGAGCTGTTCCTGCCCAATTCTCCTCCCATACTATCTAATTAAGTCACTCCTTGTTGCCGAGGGAGGAGTGTGGGAGCAAGAAGAAAGAACCCCTGAGCGGCCTATTAATGCAGAGATCTCAGACTTTTTGGTCTCAAGATCCTTTCACGCTATTAAAAATTACTGAAAACCCAAAATAGCTGTTGTTCATGTTGGTTATATATATCAATATTTGCCACAAAGCTGGTACTTTTTAGATTTATTAGTTCATTTAAATAATGGTAATAGATTCCATACAGGTTAATATGAATATGTAACATATTTTATGAAAGATAATTATATACGCCAAAACAAAAACATATAGTGAGAAGAGTGGCTTTGTTGTACATTTTTGTTAGGTTGGTACAATAGTAATTGCGATTTTTGCAATTTTTAACCTTTTAAACCAGAACAGTGTTTCCCCGAAATAAGACTTAGCTGGACAATCAGCTCTAATGCGTCTTTTGGAGCAAAAATTAATATAATACCCGGTCTTACTATAATATAAGACCGGGTATAATATAATATAATATAATATAATATAATATAATATAATCAAGACCGGGTCTTATATTAATTTTTGCTCCAAAAGACACATTAGAGTTGATTGTCTGGCTAGGTCTTATTTTCGGGGAAACACGGAATTACTTTTGCACCAATCTAATGCAAGTCTTTGCAACGTTTGGCTTAACAGAAGACAGCTAGATTCTCATATCTGCTACTGCCTTTCGTCTGCGGTGATATCACCCATCATGGTTTCTCTGGAAAATGCCCCTGTAGGCTTAAAGGACAATGTCAGTGATAAGGGCAAATAATAAATTAGTGTTTTTATAACAATTCTTTGGACCTTTCAGACCCCCAGGCCACACTCTGAGAACCGCTGTTCTAATAAGTGCCCCTCTGTACGCAGTGCTGACAAGGCGAATGTCCCCCAAACAGGACATGGCCAGCACCTGTGAAGGTTGGGGGAAGGGCGAGTATGAACAAGGGCAGCAGTGGTTAAAAGTCTGTCTAGGAAGCGGTTAAACCCCTATCCCTGGATCCCCATCTTAGCTTGTACAATAAGGTGACCATCTCTCTCTCCATGCTGGTAATTTACTGAGAGGCTAAACCCCAGACAAGCTCCAGGTTTGCCAGCCAGAGCTGAGAAATGCCCTTCTAAAACCAGGAAAATTGGGTGAAATCATGCATATTGTGTGATGAGATCCCCCATGTCCCCTGCCCCACTCAGCTCTTAGAATGCTGGCAGCCTGGTTTGTTATCCACCCCCAACACATACACCCTAAGCAAGAGATTGGGTAATTTTTCTCCAAGGAAATGGAACAACCCAAGAAAAAAGACCTATAAATACTGAGAGGTAGGCTATCAATCAGTGAAAAAGCACCAACCAATTACCCTAAATTAAAGCCCACGTCTTGACACACCCTGCCGCTGCACACACAGTTCCAGTCACCTCTTGATGCCTCGCTCTTCAGGGCCAACAGCCAGTCCGAGATTACTAAGCCACACAGTCTCAGAAAGCATCCAAAGGGGAAAAACACAGACAAACTGATAAAAATGGAATGAGAGGATAAAGAGTTAAAAGGGGGGGGGGGAATATTCATCAAACAACAAAGGACTTCTTGGAAGTTAAAAACATAAAAGCAGAAAATTAAAAATCAATAAAAGTTTTGGAAAATAAAGTTGAGGAAATCTCTCAGAAAGCCAATCAAAGAAAAACTGATAAGAGAATAGAAAACATAATACTAAGAAAGTCAAAGAATCAATTCAGGTTACATATGTAACATATATGACTCCAGAAAGAGATAATAGAGAAAATTATCAAATAAATAAAAATAAAACCTTCAAAGAATTGAAGAGCTTGAGTTTTCAGGTTGAAAGAGCCCATCACATATACAAGAAAATGCACAAATATATGAAGGGGGAAATAAACCTCACACATAGATATGAAACTCCAGAACAGAAGGAATAAAGACAAGAGCCTGAGTGTTTCAAGAACTTTCTCACAAGAATAGGGAACACATGGCGCTGGAGATTCAGAATGACATCAGATTTGACAATAATAACTCTGGAAACTACCTAATGATGGGGCAGTGTCTTTAAAATTCTGAAGAAAAAAAAGGATACCCACCTAGAATCAAAAACCTAAACCATCATTCAGAGAAGAGGATAGATTCACAAATGCAAAGTCTGAAAAAAGATTATTTCCCAGGCAACCTTTTTCAGGATGTAACCCACCAAAAAGAAGTCATCAACCAAGGAGAAGAAAACATGGAATCCAGAATCAAAGACAGCCTTCAAGGTGGACCCAATGAAGCCCTTGCCCCTGATGTTCATACCTTTGTTCAGTTCCCTCCCATGTTCAACAAAAATTGGCCTGTGTGGCCAACAGAAGATGGCAGAAGTAACAATCTGTCACTTCTGAGATCAGGTTATGAGAGACACTGAGCTTTCCATCATGGTTGCAGTCTGTGCTCTTTCTTGAGTCACTCACTTTGGGGGAAGCCAGCTGCCAGGATGTAAGCAGCCCTAGAGAGGTCCACTGAGTGAGGGACTGGGTCCTCCAGCCAAAAGCCACATGACTAAGCTTAGAAGCAGATTCTCCAGCCCCAGTCAAGCTTCAGATGCTTGCAGCCTCGTGAGCAACTCTGAACCAGAACTATCCAGCTAAGCTGTTCCTGGATTCATGACCCACAAAAAGATGTGAGAAAATAAATGTTGTTTTAAGCTGCTAAGCTTGGAGGTGATTTGTTACTCAGCAATATACAACTACTACACAGGGGATCCAACCCAAGTGAGAAGTGAAAGAAATTCCCAAGATAAGGAAGCCCCAGGGCAACAACCCTATCGCGACCTTAGAGGGCATGCAGTCCAGATTTCAGCAGAAAGCCAGGCTCTAGGAAAAATGTCTCCCAAAAAACAGTAGAACTGATCAATTATCTTAGGAATTTTACGGTAGAGAAAAGTTGCGTTCACTTACTTCAGTGTGAATATACATTTTGTTACATGCACAAATCCTTCCGTTTCAGACTGAAGTGTCAACAGGTACACACACAGAAAGCTAAGCAGAATTCAAAATGGAATCTTTATTAACTCTAGAAAAAGACTGTTCAAAAAAGGAAATGTAAGTAAAGTATCTATGTAGCCCAACTGTGAACAACACAAGTAGGTATAAAACCATAGTAATGTAGATGCTGGACACTGATTTACCCCAAAACTGTAATAAGTCTACAGAGAGTACAGAGAAATCAAAGTGTGTGTAGCAGGGAGGGAGAGGTGATCGGGCGTGCAGCTCAGGAGAGCTGAAACTCAGCTCCTATAATAGGAACCAATGGATAATGTATAAAATGTAAAGATCAAAACATTGCAGTATCAGTGTGTTACTGAGAAATCAAAGGTTAATACCAGGATAAAGACTTAAAAGTAGTTGACTCTGAGCCACAGAATTGAGGGTGCGGAGAAATCGCCTCTTCTAGCATAAGCCTTATCATTCTCTTTGTCTGAAAAACCAACAAACAAAATGCTTTGATTAAAATAAAATTTTAATTTGATAGTATTTGCCGATCACAGGACAAAAATCAATAGACGAGGTATACAATTAATAAATCACAAAATAGAACATTTCTTTAGGTATTTGTCAATAGCCACCAGAAGATACCAAAAATAGAAATGTTGTACATGCGTTTCCTCTGGGGAGGTAGGACTGGGAATGGCGTTCCAATACTTATTAATGTGTTACAAACTACCCCAAAGCTTAACAGTTTAAAACAAAAAGAATCGACACTTAATGCAGGGCTTGGAAGGAAATGCTTGTCTCTGTTCCACACAGAGGCAGCTGGGATAGCTCAGCTGGGGTGGAAGTGACACTCCTCCCAGGCCTTGGGTCACAGCTACGCAGTCTCTGAGTGCCAGGTCTTAAATTCTGACCCCCATGCGCTACCTCAAGCCCACATTAAATTTCTAATCTGAGGATTCATTCATGCTATTTTGCAAACTGGCTGTCAGCCCCTAGGAATAAGAAAGAAAATCATCAAGATTAAAGAGAGGCTAAGGGCCCCAGAAACATCCCGAAGGGCTCTACTCTGCCCAGAGCTGAAGTCTAGAAGCTGCAGGAGGTTGGAAAAGCGTTGGTTATGAGATGGTCCCTACCCTGAGATAGCCCTCGGAGCTCAGGTTTCCTTGTGGAGTCAGCAGAGATGGGAGAAAAGTATCTCCACACTGCGAGCTGGCGCTGTCAGTAAGGCCGATCATTTCCTGGGTTAATCCTGCACGTTTCCGAAGAAAAAGAATGATGGTCCACTTCACATCTCCACAGACCTAAGTCACATGCTTGAACAGCCGGATGGGTGACAGAGAAGCTGTGGGTCAGGATACAGAGGTCTGCTGGGGGACAAGCAATTCTAAATCAAATCTAAGTCTAAATCTTTGATGCTGTTCCAAGGCAGAAAGAAGCTTGACTCCTTCAGGTCTAAAGTCAAGAGACTGAATCGCGTTGGGTGACTTCTTAGGTTGGACACAGGTGACATTTTTAAGGGTTGCATCTGAGAACACCCCATTGTTTGGATACTGCGTAGTGAAGAGGAAACAATACAGCTCCACAAATAATGAGTCTTTCTTGTTGAGCAAAGAGCCCATTTGAAAACAATTTTACTTCTTGTGAGTTATGGTGACTTCAAAACTGGTTTTGGCGGGGTTGTGTTTTTTCTGTTTTTGTTTGTTTTTTGCTTTGCTTTGTGTTTGCTTTTGCTGAAATTCTACTGTAGTAATATTATAAAATGTAAACGAGGCTAGTATTTTTCCATTCCCTATGTAAGTCATGAACAGTTACAACTGAGAAGAAACATACAGGTAATACCAACAGGTGATACCAAGACCTTAGCCTCTTCATCATGGAAGCCTTTTTCTTGACTTAACTAAGATTCTCTCTGTCAAAGATGTTTGTATATAATAAAATGACCAAAAAAAAGATCATTTGTTTAAGTAAGCCCCATCAGTACCTTCTTTTATTCAGATCCCATGAGTTGTCTACTCTTTTATATGTGTATTTTAAAATTTAACGGGAAAAATAAAAGTTTAAAGGGAATTGCTAACCTGAAATTTCTAAAAACACAAGGGGATGTACATAATGTAAATTAATTCATCAAGATTGCCATTAGATTACAGAAGACAAAAAGAACTTTCCACCAAGAAACAAGTGTACTTTTTACCTCCAGGGTATCTGCACCATTTGTCTAATCAGAAAATATTTATTGAGGAAGTATGTTTCCTCAATTCTAGCCTCAGGGGCACATTGCTGCTAAATGAGATATCCCCAAATTTAGTGGCTTAAAAAATAACAATTGCTTTATTATTACGCCCCGTAGTCCTGGAGGTTGACCAGAGTAACTTAGGCAGCTGTCTCTTGAGGTCTTTGGTAGGTCTGCGGTCAGAGGGTGACTGGGGCCTGGAGTCATCACACAGCCTTTCTCAGTCACACGGCTGCTAATCAGTACGGGACCTCGGCTGGGGCTGTCATTGTAATTAAATGTGGCCTCTTGTAGCCTGGGTGTCCTCATACTGTGTTTCCCCGAAAATAAGCCCCAGTTAAGATCATCAGCCAGACGGACGCATTTAGTACATTATGATGATGTTTTAGAAGAAGATGATATGACTGTATTTGAATAAATGTGGATTGTTGTACATGAAAAAATAATATATTCCCTGAAAATATGCCCTAATGCATCTTTTGGAGCAAAACTTAATATAAGACCCAGTCTTATTTTCGGGAAAACACAGTAGCATGACAGCTGAGTTCCAAGACTAAGGACCCTCAGAGGAGCAGGAGGAAGCTGTATCCCCTGTTAGGAAATCACATAGCATTGCTTCTGTCAATAGTCACAGGCTTGTCAAGATTCAAGGGGAAGAAGCATAGACACCCCCCCCGCCCCCCCATATCGCTCAACGTAGAAGTGTCAGTGTCACATTCTAAGACAAGAGATCTCCTTGTGGCCATCCTTGGGAATTTCAATCTGCCACTGAGAAGTAAACGAAAATACCAAGTGTCTGCTCTCACACGCACGTTTAGGGGTAGGAGAACCGGGCAATAAAATCAAGAGACAAATACAGCAAATATCAGGTGATGATAATTTCTGTGAAAAAGAAGAAGAGAAAGGAAGGATACTGAGGGTATTCTCTTTCTATGGAGAGTGGTCCTGAAAAGCTTCTCTGAGAAGGGACCAGATAAGCAGAGATTCTGGAGCAAGTGAGCAATTGAGCGAGGCCGGCAGGGGGGCAAGAACATCCTGGGTGGAAGAAACAGCAAGTACAAAGACACGAAGGGGAGAGAGTACTTCTCTCTGGGAATGACCGAGAAGCCAGTGTGGTTGGAGCAAGGACTCAGGAAGAGGGCAGAGATTTTGCCAAAGAACAATCTCACAGGGCCTTCCCCCATGGTGAGGACCATGGACTATGGAGAACTCGGCGTGAAATGGGAAGCCATGAGGGGTTATTGTTAGGGAAACAGCATAACTAACTTACATTTTAATAGGATAACGCTGGTTCCTGGGTGACAAATAGAAACACAGCATCCCAATCTAGGTTGACAGTGGGTGACCAGTTTAAAGACTTGCAATCTTCCAGGTGTGAGGTGATGGTACCTTGGGCGAGGTATTATTATGGAGGTGCTGAGAACTGGACTTGTTCTGACGCTAAAAATATCTAACACCTCTTTGTTGAGCATTCAGATAAGATCGTAGTTATTGATGTAAATATTGAAACCTGGGCTTAAATAATAAATGTGGGAGGCTAAAAATGCATTAATTATCATGGGGCTGCATATCACAAACAAACTTTGTTTTAACATAGCATTTGGGTTTTCTCAAAGACGTTGGAAAACTTTTCCTTCTACAACTTTATTATTTTTGCCTCCTTTGACATAGTCTAGTCTACACATCCAAAGTGAAATGCAAAAGGAAGGCAATCATGACTTAGACCAAAAAACATTTGACTGAAATATCTAGCGAGGCAATTGAAGAAAAGTGTTTTAGGGGTCCATGTGATCTAGGTAATTACCTCAAATTTCCACTTCCCTTTAGATATGCAGATAACAGTAGCAGCTGGGATGCAACTCATGGGTAAGAAAAATGTCACCCCTGTGAGGTAGATGGCTTCTTGTAAGATAAGAAAGTAAATCACTCTTCAGGGTAGTAGATGCCCTAAAAGATATCACTGCCTCCCACGCATCAGATCACTTTATTCCCACAGAGTTTTCCGTTCATGCTGGCTCATTGACCACACAGTCAGGACGTTAGGCAGCTCTTAACGGATTATGGGTTATTTCCTTATTATGTTTGCTAAATGGTGATGCATCTAATCATTTTTATCACGTAGGGAAACTTCATGAGGTCTCTCCGGCGTAGCCAAATCCCAAAACAGGATTCCCCATTTATTCCCTTATGCCGTAACTGAAAGTGAGTTAAACCAATTAAGGAATACATAATAAGCCAATTACTTGTTCCTTATTTTTCTTAATGAGTGCATAATGCGTGCCTGCTCAATTACACCTCGCTTGATAAGATTCTTCGCCATGCTACCACAACAATTTGACATTATTTCACTTCTCTCAGGACCAGTGACATCAATCCAGTACCTGAGATTCTCCTTTGAGTTCCATAGGAATTGAGCTTGTCCTTACAAGATACTCATTCACCCTTCAAGTCCAGCATCAGGACCAGCAGTCTGAATTGCTACAACATGGCCCATCAGTAACACTAAACTGAAGCCAAACCTCATCCTGAAGATGAGGCACCTCCCTGGGGAACCAGCTGACACTTCTGATAGAAGGGCTTTGGGTCCCTCACTTTCAAACCTACACTACCATCTTGCAGCCACTGGAGGTTCATCACTATGTTTTGTTAGGCTCTTTTTGTCATGAATTCACCAAGCAAAACCCATTCAAGCTCAAGATTCTACCCCTGCATTATGGGGAAAGAGAAACCCTTGGGTTATTATGAGGCAGCCAGCTCCAGTATCCGAAGGAGGTACAACACCCTTTAAAAAAAAAAAAAAAAAGGAATAGAGTCGGAAAATTTTGTAACTGTGTCAACATTTATTTTCACCAAACAACTCATTAAATCACTATAAAAGTCAACGCATATGGTTGGATATGACAGTTTAAATTCCAGAGTTACAAGTCAAATTAAACTCACAATACATAATGTAGTCTGGTGTCTCATCCATGAATTATAACATTTTTATTACCTCCCAACTGCAAATTACCAGCTTGTTCTCTGTCCTGCCAATCTTTTGATTAAAGGAGGACTTTTAGGCATTATGAAAACATATTATGGTAAGAGATGACTCCATCATTTGTCTCAGTTATTTCAATATCCTTATTTAAAGCTTCATCACTAGAGCAGCTGGTCCAAACTGAATTGTTGATTTAGCAAAGTGATAGCAGCAGAAATGAAATAGAAAAAAAATTTTTGGCCCAAAAGGCCCATGTTCCATGTCATTATCCTGCTGTGTCTCATTGTATCTTTCTCTAATATTTGTGTGCCTTCAATACTTTTGGTGTCCATTTTGATCTCTTTAGTTTCTTCTTGTCCAACTTATTCTAGCTTCACAGGCCTTATTCCCATGGGTCCAACTGAAGAACACTTTCTTCTGTGTCTTCCACTGATAATGGGGCAATAACTTGTACCCATCAAGTTTCCCCATAAAATGGCTTAATGTCTTGAAGCAGTGGCACTATGTCAGCTGAGGGAGTGAATCCAGTACGCAGCATTTCACATTTATCAGAGACCCACAGTGCATTCGTTCCTTATAAAGAACTTACTTAAAAATTAGTCTCTTTTAGAAGTTTAGATTCTAAAATTAAAGGGCATGAATATTTCAAACTATAAGTAATAAGTACTTATATATTGATCAATTTAATAATTTTCTTTTTATTTGTTTTGGATTCAAGTTGTTTACTTTTTGTAGTTACAAACAAATACATATTCATTATAGGAATTTTTGAAAATAAAAAGTGCTAAAAAAAGAAAGCAACAATCACCTACAATCCTAATCCTCAAAGATATGGAGTGGTAACATTTTACAGTTTTCACAATTAATTGAGGGGAAAAAATAGTGTATTAGTAGCAGAATTTAGATATGTAGTAACATATCTAAATAGACATGTTTGATTGTAAACTTAAAGTCCACAGGGCTTACCTTGAATCTCTAAGACAAGACAAGAGACTACCTAATGCTTTTCCTCCAGAAATGGATAAGAATCATATCCTCGGAGGAGAAAGGTGGAATTAAAGGAGAGAGGGGCACCCCTGGCCTGGTAGAAGAAATGACTAGTAGTTTTTAAGGCAGGTTTATCTGAAGGGTAGAACAAGAATGTCTAATGTGTTTTTAATAGAGACAATGAACACTGACCCTCCAGGTCAATAGCCATCAACCCCCAAATCCTCAGTAAAGTCTGCAATACACAGCATCTTAAACTGGTGGGATTTGGGGAAGAAAGACATTGTGTAAAGGTAATATACAGCAGGATAGTATCATGCAGGAAATGAAACAGCACCTAAGAGAGCAAAATGCAGTCTCAAAATTAAATATGGAACCGAAGTAGGAACTCACAGCCAGAAGTGATGACCAAAAACGGACACTTCCCTAGAATCCTAGAGATAATGGAAGAAACATTCAATTTCCCACTGAAATAGGTACATAAAACAAATTTTATTTAAATAGCAAAGACAGATGACTCCCAGCAAGCTGGAAGTTTTAAACCCAATATCTGAGTTTCACTTTTAAGAAAATACTGGAAGCTTTAGATGAGGCGGAGGAGGAGAAGGAGGACGATGATGCAGCTTCCATACTTTAAGATGGATATCGTGGAGAAGACTATGGGGGCGTCAAAAAAGACTGTTCAGCAATCAAGTAGCCAAATAAAATTCCAGGAGTTGCCAAACACTTGCAGAGACAGTTCACTCAGACAGATAGAACACAATCCTGATTGTACTCAGTTTTCAGACCTGGTCCTGTTAACAGCTTCTGAACGCACTCTCCCTACCCGGCTAGCTCTTTGCAGAATATGTGGCATTCATTACATGGTAATGAGGGAGGAATATGGAAGGAAGGCGGCAGAGAATGGGACTGACTGCTATGAATCCATCTGCATTATTACCAGGTGCGCTGCCTTGAGCCCAGGCAAAGGGGACTGTAGGAAGATAACCTTCAGTTCACAGATAAAACCACAGAGATGGTACCAACTACAGTTCAGTGAGCAGGTAAGGGAAAGTCGCCAGAAGTCAAAAGAGTCAAGGATGTTTGAGAACATATGCTAGATTTTAAAGAATGCACAGAGAGCCAGCCTGGTGGCTCAGGTGGTTGAGCTCCACGTTCCTAATGACGAAGGCTGCTGGTTCGATTCCCACATGGGCCAGTGGGCTCTCAACCACAAGGTTGTTAGTTTGACTCCTCAAGTCCCGCAAGGGATGGTGGGCTCTGCCCCTGCAACTAACAACAGCAATTGGACCTGGAGCTGAGCTGTGCCCTCCACAACTAAGATTGAAAGATTGAAAGGACAACAACTTGACTTGAAAAAAGTCCTGGAAGTACACGCTGTTCCCCATAAAGTCCTGTTCCCCTTCCCCAATAAAACCTTTAAAAAAGAAAGAAAGAAAGAAAGAAAGAAAGAAAGAAAGAAAGAAAGAAAGAAAGAAAGAAAGAAAGAAAGAAAGAAAGAAAGAAAGCAGAGTATCAATGTATCAAAAGAAAGAAAAAAGAAACAAAGATGAGGAAATATCATTCCAGATGGGACTAGGGTTGCTATGGTGTGGGAGATGAGAGATAGAGAAGAGTAACCCAATCAAATAGGAAGTTCAAGCTCAGGTTGGAAATCCAGAGAAGAATCAGATTATGAAAGCTAAAAAGAAGCCCGAGTCTCTATTTATTAGAAAATGGAGAGCTGGTGTAGATGCTTGATCAGGGTCTGTCGTGACAAAGGCCTGCCACATTAGGAAGATCAGTTTTATCTAGATAAAGAGATAAAATATAGTATGGAGAAGGTTGCTACAGTAATCCAAGTTCAAAGTGCTTAGGGATATGACTAAATGGGTTCAGCAGTGTCATCTTGTGTGAAAACGGATATATTTACTAGGTGCCTGAGAGCAATCACACAAAGGAACAGGAATTTAAGTGCCTACTTCTATTTTATTGTCCAAAATTCCAAAGGATTGATAAGACCAAGAG
This sequence comes from Rhinolophus sinicus, assembly GCF_057876585.1. Taxonomy (NCBI): domain Eukaryota; kingdom Metazoa; phylum Chordata; class Mammalia; order Chiroptera; family Rhinolophidae; genus Rhinolophus; species Rhinolophus sinicus. Next base: position 119,503,150 of record NC_142515.1, on the reverse strand, counting down.
GCCTCATAGCACAAGACAGAGTGGGGAGAAGAGGGAGATGGTGGGAGTTCCGTGGAATAAAGAGCTTAACTAGGAAACAAGCAAATTAGTGTACTCGTTTCCTCTTACTGCTATAACAAATTATCACAAAGTACATAAACAGCATCTTCTGTTTACTCATTGGCCAGAACCTTGCCATATGGTCACACTTAGCTGGGAGATAAAGGTTTGTGGATCTGAGATGGCCCATCCAGCCAATGGTGTCTGTCACATCCCATGAAACTAATTCCTTTGTGGAAATAGAAAGCTTTCAAATGGAAACAAATCACCACTTCACAATCAAGCACCAAAAATGAGGAAAAAAAAGGAGAGGAAAGAGAGGAGGAGGTAGAAAAACATTTCCTCCTAGAAAGCAATTTCTTGATATTTGATATCATTTATGGGGCATCAGAAACTATTTCCTAGTGAGGCAGTGGCATGTTTTCCCCCCAGAGACATTTAAGGATTTTCAATTGCAATCAAGTGGATGGAAATATTTTATAATATATTTCCTACTAGAAAGCAAGGAAATGAATGAGAAAGTCCCCTGAGTTGCCATTTAATCCCAATCTGTGCTTCTGGAATATGAGGTTTCTATCTCCTCAGAACTGTTTAGGAAAGTGATTCTGGCCATAACCCAGAGGCTCCAAGTACAGTAATGAGGCCCAGAGTAAAAAAATGCCAAATATTTTAAATAAATAAAAAAAAGATATTGAAATATTGCTAGAGAATATTTCATCAGCATTGTGAATGGCTTGGTATAATGTCATTTCATGTTTGAACGATAGCTTAGGGTCAATATTGTGTATAATGAGTCAAATTCCACACTTGGGCTTCCTCCAAGGAACACATAAGTCCAAGACGGAAGTTAAAAAAAAAAAAAAAATCACAAAAAATCTTTCAAGAATCTAGTTACTTAAGAGAGGATATTAGCATCTTAAATATTCAGGGAAGACTATCCAATTGAAAGAGAAAATGTAAGTGTGTGAGTGTGGGGGAGGGGAGGAAACATTGGGATAGGGGAGCAATAAAAAGAAACAGAAGTGGTTTTTTTTAAATTAATAAAACTCTGAAAACATTGCATTCCACCTGTGCAGAAATTATTGAGAGCAGTGTTATTTTGCTGACCCAGCAAAATATTTGGTTAGCAAATCTCCTGACTACACAAGAACGTACTGTCAAATTATTTAACTTGTTAATAGCTTAAAGAAACAGAGGTCTTGGCAGCCTCTTGGCTGTCGAGGCCTATCTCTTGTTTTTGAGCTCTCATTCACTGCTCTTCCTGCAGCTGCTATCCCCATTCCTCCTTGATCGCAGTCTCCCCACTTTTCTTTGTCCCAGACCCTGCATTATAGTCCTGCAATCTCGTGTGTACTTGCCCAGACTGACTATATTCAAGTGGTTCCCTCCCATAACCCTATTGTCTGGGTCCATATAATTTATGAAAAGGAACTTTGTGAGGGTTTAAACATAGTCTGTGCCATATTCCATTGAATTCAATAAATATTTATTGAGTGGTCGCCTAGAATTGTGCTATGCACTGTATGGAACGTAAAAGAAATATATACCATGTTTCCCCGAAAATAAGACCTAGCAGGACAGTCAGCTCTAATGCGTCTTTTGGAGCAAAAATTAACATAAGACTCGGTCTTATTTTACTATAAGACCCGATATAATATAATATAATGTAATGTAATATAATATAATATGATATAATATACAATATAAGGCCGGGTCTTACATTACTTTTTACTCCAAAAGACGCATTGCATTAGAGCTGATTGTCTGGCTAGGTCTTATTTTCGGGGAAACACGGTAGCACAGTCCCTCCTGTAGAGGAGTTTGCAACTTTCCCGGGAATAAACCTTGAATGCTGAAGTAATTACAGGATGCAAGATAGTACAGGGTAATACAATAAAATTATGTAACCAAGATCAAAATATAGAGTTCAGACAATATTGTTTGGTCAGGGCAGGCAGAACGGAGCTATGGGGAGTAGTTCGTAGAAGATCTGGAACTTGAGCTTGTCTCTGAGAGATGTATGGATTCGGCCGGTGCAGGAGCAGAGAAGGGCGCTTCAGGCAGTGGAGAGACTGTGAGTGAAATCAGATGGAGGAACAGCAGGCATGATGTGGAGGAGGGGATGTGAAGGGACCAGCCTCACTAGAGAAAAGGGGAATGGAGGTATCTGTGTTACAAAAAGCTGGGTGAAAAGAATATAATAACACCACAGAAATCCTGCCAGGGCACACTAACGAATTTAGACTTGAACCACATGCTCTTACTTGCTCTATACGAGGTCTGACAATTAAGTTTGCGAACTTGTTGCAGGGATGTTGCTCACCTTTTTTGATATCAGAAGGATTATTCATTATGAATTTCTACAACTGGACAAACAGTTAACCAAGTTTACTATTTGGAAGTGCTGAAAAGGCTGCGTGAAAAAGTTAAGACGACCTGAACTTTTCACCAACAATTCATGGCTCTTGCTTCACGACGATACACGGCACTGTCTATGGGGGAGTTTTTAGCCAGTAAACAAACAACTGTATTGGAACACCCTCCCTCTTCACCTGATCTGGCCCCCAATGTCTTCTTTCTTTACCCGAAGATAAATGAAATATTGAACGGAAGACATTTTGATGACATTCAGGACATCAAAGATAATACAACGACAGCTCTGATGGCCGTTCCAGAAAAAGAGTTCCAAAATTGCTTTGAAGGGAGGATTAGGTACTGGCATCAGTGCATAGCTTCCCAAGGGGAAGGTGACCTTCCCCTTCGAAGGTGACCATAGTGATATTCAGCAATGAGGTATGTAGCACATATTTTAGGATGAGTTCACGAACTTAATTGTCAGACCACGTATACTTTGTAATTTAAACCAATTCCCACCATTTACTAGGTGTACGAATTTGGGGAAACTATTTACTTAGTCTGAGCATCAGTTTCATCATCTGTATAATTAGTCTGATACTATCTACCTTACAGGCTGATTTGAGAATGAAATACAAATATGTAAAGAAACTAATACAGTGCCTGACAATTGGAGGCACTCAGTAAATGACATTTGTTTTATAGTAGAAAGTCAGTCATGAAAAACAATCTTATAACAAGAATTAAATGACTAGAAGTGAGCTAGAGACGTTTTCACAGATGACAAAGTCCCTGCACTGAGAATCAAATAATGAATAGGATTTCCTGAGTGGGCATGTGCTGGGAGGACATTCCTGGAAGGGGAAGGAAGTAGCACGTAAGAAGGTACAGGGACATTAAAGGGGCTGGCATCTCCTAGGACATGCAGGTCATTCAGTATTGCTCCATCACAAGTTCAAGGCAGACAGTCCAGGAGATGAAAGCGCTCAGATAGACAGGAGCCAAGTTCTGAAGAGCCTAGAGTGTCCCGGGAAGGGGTAGAGGCCATTCAATTGGCAATGGGGAGGGAGGGAATCACTGTTAAATGCTGAATAGTAAAGTGACAGGACAGTTCCCTGTAGTGTGAAGGGAGAGGGGCAGGAAGAGCGCTAAGGATGCTGCTGGAAAAATCCAGGAGAAACAAGGAGATGGAGAAGATGGGATAATTATTGAAGACGTTTAGCAGTTGCTTCTAACAGAATCTGGTTGGGATTGCATTGAGAGGTGGGTAAAGATGAGCAAAGAAGGTAGGCTGCCTCTCCTGTCCTTGCTGGAAGCTGATGCATTTCTTGACACTGACAATACAGATGGGAAGTAGGCTTAGACTAAAGATGATATGTCCTGTTCGGGACGTGAGGAATTTGGGTGACTGTGGAACATTCAAGTGGAGATTTGGACTTATTGTTGTGGAATGGAGAATGGTGAACTGAGCTGGCTGCTGGTGGAAACCGGAAAGTCACTGAGCTGTACGGATGGAGTTTAACCAGGAGACTAGACTCAAGACAAGAGAAGAGGCAGCTCTCAGCCAGGCCATTCCTGCCTCGCCTTAATACTTGAGCTGCTCATGTAGATGACACTCGAACCCTTTAGGGAAAAAAGACAAACCTCGGAAGTAGAGTCTGCTCAGGTATGCCCAAGGTCAAAGAAATTCATCTTCCGGCATATCTTTTCTCTCCATGATGTAAGTTTCATTTGTCTGAAAGAAATGAGGGGGAGTGTGCGGAGAGCGATTCTTGGATATTGAGGGACTACACAGAGGGTGACAATTATAAACACACTGTCTCTAGAAAAGCACTTCATTTACGAAGCTGATTTGACAGCTCAAGTTGCTTTTTGGCAGCGCGCTCTTGCCCGGCCCCTGTGCGACCTGGTGAGCTTCGATTACAGCTTTGATGCTAGCTCTACCACAGAGACCCCCTAAAAGGGGAGTGATAAATGAGGTCCTGTCAGGCTTCATTCCCTGGGTGGCCTGGAATCTCTGCTGTTATCTGTTACCCTGCCAGTGCTGACAGTGATGAACACTGGCAGGCAGCTAACGACACCCCAATTCATTACCAAAAAGAAGGGAGAGCAGAAATAAAGGGAAGGTGGCTGCCATGTGGAAGCTTCACTCACGTCAGTGCCATCTTCCTCCTACAGGTCTGAACGGTGAAGAAATGATGCAGCCCATTTGTCTCAAACAAGGGCTCTCGTGATACTCAGAACAGAACAAGTCACACAGAGCTTGCCTGCAAACCTGTATGCGGGCCTTTTGGTGATAAAGCTCTTCACTAGCCTGACAAACATAAGAAAAAATATTTCCAGGACCAGATTTTTTTTTTTTTTATTCCACTCTTACTCTACAAAAACATTTAAAAAAAAAATCAAGACACATAAAATCATCAATACCGCTTGCCCGTGCTAAATTGTTATTCATTCCAGGAGAGTGCACAGTTTCTCTCTGCAAGATTATATTAAGCCTGTGACTGCAGTAGTAAACATTTTAGGCAGGTCTAACCATTGCTTCCCATGATAGATATTTATATCTTTAAGTGGTATCTGGTTCCTCCCTAAGCAATATTTCATGAAGATTTTTGTTTCAACTAGTTTTTCTCTGCCCTCATGGGAAATGAAAGCTTTTGCTTCATGATCACCATTTTCTTATTCATGGGACTTCCTGTGATACCTGAAGACACTCTGCATGTTCAATGACTACAGCTTGAATTTAATGCCCAAAGAAGACAAGATTTCCCATCTGAGTCCAGGGTGTTAATCAGAGCAGGACTCTGTGGGACATTGTGAGGAAGGAAGTTTTAGAAAAAAGAGAGAAAAAGTTCCATGGTCAATAGATTTGAGAAACCCCCAGAATATTCCTTTCCTACAGACGGCTTTTACTACAGGACTTTGTCAGAGTCTTAATATACTAACGTACATTTTGAGTCCCCTGAAGAAAATATAACCTATAGTGTTTCTCAATCAAAATATTCTATTCAGAATATTTTTATGGGCTATAGATCTAGACTAGTGTTACACAGAACCACACTTTGGGAACGGTTGGTCTAGACTTGCTCATAAATCCCATCTTCTTACTCATTTATCCCATTAACAAAATCAGATGATTGTCGAGCTTTATTCTAAGAAGCTGGCAGAGTGACACAGTCTGAGGGTCGAGTAAACATTAGAGATGATGCGGTTCATGCCCCCAAAGAGTGCATTTATCTTGCCCCATATGCTGCCCTTGCACATTCTGCCTTTTATCCCTATTTCCTTGTCTAAAGAGAAGAAGGAGAAGGAGAAGAAAGAGAAGAGGGAGAGGGAGAAGAAGAGGATGGGGAAGGGGAAGAGAAAGAAGACGGAGACGACGAAGGAGAAAGAGGTGAAGAAGAAGGAGAAAGAGGAGAAGAAGGAGGAGGCGGAGGAGGAGGAGGAGGAAGAAGAGGAGGAGGAGGAGGAAGAGGAGGAGGAGGAGGAGGAGGAGGAGGACGGATTGAAGAAGATGCAGAAGCAGAGAAAGGCAATAATCTTAAATTTGGAACAAAGACAATGGGAGGCAATTAAATATGTGGGTTTTATCCTTGCTCTGTGCTAAAGATCACATTTTCTTTCTAAAAGAACAAGGAGCATAAGGCATTACCATTTGTTTTGGAGAGCGTTTTTTAATATAAGTATGAATAAAAGTTGTCAGAGCTTCAGAATACGTAAAACCTACAGCATAAATTAAAAAAACAAAAAAGTGCCAAATCTGAGAGCAAGCACAAAAGGATGCATGCACTTTGATATTATAAGACCTCTTATCTGTTTGATGTTAGGTAAGATATATATATACATTAGCAGCATTCCTCATGTTGGCTGTTAAGTTTCTTCTAATAAAGTAAAGCCACTAGTTATGTTCAAAATAACTTAGCTGAGGGACCTGAAGTCTGGGCTTCAGCACAAACCAAACTTAGAAAGAGAAATGAACTAATCAACTTTGTTTATGAATGTTTGTTTGTTAATTAAGCCACGGAGAAAAGAAAAAAAAGAAAACAAACTTGAATTTTCATTATTCAAAGAATTTTAAACTAGTAATCAAAAGCAGTGTACAAAGTGCAAACTTATAATGACTATAAATGGACTAGACAGCCTCTATGATCTTTTTCTTCTTTAAAAAGCAATCAGAATTCAGGTGGAGAGAACCGATCATCCAAGAACTAAAGTAATATCAGAGAGAGATGAAACCATCATTATAAATTAGAAATAGCCCACATTCATTTTTCTGCCACCTTCTCTCCAGGAGAAAGTAGACTGAAAAAGCTTACTGCATTCTTTCCTCATGTGCAGGAATTCCAGGAATTTTGAATTTCCAGGAATTCCAAAGCCAATCATGATGTTTCCTAAATAAAATACAAAGACACTTGCAATTTGTTTTTCCTTGTTCCCAGTGGCAGATTATCTGGATTCTGACCTCATGGAATTTATCAGAGGTAGGACGAATATGATTCTGTGGTTTTTAACAGAATGAGGTGTATCCTTCCACCATATCCATGTAAAATTCTTTCTTTCCAATTTCCTACAACCAGCTGTGTACCGTCCACTTTTCCTGCAAAGGCATTTATTTCTGCCTGGCCAAACTGAATTGTTCTGTTGCCTTACCACCGACTGGTGACAAATATACTTCTTCCTTTCTAAGGTCTCTGAGAGCTGGAGGATTGATGGGAATAAAGGAAGGACTGAGATCGACAATGCAAGGAAGGAATTCATCTTACTAGTCTTTGATTCACGTTCATCACCTGGGAGATGATATTTTAAAGTCCATAAGACTTCTTGGAAGTTTCCAGAATTTCTCCAGGGACGCAGATCAATAGACCAGAATAATCAAGAAAAGGGAGTTCACCAAATGCCACTCACTTGGTAGGAAGTTCTACTTGATTAAGCAAAAGGCTTTTAATGGAATTATTCCAACCCAGAGAAAGAAGGAACAAATCAACCGCCCTGAGAAGTGCCTCCACATTGCAGCTGAAGATAAAAGAAAGGGTGACATTTAAAACCAATCTCCACCCCTGAACACAGGGATGTAGGTGACACTTATTTATGTTGTCCAGTTGATGAAATATTTCCCATAGCATGGAGCAATCAATGCCCTGTCCACTCACAATAATGCATGATGAGATGAGGGTCCAGAGACCCATAATTTTGCCGATGACTCACCTCTTCTTTTTCAACCGGAAATCACTGAAAATGAGGTTTGCCTGATTGCTGTGAGGCCTCCGTGGGCTTCTTTGATGTTTAAATATTAGTACCAGGAGTTCAGAGCTAAACTCCCCTCAGCGAAACAGAGTGATCTGCCCTGCTACCCCAAATTAAGCATAAAAATTCATTTTTTTTTTTTTAAAGCAAAGCCTAAATTTAAAAAATAACAAAGGATTCACATATGTGGGGCCCAGGTAAGGGGTCAGCTTCCAGCTCCTGAGAACATTTCCCAAAATGGCTCCTTTACGTTGCTAATCGTAAAGCACACAGATCTCCTGACATCAGGACTTCCTCCTACAGGCCCCTCTCTTCAGCATGGAGCGCTCTGTCTGCACCTACAGCTCCCTCGGGGCCTGGCTCCTTCCCAGTCACTTCTGTTTCAACTACATATGCTCTTCTTGTTTTCTCACCCCCTCACTTTTCTCTCCATCTCTTTTTCGGTCCCCTTGACTGCTGTCAGTCTCCCTCCAGCTGCCTTTCTTCTCTGGTTATGGCGGCCACTGAAGCGTCCCTGAGTACTCAAGGTCGGTATACCTGGCAAGGGACCACAGAGGCTGCCTAGGAGAAAGGCGACCCTAAGAAAGTGTACAAATCTGAGTTGGAATGAAGCATCTCTAACTCGAAGTCAAAAGTATTTTCCTGAGCCCGTGCGGCATGTGCTGTATTGTTAACTTCTATCAGAGGGGTTCATATCTCAGGAATCACGGGAAAGTTTCGAAAGTGATTGATGGCTGGTCAAAAGAACATCCACAGCGTGATAAGCCGCAGAGAGGGAACGTGCTGAGCCGGTTCAGGATCGCCTGGCTGTGCCTTTCAAATTCCTTTCATTGCAATCAGTGGCTGCAAGCACTGCAGGGTGAGAACAAGCAGGACTTTGTGGAATATTCTTAACTGCTGATGTGTAATCCATACGGCCAGTGGTAGTAGCAGCCCGAGGATAAAAGATTTAAAGAAATGGAGACAAGAGGACTGATTTTTTTTTTTTTAAGACAACTCGGAAAGAAAAAAAACAAAAAGAATGAGAACAGTAAGATTTATGCTAACCCATTGGGAGTGCTCTGGAAATCTCTTTGATGAAGGATTGCGATTGCTTTGAAGGAGACCTTATTGAAGCAAAAAGTAAGCGTGGTGCCCAGGGATTTGGGTTGACTGGGTCACTTATCAGCCTTCCTGACTTGGAATTTCCTTTTTCTTGCAAATTCTACTACCAAGCTCCCATTTGCTGCTCTACAAAAATCCTCTCCTTCTGAAGAGGAGGTTTTTACTTAGCCTCAGTAATTAGGAGAAATGTGATTAGTGGGGGCATATGGTAAAAAGACAAAAACCCAGAAAAGAGAATACACACATACACACTCCAATATAACATGTAAAAAATAAACATTAGATACACCTTTTCTTACTATGAGTTCAGATTTCAAATACTGCAGGAGAGCTGGGACAAACCCAGTGAATATCGGGGGGGGGGGGGGGAGACAAAAGTGGTTAGCAGTTTCTGTTGATGGGAGAAGCATGGCTGCATACATATGGCTTCAGGAGTGAGAAGGAAAGATGTTCTTGGCCAGAAAGGAAAGAACAAATAGGTGTGAACCATCAAACAATTTGCCTGGACCTGGGAATACAAAAGCTTCCCTTAAACAAGTGAAACTACCAGTTCAGGGACCACAGAAGAAAGCCTTAACAGAGAAAGATTTTTTTTGGGGGGGGGGAAATCAAGGCGGAAAAGAAACAAGTGCCAGAGAGTGACCTAATGACTGGAAAACGACGCACTGCTGATGATTGAGGAAAGGCTGTAACTCTGGGTTGTTCTTTCTAACACAGGCTGTCAACTAAAGCTGTGTTTAAGATGTTATTATAATTATTCTTTTCTATCCTTGTCTGCTGTCACCATAAAGTAATGAGGCTGATTTTCTTTTCAGATTGCCTAAAGCTTTTTTAAAGGTAAAATTGGCATATAACATTATATTACATGTAATGTACATGTACAGTTTCACACGTACAACATAATTTCATTATTTCTATACACTACAAAGTGATCACCACAATAAGTCTAGTAACCATCTGTCACCATACAACTGATCCTTTTCACCTCCTGTACCCACCCACCCCCAGTCCCCTTTCCCTCTGGTAACCATCAGTCTGTTCTCTGTATCTATAAGTTTGTTTTGTTAGTTCGTTTATTTCACTTTTTAGATTCCACATATAAGTGAATATACAATATTTGTCTTTCTATTTCTGACTTATTTCACTTAGCGTCATACCCTCAAGATCCATACATATTGTCACAAATGACAAGATTTTATTCTTTATTATGGCTGAATAATATTTCATTGTTTATATACCACATCTTCTTTATCCTTTCAGCCATCAGTGCACACTTAGGTTGTTTCCATATCTTGGCTACTATAAATATTGCTGCAATGAACATAGGAGTGCATATATCGTTTTGAATTAATGTTTTTGTTCTCTTGGGATTAATACCCAGAAGTGGAATGGTTGGATCATACAGTAGTTCTATTTTTAATTTTTTGAGGAACTTCCATACTCTTTTCCATAGTGGCTGCACCAATTTACATTCCAACCGAGAGTGTACCATGTTTCCCGGAAAATAAGACCGGGTCTCATATTAAGGTTTGCTCCAAAAGACACATCAGGGCTTATGTTCAGGGGATGTCATCCTGAAAAATCATGCTAGGGCTTATTTTCCAGTATGGTCTTATTTTCAGGGAAACACAGTGCAAGGGTTCCCTTTCTCTTCAGCCTTTCCAACACTTGTTATTTCTTGTCCTTTTGAAAATAGCCATTCGAACAGGTGTGAGGGGTATCTCATTTTGTTTTGGATTTGCTTTACCCTGATAATTAGTGATATTCAATGTTTTGTTGGCCATCTGTATGTACTTTGGGAAAAAATGTCTACTTAGATCCTCTGCCCATTTTTAATTAGATTGTTTGCTTTTGTTTTTATTTTTATTTTTTTATTGCTATTAAGTTGAGTTCTTTATATATTTTAGATCTTAACCCCTCATTGAATATATGATTTGCAAATATTTTCTCCCATTCAGTAGGCTGCCTTTTCATTTTGTTGATGGTTTCTTTTGTTGTGGGAGCTTTTTAGTTTGATGGTTGAATAAAAAGGGAAGTTTCTATAGTCCTAGTTCCAGGCAAATTGTTTGATGATTCAAACGCCTCTGTTTTTTTTTTTTTTCTCTCCTTTCTAGCCAAGACCATCTTTACTTCTCGCTCCCGAAGCCATATGTATCCAGCCATGACTGCCCCATTAGTAGGGACTGCTAACCACTTTTGTCTCCCCATGATATTCATTGGGTTTGTCCCAACCCTCCTGCAGTGTCGTATTTGAAATCCAAACTCATAGTAAGAAAAGATGTGCAGTTTACTTTTGGTTTGATTGACTTTATTTTTGGAGTCAGATCCAAAAATTGATTGCCAAAAACTATGTCAAGGAGCTTACCACCGATGTTTTCTTCTAGGAGTTTTGTGGTTTCAGGTTTTACACTCAAGTCTGTAATCCGTTTTTAGTTAATTTTTGTGTATGGTGTAAAGCAATGTTCTAGTTCCATTCTTTTGCATGTGGCTGTCCAGTTTCCCCAACACCATTTATTGGAGAGACTGTCCTTTCCCCATTGTATATTCTTAGCTCCTTTCTCATAAATTAATTGACCATATATGTGTGGATTTATTTCCAGGCTCTCTATTCTGTTCCATTGATCTATGCTTCTGTTTTTATACCAATATCTGGATACTTTAACAATATTAATTCTTCCAATCCAGGAGCATGGAATATCTTTCCGTTTATAAACTATCTTCACTTTGAAAACAATTTTTTCTTTTTTTTTTTAATTTACTGCTCTGTTTGGGTGAGTTCCACTGCCCTGTCTTCCAGGTTGCCAATCCACTCTTTGCTTCCTTCCTCTAGTCTGTTGAAACCCTCTAGTGTAATTTTCAGTTCTGTTGTATTCTTCAGCTCTGTGACTTTTCTTTGGTACTTTCTGTCTCTCTGTTGACATTCTCACTGTGTTCATCCATTCTTCTATCAAGTTCAGTGAGCAGCTTCATGACCATTACTTTAATCTCTTTATCAGTTGGATTATTTACCTCCATTTCACTAAAGCCTTTTTCTGAGGTTTTGTATTTTTTGCTTGTTTATTTGGAACATACTCTTCAGTTTCCTCATGTTGCTTAACTCTCTGTGTTTATCCATATGCCTGTATTAGGTGAAATAACTTCCTCTCCCAGTCTTGAATGAGTGGCCATGTGTAGGACATAAACACTGTTGCTCGACCTTGCCGTAGATCCTGGTTGTCTCTCCAAACTTTGTGATTGTCTAAGCAGCCTGATATATTCCTGAAAGGTCCCAGTTATTGAGGTTGTGCCAAAACCTGTCAGTGTTCCAAAGGGAGGTATTTCAGTCAACACCTAGTTTCAGGGTGATTGAAACCAGATCCTCAGGCAGCAGCAACTTTTAAAATACACAAATACACAGTGGGACCACAACCATAAACCCTGCTGACCTCCAGACTAGATCTGGAAGTGTCGACTGGATAACAGTTACAAAATTTGGGGCTTCAGACAAGCATATAAGTTTCTTTCTGGGAGGTTCTGGTGAGCTGTAGCAAAGCCAAGGTAGGGGGCAAAGACTGTGTCTCCCTGCCTATGTTCCCTGAGAGCAGCTCTGTTGCCTCTGGATGTGTGGCAAACCTGAAGCCACTCCCTCAAGTTGAAACTCCAGGACAAAAAACAATAGGCCTTTTTCACAGGCAGACTGGGGGTGTGTTTCAGTCTCCCCTCCAAGCAGTTCCCTGGGTATGGTAGCCAGCCAAGAACTGTCTTTCTGATTGTTACAGTCCCGTGGGGCCAGGCGTGCAGGCATCCCCTAGCCACCAGGACCAGGAGATCAAGGGGTATCCACTGCGTAAACTGCTCTCCCACCAGCATTAGTGAGGCAGTGGGAGAGTGCTGACGGTGGGATCCACCCAGCGACTTTAGCAAGGCCACAGGAGAATGCTGTGTCCCCATATTCCCACCTGCGCCAGCAAGGTCGAGGGAGAGCATAAAATGTCACTTGCCAGCGCCACCACCCCTGGAGAAAGTCCCAGTTGTTCCCTGCCCTCCACCTGATGCTTTCAGATTAGCAAACAAACTCCTTCACATGTACTCTGGGCACTTTTCAAATTGCTGCTTTTGTCTCAGTCCCAGAATGAGTGGGTCCCCGTTCAAGCCCTTTAAAAGGAGTATCTCAGACCCCTACAGCCTTTTGAGGACACTGGACTTAGGCCCTGTTGGTTTTCAAAGCCAGGCAATTTGGGGGCCTCATCTCTCTGGTGCAAATCCCAAGGGTTGGGGTGCCCGATGTGGGGCACAAACCCCTCAGCCCTCAGGGAGAAGCTCAGGACTTGGGAGATACCTCTGGATTATAGGTCACTGAGCCAGGGGCAGGGTTTTTGGCAAGACTACGTCTCTGCCTCTCCTATCTCTGTGGCCTTTTAATCCTTTGCTGTGGACAAGCTGTTCAGCTAGTGTCCGGTTCTTTTTCAGTGGGAGGTGTTCCATATGAAGCCTTAGACTTGGTGTGTCTGTGAGAGGAAGTGAGTTCAGGATCTTGCTGCACCACCATCGTGGACCACCCCCTCTGAGGCCAATATTTTTTAACAAACAAACTGCAGCTTATATACTAAACAGTGTTGATTTTCAAAGAGATTAATACTGCTCTTCAGGATTTTAAACTCCCTGATATCAGCAACCTATTTTCTTTGTGACTAGCATTTGCCCTGAAGGCAGTTTCCAAAGGGAAGTCCCAGAAACGACGTGAACCATCACATAGGTGTGTCCATGGTATCACTGGAGCGAGTGTGTAACCTTCCCAGGGAACTTGTGGGGAGGACAACACTAATTTGGGGCTAGAAGCTCAAGAACGGTAGCAGAGAAACCGGTGCCTGGGCACAAAATGCACGTACAGGATTACTAGAGCAGGAGGCATCGGTCCTCCTCTACAACCCTTTCCGCCGAGCCTGAGCAGTACAGCACTCTGGTTACACTGACCAGTGAAGAAGCCACAGCAGAACATAGGAAAGAGAGTGCAGTGGGGATCCACCTACTAGGTCATTGCATCTCCCGAAACGCAGTGAAATCACTACGCTGCCATTTGCCCTGATAAAGAAACACAAATATAGTGTATTCCCAACTGTTTAGCACACAGACATGTTCCACAGAGAGCCACAAACCCAGCACTAACAGCCAAGGTGGCTCCCAGAGAAATACCACCATTTGGCAAATGCTGAAACCCACTGTCTCCTCTTACGTTTTCCACAAGGGAGGAAGAGCACTTTAAGAGAAAACACAGAAACTTCAATGTCTTAAATAAATATCTACCTTTCTATAAGCAACTCATCCTTTATATAAGGAGATGGTCCAGATGCATAATCGTCCATGGAACACCTCCGCTCCGAGGAGGGGCTTAGCAGCACCATCCCACCCAACTCAAAGAGTGGCACAATGACAAACACCACGTGGTTTTGTAACATCTGGACCAGTTTCCTGTGTTTTATTACAGTGTCCACCCTTGTTGGAGTTCCTTAGGGGTAGTCAACTCCAATGCCTTGGAATTACAGCATTCTTATTTGGTCTGTGAGAAAATAAATAGAGTGGACACATAAAGGTTTTCTTTTCTCTTGTTTGCCAGCTTCTGTAAAATCTGTTAAGTGTCTGAGGCTTTTTCCAAACTATGAGGGACTTGGTATAAAATGTTGAATGTGGACATTCAGAAGGAAGCCAGAATCCAATCCGTCAGGTCGACATATTAGTAAATGTGATGAGCTCTAATGTGTCATCACTTCTAAGGCACTGAGCGATGAGCAGGACCCAAGGAAGGGAAGTCCTTGAGGCCACTGCAGGGGCCAGAGTCAGAAAATTATCACAGGTCACTTTAGACTTGAGGATGAGTCATCAAAGTCCAAGGAAAGTGCTGAAAAATAATTTATGGAAGGATGGTTTCTTTAGCATAACTGGCTAATTGCTCCTGTAAACCAAGATGGTGCTTTCAGTTTAGCATCAGCACACCAAAAGAACGAGATGAGATAACTTTTGTTGAATCTCTAATTCGTCCCAGAGACTTTATATCACAACAATCCAGGGTGAGAGGAACCATTACCTCCCTTTCTGCACGTGAATTAACTGATGACTCAGAAGTGAAGTGATTTACCCACAGTCTCGAGCTTGCAAATAGTGGATGCAAGATTCAAACCCGATCTCTCCGGTATCTAAAGCTAGGTCCTTTTCACATCCCCAAGCTGAGCTCAAGTGACATCTAACAAGGTGGCTCACTGTTGTTTTCTGCTTTCAAGCAATCTTTACTATGAAAGTCCAATTTTACAAAATAAAGTTAGCAGTTTAGCATGACAATAATTAGAAAGACACAATTTTACAAATAATTTGTCACTGAGTTCCTTTAATAAGGAGCTCACATAGGATATCTTAATAAATGAAAAGAATTCATCTCTTGCAGAAAGTATGGTGTATTTGTTTAAGCATGGGGTCATTTTCTAATGCCGCATCACAGGCTGACTGCCCTAGCTCCCCATTCTGGCCCCTACCAATACCACTACCAACAACCTCCCAATAGTAATGAGCTTCTGGTCCTCAGGGGAGCCAGAGCACAAGGCATTGAAACGGGGGAAAACCACTGCAGAGTATGAACTTGGTAATGATAGGACAGGGTATATCTCCTCTACTGCAAGCTCCCCTCTGCACTATTGTGCTAAATCACCTTTGCCATCCTCCCACTGGAAAACTATACAGCAGCCATTTTTCAGCATGGGGCACTTATTAAATAAAGCAGAAACACTGTACTCCACGGGTCCAGGATTGCACTCCAAACAAAACCTAATGTGTGAAGAGCTCTTAAAGGACCGTGGTTGCCATGCTGTTACTGTCATCACCAGCCCGGTTCAGAAGCCCCATAACTTGTCCTCTCCGCAAGCGACTTGGCTCAAGCAAGTTGTTTGGAATAGCAGATAACAACCTCCCTTGAAAGAAATTAGTGAGGCATTTTAGAAAATAGGGTCTGCAGCGAATGTGGCCACAGGACTCCCACAGCAACCTCTCAGTACTTGTTTCCTTCAGCAGTGCCCTAATGATGCTGCTTACGGTCTAAATGATGGAGAACAGCTCTCCCACACCCCCTGAGGTCTGTGACACCCAATGTTTTCTCTGCACCGAATGCAGGCAAACCCAAAAGGATGACAGTGCCACAGAACTTTCTTCTGCTTAATAGAGACAATTTGAGATCACCGGGAGAGGCTCCATCTATTGCAAAGACTCTGGGCAGTAATTAGACGGGAGAGATTGATCTGCCTTCAGGAAAAGCCTCTCCTAAACTACCCCAGAAGAGATACTAGCCTATGTTAAAGACATCTTAAGAAAGGAAGTTCTTAACTCTGCCTTGCTGTACAGAAATACCCAGGGAAACGGAAAAGCAATTCATTTACATCTCAAGTCAGCATATATGTGAGTCAACATAATTGGCCAAATAAAATTGAATTCTATGATACCAGGCAGATCATTCATAAAGAAAGTATTTTGTATCTGTTGCCTAATAATGGGATCTGAACTAAGAAAATCCAACCAAATCATTTCTTTGATCAAATGTCTTCTATGGCTTTCTGTAACCTAAGAAATCTCACATGAAGTAGATTGAGGAGAAACGCCCTCTTTTCACATGCCAGGCATGTTTCCATTTAGGGCTTCACACGTATTGTTCCCAAATAGCCTATGGCTCATTCCCTCACCTCCTTCAGGTCTATTTGCAAATGTCAATGTCCCTTTCCCACTGAAACCTTTCACTACTGTCCCATTTAAAACTGCAAAAACCAACTATACACACACACACATACACACACACACACACGTGCCCTTTCACACTTTTTCTCTACAGCATTTATCACCATAAAAACTTACCATATAATTTATTTCTTTTTTAATTGTCTATCTTCCCTTATCGGAATATAAGCTCTATAAGGGAAAACATATTTTGGTCTGTTCTATTCACTGTTTTGTATCTTTAGTCGTTAAAACAGAGCCTAGTACACAGTAGGTACTCGTCACATGATTGGTAAGAGAACTGAATAAACACACAGCTTCCCACAAGACTTAGGGTCTTACATAAGCTAAAAGATGGTTACTTTTCTCAAAAAGGACATGGACTAATGAATATGCAATAGATATTCCTAGTTAGGAGCTTAACTCTAGTTCTCCTTTAAGAGTCTGGAATGGGGGGAAGGGCGGGGAATCAACTGTGATCCCCAGAGCTCTGGCCCTCTTCTGAAATGTGTCTGCTTCTTCCCTGCAAACTCTGCCAGGGAGCCATGAGAGGGAAGACCAAAAGTCGGGCTTCTCACTTCCTGACTCCTTCTTCAAGCAAGCCAGCTCTTGCATCATCTGTCTTACACACCGGGGTTTTCTGTAAGCTGTTACTGGGCAGGGAACTGTCCCACTGTTAAAAACATAGTTAGAAAATCTCTAGCCTGGACCATAAGACAGGAAAGCAACAAAAGAACACGGGATAGTATCATGGAAATGTAAGCTTAACTCGTTCAATGAATATTTATAGAGCATCCACTATGTGCCCAGGTTTGTGCAGGGCAATGGGAATACACAGACAAGCAAAACATAGGCAAGCTCACATTCAACCAAGTTCACGTAACAAATGATTATAGTGTCCTCGGAAATTTGGGGAAATCAAAGGAGCGTTGAGGAAGGATGTCAGAGATGTGTCCCGGGAGAGGCAGAGCCTTAAGGACGGCTGTTAGGCAGGGGAAGACTGACCTTCACTTTGTGACTTTACATAAGACCTTAACCTCTTTAAGACTCAGTTTCCCCAACTATAAATAAAGGGCTTGAAAGTTAGCCAATATGTAAAGTCCCTCTCAAATGTAAATCTATGTATCCAGGTTTTCCTATTCACCCTACAACCAGATAACAGAAACCATTCGTTTTCAAGTAACATTGCTGAACATGGAATGTTTGGGCCATTTTGTCTGAACATTAATAATGTATTTGGCACAGCATGAAGATCAGTAAGTCCCAAGGAGAGTCATTTAAATTAATTGGAATTTGGATGTTTTCTTCCATATATGAGACATTTTTATTGCGCTGTCCAGATTCAATTTCAATAATTCCATTATAACTATGCTAACACCAGGTATGAAATCATCTTAAAATAAGTGATGGAATTAAAAAATTTATTGTTCACTATTAGCATCAGGTTTGGTTTTCATTTGAGACATTCTTTCACATTTAACACATTGAACAAGGAAGCTGAGCTCTCTGTTAAATTTGGAACAAGGAAAATTTCAAGACGTTTTACTCCTGCGTGCTTTCCAATCATAACTAACACGTCAGCCAGGAATTTGTTCACTGTCATCAACTCCCAAACTATTGAAAGTTAACAGGTCAGTGTGACACTAATGAGTGGGATTCCAAAGGAGATGTGCTTGGAGAAGGTGTGGGGGGCTTTCCATGTGCATAAATCTCGTTACACTTACGGTGCCAAAGAACTTAGTTCCTACCCAGGGGAATTGAAGAAGATGACTTAGCATCAAAGGAATTAAGTTAGCAGCAATATTTCTAAGCATAAATATTGGGGTGTCCTTAGTTTCAAGAGGAAGCAAGGAAAAAGTGAAAGAACACGAAAAGAGACATTCTTAACATATGAAATGTACACTGGCTTTAACGCCTGTAGTTCTGGCCCTGACTAGTTCTGTGACTGTGGAGAGATTGTTTAACTTTTGAAACTGTTTCCTCACTTATCAAATGAAGGTAATAATACCTATCAGAGTGAAGACAATCCACATTTCCATCAACTGATGAACAGATAAACAAAATGTATATCCATACAATGGAATATTACTTGACATTAAAAAATTATAAAGTCCTAACACATGCTACAATACAGAAGAACCTTGAAAACAATATATTAATGAAAGAAGCCAGTCACACACACAGAAAAAACACATTTTGAATGGTTCCATTTATATGAAATATCAAAAAAGAAAACCCCAAATCTTTATAGGAAGAAAGTAGAGCCACGGTTGCCTAGCGCTAGGGAGTGGGGGGACGGTGAAGTGACTGCTAAGGGCTTTGGGGATTTTTGGAGGGCTGATGAAAATATTCTAAAATTGACTTTGGTGACTCTTTCACAACTCCATGTGTATACTAAAAATCACTGAGCTGAACACTTCAAATAGCTTAATTGTACGTTATTTGAATTATATCTCAATAAAACTTATTAAAAATAGTACCTATCTGGTTTGTTGTGAGGATTAAACAATATATTAATAACACATATGAAAGCTCTTCATAGGTTAAGAATATCCTATGTCATGTTAGCCAGATAGATTACATTTAAATTTACCTTGAAAAAGATGTTTTCAATGCCACCCTGTCAATCCAATGATATCTAAAACTATCCAAGTAATCACTATCCACCACGTGTTTTTAAATTAGCGTGTGTAACAAATCTGAAGGCTAGCCCCACGGTGCAGTGGAAAGCCAGGGGTCTGTCTGTCTCACTAAGGCTGTGTCCCATCGCCATTGCTGAAAAGGGGTGCCAGTCACGTTAGCTGTATCAAACTTAATTGTCTCACGACCTGATGTGTTACTCTCAACACATGCCAATAAAGCAGACAAGGATGAACGTGCTGGAAGGTGTTTTGGACACAGGAAATCTACTATAAAAACAGAAGCCAGGGGAAGTAAAGCAGGAAAGTCAGAGAGTTTTCACATGTGACATAACCATGTTGACTCCAATTCTGAAACCCATTCTCCCTTGCATCTTGGTGGACACAGCTTTCTTTTTTTTTTCGTTAATAACTGCTATTAAAATTTTCATGAAAGGATGAGAAAGCCATTCAATGGAAACTGCCAAATGTCTAATTAGATGGTGTTGAAAATCAGAGGGGGGGAATCCAACTGCTAAATATAATAAGCTCAGGCATAAAAATAATAGATGACAAAAGAAAATGGCACCTTCACTTTGTTAAAACAGGGTACACATATTAGATATTTTCTGTGATTCTCCATTGATTAAGTCCATTAGGGTTAGTTATTGACTAAGTTTCAATTCTACATTGGTTTCACATGTGACCAAGGTAAGATCCAGAATTACGGCAAACTCATTGTAACTGGAGAAGAAAAATGGAATGAAACCTGTCTTTCTACAATTAAAAAATAATAAAAAAATAAAATAAAATAAAATAGAAATTTAATTATCTGAAAATTTGAAACTACTTTTAAACAAGTCACCTAACCAAAGTGCAAAAGACAAGGAACCAGATTGGGAAAGATATTTGAAGCAAATATAAAAGACAAAATGTTTGTATCCAGACTACAAGAATTTCTACAAATTAATAAGAAAAAGACAATCCAATAGGAAAATAAGCAAAGAATATAAATAGCAATTCATTAGCGGCACTACAAATGGCTGAGAAACATATGATAAGTTCACCGTCATGAATAACCAAGGAAATGCAAATTAAATCACTAATTATATTTTGATCGATCATATAAGAAGATGTGTTAACATTTTAAAATACCATGCATTGACACAATTTTCAGAGAGAGAGAGCTATTCACCAGTGGTGGCTGTGTAAATTAGAGCATTTACCTTGCACCACCTGTTAAAATAAAAAATGTTCATCCCCATGACCCAGCTTTTATACTTCTAGAGATCTACTCATTAAAAAAATAATAATAACACTCTAGCATATGCAAAGATGTTCATTGCAATAAAAATCATGGAATTGTTAAAAAACAATGTTGCATATTCAAGAGGTGGAACACTATATAGTAGATAAAATGAGTAAACGAGAGTATGAGTACGTGTTGTGGGTGTATCACCATAGATGGTTTTGTTTTTAAAGTTATTTGCATAAAATTACATAAAATATAATACTTTTCACATTACAAAACAATACTATACATTTCATAGATAGTGCAAAAAACAATCATCTGGAAGCATATAAACCAAACTCATGGTTATAAACACCAACAAGAACGGAGCACCACTAACAGAAAGGAGGGCAAGATTTACATAGTAGTTGAAGAGGACTTCAGGTCTATCTGAAATATTTTAATGAAACACAAAAAAAAAGGAAAATAAAGTCACGTGTGACTTGTATATTTTTTAAAGTATATGCTTGGGGAAAAGCCTTAAAAGAAGTCTATAGAAATGTCTGAGTGCTTTGCTTTACGGTGGATAAATTTGGGATTGTGATGTTCATACATATGGGAGGGGGAGTGCTCAGTATGGGTGTGTGGGGGTGCATGTGTACATGTGTTTTCCAAATTCCTCAAGTTAAAAAAAAAAACAAACAACAACAACATAGAAAATATGGCTATTGTACTTGGATATTTACCAAAGTGTACTATAATCGTCTTTCACATGGAATGACGAGCCCACCTATAAGAGTAGCACAGATTTCAATGTGGTAAAGACACCTTGTTTATTACGTGGGAGGGATAACCCACTAACTGTTATCCATTCGATTAAACATTAGATTACAATCTTTATTGAGCTCTGAGCCTTCACCTTGGAAATCAGAGAGCAGACCTTTGAAGAAATGAGCAGCAGAGCCAGTAGGTTTCTGTGATTAAATATCACCACATAAAATGTTTTAAACACTTTTCCTTCTTAAAATGTCAAGATAATTATACGTTAAATATTACCTTAATAAGCCCCAGAAATTCAGATTTTAATTATAGAAAGTTAGGAAACGTGAGCTTCTAGCCTCACATCATTTAACTCTGGCCCCATGGAATTTTCAGGTTACTCCAGGATCCTTTATTACCTGGTTACACACTACTGGACAATATGACATTTTGCTTGGAAATGATATAGGATAATATGATAGAAAATAACTGCACTTTTTCTATTGTGCTTCTCCTGTAAGGCTATAAATAAGTTGAGTTGTGCTCCCCTGATTTATGTTTATGACTATTATTATGGTGATTTATTTGGGGTAGATGCTGACAGTGTGCTGAGTGCTGTACCACACTCATAAGAAGAAATGGTTATGCCCCAGAGGCTTACATACCAAGACAAACAATTCAGCCATAAAATACACCAGCTAAGAGATGCTTAATCTCAGCAGTGCAATGCTTCTTGGAGTTTATGTGTAGGTGGAGAAAATTTCCTCCTTCTGGGGGAAGAAGGTTAAGGCTCTTTGAAAGACTTTAAGGGCCAGTTTTCAGTAGCGATTTCAAACAGGGGTAAAGAAACATCAAGATACATGCTCTTAGAGCATAGTAAAGGGGATGGTCGATTGAGGGCTCCCCGGCAAACAAACAGTTTTAGGTGTTGAGGTAGGTTCTGTAGATATAAGATTCCTCTTCAAGGACTCCAGTCTAGTGGGCTTACTCAACTATCCGATTCCGGGTAGGTTCAGTATGCTACTTTTATACTACAACCACCTTAACTCTGTTCCGGAATAGTAATACTGGTTATGGACTTCTAACTAGACCAGTGTTTCAAAATGTATATTTTAAAGAACACTAGGTTTGGAGGTTACTTTTAGGTATGACAAAAAAAAAAAACCTGTAGAAAAATAAACTTGAGAAATGCTGGGTTAAACAAAGTGAACAAATCTCTGTTGCAAGAATTCTCAGAGTTATCCATTAGGCCATGAAAATTGTGAATCTCTGAGTTTGACTGCAAAATAATTTTTGGCAGAACACTTCACAGGACTAGTACTCTGGGAAACAACCTTGGAAATACCAAGGTTGGTGAAAGACAGAACAAACGAGAGAATGAATTAAACTTCCAGTTTGTTTTCACCATAATGGTTATTGGAGTCTTGTTTTCTGGTTCAAGTGCTCAAAGGAAATAATGGGCCCCAGTGTCTCTTCCAGCTGAGCTGAGCAAGGCACAATCCTCACCACCTGTCCAGCATAGTTGGAGGGATTACGACAGTAGGATGAGTCTACACATCTGTGTAGACAGCCTCCAACCTGAGGCCCCAATCACCGCTGCCTCCTGGTATCCTGCCCTTGGGTGGGCCCCTCCCACAATAAATAGGGCTGACTTCCATAACCAACAGAATAGTGCAAAAATAATGGAGTGTGTCCTCCAAAGCTAGTTCATAGAAAGCATTACAGCTTCTACCTTGCTTGTTTTGGGTCATTTGCCCTGGTGAAAGCCAGCTGCCATATTGTGAGAACACTCAAGCAGCCCTGTGTAATGAAGAACAGAATCCTTCTGCCTACAGCCACGTCAGTGAGTCCGCTTAGGGACACCAAGTCAAGCCTTCAGATAAGCAAAATCTCAGCCAACATCTTGAGTACAACCCCATGAAGGACCAAATTCTGTGACACACAAAAACTGTGTGAGATAATAAATGTTTGTTATTTCAAGCCACCTAAGTTTGGGGGTAATTTGTTATACAGCAATAGATAACCAATACAACATTCTAGATTTTTCAAGATTCCAAATACTCTGTCCTGCTGTTCATCCAAGTGCCCTAATTTGGGGGTTCAAAATATTTGATCACCAGAAGAAGTGCTTGCCTTGCACACAGGGTTCGAGTACCTGAATCTCAATCAGTAACTGGACCAAAAGAGCTCTCGAGAAAAGATCTGCCTG
Source organism: Rhinolophus sinicus (assembly GCF_057876585.1). Taxonomy (NCBI): domain Eukaryota; kingdom Metazoa; phylum Chordata; class Mammalia; order Chiroptera; family Rhinolophidae; genus Rhinolophus; species Rhinolophus sinicus. The sequence goes on along the minus strand of NC_142515.1, from coordinate 119,479,863 downwards.
GCATTCTTTGAGAATAGACTACTACCACCTAATTCACTGAAAATTTCTATTTCCCAGATGGGGCAGGCCAACTTTACCGTGAACTGATAAAATCACAAAGATAACTATTGAGTCCTTTCAGAAATAAGGCCTGCTGACCAAGTTATTGAGAGCCAGAAAGAGTGGCCTCCCCGGTAGGGGTTGGCACTGATGATATTGTCTAAACTCCTCTACGGGGTAAAGCAGAAGGATCAGTCTCTTACACTGACTTGAGGGGGTAAAGTGAATTCAGCCCTTCTCTGTGCGACACTAGAAAAGAAGGAATTGAATAGCATGCACGGATGAGGGCAAGAGTGGGAATGGGAGATATAAGAGAAAAAGAACTGTGCAGAGATGTGAAAGCATGGGCGAGGGGGCCTGGGACCAAAGTACCACGGGCAGAGCAGTGGGTGCGGAAGGCCAGGTGCTAGCGCATCAGGAGGAGACTGAAGAAGGGAGCTGTGAAGGATGCTGAGCAACTTTGGAAGGAGGGTGACCCGACCCACATGTGACAAATCCCCAGGTCAGACAGGAGAGGCAGACTGACCTGCGAGGGCTACATACGTAGGTTAGGCAAGGGTTACAGAGCCACCCGGGGCAGCTTGCTCAGAAGAGACTGTGAGCTGTAACAGCAGTGGGAAACGGAGCAGTAGGAAAGGGTCCTGTCTGAGCTATGACCTTGGGCTCATACCCAAAGAAGTGAAAGGGAAAGAAAGGAGAGTGGAGGAAGGGAGAGGGACGGGAGAAACACCGAGAAGTAAGCAGACTTCTTTGTCATGGTGGCCACTGCTCCCAGTAGGGAAGTTTGGGAAACGCTTACCAGGCTGTCTAGCTAAGTACAGGTTTCTGGGTGAAGAGGTAAATCTTAGGAAAAGGACTCAGGGCCATTGCACCACAGGTGCCTCTGACACAAGAGTGTGGGGACTTGACTGTGTCATCAGTCTCCTGTGCAACACTGGCAACCTTGGAAGGAATTCTGCTCAAATGAGGTGAATTATTTTGTCCCATTGCACCAAGTCCAGAAATAGGCCACGGTCAATGATCCATTACAGCCACTGGTAGAAATGAATTCACTTGAAACTTTGCAATAGGCTCAATACACACTCTTGCCCATGGAAACGCACGTAGTGGTAATCAGTATTCCTCTCCGGCCCCAGACCTGGTGGATAATTACAATTAAGCTTCAATGGATTAGCTGCCAGTGGGACAGTAGATAGTGAGTGGTATTTTATGTCTCTACTTTTCCAGCAAATTTGGGCATGTGGGGTTTTTACCTTCTCCGTGGAAAACAAAGTTATTACCAATTAATTCAGGAGACCATCAAAATTACTGAAAATTGTACTATTCCCCACAGTCGAATGAATGAGGTACAGTGACTCCACATTGTGTTGGAAATGCAAGGGTCACTCACGTTCTTTACAGAACCCCTCGTTTACATTTTTCAATTAGGAGATAATCAGGGTGCCATTATGAGTAAAAATTGTTGGAATGACCTTTTGGCTGTATATTTTAACCAGCAAATCTTTGGGGACGGTTTGATTGAAAGCGTGACAGGAGAACAAGGCAAGTTATACTGATGATAAATAAGAACAATTATCACACTTATTATCTGATAAATAATTTATTGTGATTTGCCATTAATCCATCTCAAGCCATCTCCTGGATAAAAACACACCCCAAAGACTGACTTCTTCAGCTTTTCCCACATCATGTCTGAAAAGCACAAAGGAAGCATTTACCTGGAATATAAAGAGCTGTCACTGCATATTTGATCATTTTAATCAGTGCAAATAAATTATGCCTCTTATATACATGGTGAATCAGTACTTCTGTCTCAGCTTCAAAAATAAAAATCTGTGAGAAGCCGTTTTGAGGAGGAACCACAGCTTAACACTTAGGAGTCTGTTATGTTTTTAAATCTCGTCTTCTGTTCTTGTTAAAAGCCATCAGTCCATGCATTTTCAGCTGGCGCTCGCAGCGTATTCCTAATTGCAGAGTGTACAGACTATTATAATAGGATAATTAAATTCTTCACAATACTCCATAAATCCAATTGGTAAGGGTTGGTTGAATCTATAAAAATGATTCTACATGTTGGAGAGCAGTGACAGATGTGGTTTCTTCTCCTACACTCTCCTTGTTGGTAATTCCAGCAGGTACCTATGGATTATTTTTAACCCTGGTGCCAGGTAAGTAATGTAGGCCTTTGGACATACAGATCACTTTCCCTTGTGATTTCATCTACTGATGTCTTAGAAAAAATAACGTTAATACTATTTTAATGCTACTTATTCTCTATTTTTTATAATTTTTGCTCCTTTTCAAAAAAAATTTTTTTAATTATATTAATTTGATTTTTTAGGATTTACCTCTGATGTCAAACATATATTCTTTGTTAGGATTTCTTTTTCCCATGCTTTTTTCTCTTGCTATTTTCAGTCACTGCCTTGCTATCATTTACTTAATCATCCTATCTGTCATCTTGGACTCATTTCACAGGACTCCAGGAACATTTTTTAATCAATAGAACATTAATACTGGGCTGAATTCCATGTATAATTCTCAGAAATTACAAACGGTCATTATCTGCTGTGGTCTTTCCTACGATGGAACTGAGTTATGAGCCCGACGTCAAAAGGTTCTCTCCTCTGCCTTCAGGTATTGAAAGACATTAAAGTATGTTTTAAGGTCTGTTGAGAATGTGATTATACAACTGTTGAAGCAATTTGACAGCCTCACAATCAGGAAATTCTTCCTCGTAGCTACTCAAATCCCTCCAGCTGCAAGAGAAGCCCATTTGAAATTTGATTTTAGGACAGACTGGGAGACGCACTGAACTCCTTTGTTTACAGATGAGGGAAAGGCAGGAGAGCTGACACTACAGCGCCTTATGTCAGTGCAGCACCAGCAATGGATACGGGCGGGGGATTTGTGACCGGCCTTCCTGATCCAGTCAGAAAGACTTTTATCCACCATCATGAGATGACTGGGGTCAACTTCATAGACCCCCAACTAGAACAGTCCTGAAAGAGCCCAGCCCCATTGCTTTACACAGTAAAACCGCAGAGTGAAGAATTGTGAGAGCCCTTCATGACATTATGATTGTAAATAATGGGTAAATTCCCAGAGTATGCTCCATCTAAAGACAAGGCTAGTTTTCCTAATTTCTGATATATCATACTTAAGCCACAAAACCTCACTCTGAGTGGAATCACAGGAACTGTTTAAAAGAAGCTAAAAGGACCAAAAAAAAAAAAAAATTGTTTGCCACTTTCTCTTATCTGACCTGAGAACTTGATGTCGTGAACACAAATCAGGACAAGTGGAGGGAGGTCCTGTGATCATGTAGCATTCTGTGTTTTAATGCCGATGTCAGGAGCATTCACGAAAGGGAACGTTTCTCTTTCTCTCCCTTACGTCTCTCTAGTATACACATATACGTGTCTATCTGTGTACGTGTGTGTAGCACAGACCACACAAATATAGTACTGACAAAAAATAAATGGCCCAAGAAAAGGAGAATTCTACTCCCTCCCAACCAAAATTAGTATGTTTCTTACAGGTATGTTCCTCTTTTTAAAAGATAATCCACTTTGAAAACTAGGAATCCAACTCTCCCTATCTAGAAGCTCTCAGGGAGATTAGGTGGATGGTATTTGATTTACAAAAGGCTAGCAGAATTCTTACGGGCAAATCCTCCTGTTTAAAGGAATTCCAGAAATGGCCCTCTGTGATGACGTTTGTGATGGAACATTCTAGCACTCCCTACCACGCACCACAGAACTCACAAAGCACAAAATTCCAGATCTGCTCAGGCCTCCTAAGTTAGCACCTGTGGTTTGGATCTCAGCAAAGAGAAGCCTAGAAGAGGAGACAAGTTATCAGTAAATCTCTTAGATGCCCATCTACGCATACGAGGAGCCAAGGGAAATAACCAGGAAGGTCTTGAAGTGAGGCTACCAGAAAGGAAAGGATGATCTCGTTGGCATCAGGAAACCTGTTGGGATAAATCAAGTGACTGAAATGTCAATACTAAGGAATGCAATCTGTGAAGAGAGGACAGAGGTGGGGAAAGAAGGCCTTACGCTATAGATCAAAAAGAGCGGGACCTGCGGTGAAATACAGATGGATGAGAAAGGAAGTAGCAAGGCTGAAGCTTTATGAGTTAAGGTCAAAGAAGTATATGAAATAAAGGGGAATTAGCAGTGGGCGTCCTCTGTGCACCACTAAATCAGGAGGAACTCACCGATGAATTACTGTAGAGGGAAGAAAACAGATAGTCATGTCCCCACAAATAAATAAAATGCAGCACGCGGCATAAATCCTGGCACAGATATCTCGTCTCTCCTTGCTGCTGCTACCTACAAAAATGTTCCAGCATCCTTCTCCTTTTCCTCCTTCTGACTCCCAAACAAGTGTGGGCACTAAGACCTCTGTTTAACTTCTCGCCTTAGAATTAAAGACGATATTCTTGGTTTCAGTCCTTGAGGTCCCTTAGGCAGACTTTGACCACTCCGGGGCTCTAAAGGCACTGTATAAATAAACCAACCAGAAGTAAAATGCTAAATGACAAGATCACAAAACTCTGCGACTCCAGATTTCAATTACTGAGACATTTCTTAAGGGATAATAAAAAAGAGCAAAATGCAGGTCATCCGGGAATTTTAAGAGCTGTGGGCTATTAGTTGCTTGTTTCATAAAGAGGAAAGGGCAGCTAAAGGTGAGGCAATTTGGGCCTGCTCACGACACATAAGGAAGAAACAGTCGGGATTCTCGAGGAGAAGGGCACGTGGGAGCATGACCTGAGTCCATTTGCTATGCAGAGAGGAGCCTTATTGGTGCAACTTCTCGCAGATGCACAAAGTAGGAAAAAGGTGAAACCGTGAGAGAGAATGCTACCCTGAAAGTGAAAACTCACAAGGGAAAAATCTGGGAAGCAAAATGACACTGTGAAATGTCATTCTCTAAAGGGCTTAAACAACAAGTGTGATAAATGTGATTCCTCTGGAGTGCCAGGAGGGTGCTGAGGACTCAATCACTGCTCTGATTTTGCCCGTCAAGTGCAAGAAGGCAGTTATAGGAAAACACACCCTGTTGCAGAGTGCTTTCAGGCTAAAGGCTGCAGAGAGGAGGCAAAATGGGAAAGCCACGACTCCAGCCATCAAGCTCATAGATCACTTCAGAGCATCACTATCTAGTCGCTCTCTTGGGCTCAAAGGCACCATAAGGTCAGGATAAGCAAAGAACGAATCAAGTTAAAGGTCAGAAAGGTCCAGAGAAAATCCACTCAAGAACCAAAGGAAAACCAGACTAAACCAATCTTTAAGCCCATTTTCTTAAAGATCTCAGCAAAACGTCGCAAAAAAAAACCCCTAATGTCATTCCAAGAAAACAGCTGCACTTCTAATCTGGGATACAAATAAAAGAGTATCTAAGCACTTAGAAATCAACACCCATGGGGATGGTGCCCAGATATGTGATCACGAAAACTTTTACAAAATGTATGCATGGGTATCGAGATACATACATATCGAGACATATATATCACTTCACGTCATCTGGTTGCAGTGCAAAAGAGACAGATTTTTATAAACTGAAAGTGCCATTTTAAACATTTTTTTTCAAATTTCATTTTGACCTCTGAAATGTTAACATTATATACATAATATACCAGGGGAGCCAAAAAAATGAAAAATGTATACAAATGGACACTTTGGACAACATTGCTCAAGCAGTCGTTCGCCGTCATCAGAAGTGTCTGGACGCTGATGGTAACCACTTTGAGCACCTCTTATAATTGCAGAAGTCAAATGTGATTTGTATTCATCTTTTGTTATTGGTATATCTCGAGTATTGCAATTTTAAGTTTTCCTTTCTTAAAATATGTGTACGTTTTTTGGCACCCTCTGTATAAGTCTATATTACCCACATTGTGATCAAACCTTTCCAGGCTGCAGTCTCCCTAACGAGATTCACCACAAAGAGCTCATAAATTAAGAGATCCATCTGAGTGCACCATGAAAAAGAAGGATAGAAAGGTCCCAAATCCAAACAAGGAGTTTGTTCCCCAACCTCTCTTTGTGTACTTGAACAACTAGCTGTGAACAGTGTTCTCTCCCGATGCACAAGGCCACTTCTGAGCTTATCAGTAAATCAAACCTACCACCAAAAGTAAGATGGAAGATTCCAAGCTCAGGTTCAGACTTCCTCAGCAGGAATGCCAGAAGCCCTCCCTCACAGACCTGAGTGACTGGCAAGGAAAGGTGCCAATGACATACTAATTTAAAAAAAAAAAAAAACATACAGAACAATATGTACGGTGTAATGTCATTTTTATTAAAACATACGTTATAAATGTATACATTTTATGAACATAGAAAAAGATCCAAAATAATTTATACAAATTTTTAACAGTGTTTACTCTTAAGTGAAAGTGAGATTGGAGGGCTGGCTTTTACTTTAACTTGATTCATTTCTGTATTGTTTTAATTTCTGTAATAACTGTGTCTTATTTTTATAACTTTAAAAAACAACTTTAATCTCAGAATTCATCCTTGAGACTTCCTAGCTGTCTTCTATGGTTGCTCATTAAAATAAAGTAATATTTGTTCCTCCAACCTCTGTGAAATCTCTTAAGGTCAAGAAATTACCTTCTCTATGAAAGACAGAAAGATCGAGCTGATGCTCAATTAAGGAGACAAAATAAACAGGACGACTATACATAACACATGAGCCTGGTCTGGATTTGGACCAAAGAAACTATTTTTTGGTCTTGCTATAGAGGACATGTTAAGAAAACTGATATAATTTGAATTAAGTCCACTGATTTAATAGTATTGTCAATTTAATTTCTTGATTTTGATAACTGCATTGTAGGTATATAAGAAAACATCCTTAGAATACCCACTGAAGTGTTTAAGCATAAAGGGGCATCTAATTTGTCTTCTCACTTTCAACTGGATCAGAAAAAAATACATATAGCTATATAGATATATAGGTACAGAGAGAGAGAGAAAGAATGAGGAAACAAATGTGGTAAAATGTTGACATTTGGGCAATCTGGGTGGAGTTTATACAGGAATTCTTTATACTATTCTTGCAACTTTTCTATAAATCTGAAATTACTTCAAAATAAAACTTTTAAATCATCCAGAAAGAAAGGAAGGAAAAGAGGGAGGGAGGGAGGGAGGAAAATTGCCTTTTCTTCTACTATTTTCTTAACAAAAGGATGCTCTGGTTGTCTTCTCTATTTTGTTTGTTTAGTTGATTTTATTCACTTACATAGTTTGATCTTGTCAGTGAAAGCTGATCTATCTTCAGAAGGAAAAGTGAGTTTTTCACAAATATTTGAGACTAATTAAGCTAATAAACATCTCAAGATATTCCACAAGCATATATTGGTAGCCAGTGCAATGAGCGTGACTTACTAACAGCTCAGAAAGAAGGTTTAAGGAATCTGGAGAAAGTCAGAATAAGTAGAACTGGAAATAGAAACCAAGTTTCCTAGCAGCCAATTCAGTGCAATGTTTTGAGCCAGAATCTTGTGATGCAGCAGCTATCCTACAGTGGAAAATTGCCCCTGGGAAGGTCTAAGAGCTCATCAAAGGCAGAGGGCTATGGTGAGACACTGGTCATATCGCCATGCACCCCATAAATCACAAATAATAATATCCCGAGGTGTTCGCTTCTGTATAAGAAGATAAGAACTCTGTTTTTGTTTCCAGAACCATTGCTCTCTTTCCCTGCTTCACGTGGCTCATCTAATTCAGAAGATAGACTTCATTCAAAGAATGAAAAATAGGGGCGTCTGAATCCTGGTGCCTCTCTCCATCAATTCAGCAGCAGAACGTTATCTGCCTTGTAAGTAGCTCAGCTCCCTCTAACAAGATAAATTTCTTGCCTAAAACAGGTTTGTACTTCGGGCTGCACCACCAGCAGTGTTAGCACCACTCCGAGAAAAGGCTGCATTGCTGTGAGAAGCCTAAGTATGGACTTTACAGAATGCAGTTAGATGTCATCTTTGGAGAAAAAGAGATACACAAAACTATCAAATAATGGACCTTAGCCAAGAAAAAAAAAAAAAAAGATAAGGAAACAGTCTCCCTGAATCCTGGCAGAAACAGAGAGAGGAACAGAACTCCAAAGTCACCGACAAACTAAAAATGGCTCCAGAGGCTTCTACAAGCATCCACGTGGGTTAAACTGATCCACTCGAAGTGTAATCTGTACATCAGCAGCTTTGGCACCACCTGGGAGTTTGTTAGAGATGCAGAATCTTAGGCCCTTCCATGAATATGTTTAATCAGACTCTGAATATAGCAAGATCCCCAGGAGATTTTTATGCGCACTAGAATTTGAGAAACCCTCGGCTAGGGACAATGGTGCAACAGACAGCATGAGCCTAGGAGACGCAGAAGGAAAACATAGGCGCACACACACAAACAGGCCGCTCTGAGGCAAACAGGCCCACAAAAGAAGACCCCTGTCTTGGTCTGAGCTACGCGCACCCTGGCATCAGTACTCTGCTGTTCATCCCTCCACCCCACCCATTCACCCATCCCTCCATGGGTCCTGGATCTATGACCTGCGTTCACCCTGAGTGAAGGGCAGACACTAAGCATGGCCCGTTATCTTAGAAAGATAATCATATGATTCTTAGCTTTCATTCTATTCATGTGATGAATCATATTTATTGATTTGCAGATGTTGAACCATCCTTGCATCCCAAGGGTGAATCCCACTTGGTCACAGTGTACGATCCTCTTACTGTGCTGCTGAATTTCATTTGCTAGTATTTTGTTGAGAATTTTTATATCTATACTCACGAGGGATATTGGCCTGTAATTTTCTTTTTTTACAGTCTGACTATTCTAGTTTAATTGTCTGGGAAACTCAAGGAAATAGCTTCCATTTATTAAGTGACTGCTATGTGCCAGGCCCTGTTTCAGGCACTGTGCTTATATCATCTCATTTAACACTTGTGACAACCCTGTAAAGGTAATATCATTAACTCCATTTTATTAATTTAAAAACTGCCGCTTTTCCCAAAATCATACCAAGAATATGTTTGAGCTAGGAACCCACTCTAGGTTCTGTTTTATGCTCTTCCTCCTGTACCACAGCTATACAAAAACTATTATTTTTAATCTTCTATTTCTTAAAGGAGGGGGAAAAGCCAATTCTATATGACTCCACTTCCACAGGAAACTAGATTCTGTCCAAGGCAGGATATCTAGTCTCAGCAAGGCCAAAAATTGTTCCTGTGCTGTTATTGGAGATGGGAAGGAAATTCATGAAATGTGATGGAATCTTTTTCTGACAGCCTTCTAAGGTCCCCTAGAGGTCATCCTGGCCAAATACATCCCAGACCATGTATTTTCCTGAAAGCATGGGCTTGAATGGTGATGTGAGGAGAAATTCATTTCCACAAGAAGCTACCCGTTTCGTTTAAACATTTCACCCTCCAGTGGAACCAGATAAGCTCCAACTCTGCCTTGGAAGCCACACAGAGTAACCCCAAACCTCTCCCTTCAGCAGCTTCTCAAGAATTGAAGACAATAAACAGGACACAGACAGAAGTAGAATTTCTCCTTTGCCAATAAACAGGCTGGTCTTTGATCTCTTCCTTATCTGACATGACTTTCCATCCTTCCTCCCCCCGGGATGCAGCAATCTGCCCTCGCCCCCTTCAAAGGGCACACCCCTAACCCATCTCCTCATTAGGGCTGTGATGTCGCTGAGGCAGAGTCATTCTCTCCTTTTAGTTTCACCCCCATCTCTCTCTTTCCAGTCTGATTTTTACCCCAGCCCCTCACACAGAAGCTGATCCAAATGTCATCCATCTCCTGAAGGGCGACGCTGCTGCTAACTACACAAATACATTAACTCTCCAAAGGCTTCACCCACCCCCTCACCCACCTGCCTCTGAAGGCTCCTGTTTTGAAGTGACAATGTGATCAATCAAGTCAGTTTCATGTTCCACAGCCCACACGGTAGAGAGGGAAAAAAATTAATGACACTGACTCTTCTCGCTAGAGAAGCAACTCAACTAGACAGCAGCCTTCACAACAGCAGGATGGAACACTTCACTTTTAGTCATCCTGTAAGAAATAGTGTGTGTGTACCTGTGCGTATGTGCGTGCGTGTGCACATATGTGCATGTGAGTGCATGTGTGTATGTGTGCGTGTGTGTGTGTGTGTAACATAAAAAGCCATTTGCCCAAAGGCCATAGCAGTGCTATGCTCTACTGAGCAAAGTGAAAACTGTGATTCCTCTTTTCACTCAGGGTCTCAGCATTTCACAGACACCAAAGGCAGTGAAGTCAGAAATACTTGATTTAGAGTCTAAACTCAGCCCGTGTGGTTTGCAGATTGGGACTTCCAAACCAAATCAACGTGAATGGACACACTGCAAGGACAGGAAAGTCCCCTCCACACCATCCATCATAGGCTTTCAGCAGCTCTGCTTCATTTCAGAGAGAGTGTCTCTCTCTCTCTCTCTCTCTCTCTCTCTCTCTCTCTCTCTCGTTCTCTTCCTGTACCCTCACCCCTCAATCTTCTTTCAAGACAAGCCTCTCATTACAAAACTTACGCCCATGCCTTGCACAGAAAGAACCATAAGGAGCCAAGACCCGGCCTGGGCAGCTTTCTGCCCCATGGCCAGGCCCTCCCTCTCTCCCTCACCATCCTCGGAAGGAAACAGCCTCTGTACTGCTCACGTCTCTACCCAGACCTCCTCAGACTTACACACCCTTAAACACCTGTTTCCTAAATTGGATTTCCCACCACCAGGTTCATTTACATGAACGCAGTGTGGAGTGATTGGGCATTTGGGCTGCACTGCACTTCTCTGGGGCAATGGTTTTCCACCTGTCTTTCCCAGAGACCCAGGGAACCGCTGCAACGTCCTCAGGGCACAAAAGCCCAGGAATGGGCTTCAGACCCCCTCACATTTCTCGCTTTTATATACAAGAATTCTACGTAGGATTTTTCTTTACTAGGAATACTCTTCCACTTGAAAGAAAAACAAAAACAAAAACATTACTACCAGGAAACATATTCCTTTCCTCACCTATGGCCCTCTGACCATGAAAACACACACACGACGATGCGTGCCTTTTCCACCCTGCAATGAAAGAGAAACAGCTAAGAAAATCCTTTGTGTCAGACAGTAAAAAGCCACAAACAGGCAGAATGCTTACTGCTTCGGCGTCACCCAGTGCTTTGGTGACAATACCAGAGAACTTGGGATCATGCGGCTCAGCCCAGCATTATTCAGATATGAAAATGGAAACTCACAGCAGTCAATGCCTTGCTTCATTAAGTACGAAAGCAAAGTCGCTTCGCACGTTCTTTACACATAGTAGACACTCTGTGTTGAAAGAACAAATGTTTACATAATTAATTTGTTAATACATACCCAGTTCATTCCAGAAACGAGTTCATGTGATCTTCTCAGAGACAAAAAAAAAAAAAAACAGATAACGAATGGCACTTAATAGGAGTGGGGAAAAAAAAATGAGTGGGTATGATTACAGTTTGCCTTGTCTTGAAACTCAAGCTCCAAAAATTTGTTCTCTGCTGCCTCAAGGACTCAAGACTGAAAATTTACATTCATTGCACTTTTCTCAGCTGTTCTACATTTTGAGTGATGAACAATTTTCTACTTAGAACTTTAAATAACGAGTGAGAAGCCCATAAGGATTTGCAGGCAAGGAAGTTTCTTATGGGTAATATATTTAGGATTCTGCCTTGATTTCATGAGAATTTGTTTGCTCTTCTCTCAAGATCAGAGCCTGCTGCTTGCTTTTGCTTTAGGACAACAGAATCCGGTTGTGAGGAAGAACAGGCCACATAGAGGGCTGATGGGTCACAGAGGCTGGCAAGTGTGGGGGCCGGCCTGATGGCTGTGCGCAGGTACCTTACCTACAGGGGAAGGTGCGCCGTGGACCAGCAGCCAGGGTGGGCGTGGCCCTAGAGCAGCACAGACGCTGACCCTCAGGCCCCGCCCCTGACCCACCCAATCACAATCTGCATGTTAACAAGATCTCCAGGTGATTTGAATGCCCATTAAAGTTTGGGAAACAGTGATCCATGGTATCCTTAGACTCCTGTGCAGAGGGTTCAAAAGGCAGCCGCAGAATAACTAAATAAAGCCTGACCCACACAGCTGGAATGGGCACATCCATGGGAGGTTGTATTTTGGGCGGGGGGGAAGGAGATTTGGGTTTGGTGTTTATTTGTTTGTATTTAGAGGTTATTGTCATTGTCCGTGTTGCTTTTCAGTGAAAATATCAAGTGAAAGTCAAATGGGAAAAAGCGGGTTTTCAGCCAATTTGATTAGTCACACTTTGGCACACACTGACAGGTATTCACCTCCAGGGGGCATAATTGTTCTTGAGAAGTGACTTTGTTGTAGGAAAAACTTTTGTTTCCAGAGGCACAGGCTACACAGCATGGAGTGGAATAGAAATATGGCGATTATTCAGTTCATTTCCTTGCTGCTCACAGCCAGACAAGCCAATGCCGGTAGTGTGGGCTATGAAAAACAGAGGTGCCTGAATTCTCCAGGTTCATTGCTACCATCGTTCAGAGGAGCCGGACTGCAGTCAGACTTGCACATCCTTTTGTGCTTTAAGACACAGTGCAAGGGGAACCTTCACCAGCAGACCTGAGACGTGGAGGGGCAGGTGTAGGTCACCCCTGGACCCGGCCGGCATCTGCCCAAGGGTGACATTAGGATCTGGCAGATCTCCAGCTGCACTATCTGCAAAGCAGTTGTCACATGGAAGGCAGGGCAGCCTGCCAAAATACAGACACAGGGACCAACCAAAGGATAATTGCTCTAAATTCCATACAGAGAGCAAAGACAGATGTCAGCAAAACACGTCGCCCGGCTGGCGAGCAGCACGCAAAAGACTGGCAGGGTGGAGTCCAACAAGAAGGGGAAGATTTTTGAAAAGGCCAAATGTGTTCAAGCCAGGTGTGGCAGGCCAGCTGGAAGACATGTCAGTCAAGAACTAGGCTCTGCTCAGAGGTATTTCTGTCACTTATAAAGGACAGTTTCTCAGAACTAAATATAAGGAAAATCTATAGCTAGCTTTCCTCCAGGGATGGGGTATGTTCTGATTGCAACTGAGGAAGAGGGGAGACTAATCAGAATTTGTTCAGCCAGGTCCCTTTTCAGGTGCTTTGCATGTATCTTACAAAAGTTGGCTATGGTGGGGGTGGGAGGGAGATCTCACCTAGGGAACAACCAACACTAGAGGGTTGGCACTTATTGGCACTTTAGGGGATCCCTGAAGGTCCTCAGATTGTGCGAAAATGTTTGCATGTATGGAGGAGAGACCATAACTTTCAGCAGATTTTCAAACAGATCCATGACCCCCAAAATGCTGAGAATTAACTACGAAGGATGAGGGAACTAACTATTGAGTATTCTCTGGCAGGCTTGGTACTTGGTGATACTACTTAATCCTCCTCAAAACCCTAAGTTAAGTGGTTTTAGCCCCACTAAGGAAAAGTAAGGTTAAAAGAGAAGCCTTACCAGGTAAACACACCTAGGAACTATGAGACCAAGAATGTAACTCAGACTTATCTTAGTTCAAAATCCACACTTTTTCGATGATACTATGTCTCCTGGGTGTTTTATTTGGTGAGAGGGGTAAAACCTCATGAAGGAAGGCACCATGGAAAGTCAATGTTGCATTTTAGCTGGCTCTGAAAGAAGGGGTTGATTTTGGGCATCTAGAGGTAGAAGGAAGGGCATTTCAGGTGGAGGGGACAAGGTAAGAGGCAGAACAGTGAGAAGGGACAAAACGCTGAGAGCATTACCTTTCCTCCCACTGGCTCAGGCGCTTCCTGAAGGCTGGAGGGCCAAGCAACATTCTCAAGGCTAAGTGCATCCGGGGGTTACACTTCTAGCCCATTTGGTTTTAAATTTCCTGTAGCCCAACCCCCAGTGCAAGCAGAGGATAACCACTCTTATCAGAGACCTGACATACAGCCCAGGGGCTGCTTAATGCCTGGTATCGATTCAAAGAAGTGCATTTTGTTTATTTCTAATGCGTCTTGAGCCAGAGAGCAGGTTTACTGCAGGTCGGGAAGAAGCCAAGAGCTTAGCCAGGGCCACTAGAGCCCAAACGGCCCTATGCAGTGTCTCTGGAAGTAAAAGATCACCTGTCCGCGTGAGGGTTTAATGCATCTCCAGTCTCCCAAGATGCTCTTCTCTCAATACAAATAATATTCCACATGTGCCACAACACATTTAATCAGGCTTTTAGACATGCACTGACTATACGGCGGAATCCTGCTGCCTTCTGAAATGGAAAAGCCACTGGACAAGAGAGATATTAGCATGGAATCCCATGTAATTGAATTGTGGCTTTACATCCTGTGATTAACAGATGGCGCGGTGTTGTCCTGGCATCCTGGCTCCCTGCTCCTGACCCTCAGGAGACAGAGGACACACCTTCGGACCATCGCAGCAGCAGCCATACTGCTTCTGCTCCAGCATTATTTTAGCACTTAACTCTTTTTTATAAAGGAGCCATTTCACAAGCATTGTTATTGCTGAGGCAATCACGCCAACCAACTCTTCTGATTGGCTTGCAAATGAATTTAAGCGTACAACAGCCCAAACCTCTTCAGGCTATCAGGATGGGAATTCTTGGGATTTTATTTCCCATAAACAGAAGGCAAACGAATGTTAAAAGATACGTGATACTCATCTTGTTTCGGTAGATCCTAAGTTCCTCAAGGGCAGGGAGAGGTCATCTGGCTGATTGATTCAATATTTATTGAGCCCTAACTAGCTTCATGGACCATAGAAATCATCTATCAACAAACTTCATTACAAGAAAAATACATTACTCTCTTTAGATAGAACCACGCAGCATTCCCTTTGATGCCTTCTTTCCTTTATACTGATTAAAAACTTGAAAGAGCAGCTCCTGTTCTAAAATATATCAGTAGAAAATAGTGCGTTCTACTCCATAAAGCTGGAATAAAAGAGTCTCCCTCTTGGAAATGACTAGGTGGTAAGAAACGGAGGGGCTTCCAGGAAAGGCGGCAAGGGGACGCGTCATCCCTGAAACCCTTTTATTTCCAAAGCATACAATCTTGAAAATCCCGTATGAGATTTCATACTTAGTATTTCTCAAACCATGGTTTCAACTGGAATGGATGTGCTGCATAAGAAAACTTAAAAATAGAAATTTTAAAACTTCACCCAAAAAATAGACAAATTTCTAACAGTTACTATCAAGGCCTGGATATATGTGCCTGTAAATGGCATTCCGCATGCCCACCAGCACAGCACCTAAGAGTGCTACCCCCAGGCAGGGAAATGTCACAGAAGACGGGTGGCTGCAGAGTGACCCACATGAACAAACACCAGAACCATCTACGACAGCACAGCTAGAGCTCCAGGACAACTGGGAGCCCAACTTCGGCAGCTTGGTACTGTTCAGTACGGGTGCTGGTCTATAAACACATCTACTTTGGTTTTAAACTTTAATACATCAAGTCATTACTGAAGGACCCCAGGCTGCTGAAATGATGAGCCAACTGCTTCTGAAGCAGACAGGAAAGCACCAGCGTCAGTCTGGGGTTTCTGTCCTCACGTTCCCTTATTCTTCCCACCTCTGTTTCTCTTCTCAGCAGTGTGCTGACTTTCCCATGCACATTCTCCCACATCGAAGATTTTCTGTGGCTACCCGACTGCCCTCTCTCTCTGTCTCTGTCTCTGTCTTTCTTGGACTCTCTATCTTTTTCTGGGCATCTCTCCCTTACACACACATGCGCGCGCACACACACACACACACACACACACACACTACACACACACTATGAAGTTCTTTGCCTCTTTCCGACTCAACCACTGCCTCCTCTACCCTTCCAATTTAATCTACGTACTTCTCTACTTCTCCAATATAAACAGTGCTCTTTAACAAAAAGATCAGGCTGAGTGACCTTGGGGGAAAGAAATGGTCCTAAAGTGCAGATGGCAGGAAACACAGTTGACTGGCGGATGGACTGACCGACTGAGTGGACTGCCAGCATCTCACCTGTTGCCCTCCTCTAAGCATTGGTTCTCATAGGTAATTAACTAACTATAAGAGGAGATGGCTTTTTCAACACAGAGAACAAAAGGCAAATCTTTCAAAATATAGCATAATATAAAATTCGGTTTATTTAGCAAACTATGTATCAGGTCTGGTTCTAAGGAATGTACAAAGAATAAATCTGTTTACTCTTCATAACACCCCAGGGAAGATGAGATTCTTTCTGTCCCCCATTTCCCAGGAGACTGAGGCACAGAGACATCAAGTCACTTATCCAAAGTCACACAACTGGAAAGTGACTGTCAGGATTTCCACCCAGGTAGTTTGTCTCCAGAGTCCATGCTTTTAACCACTATACTCTGATGATTCTTTTTTGATGGATTGCATCTTTGTCAAATAGAGAGGAAAATTTGCATTCATTTTTTGTATGTTCTGTTTACTATTAAAGCTAAGTTTTCTCTATCAGGGAAAATAGATGACTGATTTGCCTTACTGGGTAATTATTACCTTACCAACCCTATTGGGTAAAGATTTATCCTATTGTGTAAACCAGTTATTGCTCAAAAACCATGTTTATGCTCCAACCCCACTTTTAACAACACACCTACTGACTAGGGAAGCTCTAGACCAACCTCTCGCCGTCCTTCCCCCATTCCTTTTGCCAGTCCATATACACAATCACATACAATTCCCTTTCCAAAAAGCAGCTTCTTAAAGAACCAGTCTCAGGACGTCGCCCTCCTGCTCAGTAAGGTTAATACAGCATCCCAGAGTGGCCAGCAGATACAGCCCCCAACCCAACACAGAAGCTCAGGGACCTTCCTCGAGAACAATCAGTGTGGATCTAGAAACCCTCCACGCTCAATGCCGTTCTGTGGTCATCTACCTCACTTCCTTTGATTCTTAGTTAAAGTGGGCAGAATAAACTCTAGACAATTGGGGAGAGCCAGGAGAGAGATTCCATCCTTTTCTGTAATAATAATAACAACATTTTAGGTTCTGCATGACTGGTGTTTTGAGAGGAATGTCTTCCAAAATCTGTTCTGCTTTAGGATTTTAAAAGCCAAAGGGCCCAGGGTGTTTGCTCTTTCAAAAATGGATGGTTCTGCTTTTCATTTAAGGTGCAGTTTAGAACGAAGCAGCCTGTGAAACCAATTAACTAATTGGAAATCACTTAATGACTGTGGCAGCATTCTGGATTTCTGGCCTTGGTTCACAGCAGTCAAGAGAAATTGCTTTCCAATATTATGATAAGGTAAGCTGTGGAGGTCTCACAGGGGTGGCTGAAGTCTGCTGCGAGAAACAATCAGCTGTAATGTGCCCAACAAAATAATAGAGACATTAGAACACGGCATTCAGTGATCGTAAGCAAGCACAACCTAAAAATCCAGAGATAGGTGGAGATCTGCTGAGAATAAATGTGTCTAGTTCCTTGCGACAATTTTTGAGAGCTTATGATCTTTGCATAGATATTACGCTGTTGAAATTGCTCTCACAGAGAGAGGCAGGCATATGCGGAAGGGGAGGTGACATGAGAAGAAAAAAATAATAAATTAAGTGCTCACCCCAGAACAATTGTCCAATTAATTGTTTTAGTATGAATAGAGTCAGTGTTCACATTAGGGAAATAATCGAGTTAATTGCTCACAAGTTAACATAGCCGGAAAAAATAAATTACCCCAAACACAATATTTTATCCATTTGCCATTTGTTTGTTTCAAGGTGGTGAATTCTCTTAGCATATTTCTGAATAGCATAATTCATTAGAACCAAAATCATCACTGTAGAGAATATAAGCCATCTCTAATAGTGTATCTAATTCCTTTTTACTTTGTTTTTTAAAAGAAGCGTAGGGATATGGACAGGCCTAAGCAATTTAAAATTGCTTTGAGGTGGACAATTAGTTCTTATTTCTCCTGGGCCTCAGAATTATTTTGTGAGTTGCCTTAGTTTATTCAGCTGCAAAATAGCCTAACATCTGTTAGAAGAAATAGGTATTTAGGATATCAAATATATGGTGATGGAAAGAGAACTGACTCCGGGTGGTGAACACACAGTGTGATATATAGAGATGATGTAATATAGAAATCTACGTAACTTTACTAAATATTGTCACCCCAAAAACTTTAATTTAAAAAAATAAAATAATAAATAAATAAAATAAAATGTTTTTAAAAAGAAGAAATGGGTATTCAAATGATGGTCGAATTTTGCAAGCACAGAGCCAGGCTGTTACAAATTCCTCCAGCAATGCCAAACTTTCACTTTTTCTTCCCCATTGGGACAGTAAGTTTGGGCAACAAAGACTCTCCCCGGAGATACTTGCCCTTGTTTTCCAGCACGAAGGAAATTCCCTGCACGCGCTTGTCACTCCACGGCCTGCGTGTGGGCCTTACCTAGTCCCCGGCGTTATTAATTCAGTAATGACGAGCAATGTGATGCCTCCACTGGGATGCGTGCTTTGTACGCAGCCATTACCCGAAGATCGGAAGGTGTTCTCTTTCCTGGCAGCAGCATAAATAAAGGTAAGTGCCATTCACACAAGTTGCTATGCCAAGCATTACCCAGCAGGCCACAGAACCACACCGGCCCTGTCCTCTCACCTGCCTGAGATATTAGGTGCTCATTCAAAGCAGGATTTACTTATTTACTTTGCACAGCCATATCCCGGGAAACTCTGCACACAGACAGACACACACACACACACACACACACACACACACACACGCAGACGGCAAGGAGGGCAACATTAAAACTATACTAAACCAATGAGTCTTCCTTTAAAACAACGCTTTTTCCTCAGTGGGGGGGAAATGTTTAACTTATTATCTTTCTAGGGATTTAATTTCTAATCTAGAATTAATCTTCTAATTCTAAAAAGTGACATCCCAGTATCAAGAGTCTATCAAGACAACAGGGTTGATAAACCAATTTTTGTTACCAATAAAGAAAACCAGTAAGCAAAACAGAACACTGAATTTAACGATACACTAGGAGAGCAGATCAGGAATTTCGTGGATGGGAGTTGCACTACCTCACGAAATAAGACAGAAACATTTTCGTCTTCTTAATAAAAGCAAAACCTCCAAAATATCAAAGGAGAAAAATTCTGTCAGTGAACTTTTCAGATTGATTCAGAACATTTTCCAAGCGGATGCACCTGAAGAAGAACGTGCGATTCAGGTGATAGCATTCCGAAGCGCATCTGTCCCACTTACAACACGCTGCAAACTGACCCAGAGGTGAAGCTAGACCCACGAAGGCAGGCTGCGTGCCAACTGCACAGCCTCATTTGCAAAGCTCGGCACTCTGGAGCTTAAATGTCCCTGCTTAACAAATGGCGAGCAATTTAGTCCACTGCACAAACACAAGACCAAGGCCAAAGTCTAACAATAGCTCCCCTTTCTCTGAGTCCTTGAATAAGGGAATGTTATTACAAAAAGAAAATATACTTTTATCTAGGTTGTTACTTTTTCCCTCTACTGTCTTCGGTGGCTTTGCCTATCAGCCCATGGTTTGCAGTCAAATTGGACAATTACTGAGCCAGAAGTGAATAATTAATGAACAGTCACCGTATATGTTTGGGAAACTGTGACCCAATCATTGAACAGATAGCTGCACCACTAAAATAAATGACTTGTTCCACTCATTACCTGATCAGCATTTGTTTAGAGGATCCTAGCTGCCCTATCAAAATTCTAATCAGTTCTATTTAAATTACATTTTTTGCACTGCATTGTTATAAATGCTAATTTATGCCTAGAATGGAACAGCTTTATTTCTTACCTCCTGAAGAAACGAATGCATAAAAAAGTGCTTCTACAGGGCATCAAAGATTATCGTGTTCGATGACTATTGAATTTTGCACTTGCCAAGACACATCCTGGAACTGGGAGCTGAAGCTTCAGGAAACAAGTTCTGAAATCCTCTCACCACAAAGCCATCCCAGTGAGGAGGCAGGGGACTGTCACAGCAGCATCTGCAACCAACACTGCGGACTTCCGGCCATTGGGGACAGGAGCAGCTTTGGAGGTGAGGAAGGGAAGGAAGGGAAAATTCTAACTGCTTGAGAACAATGATTGAAAAGGTCATGAAGGCAAATGGTGATTTCAGAATCTCTGGGCAACTTTCCTGCATTGAGAGAAATTTCTCCAAGCCTGGGACCACATCTGCTGGGGCCAGTGATGAGGTGCATGTCCACCAGCTTGTCGGAGGTGACAGAGTTACCCTGTCACATGGTAACGCCTCATCCTCCCCCACAATTAGTTCAGTCTCCAACCTTAGCACCAAAGCGCCTCTCTCAGCAACAAGAGCTGCTCCACCCAAGAGAAGAGGGAAGCACGGTTTTGCTCCCCTGAGGTTCATATGAATCCAGGCCACTGGCAGCCGAGGGGTGGCCCAGACAGTCCCCAAGTCATGTGGGATCTAGAAGACCTTAGAAGAGAAAGAAGATTGATCATGGTGTCCCGGAAATAGCTAGAAATCTTCTAATGAGCCCACAGAAGTCCTGGTCGTAGAAATACTTCCTGCGATACAATGCTCCCCACACCAGAGCCCAGGCCTGGCGTCTGTGCAAGTCAGTGAGCCGGCCATTATGCTGCTCGGCATGGGAGGCGTCAAACTCAGAATTCACTGCAAGAAGCTTGCCATAAGCTGAGGAATTACTTCAAGAGGATTGAGTTTCCACGTGCAGGTCAGCAGCTGCTGGGGCGGCTGAGGAGCCTCAATCCCTTGCACCACCGAGCTCCTGTGGAGGGGCCGCGGAGCAGCCTGGCTTCCGGCGGCTTGGCTGGCGGGGGAGGCACAGGTTCACACCAGCACTTAACCTCCTTGAAGCAGCACACGTGGCTGCGGTTGAAAACAAGGCAGGAACATTTTCTCGCTTATCATCATCTTGATAACCTGTTCTTGTAGCTAAGGAAGGAGTGTCATGAAGAAGGGGGCCCAGGAGCAGCACTGGGGGGGGGGGGGGGTCCTTGCACCAAACAAGAGGACAAGGGCTGTTTTCTTGTAGTCTGAGTGCACTTGAGAAAAGATGAAGGTTTGCTCCCTAAATATGTCTCCATTTAAACAGAAACAGTATTTTCCAGATCATATGGCTAATCACTTAATGGGAAAGGGAAGAAAAGAATAGCTTTCATTCATTTTCTCTGAAACCTAGTCATTAGTTTGAAGGCAAAGTTTCTTGTATGAAATACCTGTGTAATGGTGGTGTTTCTACAAGATCTAAAGGTGGGGGAGAGGGAGTGGAGACGGTAGAAGCAGGCAGAGCCAGAACAGCTGTGCTCAGGTCATTGTAGAGAAGACCACCCAGGACAGAGAGAAGCTGCAAAGGCTTTTGCCAGTGGGAGTGGTTCTCAGAGAGAAAGCAGCATGGGCCCCTCCGCACCCCTTCCCCTAAAACGGGGCTAAAGACACACGCCTCCCTGCTCCAGGACTGAACCCAACCCTAAAAGGAGTCTCCTTAGAGAAACTGAGTGATCCAGTGACATTTCTCAATCTGTTTAAGCTGTAATAATACTTGATTCTAATATAAAATCTTTCATCCTCCTTTATAGGTTTTTTTTTGTGTGTTGTTTTTTTTAACTACATCCAAAGCCAAGCTATACAAGGGGAGTAAAAGTGTGTGTAAAAGGCCTCATGGCCATTCTTACAAGCAGAGGACTCTAAAACCCACCACCACTCTCCTGCCTGAGAAGCTTTAGTCCCAGATATTTCAGGCCAAATCCTTGGGTCCCTTACATTTGAGTAGTAGCATTTCAATTGTCTGACCTGAAAGAGAAAATTAAGTCGCTGTGGAAACCCACACTATTTGTACCAAATTCAGAGACTGTGATGCTAGATGACCACTTTGATTATCTCATTATTTTCATTGCAGGAATTTAACATTAACTGGGTAGCCATAAACTTACCCAAAATAAATGATATTGGGGTTTCACAAAATCATAGTTACTATTGACGCCGGGCCAATCATTTGGCTTTCATTTCAAAAAGTGATGTTCTCAGTCAAAATGTTGCTCATATGAGAAATATGAGACAAGAGGTCAAATGACAAAACATTTTCCATCTGTGAAGTGATTCACATTTTAAATACATCAGTTTAGCCTCCATCCATATCAGTCATAAAAACATTGAACCGAGCCAAAGGTAATCACATTCCAGATTAAAATCAGTAATTAATCACTATGACATATATCTTACTGTTCAACCTTTTTAGCAATTACTTAATAGGTGAAACAGTAAGGTATATTTCTTAAACTTGAAGATGACACAAAGCTGGGAGAGATAGCTAATATTTTGAATTCCACACAACTCCCAAGTTTTTGCCAGGCTGGAGCGATGGCAGAAATTTAATACAAAATATCAAGGGAATAAGGGGAGCCCTGCACTTAAGTTCAAAAAGCCATTTTAGGTGTATTACATTTTACCAGCAACTATGTGAAAAATCAGTGAGGCTCTTACTCTGCCATACAATCAGTGTAAGCCTGTGTCATACAGCTGTCCAGAACGCACATTCGATTTTAGATGTCATTAATAGACATCCAGTCCAAAGCAGGAGAGGTCACAGCTCTGTTGTGTAGTAGTCAGACCTCACGTCACTAGGACAGAAAAGTTAATGCAATTATTTCACCAACTATGTGAATTTGAACCAGTCATATGACTTGAGCCCTACTGTTCTCATCTGAAAATGGAAATAATAAGAGCTGACAAACATCGTGCATAGAATTGTTGTAAAATCAAATGAGACCATTTCCATAAAAGTGTTTTGAAAATTATAACGTATCATTTCACTGGGCATCTGCTATTTGTTACCCAACAACCATCCGCCTCTTCCTGATAAATGCAATTCAACTCTCCTTGGGGGAACGTCCCTCCGCCATTCTTAGCCATGTTGTGCGCCCTAACTCCTAACTGGCTGAGGCCACAGACATTGGTTTAGGAATGGGCATATAACCCAATCAGGGACAAGGAGACATGAGGAGACTACACTATGGCCTTTGAAAAAAAGCAACTCTCTTTCCTTTGCTGCATTTGATCTTATAAGAAGGTGAATCTTGGGATAACATCCTGCTACCCAGGAAGGAATTAGCCTAAAGATGAAGCTGATGCATAGATGAAGGCAGAAATGAAAGAGACAAGAAATGAATGGCCTCCTTTGATATTCCTCCCCGCCAAAGAAGCCGGCATTCCCCTGGACTGTGCTGTGTTCTAAGTCCATATATTCCCATTTTTGAGTCATTTTGAGCACGTTGTTTCTGTCAGTTGCAACAGGAAGAGTCTGGCAATTGTACATTTGTTTTAATGTCTTGGAAAATCCAGGTATTCAAAGATATGGAAATAATAAATGGGAGAGTTTTCAAATGAAAATATATATATTTCTTCAACAAAAAAATCAAATCTATATTTAAATTGTGTTTGACTATTATGATTGTGGGACTGTGTTAGATTGGTAGATTGCTAGGTTAGATTGTGTTTCCCAAAAAAACAAAGATCATTATTGACTATGCCTTAGATTCTAAGGAATTGCTTAAAACTTTTGTTCTACAGAGAATTCTTCAGCATCCTGCCTTTGTGAAAGCCATGTTTCCAGCCTACCCCATCTTGTCTCTTCCTGCTGGGCTAATCGGCAGATCTCCAGCTGAAACAGCAGTACCCATCTCTGATTAATGGGACCTTTTCCCCCACCTTTCTTAATGGCTTCCTCCCATTGTGATTTCAATCAGAACATGGTGGGGACTCCCTCCTGGAGCCTCTCCAGGACCACTTCTATTGCCATTTTTAATATACTCCTCCTCAAGAAGAGAAAAGCTAAGGAAATGTCTCCACACTCCAAGGCTGAAATCAACATGGAATGTGAAGAATCGACAGCACTTTCTGGTCAGGAAGGGACTATGCCATCAGCTAGCCCAGGGGTCAGCAATGGGCTAAATCCAGCCCACTTGATTTTTATTTCCAAGTGTTCTTGTAAATAAAATCTGATCTGAACCCAGTCCTGCCCATTTGTTACAGACTGTCTACAGCTCCTTTTACGACAGCAGCGTTGCGTAGTCACCACAGAGACCATATGGCCCAAAAAGCCTAAAATATTTACATCTGGCCCTTTATAGAAAAGTTTGCAGACTTCTGATCTAGTCTAATCATTTCATTTTTAAAAAGAAGCTTGGGCCCAGAAAGGTGAATAGTAGATGAGAGGCCAAACCCAAATTGGTTCCTTGTGGTGTTATTTTCATGTTCTACTCTTAATCCGCCTACTAAATTAGAGGCGGCTTGTAGGCAGGAATTGTGACTTATTCTCCTGTGGTTTCCTGAACAATGGAGGCTGAATACTGAAGTCACCATTAAAACTAATTAAATAAATGCAAACGGGTTGAGGAAATAAGGGATTCCTTCAGAGACTTCTTGAATATATAAATAATCTCTCCTGCCTCCATAGCCTCCAAATATTTGTGGCCACAAACTAATCCTTCTCCCATTAGACACCAGGCTATGATCTCTGATGTCCTCTGTAAAATGACATAATCGTATCCACCTCCCAGAGTTGTGAGGGTCAAATGTGATAAAGTGTGTAAGGCATGTAATGCAGTGCCTGCTTCACAGTAAATCCTGAGAGCAGTAGTTTATCAGCATAATCATCATCATTATCATAAAAATGGAGGCATCCTGAGATATAACTGGGTATCACAGGAACATACAATTACTAGAGATTTCTCTTAGATTCTCCCACAAGCAATGGGGGAAAACTGAAGAAGGTGGGGTTCTAGCACCCAATTTCAGCAAACAATTAAATTCACATTCAATTACCATCACCCAAGAAAGTGAGAGCACAAGTGGGGGAAACATTCTCCCAGATCCCAACAGTACCTGCCACACCGGAAGGAAAGAAAGAAGATTCTTTCCCTGGAGCTAAGACATTGCAAATGTCAACACATAACAAACTAAGGAAAAACTTGGCAGTGTATCAAGCAGTGTGTGTACAGTGTGGCTCCAAGACATTTGTCCTGATCATCCCCATGTTGGGTATGGTCCCACCTGATACCAGGGGCTCCCCTCAGGCCACACAGGCCCCTGTCTAGTCTGACTCACCCTGTCTTCTTTAGATTTTATGGCCATAATTCTCTCTCTCTGTGCCAATAGGAATTTATTACCATTGCTCAACAGCTTACCACGTACACTGTCTGAGAGACTTTTAACTCTGGGCAAAATATTTTTCACACTCATTCCATCCTTTGGCCAAAGAATCACGCTTACAATGTTATTTTGTATCCTGAGACTGCCCGCTATGAGCACCAGAAGGGGAAAATCGGCCTTGTAACCCCACGCCAATGGAAGCAGCAAGTACTCTTCCTCCGTGCCACCTCTCTTTTGGGTCTAAGGTGGCAGATGGCAATCTCCTTCTAGATAAATGCCCCCAGAACCTAACAGGGACGAGTAGAGCAATGCAGTTCGTCCTCTCTCCTACTCAATTTCTTTTTGTGATGCTCATCACAGGGAGTACAATTTTGAAGTGTTGCTTTGCCCATATTGGGAATCTGACCCTATAGGCGGCCCTTTCCGTGATGTGTTAAACTCATCTGCTTACGCCTTGGCAACCAGAAAACACGACTGGGGCTAATAACTAGTAAACGCCCACATTAGGAGGGTCTTTCCCATCCCAGCCCCCACCCCTACTGCTGCCATCTGTGTTTGTTCTTTTGCTGTATGAGAACTCAAACTGGGTGGCAGGCCTGCCTGTTATTTTTAAAAATCTTTTAGTAGCGTCTATACCCAGAACTGCCTCATCACAATTATCCTCCCAAACGAGGAAACCTCACATTGAGAATGGATATGGTTTTCAGCCAGCACCAAGTGTCTCTCCTTCTGCCTTTTTGTCTTTCCAATCAATCAGAACAAGTGAAACTCCCAAATGAAGAGTAAATACACCGCCCAGGTTCCTTTGATCTCCTAACATATGTCATGAAGGGGGGAAGAAAAAAACCCGATTCCCAACTTCAATCAGCCTCTCATTTTAGCAGCTTGAACCTTAAAACAAAAGGGACGGTGTGTGGGAGCCGCGGAGGAGGGTGGAGAGGGGGCTGGCTCCTTGGAAGATAATAGGTCCGCGCTGCATACCTGAGCCTTACAGTCATTATCTCCCCTGCCAGCTCTTCTGTATTTATATATAATGAGATCATTACCAGGCAGCTATTCCAATTTTATTCAGACTTTAATATTTCTTGAAGAAAAAAAAAATAGCATACAGAAGGGTTTGTGATGCCAACTCAATCAGACGTGCTGTTGATGGAGAATTATTCAAGTGCAAGCCAGAACAGGAAAAAAAAATAATTTCAGGGAGGTTTCTGTCAAAGCCGAGTTCTCCTGTGATGATGTTTCCAGTGGATGTGTTGAAGTGTCCGGAGGTGAGCAAGGAAAATAACTAACAGAAGAGAGGGCTGAGCCTATGATTAAAAGGAAGGTGCATCCCGCCTAATCATTCAGGCAGGTAGGGCAGGGCCTCCTGCGGAGCCTGGGCTCCCACCCGGCTTTCAGTGGGCAATTAGACGCAGAAGCAGCTTCCCAGCTGTGGGGTCTCCAGGAGCGGTCAGGTGTTAGAATTCTACCCTTTGGTGGGTGTTATTTTTGTGTGTGATTGAACTCAGGTAGTTAGGCAGGTAGACAAGACACTTCCTTTCTCCCTTCACAACAAGCTGCTTTACATTAAAGAAGGGACTTTCTCTCTCACCATCCCTGTGGCCTCTGCCAGAAAAAAGATTATGGCAGGATTTTCTTTCCCTTTGTCCCTCTTCATACAAGATGCCTAGAACTTCAGTGCCCCCGCTAATCAAATATTCTGGCTAAGGTTTCATAAACCGTACTCTATCCATTTTCAGCAAATTAGAAAATCAAATGAAAGAAATCGAATACTAAGACTGAACCAAAAGGAATAGCTCTTTGATAATCCAGACAGCAGCTCAGGATAATTCCCAGCCTCGGGTGACAATTATGAAAGTTGCTCATCACTGGCCAGCACTATTAGAAAGCCACTCTGCTCATGTGAGCTCTCTGGGTGTCGGGACTTCGGATAAACATGCACTTCCTGTCCCTTGCTGGGACCTCTGGCTTCTCCTGAGATGACAGACCCAAGAAGAGCATCACCTTGGCTATTAGCTCTCAGCCCTGAACTGCAGATGAGAGTAGCCATCGGAGCAGGAATGAAAACTTGTCATCATAATCAATGTGAAACCAAAGGATTCTGGGTCCTTTTGTATGGTGACTGTAACGCACCCATTATTCTTCCCCTAGCATTTCATAACAGGCTAAATCAAAATAACATTGGAAGAAAATTTACAAAATGTACATGCCATCCTGTGAGTCCCCCAAACATGACCGGAATACAGAATTAGCAGATTTTTTATTATTTGTACTGTTCCACTTTAAAGAGATATCTTATAGTGGTTAGTAGTAGGTTGGTGCAAAAGTAATTGTGGTTTAAAAGGTTAAAAATAAATGCAAAAACCACAATTACTTTTGCACCAACCTAACAGTTAGTTCTGGTAAAATTGTTAAGGCTACTTTATAGATCCTAGTCTTGGGATATACTGAACATTTAGAAATCTGTTTGTAAGAGAAAGAAAGGGAGGGAGACAGGGTGGAAAGAGCGTGATCTCATGTCCCTGTGAATATTGCTAGCTCCGCCATAATCTGTATTGTGTAGGCAAAGAATTGCATCAAACAATTGCATAGTCCTGAACGTAAGACAGACTTACACAGGAAAATGGAAACAATTTTCTCTCCCTAGTCCTAGCAATCATTCTCAGATTAACTTCCTGAAAAGAATCAGCCCAAAAGAATTATTAAATTTCTGCCTACTGTTCACTATCGTGTGTTAGCATGCTGTGTGTGTGTGTGCTGTGTGTGTGTGTGTGTGTGCATGCACGCATGTGTGTACAGAGAGCATTTCCATTTACTATTAATGTGGTCCCTGCAGAGCAGCATGACACCTGGTAGCGGTCCTCGTCTGCCTCCCTTGTCTCCTCACCTACCTTTTGGTTTTCCCTTACAGCCTAAAAAGAAGAGAGGTCTCCTCTTTTTCTCAAAAACCAAGGGCCTCTCTAGCTTCCTCCACCTTGCCTCCACTGGTCCTTTCCTTCTCTCATCAAATACGTTCATGTTGCTTTTTTGTGGCAACCCCCCCGCCCAGGCTGGCTATGAGGAGGTAAGGGTTCCAGCCCCTCTTCCAGGTCCTTGCCAGACCCCAGCAAGACAGCTGGGGGCATCATTCCTCCTCATGCTCTCCTCATGACTCGGCCTTGCTCCTGCCTGCAAACCGGGCTTTATTTTCATCCTGTCTTCAGCAGCCAACTCTTCATTACCTCACCACCTATTTTCTCCTGAAATACCTAAAATACAGCTTCCTTGACTACCACACCATGGAAATCACTATTCAATCCAATCCCACCTTTTTGCCGAGTCACATAGATTATATTGACTCTTAATCCTTCAGACTTTTTGGATACATCTGACATGACTGAGGAAGGTCTTACAACATTTTCACTGAACTCCCACATGGTCTGCCCCCCTCTGTCTCACCTCAGTCTAGTCCCACCTGTCGGCTGTGGGGCACTCAGCTTTATTCATGACTGCACAATTACATGTTAGCTCAGAAATCAGAAAGTAGCACACTAAAGAAATGGAACATGAAATGAGTTCATTTTGAAGGAAGGTCGACTCTATTGTCTAGCTAGAACAAAATAAAATCATGTCTGAGAAAGTAAGTGTACTTTAATGTTTACAGAAACACTGTTCACATCATTAAAATAAAAAGTTTCCCATAACTGACAACTGTCAAGGTAATATCCTACTAAGTCTCCAGAACCCTGATTAAAGACGACAAATTCCTTGCCCCCTCAGAGAGCCAAAGTTTATAGTAAGGAGGATCCTGGGAAAGTTATTTATCAGTGCCTGGCTATGAAGGTCCTAAAGTAATATGAAGATTTACTACCAGCAATAGGATAGAGAACTTCCTTTTTTACTAACTATTGTGGTGCTTTTTAACTGTCCTCCCCCACTCTAACCAGGGGAAATTGGTCACAGATTTCTGCTGAGGCCACAAGACCTGATCCTTTTCCCCCTAAATAGCTTTCTCTGCACATGTGCTCTGAGGGGAACACTGAACCCTGCATCATTGCTGCTGACAAGTCTTAGAGCCTCACCCTAACGATTAGCTCACTACCGTTTAGACTATTATTGTCAATCACCATGCTTTCTATAAAGCATCTGAGTGTCTATTTATCAGTGTTCACTCCTTCATTTTTATGGCTGCCCAAGGTGCTTCTTTTCTGCAGTCACAGAGCCTAGATCAGTGAGCAGGAAATAAATTGTCTCAATACTGTATGTGAAAGTGGCTACGATTATAGTTCTCTTTCCTCTGCCTGCAAAATGTACTCTGGTACCCGATTAATAAGATTATGCCTCCACTCTGGAGCAAAGCGACAGCTTTAATCATTTCCAGAAGTGGGCCTTCTGTGTGGCAGGTTCTTGAACAACAGAAAAAAGATCACCAGGCAGTGCCAAAGGCCCCAAATTCGTTGTCTCTCGGCCCGTCTCCTCATGCAGGGTCTTAGGAATCGAATCAAAGGCGTAACCACCTGGTATCCCAAACGCAGGGGAAAGAATAATTGAAAATCCCTAGCATTTGTAATAAGGGAAACAGCAAATTGTGTCAATATCAGAACCACACAGCACTTGCAAATAGCCATTACGTTGTATGCTAACATCATGAAATGAAATTCAAGGACAGCATAAGAACTGAGTGTATTGTACATCTGACTGCTAGTGACTCGTAGGCTCTCTGTCTCTTTGGAAACCTGACTGGTCGTGTCTTGTGGGAGAAAGCAAGCTGTGGTTAAGGGGTGAAAATGAAAAAGACGCTCTTGCCCTACTATTAGTAAATTCCACCAGGAACAGATTCTAAAGATAGAAAACATGTGCCTACAGGTGACTTATTTAGTTCTTTTTCCCATGAAGAAAAGATACCTATCCTCTTTACCTCTATCAACAGGAGGCCTTCTTCCAGAAGCCACAGAGCAGGAGTCCTCAGTTGCCCTGCATCAGGGATTGACAAACTATGACCCACAGGTGCATGTCTGGCCCACAGCCTGTTTTTGTAAATAAAGTTTTATTGGAACACAGCCCACACTCATTCAATTACATATTGTCTATGGCTGCTTTCCTGCTGCACTGGCAGAGTTGAGTAGTTACAACAGAGGTCCTGTGGCCTGCAAACCCTAAATTATTAACTATTTGACCCTTTATAGAAAAAGTCTAACTTCTGCCCTATTTCCTCTATGGCAAAATTTAAAGGTAATTATAATAATGGCCAATGTTCATCAAACTTTCTAACATGTAATGAATGCACTACCAAACACAACACATTAATTATATCATTAAACCTCCACAATAGCTCTTAGGGATTTTTGTTTTCCCCATTTTAAAAGGGAAGGACTCGAGGCTTACAGAGCTTCTAAAATACCAGGACTAAGAAGGGGCGGGGGGCGGGGGGTCTGGATTCCATGCCTGCCAGGCTTACTCCCGCGCTCACTCTCTGGACCAGTAACCAACATGTCTCTACTATAAGAATAACACCTACCGTGTGCCAAGTGACCAGTCTTTGCACATATTGGCTCCAAAACTCACCACTGCCCACATTTATATTTTCCCAATATCAGGGAACAGATTGGTTAAATAATTTACCCAAGAACACACAGCTAAGAGTAGAAGATCCTGTGTTCAAATTCAGACACGGTAGCTCCTTCATTACTTATGCCACCTCAGAGTAGAAAGACAGCATTTAAGAGACAACCTACTAAGCATGAGAAACAATAATTGTGTGTTATATGGAGAGAAGGTTAGCAACCCCCTTGACAAGGATGGAAGACGCCCTGGAGCCTGACAGCACGAGTACGATTAAGGCATTGCCACCTAATCCGTGCCATCTAACCATCATTTTTAAACCCTAAGAGTTCTCATCACAGAGAGAAATTTTTTTTCTTTTCTTCTTTCTTTTCCTTATACTGTATCTGCATGAGATGCTGGATGTTAGCTGAATCTATTGCAATAATTATTTCACAGCATAGATCAATCAAAACATCACGCTATACGCCTTAAACTTACAGTGATGTATGTCAATTATTTCTCAACAAAACTGGGAAAAAATTGTTTTTCTAATTTTCCATTCTGTCTAAAAAGACTATGAATCATCCCTGTCGGTACCAGCCCTCGCTTAGTGGTGACTATCTGTGTGGCACTTGATACACAATTTAACCCTCTCAGATCTCCGTTTCCTGTTCACAAAAGGTGGGGGGAGTTCAGGTTGGAAGCTCTCTCTGCGACCTTCCAGCTAACACACTCTCTAAACCTTCCGCTCTGTCCCCTCACAGAGTTACCTGGTCATTTTGGCTCTGGGAGTCTGTGTGTGGTCCTGGTAATTCCAAACAATGATCAGAAACAACCAGTCAAGTTTCTGATTTCAAACTCCTCCCACGGGATGATCTCTCATTGTGGACCCTAACTGTCATTCAAGAGCTGGGCTGAATTCAAGTCGACTCCTCTGGCCACTCGTCCTTACAGGATGGCTCATGGAAATCACTGCTTCCCCTTAGGCCACCAAGAGGAATCTACATGCTCTGTCTCTTGCTCCTTCTTCATTCATTTTGCTGTCTCTGGTTTGGGAGTATTTAGGCTAATTTATTAAACAACCAGTGAGATCCAATTTCTGAGGCCCAGATGGGTCAAATGCAGTAACATGTGCATTGGATATTATGTGATTTGGTGGAGGTGATTGTTTTCCTTTATTGTAATATTTTAAATCACTAGCCTCCATCTGGTAAATTAGAATAGTGAGGTTTATAGCTGTTCATAAAAGGTAGGACTTCCCCAAGGAGCTGTTTTAAGATACATTTGTTATCTTATTTCCTAATCCTATTATCTTTCCCATAGATTATCAGACTTTAAGGACCACTGAAGTCACCATGTAGATGCCTTCACCAGGTGACAAACAGCTTCTCATGCAAAGGATGAGTTCTAAAACCTTCCCCTTAGAGTTTCTCAAATGGCATCTCTCCTCAGCCTGGCTCCCTTTGACGGACGGGCAAAACTGCTGTAAGGAAATATTTCTATCGCGTTTACTCCTTTACGTGACTTGGTTTAAAAAAAAATAAGAAGGCCATCTTGCCAGTGATCCCTTTAAGTCTTTTTAATTACAAAATTCTTTTTTATGGTGTCACTGACCCAGCCTTCGCAGAGTTCATTTCAGAAATGTGCTGAAGTGGGCCCTCGCACTGACAACTAAGGCTGAGAAATGTTTTAAGTATCACGACTCCACATTTTTCTCCTGTCTGTGAGGTTCAGGGATTCATCCTGTGTGAATCATGCCTGCCCTTTGTTTAGGCACGAGGAAGATATTTTAGACACTGAGCACACGACACAGACATCAGCCCTTCCTGGAAAAACAAGACCTAGACCCCAAATCAGAGTGAGTACACAGACTGTCCCCAGGGCCAACTAATTTCCAAACATGAATAAAGATACATTTGTTAGCAAGCTTCTCCAATTCTCCTATTGACCCTAACCTTTAGCAAGACAAAAATGTCAGATATAATGGATCCTAAAATTAACGGCACATTTTGCTTTTCAGTTGATCAGATCAGCTAAGAACGAGTTCAGTCTCCTACCTCCTCAAGATAAGAGGTTGTCATTGTTTCAGGACATTTAACAGCACCACAGACATTAGGCCTCAGAAAATATCTGATAACTTGGAAGCTCAGACTATAGTTCAAAAACAAACCTGCAACACGTCATTCAGCGTCATCCCCAACTTGTGAGAGGGCCATACCTAAAGCATCCTGGTCCTGTACCCCTCAGGAATGTTCCTTTGCCTGGCTTTGCTCATTCCTTTACTAGAGAACCACTTCCTGGGCACCTGCTATTGACAATAGTCTAGGCACTGGGCATACTCTGAACGGAACAGACAAAGTCCATATTGTTATAGATCTTACATTTCCATAAAGGAGACGGGAAATAAACAAGAAAGAAATGTATGGGACTGGTTAGTGGTATTCACAGCTAAAACAGGACAATATAATACAGAAGGACTAGACCATTTTAGTTGGCATAGTCCATAGCGATTCTCTGAGGAATTGACACAGAAGTTCAAACCAGAATAAAAACGACACCCTGTGAAGACCCTGGCGAGGGGAAGAACATTCCAGGCACAGGGAATACCTATTTCAAAGGCTCTAAATGGAAAGGAACTTGAAGTTGTCAAGACGTGGCCAAGAGCAGGGTGGAGGAGAGGAAGAGGGAGATAAGATGGGTCAGAGAGTTGGGCAGAGGCCAGATCTCATATAGTGCTGCAGACACGGTTGGAGAGCTTCATTCTGGCCCAATTATTAATGGGCAGCCATGAGGAGTTTGTAGCAAAGGGAGCTTTGTGACCTAATTGAGTTTTTTTGTTTTGTTTTGTTTTGCTTTTTTAAAAAAAAGAGTATCCTCACTGGTGTGAGGAGAATAGTTTTCAGGAGGTGAAATGGAAGCAGAAAGGCCACTTAGGAGGTGACTGCAGTGGTCCAAGTGAGAGATGGCAGAGGCTTTCCCTGGGCAGTAATTAGTGAAGATGGGGAGAAGCAGGAAGTTTGGAGAAATGCTTTGGAGCTAGAATGGCAGGATATGCTGGTGGATTTGACATGGAGAATGAGGGAGTCAAACACAACTCTGCCATTTTGGGCTGTCTCATTCACATGGCACCTGTTCACTCCCTTGGCATCTGAGAGTGTGATGTTTCAGCCAAGCAGCACCAGAAGCATGACCGACTGCACCAGGGAAACTGGTATATTTTATAAAGCACAGCAGAGCAATGGTCCCTGTCCTGACGCTCTGCGATACAGCAGTTTGGTTACCTAAGAGAGTCTGTGAGTGTGCCAGCACACGAGTGGTACTGTGAGCGTCAGCAGAGAGTGCATCCTGCTTGGGTTCCTGTAGCTGGGAGGCACGGGAAGTAGAGAGTGGGCTGGGGGTTCTGTGCTTTGTTACAGTGAAGGGACAATCAGCATCGGCAACATGAGCCATGGCACTACGTAGGGTTGCTCAACGATGTATGAAAAGAAACACCAGTCATCTGAATTGAATTTTCAGCTGGAGCCTAAGAGGCCAAATTTAATCATCCACCTGAAATTATCACACAAGTCAATACCTCCCCCTTCTAGCAAAGAGCAAGAGACTGATTCTTTATTTTCCCCTCAAGCAGGTGGCCTTGAGGCAGCTAACCAGCTGGCTGAAATCTAAATACCTTCGCCAAGACAAAAGCCAGTAGCATGATTGATTATCTTCTCATTGTAGGAGAAGAGAACCTCCCCCAGCCAATCAGCATGCAGAACTGCTCTCAGGTTATCACTGAACAATATTGGACTTGGAGCTGATGAACGAAGGTGCCCAAATCCCCACCCCCAATTGGCTGGGGCTTCATCTACCATCTCAATTCCACTCACTGCATTGACTTCTATCGAGGTTCAGTTAGTTTCTTTGTTGTTAAGTCCTAGCTTTCTTTTTCAGAGACTGAATGGGTACCTGCATCAGAGTTGGAATGGGTCTGTCCCCAGAGAGAAGGCTCTTCCTCCAAACAGCTTCATGTATAGACTTCTGAAAAGCTCACTGAATCCTCCCAAACTTCCTTCTGTTTCTTCTAGGGGTGAAAAAATGCCTTGTGTACACCCCAGTGAATTGGGAGCCCGCAGTTAAGATCCTTTCTGACCGTGGTTTGTAGTCCTGTATCCGAAGCACCTTGAAATCAGGAAGTAGGACAGGCCACGGAGGGTGTCAAATCTGAATTCTTGGCACTGGAACTGTGAGGTGAGGCCAAACTACCCCTGTGAGCTGGTACTCCCAAACCTTGGTGGGTTTCCTGCTTCTGTGCTGAAATTCTCCTGGGCATCTATAGTATCTTCTAACCTCAAACCCAGGGGGAATATGAAAATTGAGATTAACAGAGACTCCATCTTAATAAGCAGTTAAACAAAGGTTTCAAATTCCACTTACTCCTTGAGACTTACCAAGCCTATTGGTACCTCACACTCAATAGACTCTGGACATTTTAAATGGGTGTCCTCCCTCAGGATGATCAAAGCTCAGTTATGGTTCTAGCGACAGAAAGGAAAGGTAGAGAAAAATGTTTCCTCATTAATGGTATTCTTTACGTTCAGTGGTTTTTTTTACATTGTAAAGAGAAAGAAAAGAGGGAAGGAGGGAGGGAGGGAGGGAGGGAAGAAGAAATGTTAGAGAACACTTCTAAAATCAAAAAAGGGACACTAAGCATGCTGATGTGTCATCAAGCACCACGCCGTGAGCACCACATGGCGGGTGAGGGAACCGGTTGCAGAGGGGTCACCCAGCGGCACCTGGGGGGTGGGGAAGGGTCAGCTATCAGAGTCGCCCGAGCAGCTCCTGCAAAATACCATCTTCCTCCTCCCCCTAGGGATTCTGAGGTTGATCTACTCTATTTGGAAAGATGTCTAAAATGTGTTAAGTGAAAAACGTAAGATGCAGAAGAGTCCATTTCATAAGATCCCTTTTCTATAAATGACACAGACATAATTTACCTACATCACTAAATGCCTAGAATGATATGGAAGAATGTACAGCAGACGTACACAGTGGTTTTCTCTAAGGAATGGTGTTATGAAGGGCTTTCACTCCTAAATTATACATGTGGGGATATTTCAAATTATTAATCAGTATGTGTTTCTTCCCCTAACTACCGTGTTTCCCCGAAAATAAGACCTAGCTGGATAACCAGCTCTAATGCGCTTTTTGGAGCCAACATTAATATAAGACCCGGTCTTATTTTACTATAAGACCAGGTATAATACAATATAATATAATATAATACCCATCGTATTTTACTATAATATAAGACCTGGTAGAATATAATATAATATAATATAATATAATATAATATAATATAATATAATATAATATAATATAATATAATATAATATAATATAATACAATACAATATAATACAATACAACACAATATAATTTAATACCAGGTCTTACATTCATTTTTGCTCCAAAAGACACATTAGAACTGACCATCCAGTTAGGTCTTATTTTCGGGGAAACACGGTAGACTCATCAAAACCCTTTCCTGATACCCTGGCACAAGTCACACACAACAGAACAAGAAAAATATTGCAATACTCGACTTCTAAGAAAACGCACAACAAAATGATTTTGTTTTCTGCCCCAAATCCAGGGCAGGAAGATTCTGCCATACACAACCGGAGAAAAGGTATAAGGCTGAGCAAGACCAGGAGAAAACACCCCACAGAGTGAAGACATAGAGGACGCACCTCCAAGGACAGGAGAAGGTGACAACAGGAGCCCTGAGTCCCACAGAAGAAGCCTGGCCACTCCAGGTTGCTGCAGGAAGCTGCGAGTAGCTGAGTTACCGTCTCTTTGCCCCACAGTGAGGCCCAGCCATGGCCAGGGTGGGGTGTCACCCTGTGATGTCCACCTTGGAGTGACACTGATCTACTCCCACATGTACCAGCTCTGCCCACACCTACCTCCAGTGGAAAGCCCCCAGTATCTAGACATCCACGCGCCGCCGCCTTGCCCCAAATCAGGGGAGACGTGAGCCCTGGGGAGTGGCCACAGAGGGAAAGTAAGGCCTTGCTCTGGGCCAGGATGGAACTAGCTGGAACAAGTTTGAGATCACTGAGACAGCAACTGAAACACACTGCCCCGTTACATGCACGTTTTATAATGTTTTCATGTTTTGCTACACACAGGTACTTTTGTGATGAGAAACATGTTTTGGAAGAGCCCAGTATGGCCCAACATTCATGATTTATCAAATGTAAACTCAGCATTGGCTCTTGAGACCTTCCCTGCGTCGGCTTTGTCTCAGGCCAGCTCAGTGTCTCCTTAGTGCTCTGAAGACACCTTTCCCCCATCCACAGGTACACAAGCACGTGTGTGCCCGAGCGCGCGTGCGCACACACACACACACACACACACATGCCTCATGGAGTGCCTTCCCCTTTCCACAAGCACACCAGGCCCTCTGCCTGCAATGCCTTCTTGCCTCCATCCCTCTCGCTCCTTTACTGACCAAACGCTGACTGAACTTCTTTTTCGGCTTTTGGAAACAGCAGCCCTGTCCTCAGACCACTTGAATCGGGGACGTCGCCTCAGCAAGGATGGTTTTCACCACACATTCCTACCACAAGATCTGCCAGCATCCACGGCCTCTGCTACAGAAGTAGAAACTCAGAAACTCACCAAAGATGATCGCTCATAATAACCCTAGACTCGAAACCCTAGGAGTCCCTGGTCCTGCTGTGGTCACATGCCAGCTTCAGGGGCCAAGGTGTTGGGGGGCAGACAAAACATCCCTCAGTTTTGACCTGTGGTTCCACATCACTGAGTGGGGATGAAGCCCAAGGAAACAGAACCCCTAAAACTAGAGACCATGATTTACCTCATCTTGCAGGGAAAGACCTATCTCCTGCCCTGGGGTGGGGGGTTGGGGGTGGGTGGGAGGTGGGGAAGCTTTGCAAGTAAGAAGCCGTTTGAAGTATCAAAGGAAACTCAAAGCCTGAGCTACATCCATCTGCTCCCTGTGTTATTCTATTCCTGGATATAAAGTTTGACACAAAAGCATGCAAAAGTGTGAATGCGAGAAGACACACTTCTCTCACCTCATTAAGAGTTACTGCTTTGTTTATCATGGGGTCTAAACATGAACACGAGCCTTATCATGTTACCACTGGTTCCCCTCTGACAAATAGCCACATGGGCCTGAACTAAATATGGGTGACTGTTTAGTACTATGGAAACCAGTCAAACCCCATCCAACTCTGGAAAATTAAAATATTGACAGAGTTAGTACTTCTGATACACAGGAATAAAAATAATACCTTTTAAAAATAACTGTGCCACATTCAATTTTGAGACTCTTGGTTTGATTTCTTTGAAAGGCAGCAAGATTCGTCCCCCCATTTTTGTAATAGGGTGATTTTTTATCCTGCTTTTCCCAATCATAGGTTTGCAAGGTCTCTAGGTAAATCTCCGCCTCTGGAAAGGTCCATCTGAAACAGGCAGGTTTCAGAAGGTGCCACCTACAAAATGTTCTCTCCATGCCGGGCCCACAGCCAGACCTTCATGCCATTCTTTCATCGAGCAAGTGGGTTGAGAACCCACCTTGTGCCACACACAATGCCAGGTGTTGGGCATACAAGAGTGAAAAGGGCACACAGGACATCTGCCCTCCTGATGCAGTTCCAAGAAGTCAGATTGGAGAATGAGCTGGAAATCTATGACAGGCAGAGATTTCGAAGAAATTCTAGCTCAACATCAAATCAAGTTTTAGGAGTATGGGTTTTTTTGTTTTTGCTTTTACCAAATCTCACATTTTTGCACATGATAAACAATTAACATGTAAAGAGTTCACCAATAAGGTACCAAAACGTGAATGACAATCAGGGAACTCCAGCCCCTTTGGTGCAAGGCACTGCTAAGAAAAGGACTGATATTAAGGATAAATTGTGAGGTAGGTGAATGTGTTGTGCTGTGTTTTCATATAGATTCTGCTGTTGATTCTCCATCGGGAGATTTTTTTTTTTCTTTAATGTCGGTGACCCCAGGTAACGCAGAAGGCTGTGAAAAGGGAAGCGTCTGGGCAACAAAGAACTGTGTTTCGGTCCCACCGATATTTTATTCTTAACCTCACTCTCAGAGAGGTAAATACTTTTTAAATAGAAGAAATTAGTCTCTGCTTTTCCCTTAACCGCCCTTCCAAAATGAAAAAGATTTTCTGTAAACTTGTCTCTCTAACCTGCAGATTCTGTCTCAGT
This sequence comes from Rhinolophus sinicus, assembly GCF_057876585.1. NCBI lineage: Eukaryota > Metazoa > Chordata > Mammalia > Chiroptera > Rhinolophidae > Rhinolophus > Rhinolophus sinicus. The sequence continues at coordinate 119,440,890 of NC_142515.1, read as the reverse complement.
GGATCAATGAGAAAACGTTTTTGACAAGTCAAATGTTCATTTTTTAGGGGAAAAATAACCTTCTCTCTCCAGGCTGCCAAGACTATGGCTTATGTGCTCTCCGTCCCTCCAGCTATCAATCCGCATTTCACTGCAGACGTGGCCCAGATGTCTTGGTCAGTGCACATTAAAGGCTGAGCTAGTCAGCCTCTCAGGAAAGAGACTTCACATTAGCACATGTTAGGTGTTAAGAAACATCCTTCTCCATTGAAAGAGAAATTTTATTTCTCAGGGAGAAAAAAAATACAACATGTAGTCACCAGGATGCATTATGAACCTGTTAGTGCGTGTGGGATTTATGATCAAGGTCTCTCTCTTCTACAAGGATTCTTCAGCTAAGGGCAGAATCACAGATTTAGGCGCCCCCTAAAAAATGTTTCGCAGACCTTTGGCCCCATCTAGTGGCCATGTCCTGTCAGGTCCAGCAAACGTTTTTGTCTCGGAATTTGAGGCGAGTAAAAGGCTGTGGCAGTGAAAGCTCTGGGGCTCGTTCTCTAAACAGACTTGGCAGAGGACGGCGTTGGCCAACACAGACGGGTAGATGACATTTCCTCACAGATTCCCAGAGAGCGAGAGGGCTGCCACCTGATATCATGGCATTGTGAAAGGAGCCATTTTCAAACCGATCCGTACAGCGCTTGTGCTGCCTCTGCTTAGTCACCTGCTCGAAGCACACTGTCTGGGACGCACAGGGGGTGTGTGCATGCAAGCGGGGGACAGGAAAATGCTCGGGGTTTGTGCTGAGCTCTGCAGTGCCAACTGGCAGCAGGAAGGGACATATGCAAAATCACACTCCACATGGCCTCTAAATTTAGATAAGCTGTCAATATCCTGCACTAGAGGGGCTTTCTCTCTCCATGCTCTGGTTTAAAGGCTTAAAAACAGAAGCCAAGTTTAGCCCATTTGGAAGCGCCGGCGGTTAATGTTCTGTCCAGAAAGATGTCACGTAGCAGCTAACACTATTGACTGAATGCGACGGGGACCCCACCAGCCTCACAGAAGCAGCGACTCAGGTTCAGTCCCCTCCCTCTCTTCAACCCTGCACCTGCCAGCAGATGCAGAAGCAAATGGTCAGAGGCCTGGGGAACTGGTCGTTAGAGATCCCTTTCCCTCCTGCCCACGCCACCCCTCAGGAGCCGCAACTCGGCCAATAAATTTTAAAAATAAAGGTTAACAGAAGTTGGGAGCTGGTGAAAACCCAGATTCTATTTCATCCAGCAGGTCTGTATCCCTGCCGGGACAGGAGATGCAGAGAAGCCATCACCAGCCCTAAGGGTTCGGAAAGGCCAATGAGAAAGGGACCCATCTGCCTTACAGATGTTCTCAGGGGCGGATCCGTGAACCAGTGGCCAGGATGATCTGGAGATAATGCCAAGCACCTCCACGCACACCAACCCTGGCAATCCAGCCATGAATCCAGCCATCATTGCTCTATTTTCTTTTTCACTGCCCTATTTATTCTATTGCCCTATTTTTAAAATTATTTTTGCCTGTCAGTAGGGAATTTAAAAGTAAAATATGGGTAGGACAAAAATTCACATTTTGGATTCCCTTGTCTATTTAATCCCCAAGCAGAATGTGTGCCTTACCTTCAGAAAGGTATCGGTTACTTCATTAACCCATTTCCCATAAAATAGGGCTGTGACTAGTATCTACCCCATTAGGTCATTTTGACACTTAAGTGTGTCGATACTTGTAGAACACTGTAATAGTACCTAAGGTCTCGATAAATGACAAGTACAGTTACTACATTCTAGCGAGTCAAATGAGCAGGGCCAGAGAGCTGAAATAGATTTTTGCTTTTCAAAAATTCTTTGTAGGTTGCATGACGATGTTTGTTTTCAGGAAACGCACGGCACGCACGTCTTCTTCCCAAGACCTCAAGCTCCTTCAGGAGGAGGAGGTTCTCAGACCCTCCATGGGATTTGCAGCCCCCAATTCCACGCACACCTCAGGAGACAAAGAGAATTTGAATGGAAAGGTGTGGACTGTTATGTCAACAGGAGCCTGGGGACGCCTCCTCGATGATCAGACTAAAAGGCCTCCAGGACCCTCCAGAGAAGAGGGCCCCACTGTCAGCAGCTGTGATCACCTGTCTTAGTGAATTTCTAAAAACCCTTAGGAAGCATTATAGATGTACGCTTCAACTTTCAGGGCAGCCTTGGAATTTTAATTCAATGAAACCGTCTAAACAGTCCACTCAGGAGAAAGACTGACATACCGCGCGGGTGGGGGGAAGAAAAGGCTTCATTATTCATTCTTCCTGGGAAGACAAGTAATTTCAGCGTGACGAGACAAAAATGAGAACAGGCAGACAGCGCGAGCAAGTGAGATGAAGAGACAGAAAGGCAGGTGGACGGATGGGCAAGCGGATGGACAGACTGACAGACACACGCCTATGTACGTAGTCTCACACATACATACATACATAGGCTTGCAGACTCCTGAGCAGAAAGGGAGAGCAAGAAACACAGTAAAACAACCTTTTTGTTCCTAGCCTGAGACACACAGTGGCATCCGCGCTCCCAGCCTGTACATCATCCCCTTAAAAAGCTCATTGAGAAGTTCGGTCATGAACCTGTCCTTATCCCAAAACCCTCGGGAAGCCTTGCCATTACCTCTTACAATTGCTGCATCTGCTCATTCACTCCAGGGAAAATGTCAAGATCTTTTTCCTTTTGTGGAACAAAGGCTACCGTGAAGGTACTTTTCTTTTTCTCAGACTTTTTCAGATTCTTTTTTTTTTTTTTTTTCCTGCTACGATTCCAAAGATTTTCTTTTTGATAGTGATGGAAAGCATAAAGAGGCCTTCGGCTCGGCCTGCAGATGGCTAGAAACCCCTTCACATCCCACAGAAATGAGCGAGGCAGCCGTGCTCATCAGCAATAGCCTGTAAGTTTGTAAGAAGTGGTCTTCCAGCATCGGGCCATTTTGGAGTGAGGACAAACATTAGTCCTCCCTCTTTACCTCAAAGATGAGGGGACTGAGGTACTTAGGAGCTAATATGAGACTACTCACTGCCTCGTTTTCTCATCTGTGAAGCAGAAGAATGGAGCGCAGTGACTAAATTAACACCACGGCTGTTAATGTGCTGCTAATGAGCTGGTGGATCTCTCTGGGAGGTGTCCCCCTCCCCTGCCTGGGCTGCCCTCTCCATGGTGCTGAGCAGAAGCAAATCTACCCTGGGCAGCCCTGGCACCCCAGCCCCCAAGAAGGAAATCTAACTTGGGCTAGTTGGGCTAGTCCCAGGCCACCTACGTGATTACAGTTCTGACCTTTCCTTACTCGACGACCACATTAGGTGAGCACACACCTGTGGGAGGGAGTATTTAACGCAGACGGTTAGGAAGCAGCTTTGCCAAAGCTGTCAGGAAAAGCATGTGAGGAAATTATCTCCTGGTCCCTTGGTGGGTATTATGTCTTTTATCGTCTCTGTATTTTGAAGTCTTTTCTTTTTTAAAGATGCAATTTGAAAAGACTGCTCCGTGGAGGGCATGGGGAAACGGGAACAGGGGGAGAAAAACACGGAGGTGGAAACAACACAAGAGGGCCCCCCCCCCACAGTAACTTGGGCTGGAAGGAGCTCCATCCTTCTTCTGCTGCTCCAGAAGGAGCCGTGAGCTACAGGCCCATCTGGAGAGAGCAGGAACTTGGTGTGAGGAGAAGCTCCTGGGAGCTTCCAGGAGGGAAGATGAGAAGGATGCATGTGGCCTCTCCTGTAAGACAGGTGGCCTCTCCGGTGGGGCCAGGCTGTGTCAAGAGGGGAGGGCCATCGGCCAGCACAGAATCCGCCTTAAGGACTGGCCTGGGAGGAGCACCTGCTCACAAAACAGCAGAGAAAACAGCTTACAGAAGAGAGCAGGACTTCCAGGGGTCAGTCTTCCCAGAAGCCTCAAAGACGAGATTTTAAAGGAGCTTTAGATGCCAATTTAGGAAATGTCAACCTTCTCCAGAGAGAAAGGAAAGTGATAGTTAGCTGGACGGGAGCCTGTGAGATCACCACAGAAGGGAGGGAGGGAGGGAGGTTTTCTGGAAAACCTATGGAAAGATGGCCTGCAAGGTGTGCCTGCCTCTCTCCGCACTTGCCAAAGAGAAGTGTCCACAGGGATGAATCACAGGTTAAAATATGATTGGACCTTGGGGGCTTTGGCGTGGAGCTTTCGGTTGGACTGTAACTACGGCTGGTTGGTTTTGGGATTTGCTTATGTCTTAGAGGAAAGACTATCAGGGGGTGTTCCCTCCTGAGAGCTGCCCTACCCTAAGAATGATCCGGGTATGGGAGAGGAGAGTATGCAAGAAGGGCAAACAGGTCATGCAAATCACCTGGCCTTCCTTCAGTGTCAAAGGCCACAGAGAGCTGTCTCTAGCCTAGGAAACATGAGTAAGTATTCTACCCAGGCTTGCCAGTGGCTACACGGGCTTGGGGTATATATAGTCCAAATTGCAAGGAACGGTGGCTTTGTGCTCTGTGCATCTGCTTTCAGAGAGTTCACGGGGGAGTGGACGTAACAAGAGGGTAACACACAACCTGCGTAAAGCAATTGTGCAAAGCCATTCCCAAAAGCCATCCCAGGGAAACTGAGGACCAAGAAAGCAGCTCCACACCTGGAAAGATTAGCAAGGAGGGCCAGAAGGACCCACCAGCCCCACCAGCCCACGCAGCTGAGGCAATATCCAGTTTCATCAGACCCGTGTAGCTAACACTGGCCTGACAAAATAGGAGAGACATCCAAAAAGCATCTCAGAGACATGTCCCACACAATTTAGAGAGAGAACCCAGAACTAGGGATCACGACTCACTGCCATAAGAATGATAAAAGCTGCCTGGAGTCTTCGCTACGTCTCTGTGGCTGTTTCTTTTCTCTTGTGCTGCTTCCCCGTGGTGAGCAGCACTAGATCTACTGAACCAGATGCTCTGCCTACAGGAGGAAACAGGAAAATTCGAGAAAGAACCTCGTACTCTACATCCAGACTTAGACTGAGAAGGAGAAAGCAGATGATGGCAGCTCAGAAGAGGATCGTGAGGGTCAGGCTGGATCTCTGGAGCCTCCATAGCTCAGTAAGTAGGAAGGCAGTTGTGGGCATGAGGAAGGAGCCAAGCAAAAGAACTCGGCCCTGAGCTGCGAGTGAGCAGCTCTGAGTGCTGCTCTCGACTGTGTAGCCACCTCTGTGGGCGAGTCTTCTGAGCTCTCTGAGTCTATTGTGACAGGAAAGTAGGAGGTGGCTCCTTTACTAAGAAATGATCCAGAGCAGTGTGGATGAATAGGAGGGGGGCAGTGGTCAGACCTGGGTACAGAAAAAGAAGCATGCGTTGTCATTGGAGAACTTTAAAACAACAATAAAACTGACCTGGTCGTTCTGCTTTTTAGTATCATCATGCAAAAGCAATTGGAAATAATGTCGGTGCCACAATGCTTCTACTTCCCAGGCTATTTTATCACACACACACACACACACACACACACACACACACACACACACCACTCCATATGCTATGAAGCCAGAGAGCCCTCACTTAGCAGGAAGTCCATGGAAGATCTTGGCACTGCCACTCAATAATTACAAACAATTAGTGCCGTCCTGACATTGAAACACAGTATTGCTGAACATTTAAGAGAAGCAGTGTAGTAAGCTGAACAATAGCCCCAAAGATATCAGGTCCTAATTCCTGGAAGCTGGAAATGTTACCTTCTTTGGCACAAACTTTGCAGACATGATTAAGAATCTTGAGATGGTGAGAGTACCCTGGATGATCTCAGTGGGCCCTCAAAACAATCACAGGAGTCCTCATAAGGCAGAGGCCAAGGGAGATTTGACGGGAAGAACAGGAGGCAATGTGCCTGCTTTGAGCAGCCGTGAGAAGCTAGAAGAGACGAGTGACAAGTAGTCCCCTAAGACTGCAGAGGGAGCCCAGCCCGGCTGACACGGCAGTTTCAGCCCAAGTGAAACTGACTTCAGATTTCTCACTTCCAGAATGATGAGAGAGTAAATTTCTATTGTCTTCAGCCACATGTTTGTGATAATTTGTTACAGCAGCAATGGGAGACTAATACAGGCAATGAGGGGCAGCTAACTGGAATGAAGAGAGAACATCCTCAAGGGGAATCCGGTCTCTATAGAAAGGACTTCCCATGGTCCCCTGGCTCACTTCCACCTGCATCTCCTCCCCGGAGCCCAGCATTCCAGAGTATGAGAGTCTCAGGAGACACTAGAGATGAAGCCTCACAATCACAAAGGCAAGCAAACAGCTTCAATGGCTCCAATTCCCTGATTTAACCTCTGGCAAACTCTGCCCCAACGAAGGTGGTGCTGTCCCCCACTGTTGCTGGTGCCTTTGGGACATTAAATGCGAAACTGCTACCAGACCAGAGACCCTGCAATTCAGCGATCCACATTCCAAGACACCCTGGGTCATTCCGGGACCACCTTCCTGGTTGGCCTTGCCTGTTGCTCTGTCTGGGCTGTCCCTTTGGTAAACACCCTTTGTGCCCTGTTCGGGTGGTAGATCATTTATCCGCTGCAAGAAGCATCTCATTAGTGACCTGCTTTCTCATGCCACACATCACAGAAACCAAAATCCCTGCCTAAAGTGAAACAGGATGGCACCAAGAGTCAAGTGAAACAAGTTGTGTTTTAAGCCTCCAGGGGTGGAAGTAAAACAACAGGCTCACCTGGGCTTGATTCCCCCTTAAAAGAAGGAAACTTAAAAAGCAGTAAAATGCCATGAGAAATAAGATTTAAATCGGTTAATAAATGTACTGAGAACGTGAGCTGCCTCTGAGCTTACCCCCGTGGCACCTCTGGGTTTCCATCCATGTGCTGCTAGGAAGAGCCCTGTTAGTAATGAATTTATGTGAATCAAAACATGGCTTAAATACACCGAGGAAGGGCTGCTCACAAAAGAAATCTCCCTGCAAATTCTTTCGTGATGTGAGGACTCCATTTTTAATTTATTTTTGATGAAAATCTGGATTCTTCCAATCATACTTGCTTAAGGAGAAGAGCAGATTTACAAGTACAAATTCAAGTGAGTTCTGCTCCACTGCCAAGGTTAATTGCCATCCTTCTTTCAAGGAAAGCTGGGATTCTAAGCCTCGGCCGCACCTCTGTGGGAAGCGTGGACTTGCCCGGCCCTGGAGGACTTCCCCTGGAACTTCTGCAACCTGCTCCCAGGGAGGGGAACACTGGAATGTGGGGAACACTGAGTCAGGAGATGGTCGACGGTCCCCCAATAGGAAACTGCACCTAATTATAAGGGGAGGATGTTTGTAGTGAGCAAATAACAAAAGGTGATACTGATATTTTCTAACAAGAGAATGAACTCACAATATTCTAATTCTATTATACAATTAGGGGAAAAGAGAGGAAAAGGGCTTGAAACAGAAAAATACAGAGGAAGAAGAGAGGAAAGTAATCAAAATAAACAAGAGTCAAAAAAGGAAAATTAAATATTAGGGAAAGAGAAGGAAGACTATGAGGAGAAGGATGTAGAGAGGGTTCCAAAAATTTAGAAAACCTCCTTTATCACTGGGCCTGTGAATTAAAAAGTAGCCCCTGAACTATCACTACCTTACACTGCACAATGTTTTACAATTGTCAGACGATCTTCCTTTTGATCCTGCCATGATGACGAGCAGGCCGTTTGATACGTGAGGGAACAGAGGTGTTTGCTTCCTGCCCCGTATCCCACAGGCAAAAGGGCAGCGCCTGACGTGAGCCCCAGCCTCTGGGTTCCCATTATCCTCCTGAAACACGAGTGGACACACAATGCACCCCGAATCCTCACCTGCTTCTTTCACTGTGTGTAAGCAAAGACCTTGAAATCACCCCCAACCCATCTGTACTAAACTATGCTCATCATCTGTCTTCATCAGGTTGGGCTGCTGCAGCAAACATACCGCAGCCTGGGGGCCTTAAACCACAGACATTCGCTTCTCACAGTCTGGAGGCTGGAAGTCCAAGATCAAGGTGCCGCCAGCTGGTGTCTGGGGAGAGCTGGCTTCTCCTCGTGAGCTCACAGGTCTTTCCTGGGTGCGTGTTCATGAAGAGCTCCGGTCTCCTCCTCTCTGATAAGGGCACTAATCCCATCACGGGTCTCTACCCTCTTGAGCTCACTTAAACCAAATTACCTTCCAAAGGCTTCACCTCCAAACACCAACATGTTTCAACATGATTTGGGGAGGGAAGGACACTTTCGGTCAATCACATAACACAGGCCACAGCATCCAGGGGCTGTCAGAAGTTTCCCCTCGTAGGCAGTAAGGCTAGGTATTGGTAAGGACCACTGGGCAATGCTGACATGGGAGGGACAGGGGGAAGCGAAAGCAGAGGAGAGGAGCTGCAGGAGGCCCTTTCCTACCTCAGGCTGCCCCAGGCAGAACCGCAAAGGGCCAGGAGTTTACCCCGGTTCTCCCACCTCTCTCTGGGAAGCCTCCCAGCCTTGGGCAGCATTCCCTCTTCTCCAAGGATGCCCAGGGGCCCCAGGGGCCTAGCCCACCCTGCCTGCCTCCTGCTGGGGTTTTTTCTCCCTGCCAAGGACTGAATGCCTATGTCCTCCCAAGATTCGTATGCTGAAACCCTAATCCTGGGATGATGGTATTTGGGACCTTCAGGAGGTGATTCCATGGCGATAGAGCACTCATGGCTGGACAGTGCCCTTGTAAGAAGAGGCCTGAGGGAGCCGCTTCCTCTCCCCCACGTCCTCCCGCCCCCTGCCTTGTGAGGAAACCAGGAAAACGGTCCTCCCAGACCCCGACCCTGCTGGCACCGTGACGGTGGACTTCCCAGCTTCCAGAACCGTGAGAAAGAAGTGTTTGTTGTTTATGCCACTCTGTCTACGGTGTTCTCATCATAGCAGCCTGAGGTGACCAAGACACTCCCCCCAACTTACAAACAAACCTCTTTCCCTTTACAGCACACAAGTCCTGATGCCACAACCACCCCCAGGTACACACACACACACACACACAGTGCTGTGCTGGAAAGAGCCCTGACTTGTAGGATCTGCCATTTGAGTGGTATAAATGCCACCACCGTGGCTCATTTCAAGTGACCAGCATGACATCACTGAACGGGAGGTGGGAAGAGGTGCACGACAACAGATCCTCACACAGCATTTCCACCTCAGATGCAAGAGACACACACAGCCTCAAGGCACAAGTCATTGCTAAATAATTAGGAAATGATGAGCTGTGAGCATTGAGTACCTTTGTTTCCAGTATAATTTATGGAATTATAAGATTTTATAATTTAATTCTTAATAAAGAGGGTTATGTTTAACCACCAGCTCACAGATTTCCAGAAAACTTAACAATCGGCTGTCTCCAGACTACGGACGGCTGCAGCACACAGCTGCCGGCCACACCCCTCCCGTCAGCCTGAGCTTCTGGTTTGCTAAGGTGACTGCTAACAGGTGGCATTTATCATGTGACCCAAAGGAACACTACCAAGGTTGACTATCAGGTCACTTTGCAAGTCTGTGAAGTAGATGTTTCTTGGTCTCCTCTCAAATTAGAAGTGTTTTCCCTAGAAACTCTATCACCAGAGAGTTAATGGCATCCTCTGCTGGGCCATTTGGTGGCCACTGCCCCTGCACTTCCTGTCAGCCGAACACATACCCACAAACTCAGTGTGGGCCCCAAACATCGGGGTAAAAGTGAGAAACTACGTCAGCCACTTACTTCGGCAACACAGTGCCAAAAGCCTGGTGTAACTCAAATGTTTTTCGTCTCTGAATCGAATGGGTATGTTGATGTTGTATAGAGGAGGCCATATTCCTCACAACAGCCACGCACATACCACCTATCAAATTATTTCTGGGAAAGGCTCACAGCCTTGAAATGAGGGGGGAAACAGGCTTTCTGCTCTGCTCCAATGCCCTTGACTAGAGGGTTAGCTGCCTCGCTCTCCTTCGCAAGCACACAATATTTGAAAAGAGGACCCAGAGCCTGCAAATCCTCTCATCAAAGAGGCATTGACTTTTAATTTTACAAATGTGGCTCTTTTCCATAAGGAACAGAGAGAATTCATTAGCAATAGGACTCTCGAGACTATTCTACTGCATGTTTCTTTCTTCTGGCTATCACATAATTACACCCCGGATTTCTGATTACAGAAACTTTCCTCCTGAACCTCTATACGATTTTAGAACCTCTCACTTTCCAGGCTCTCCTTTTCCTGCCTGCCTGAAAAAATGAGAGGGAACAGGAGACTGGCGAAGATAAGTATGGGAGTGGGTACCTTCCTTCCTAGACTTCGCTTCACCTGTAGAGAAAAGCAATGGCTGGGAACGCTGTGCTCACGAGACCATCACCACCACGTAAACAAATAACATAAATGGAGCCACTTTAAAATGGAGTCAGACCTGATATCTCAGAGGAGCCACCTTGCACGTCTTATTGCTCAAATGTCAAAACTTGGGCAACATAACCTTGCATGGGGCCTAAAGCAACACTGTGCCCCCAAGAACTATTTGCAAGGACAGCAACAAAGCAGATATTACGAATACCAGACTGATGACTACGGGACTAAACATTAAAAGCATTGTTAGAAATTAGTGTCACTATGTTAGTTTATCGGGGCCAATAGAAATGCCTTCCTTCTGTTGAGTAATTGTTCCTCTTCCCTTTCTCATAAACACCCCTGGCCTTTGTCTCCTAATCAGAACATTGTCTGGGCTTCTGCCTGACTCAGTGGTGCTTCCGAATAGCTGGTCTTCCTTTTTTTTTTTTTTTTTTTTTTTTTTTTTATCTCAAACAAATGCATATTCGCTCTCACTGTGGCCTTTTATTTTTAGGTTATCAGTCCCTAGAAAACAATTCCATGTGTGCTGTTCCTACAAAGGAGCAGAAGCAATGCACACACCACCCTCACGAGAGAGAGGAAGGGGGATTGAGAAGAAGTGCGTATACGACGTGTGGCAGACACTGCCCCGACCTGTCCATTGCCCCACCTACCAGCCGTGTCAATAGCTAACCTAACATCCCAACCTGTCCAGGGCCGGGCTTCACCACAACCGGCTAAAAAGCACGAAGAAGGAAATGACGCACATCATCAGCCTTTCCTACTTGCTTCACCTACATCCTTCCTCTGCTCTCCCAGAAGCAAGGCCATTTCCAAAGCCACTTGGTGTACCCAAATGCCCCCCACATGTGTGCTCCAGCGAGCCCTTGCACAATGAGAGGTGTGGATGTGTGAACCAAAGATGGAGCCGTGAATTCAAGAGGGAGATGGCATGTGACGGGCCCTACCTGCCTGTGGCAAACACGTCGCTGGGCTCGTTGGAAGAACAGAACAGCTGAGCGGTCACCCTGTCTCCCCTAGACTCACACGCTTATCATTTCTCCATTTCAAGAAAAAAATTCCTCTTTAGCTCTACGTTATCAGTCTCCAGCGAGGAACAATAGCTCAGAAATTCTGAGAAAATAAACTGCTGAAATTATGATTCCCTCCGTGCTACAGATCGCTCTGTGAGCTGCAGAATACATGTTCAGCATTCGGTGACGAAGGCCCCGTCCCGTGTGTTTTCCCGGTTCAATCAACTGTGCTAAGAACTGTCACAGTAGCCCTGGACGACAAGAAAATAAAATTTAGGGTAGAACAGTAAGCCTGACTTGCATCGTAATTCTTGTTTGCACCTGTTTTTCCCCCTCTTGCTTTATTTCCCCCCTCCCCTCGTTGGCAATGTTTGTGAACCTTTTCATCCACCTAATGACAAAGGAAAAGAAATGGGTTATATTTCCAGCGTGGATAATTGCTTCTGAAATGTTGTCACAATCTTCCAAATGACTATATTTCTTTCATGTCAGACCACTGTGACTTCTGCACCGCAGAGTTTGCGGTTTTGTTGACGTCTGGTCCACTGAGAGCCTGGGGAGTTTAGTTTTGTTTTGGGGGTTTTTTTGTTGCGGTTGTTGTTGCTGTTGTTGTTGTTTCTAGAAAAAGACAAAGCAAAAAGCAAATAAGTCACCATGATAACTTATGACAGAAAAATCAACATCTGAATCGAATGATAATAGCAGGAGCCAGGCAGCAGGGAGACGATGTGTCTTGTGCCAAGAAAAGAAAGGCACGGAAAGTTATTTAAAAATGATCGAAACCCACTAGGAGTCCCAAATCCCATCATGGTTTTCCTGTGGAAAAGCAGTTTTTCAGAAGCCCCAATTAACCTTGATTGCATTCTGCCTTAGTAATATCTGGAATTTTAATTGACTGGGAAGGTGATCCCAAATCTCTGATCATAACGTGGCTTAGCCATTAGTAAGTCCCTGGACGGCACACGGGCTTGTCACGCAGGGGCCTTTCTATGCTGCGGTGAGGCCGGTTGTGAGATCACAAAACCAACATTCAAAAGACAAAGTCCCTCACTGTCAGTACCAGTTTGAAAGTGGCTTCAGCACAGAAGTGGAGGGTGGAAGCGAAGGAATTCGATGAACCAAGGCTCACCTCAAGGTTTGAGTCGTGACTTCCAATGTTTTCCTATGACTATGTGAACCTGAGGCACGAGTGTCCCCAAAAGAAATTCTCCTCCCCATCATTTAGGGCAAGCATAATATCGTTTGTGTTTTCTCTTTCAGCAAATCAACCATCAGCTCACTCCTTTTTTATTAAAACTACTGAGGCCTGCAAACTCTCTCAGGCTTTTCAAACTGCCTGAATGTGGCGATTTAACTCAAAGGCCCTCAACGCGGGTTGGGAAGCCAGTCAGAATGACCTCGGTGCCTTTTCAGAACCCCACAGGCATATCCAAAATGAAGGGAAGCAGCCTGAGCATGTGTATGTTGAAGAAAAAAAGAAAAAAAAGAAAAAAAAGAAGAAAAAAAAAAAAAAAAATATATATATATATATATATATATATATATATATATATATATATTCTTGGTAGATACTGATTTGGAGTTCCTTACTACTCTCCAAACACACTACCTTTGATTGCAAAACCATGGTTCTAGTCAAATTAACTGGCCAACTCAATCAGATGAATTGATTCTTGTATCACTAAATTTAATGGATGTTTGAATTGACTAAGGTCATAAGTTATTTTGAAATTGCCTAAAAATAGTTTGAATAGTTTGACATTGTGGAAAAACCCGTGGTTCCAACAGGTAAGTTACTCTTGGTCCTCCCCCTTTCCACCCACACATTCCGATGTCCCGACCACAGTCAGAGGCAAATCAGGGTATTTCCCCTACAGGACGGTTTCCTTGCTTTTGTGTTTCTCACTCAAACCTTCACTAACACTACCAACAGATATCATAAAAACCTTAAGAAATCATCGATGGAAGGAAAGAAAGTTCTGTATTCTAGCCTAGTGTGGAAATCAGTGAAATGGTAGATTTAACGAGTCCTGGTTAGGCATGGGGAAAATTAGTCACTCTTCTAAAGATTCCGCAATCTCTTCTCACTTCAACTATCACTATCCATTTCTGTCAGGGACTATTGAGTTGTCCAGTGGTGAAATTGGTCAGAAATGAACCATGGAAACTGACACTCTGCAAAGTCAGACAAAGCTAAGGGTCATTTCTTCAAGTTGTAATTCACCTTCAAACTCAAAAGGATCCTGGAAGTAATAAACTAGACTGAAACCTCCTCTCCTCACCCTGCACAAATTGTCCTGAAACTTGAAAGGAATGCAAATAATAGTTGTAAACATTACTCCCTAATAATTTTACAAATCCTGTCCTATCTTTTTTCTTATCAAGCTCAGTTTTCTCTATTCCCCCCTCTCTCTCTCTTCTCTCTCTTCCCTATACACATTGTGAACCCATCTCATTGAAACCACACTTTTCAGGAATGACACTGAGAAAAAGAAAGACAGAACTGTTAAGGAAATCTAGACACCAATTAATTTTGCCCCCTGCTTGCTATGTAACTTTTCAAGCCTCCTTGGTAAGTGAGAATAAGAATGTCAATGATTGATGAAAGTTAAAGCAGATGCCTGCAGAACAGGACTCTCATTATATTAATTCCCTCAATATACCTTATGCAGAGTGAAAATATCAAAGAGAACAGAGGGAATTACATGAATAAATGTGGCATCTATCTGGCATAAGTACGAGAGACAGGCATTCTCAGTACCTCGTCCCTCGGTTTCTGCAGGGGAATGATTCCAGGGCCTCCTCAGTTACTAAAACCCCAGGATGTTCACGTCCCTTGTATAAAACGCTGTAGTATTTGCATACAGTATAACCTGTGCACGTCCTCCCATGTACTTTAAATCATCTCTAGGTTACTTATAATACCTAATACAGTGTAAATGCTATGTAAATAGTTGTTATACTGCATTTAGGGAATAATGATGAGACAAAAAAGTGTGTACATGTTCAGCACACATGTAAGCATTGCAGGTTTAAATACATCGTACACATCAGCAACAACGTAAACATTTTTTTTCAAATATTTTCCATCCACAGTTGGTTGAATCCTTGGATGTGGAACTTGGAGACACAGAGGGCTGACTACGTATTGATATTTGTTTACCAGTTGGCCTGTTTCAGGAAACGTTCCCAATTACCTGTAATTAAGGGCAAATCACAAAGCAAGGCCTGAAGAGACAGAGACTATTTCAGAGTCAATCTTTGCTATTTAGGCCAATGTTTCCCGAGTGTGATCAGTGAAGTACCCACCTCATCACCATCCTGGATCTTTACTATCATACAGATTCCTGACTCCCCCCTCAGAGACTGAGTCACGTCGCTGAGAACGCGGCCCGAGAATATCCACATCACAGTCTATTCAGGTTACACCAATGCTCACTGAGGACTGGAAACCACTAACGTAGGCAACAGTAATTATCGCTCGTGGGGAATTTGCTTACCCAGGTAAGTCAAGGCGGTCTAGTGGTTCAAAAATGGGATTCAGGAAAAAGGATTTTTTCCCCCAGGTCTATCATGAGTTGACAAACTAAGTCAGACTTCTTCTTTTGTTCTGTTTTAAAAAGATGAAGAAATGAACGTAAACCCTCCAGGACTGGAAAGTCAAGTGTTTGCAGTGGGGTGGGGGTCCATATTAGGCTGGAAAAGCCACAGTTGATTTTATGGGCCAGGGGTCCACCAAGTGAATCAGCATTTGCTACACAACAAACCACTCCAAAATCTAGTGGCTTGAAATAGCAATCATTTATTTGCTCACAAGTCTGAAGGTTGGTTGGTGGTCTTTTTGGTTTTGATCTGCCTCAGGCGGGGTAGGTGGTTTAGCATGACCTCCCTCCGCGGAGTCTGGAGACTCTGCTGGTGCTGGCTCCTCTCTGCCCCCAGGGTCCCCTCAGCAGACTAACCAGGGCTTCCTTCCAGAGGGGCCACACCAAGGCGGCAAGTGGAATGTGGGCTACGTCTCACGCAGAGGCTTAGAACCTGCACAACATCACTTCAATTAAATACAGTTAAGGACGGGCCGAATTCATAGGAGGGAGAAACAGGCTCAACCTCCTTCAGGAGAGAGGTGCAGAGAATTTGTGACCATTTATAATTATACATTACAGGGTATACAGGCAGAGATGTGGGGAGATTCTCGGGCATCGGGGGTGCTGAAAATGGGATAAAAGTGGGTACAACACATGTGCCCCTCACACACTCAGCAATAACTCTCATTCTCTTCACATCCTTTTCAACCACATAACTCTCTCCTTGCCCGTTTTCCACTCTCCTTTTCAAAAACAGTGGAGCTCTTTATGTTAATATTGTCAGGACTGGAAAGCATGGCAACGGTAATATTTTTCCCCAAGTTGTGCAGCCTCAGAGCTTCTGACTCAGCTTTGATTTGTCCCTCTCCCTTTTCCTTCACAACTGGTCACTGCCCAGGCCAATGGACACCATCTCTGCAATACTGTTATGTCCCCTGGGCACAGGCCCGCCCGAGGACTCACGCCACCATCACCCTTCCTCGGGCTCTCATTACTTCTCCACCATTTACCAGGGACGAGACTTTGAACTTAGGTTTATATGCTTCCCTTTCCTCATCTGTAAGATGGAGACAAACATAGACTTATCCGTTAGAGTTGTTATAAGGATTAAATGAGATATTCTGCCTGAAGTATTTAGCACAAAGCCTAGCATGTTAGCAAATGTTCATTGAGCATAACCTGCTATATTCACCCTACCACAACCCATCCTTCTTATTTACCAGACTATTTCTCCAGTTCAGACAACACCAGTGAGTCCCCCAAAGCCTTTGAAAATAAATTCCTCAAGCTGGCATTTCACGGCTGAAATTCTACCTTTCCATCTTCTCACTCTTCCCCTCCAGGTCCCCATTCTTTTGATGAAGACCCTCTCCCTTTCCCACCTAAGTCACACTCATCCCTCAAGACGTGTCCCCACGAGCACTCAGTGACCACTACCTGCCCAGGTGCTGTTTTAGTGTCCCCACGCACTCACACGGCCCTCAGACGACCCCTCTTCTGTTACACCTTTTCTCATTCTCCATTCCAAACCCAGCCTCCAATGCGCCTCTCTTCCTCTGAACATCAAAATAATGTGTTTGCTTCTCTCGTGGCCCCTATACTATGCCTTGTAATTGTAGTTCCGACTAATCTTATATACTGGATTACAAGCTCTGAGAACCGTATCTTGTCATCTAACTTCCACAACTATGTGTAACCTGGTATCGGGCACAGAACAGAAGCTCAGTAACCATTTTCTGAATTAAGAGATAAGATCAACTCCTGCCTTATGGACACTCTGGACCTGTATCCGGCTGTCAGGTTTAGATCCCGACCCACGATTTAGCTGAGCTGCTATAATAACGCACCATAACATTACTATGTTCTCTAATCCTTGGATCAGCACAAATGTGCCTCTGCCTCTTCCTGTACATTTTTGAAGAATTTATGGGAGCAGAGCTCTCCCTCAGTCTTGATTTTTTGCCCCTTTTCATAGGACCTGTGGGTGAACTATCATCTCTGACTGATGGTATTTTAAATTTACCCCATGGTATTTACATTTCTCAGTTGGCCCTTTAACTGATCTAATTTATTTAATTTCACCTGATTTACTTAGACATGATCTCCACCTGACGTTACTTAAATTAACCGGATGGTATTTTAAATTTATCGCAACGCAGGCCAGAAATTAACCAAAATCGATAAAACTGGTTTCGGACGATCGTTCCCAACGTGTGGTCCCTGGAGCAGCATCACAGTCGGGACCACGTGGGGACTTATTAGAAATGCAAACTCTCAGACCCCACCCCAAACTTACTTGGTCAGCAAGTCAGAGGAGGGACCCAGCCGACTCCATTTCAACCCACTTCTGAAGATTCCGATGCATTTTTGTTTGAGAAGCCCTGGTAAAACAACAGAGTGGAAGTTTCTGGGCAAATAAACGGGTAATGCAGATGGAAGATGGGAAACAAATTTTGGATGAAAATGAAGTATTCCTGGGTTATGGTTCGCATCAATTTGCAGGAGACCAGCAGAGAGAGCAGATGAGTGTGGTGGCTGAGACCCAATTTCTATGATTGGCCAACGTACAAGATGTGCATCTGTTTACTCTGGAACTAAGGGGATAGAGATTGTGTCTTAATGTGACACTGTCAGCACCCAGAGTTATTTTTAAGGCTGAATTTTTGCTTCACAGGCAGAAGTAGAAAAGTGCAAAAGATTTAGAATACACTTCAAAGAATGCAGTATATAAAATGTCTGAGACTTTGGGTTTTCCTTTCACAATGAGGATTCAGAAATACAGGGAAGGAGCAGAGTGACTGATTGCACCGTGGTTCACAGTAGAGGGGAGCCAGCCAGGCTTGCCTGCAGGTCCCCAAACATGCAAAGCAGTGGCCAGGTGGCTCGGGCCTCACCTTCTCTCCCTGAGATGGCTGCTGGTGGCAGATACTTTCTTACACACTCTCACGTGCAGCGAAGGCCCAAGCAGCTCAGATCACATTTTGCTGCATAACTATTAGGTTGGTGCAAAAGCAATTGTAGTTGAAAGGGTTAAAAATAATTGCAAAAACCGCAATTGCTTTTGCACCAATCTAATACTTCTTATCTCCATTAAGTCAAACAACAGCTTTCCTACCAGTACAAAAACATGCCTTAGACCATGTTTGAGGACTCATTGCTAGGTCAAGTTATGCAAAATCTGTGACTTTCTGAAAAATATATAGTATGGTTATGTGAAGGTTTGAAATTCGTTTTATACAGAGTGCTATTGACTAAGTTCCCCAAGCAAAGGCTCTTCAGTGATTTCTTAGAGAATCACATTAGAGCAAATTAGAGTTCTAACTCTGTTGTAGAGATGTGCAGGGGAGGTAGAGAAAGAGGAAAGCCTCACAAGGTGCAAGAACTGCCACAGACACAAGAATATTGCCCAGAAAGCCTAAATTTTTAGAAAATCAGGGTGTAAGTGATAAGGGCTAACAGGATACAGTGGGAAGTCAACGTGAAGATAAAACCAGAAGGAGCTACATAAAATGATGATTATAAAGCATTATAGAGAAAATAAATTGCATCTTCATCCAATGCAGTTCTGACTACTTAACGGCACCAGTCACTATAGAAGGTGACACTCGCTGATAAACAGCCTGGCAGTACTTTGGGTCCCATAGTCCCAGTCATTCTTTTCAACTTTATTGAGATATAATTAACATAAAATTGTCATATATTTAAAGTGGACAACGTGATGATTTGATATACACATACAAGGTTGGACAATTAAGTTTGTGAACTTGTTGCAGCGATGTTGCTAACCTTTTTTGATATCAGAAGGATTATTCATTATGAATTTGTACCAACTGGACAAATAGTTAACCAAGTTTACTAATTGGAAGTGCTGAAAAGGCTGAGTGAAAAAGTTAGATGACCTGAACTTTTCACCAACAATTCATGGCTCTTGCATCACGACAATGCACCAACTCACATGGCACTGTCTGTGAGGGAGCTTTTAGCCAGTAAATAAATAACAGTATTGGAACACCCTCCCTACTCACCTGATCTGGCCCCCAGTGACTTCTTTCTTTCCCTGAGGATAAAGGAAATACTGAAAGGAAGACATTTTGATGACATTCGGGACATCAAGGGTAATACGACAACAGCTCTGATGGCCATTCCAGAAAAAGAATTCCAAAACTGCTTTGAAGGGTCAGTGCATAGCTTCCCACAGGGAGCACTTCGAAGGTGACCGCAAGTAATATTCAGCAATGAGGTATGTAGTACTTTTTCTAGGATGAGTTCGTGAACTTAATTGTCTGACCTTGTACAGTCCCAATGATAATTCTAAAAAGAATTGACTATATAATGTTCTCTCCTCCTCTCTTTCTCCATCCCACCTCAGTCAGAACCCAAAACCCAAGAACTTGCTAATACATATACTTTCAGAACAAGAATCTCTTATCCTTGACAAATCTGAAAAGAACTATCCGTACAGTTAAGAACAGGATGAAATTCTTTCTAAGATTCTCTGCCATCCCTTCCCACCTTTCAGATTCAAAGTGATTTATTAAGTACACAAATATTCATTGAGCTCCTAATAAGTTCCAGATGCTGTGCTAGAAACTGGGAACACATTGGAGGAAGTTGCAGTCAAGTGCAGCAGACCAAACAATCATCAGAGTCACCTGAGGAGCTTACAAAACTACTGATCCCCAGACCCGGCCCCCAACCTCTACTGGAACTCTGGGAGTGGAGCCTTATATCTGCGGGCCTCAGAGGCCACTGCATATTGAAGCCCACTGGTCTGTGTTAATGGGGAAGGCTTCTTCCCACTCCTGCAGATTATGGTGGCTTTGCCCTCAGGCAAGCGACTGTTGCCACAGAAGGAAAGCCACATGCATGGTGGCTTTCAGCAAATGCTCCCTCACTCTGGCCTTACACAAAGACACAAATTTTGGCAAAGGCAAAGGCAAAGAAGCCAGTAGAGATAGGTTCAGGCCACTTGGCCTTCAGCTGAGGCTCTTGGACCACGAGGGAGGTCTCAGCAGAAGTGGTGAGGTTGTTTCAACTTGAACTTGGCTGTACGTGGCATGGATGCTGGGGTCGGGTGGAGGTTCCAGCGACTCAGCAGAATAAGAAATTGGACAGGATGATTTGGGGGCTTCAACGTAAGAACTTATTGCTAATGTTACATCCTTTGGCCTTTAATATATCTGGACTTGAACTTTCAAGGAGATTTAATAACTGAACTTTAACTTCTCCCTGGGAATTTGGTAATGGGAGAGGCTAGACCCAAGTTTGAGGTATCTTTATATTGTTGGTATTTTATCATTAGATCTTGGCATCATCTAATCTCCTCACAGATTCTCCAATACGCTATGCTGAACAAGAGCTAGAGGGAAAATGTGCTATTTCTTGGCTCCTCTGTGTTCTGAACGGCCTTGTGGTGAAATCAGTGTCTCTACACAGCAGAAACTTGCTTGGGGTCTGTCGAATGCCTGTTGTGACTGGGTCCCCCGGATAGTAAATTTCTCTGGTTTAAATGTTGCTAAAGGGACATGGAGTAATGCTGACACTAGAAAATGTAGCAATGCAGTGGTTCTGTGAAACCAAACAGACTTCTACCCGAGTCCTAAGGGAAGGCCCGGAAGCAACATAAGCAGCATTTGGGAAGTGAGGTTTCAAAGGCTTTCAGACTCCTATTGGCAGAGCAAGACCCAAAGATGCACTGGGACCCAGAGAGCCCCATCAATGACCTTAAACCAGTGGTTCTCAGAACGTGGAACCCAGAACAGCAACGTCAGAAACCCTGTGACGTTGTCTGTCACTTCTGGGTCTAGTGAAGTATTTGGCGGGATTCCAGAAACACTCCCTCTGTGCCAAGTGCTCAACATCATGTCAAAGACACAGAGCTAGAGGTCACACAATCACGTGAGTGTATCCAAAAGCCAGGATGCCCTGTAAGCGATTGTTCAAGCCAGCTGTGCTGGCCTAAAGGTCAGGCTGCCAAGTCAGACTCACACAAGGACATTACCCAAAATCAAGCTACACCAGTAACTTTAAGAAGATAAGCAATCAAGAGGCCCAGGCAAAGCTGGTGACATCTGGGATGTCCTACATGACGGCCAGTTCCTCCCTTCCCACACCAGACACACTCCCATTGGCCCAGAGTAATAGTATATGGGGTCTCTAGATGAGGTTTATGCGTCAGCTCACTCAGCAGGGAGTTTTTAAGTTATGAAACATCCCCATTTTCTACCCAGACAGTGGCATGGGTAACATGATCGCCCCCAGGGACAACTCTATAGCACCACTGGGATTATAAACCCATAAAAATCCTAAAGCAAGGATATCCAACTAAGAACATTCTATATATAAGGACTCTCCCATAGGATATCAGCAGTCTACCGGGAGGTCCAGTTATCGGCATGTTCACAGGGAGATAAATCCAGGCCATCTCCTCTCTTTTCTGAAAGCATTCCCCCAGGAACCAGAGGAGAAATGGGTCACAGGTGAGCAGCTGTAACTCTTTCCTCCCCAGCAGGACACTTCTGAGACGGAAAGACCCTATGAATAATTATGCCAAGACAACAGGTGTAAAGCGCACTGACTCAGGCGAACCACAACGTGTTTTCACCCCGTCTATAGCACCCGTCACTACAAGTCTGTGGGTAGCACAAGAGAAACAAGATTTGAAACATAGGGAACCAGAAGCTAGCCTGTGGAAAATTATTTTAATCTTTAGCCATGCAAAATTGTAACTGGAGAATTCAATTCTCATTGAAGCCTAGTCAAAACAAAAATTCTTTTCAGTCAGGAATATACTCAATAAAATATGATATACAGTTATAAATGCACTAGATTTTTTTGTTGTTGATGAGAATTGTGCAAAATAGAATTTATCCTAACTCCTTTATCATAGGTCAAAATCCTATAGTTGTATTAAACAAGTTTGTCCGTGTGTGATATCATATGATTTATGTATTCTCAACTATAATAAAAGTTTGATCAATCATGCTAAAAAGGAAGGACTCAATTATCTTTCTATTCTTGCTATAGAAATTGATATTACAAAATCATTGTCATGTAAAAAGGCCATCCAAGACTGTTGCCCAAAAAAAGTACGAAAAAAACATAAAGGTATCCTAGAAAATAAATTAATAAAAATGGTATGTTATTTTCTGTATTTTGTGGTATTTTCAGCTTTTTGAGCTGCCACATGGTGAGGTAGGAAAAAATAGAGGTTGGGGAGTCAGACAGCCTCGGTTTATATCCTGGCCCTCCCATTTACTAATTAGGTGACTTTGGATGAGCCCTTCACCTCTGTTGCCTCAGTTTCTTCCTCAGTAAGATGGGGAGAGTAAGAGTGGCCTACGTTATAGGGATATCATGAAGACTAAATAAGTTACATATATAAAATACCCAGAACTTGACCTGGTACCTAATAAGTGCTCCATTTGTTTTTTTGTTTGTTTTTATTAAATTTATTGGGGTGACAATTGTTAGTAAAATTACATAGATTTCAGGTGTACAATTCTGTAACACATCATCTATAAATCCCATTGTGTGTTCATCACCCAGAGTCGGTTCTCCTTCCATCACCATATATTTGATCCCCTTTACCTTCATCTCCCATCCCCCACCCCCCACCCCCCTTACCCTCTGGTAACCACTAAGCTATTGTCTGTGTCTATGAGTTTCTGTTTCTCATTTGTTTGTCTTGTTCTTTTGTTGATTTTGGTTTATATACCACATATCAGTGAAATCACATGGTTCTCTGCTTTTTCTGTCTGACTTATTTCGCTCAGCATTACACTCTCAAGATCCATCCATGTTGTCACAAATGTTCCTATATCATCTTTTCTTACCGCCGAATAGTACTCCATTGTGTATATATACCACAACTTCTTTATCCATTCATCTATCGGAGGACATTTTGGTTGTTTCCATGTCTTGGCCACCGTAAACAAAGCTGCAGTGAACATTGGAGCACACGTGTCTTTATGTATAAATGTTTTCAGATTTTTTGGGTAGATACCCAGGAGAGGGATTGTTGGGTCATATGGCAATTCTATTCGTAATTTTTTGAGGAACCTCCACACTGCCTTCCATAACGCTGCACCAGTCTGCATTCCCACCAACAGTGTATGAGGGTTCCTTTTTCTCCACAGCCTCTCCAACACTTGTTACTATTTGTCTTGTTGATGATAGCCATTCTGACTGGGGTGAGGTGATATCTCATTGTGGTTTTGATTTGCATTTCTCTGATGATTAGTGATGTTGAGTGCTCCATTCGTTTTAACAATTAAGTAGGCAGGTTTCTGAACCTCTGTGAGCCTCTGTTCCTACCCTTATGTAATACAGGACAATAATAGCTATCTTATAGAAATGCAAGGGTGAGAGGTTATTTAAGGCACTGCCATTTAGTGGGTTTCTATAAGTTAGAAGTCCTGATCTCCCAATACCAGGCCCCAGGTTGCAATGAGTCCCTCCTCTCGGCCTCCTCCCTCGGTGAAGGGCTCTCGTCCCCTGAGGAGGACCCCTGGGAGCTGGTAACTCCCCGACTCCCTCCCTGTCAGCAGCCCTCACCGCCCGGATTCCCCATCACGCTCTCAAAAACAGCCTCATGTTAGACTTTGGATATCACGGTTACCTTATCCTCTGTTTTGAATGAAAACACCTAAATAGCCTTAGGGCAACAGGATTTCTGCCTTTCACATTTTGTTTCAAGGATTTTCTTTTTCCTCTCTTTTTCAAGTTTGCAGTGCTTGTTTTAGTACACTCTATATAGAAAAAAAAAATGAGTTGTTAATTGGAATGCCTGGGCTCTCCCCACGCCTAGAAATTAAACGATACACTTGGGTCCCAAGAAGAAATGGGTATTGATTCCACTTTAACTGTCAGGGATGTTCTCTGACTTCCAACAGGCCCTCAGTTCCCTGCCCTGCAGCAGGCAGAAAACAGCGAATTTTAGGTAATGCGGCCTGACTTACCTAATGGAAGGGCTTGAAGCTTTCGTTTAAAAAGCAAAAGCACTAAACTAACCCCTGAAATGAGGTCATCTCAATGTTGTACTTGGAGGAAACTATGAAAAATTTGGTATTTTCTCTGAACTTCAACTTCTGGTGTCAGTTTAATCCACTCATTGATTTTGATCCATTTACAAACGATTGAGTGTGTTACTCTGAAGGGCACTGCTCTGATAGAAGGCCAAAGAAACCGAATTTCACTGCTGAGCTTCTGAATTTAGAAGCCTGGGTGCTGCAAAGACACAAGATCTAAAACTAAAGAAGGAAGGAAGAAAAGGCATCAATCAGCTCTGTGTCTCCGTCAGCGTCCATCCACGTGTCTGGAAAGACCACCAGCTCTGCACCCATCGTTAGGAGTCCTGCCCAGGCAAAGTTTTGGGGTTTTTTAATGAGACATTCCCTCATAGAACAACAGGTCTCAGGAAGGGAAAATCACCAATACTATCCCAAGTAATTCCAAGACATCATCGTATTAAACTGTTTAATCTGTAAATCCAAATGAGAAAGATCCATGGTCTCCAACTGTCAGGGTCAGGCCATTCCACACCACACACAAACAGGCCCATGACACCATCTAGTTGTCCCCAGCCCCTGAGCTGAGCCCCTCTCCTCACTGCTCACCTAGGTGATGTCTACTGGTCTCCTGGTCCTCCACTCCACTCACACCTCAGTACTGGTGCTAACAGCTCAGCACAGACCAGCTAAGAAGGAGCATTCACAAGCCTGCTACCAAGATAGAGCTAAAAATCATTTTGGGGGAAAAAATAGAATTGAAATATGAGTATGTATGTAAATGTGTGCATATATAAATAGGCACACATTTAGAGCCAGATATATAGGCATATAAGCTTAAATAGTAACTGACACATGTTGTTTAGGTAATTTATGCATTCATGTATTGTATATTGTATCTTTCTTTGCTTCTTTCCTCCCTTCCTCCCTCCCTCCCTCCCTTCTTCCCTCCCTTCCTCCCTTCCTTCCATCTGTTTCAGGCCAGAGTCTCCAGGACATTACCTGTACTATCAAGAAATGATGTAAACTCCTGAAGAGGCTTGGAATCTGTTCCTGTCTAAGCTCTCCCAGAATGTTAGGACCTCCAGCTCCAACACACTTCACAAAGCAGGGCTTCTGATTCCAACTGCAGCCCCAAGAGTGCCCTCAATCCTGCCTAAAATCCGGGAATATAATCTGAGATCCAACCCATTCATAGGCAGAGGCCCGTTTACTGAGGATTCCCCGAGGGGTCTAGCTGCTAAAGAAAACAGCTGGTGAATGCAGCGAAGCCGACCCACGGCTAGTGAGCAAAGTACCGAACAGGCTTTAGAATCAAACAGCCCTGGGTTAAATGTGTGGCTCTGCCACTCACCAGCACTGTGACCTTGAGTTAAATAACCCCTCTTCACCTCCATTTCCTCACCTGTAAAATGGACAGAATTCCATCCAACTCCTCAGGTTGTTGTGAAGATTAACCAGATGAGGTTGCAAAGTGTTCAGCCAGTCAGTGCCTGCCTGTGGAGTTGCTGGATCAATAGCACTGATCGATGTTAAAGGCTGCTGATAAGCCCGGGGCTTTGAGCTGTGTTTATGGTACAAAGCACAACCCGAGCAGTGAGCACCTGCGTCGCAGAGGTCAGCTTTCCGTGGTGAGTATTAACTAAAGGAGGCTTCAGCTACCTTCCTCCTGAGCTCTCTCCTGGGAACGCTCCCGCTGTGGGAAGGGCACCCCTCCCTGTGTGACTGGACTCCCAGACTCGGACCTCAGATGGACGCCTTCCTCCTGAGGGAGCTTCTCTGAGGGACCCAGCCTTTTATTGTGCTGTCTCCTTATGCTCTGCATCTCACAACCTAAGGCCACCTAAGGACGGGGATCAGATTTCCCCAAGAGGTTGGGGGGATTGCAGGGAATTACACACTGGCAGAGCGCACAGCACTATGCTGCAGATGAAGCTTCTCGTCCTCCAGGGGGAAAGGACCCAGACAGGTATAATACCTCCTCCTCCTCAAGGGGCACAGTCTGCTTCCTGACCCTGCCCTCCCAGCCTCAGGTCTGTCAACATGCCTTTCCTTTAGCCTCTGCTGCAGACAATGCTATGTGTTCACCAACCTCGCGTCATTTTTCTCGTCCTGGGCACACAGGTGACCTTGCGGTTACCATGAGGGCATTTGGTTGCTTCTGGACCTCGGGGTATGATGGTAAGTGATGTCTGCCACTCCCAGGCCTGCTCATGAACCCCCTGCACGAGCCTCCACCCCTCTCTTCGCGGGCTGGAGCA
Organism: Rhinolophus sinicus; assembly: GCF_057876585.1. Lineage (NCBI taxonomy): Eukaryota > Metazoa > Chordata > Mammalia > Chiroptera > Rhinolophidae > Rhinolophus > Rhinolophus sinicus. Next base: position 119,414,683 of record NC_142515.1, on the reverse strand, counting down.
CCTTGGGAGCTGCGTGTTTCAGAAGAAATCACTGCAAGATGGAGGAGCTGCCCACCCTCCGTGAGACAGAGCGAGTGCTGGGAGCAGGACTGAGCCCTTCCCGTGTGAAGCCAGGGAGGATGCAGGGCTGCGCGTTAACCAGCCCCACTAGCACACCTCAGACTAAGGCTCTTCACCGACCCCACAGGAAACCCTACCCTCATAATCTGCCTCCTCCATAGTCTATGAAATCGGTGTGATTCATCTCAAATCATGCCCCAAAGAAAGAAGCTCGACTTTGGCAGAACGGTCCATGATGACTCCACGCTCCACAGAAGAGGAGTCCAGCAAGATATTCTCAGACCAAGTCACAAGCTCACGTGCTGAGAGCGGTCACACAGGCGATGCTACCGAGGGAGGCGGGCTGGGCACAAAGCCATGGCAAAGCGGTGAGGCGGCTTCATGGGAAGGAAGCCGCTCCTGCCAGTCTCCCAGCTGTTCGCGTGCAGACTGGGGGCCAGCGTTGCCAGATCTGCCAGTTGCGTAAGAGGAGACAGAAATCTGGGTTTCTATATAAAATCTCCAAAGTTTCTGTAATTTGGCAACCTCTTCAAAAGAAAAACAAACACTTTGCACGCCAAATGGAGCGGGGCTGCCTGCTCCCCCTGGCGGTGCTGTCTCACGGGTCTGCTGTGCATCTTCCAAGCCCATTCCGTGTCCTGAAGTCCTGCCCGACAGTTGGCAGGGCTGCGTCTCTCACCGCGAAGTTCCCATCCAACGGAACATGCAGGGCAGGACCTGTCCTCCATCAGCAGGGCTCCCCCACCCCCAAATTCAAAGTGTGCCCCATGGCCCGCTGGAATCCAACCACTGATAAGTCACGTATGTATACACACCGTCCCTGACACAAGATGCTTCGACGTTACTTTTCGGCTTTATGATGCTATGGAAGCGTTACACATGCAGTAGAAACTGTACTTTGAATTTTGAACTTCGATCGTTTTCCGGGCTCGCGATAAGCGGCACGATGCTGTCTCGTGGTGCTGGACCGCGGCAGTGAGAGCAGCTCCCGGTCTGCAGCAGGCTGCTGTGTGGACCCCAGCTCCCGTACAGGCCAAGGGGGCCTCAAGCTTTAAAGCCACCACAAGCAAGACCTCCGTGAAATTCTCAGCCAGGGACTGCCCTGCCTGCTCTCTCTGGGGAAGGAGGGCGGGGGGGCATTAGCGGTTATGACCCACACTGACCCACCTCTCTCCTCCAAAGATTCCTGTGAACAACAGCCTACAAGAGTGAAATAAACAGTCAGGAATTAGGACTTTTTTTTCATGCCTGTGCTACAATTTTTCTGAGAACAAGGCTAGCTAGCTTTTAGAAGGATCAAATAGAATTTGAAAATCACCCTACTTTATGTGGCTAGAGCTTGAAGAATATCAAATATTTCTTACCAAAGAAAGCATTTGCAAGCAAATGGGTCAGAAGATTTTTCCAGATTACATCTTCCAGAACAGAGCAGTTTGAAACCACAGAAAATGGGTGTTGCCGGGGCGAAAAAAAAAAAAAAAAAAACCCACTGCTTTAAGCATATAAGAAAGCCAGTCCCTGGTATTCTCAGAAATAGAGATGGAATAGCTTTCTCCTGCTGCACGTATGAGCTCCAAGCACAAGAGAGCCTGCCTTTCAAAGCAGAAAGCTCTTTTCAAAGCACAAATATTGGAAAAATAGACCAAGACATCGGTGCATTCTAAATACAGCTGTGTTTGTCCACACCTACTCCCTGCCAGGCTATGTTTGACTTAACCTGGCAACCCAGGGGCATCCAATTATTCAATCCCTGACACCCCATTCTCCCAGCGTCATTATGGCTAAAGTCAGATGGAGTAAAATGCAATGCTTATTAATGCGGCAGCCAACACCAAAGTTTTCATATTCTTTGCCGTTTTATATTAAACGTGTGTTTAGAGGGCTGTGATTTGTATTCATCCAGGAAAGAACACGACCAGCCACCTGTTCTGAGTGTCACGCGCTGCTCCCCTGGGTGAGCGAGCATTACCGCAGGGCTCCATCATAAGGTACCCGAGCATTACCCATCATGAGGTATCCGAGTCACAGTGTCTCCAGGGGAAGGTACTTAGTAGTGTTGGGAGAACGAGAAAGGAAAACAGGATAGAAGATTTGCCAACGAGGTGGGCTCGGCGAGTTCCAGAGGTCAGCAGACGAGTTGGACAGATCTGGGTCACCTGAGAGTGAGAAGCCCACAGAGTTGTCAGGGAGCAGGGAGCCCCAGGTAGTCATCAGGATAATGAGCTGGCCCGGCTGCGCTGGTCACCTGGCAGCATCGGGGGCTGGGGAAGCTCACGAGCGCACTGATGGTGCAGTGTCAGCGTGTCCCTCGTTAGGGCCTGAGGGTACAACGGACTGAGCATCAGCGTCCAATAGATAACAACAAAAGCCATTATCTCTCTCCGGCTGGGCTGCCAAGTGCAGGGCCCAGATTGCCTGGTGTTTGCAGTTTCCATAGCAGCGCTGTTTTGTTCTAGCTGGCAGAGTACACAGAGAGGACCAGATAAACATTGCAGGAAATGACACGAGCAACCCCAGGACTGCACTGGGGATCTCATGGCAGGCTCTGCCCCTTGTGGGTCAGCGGTGGAGGTGTGGAAGGATGCTTTTCAAAGATGCCTGGAAACTACCGGCTCCTTCAAATACAGTGCCCAGCCGAGCATGGCCATCGTCCCACTGCAGAGCTCTGGGCCTGTTTACGTCCCTTCCCAGGGTGCTGAAAAGCATACAGTGCCCTCTGAACGCTGTGAAACATACGCAGGCAGAGTGAGGGATGGGAGCAAGGCACTGCTGTTCCCCTGTGCCCAGAAATCCTTACAGCTTTTGCTCCGCTGCCACCTCAGTGCCATTCAGACACCACACGGCCACCCACGGCCATGGAGGAGGCTGCAGAGAGCTCTCTGAGCTCCAGGTCACCGACTTGGAGCTTCCCCCACCCCTTGCCCTGGACAGCCCTGGGGCGGGCACAGAAGGCACAACCAATTGTTTGGATCCATGATGTGCTGGACATACAGCTACTATTTGCCACTAAGGAAGGAAGGAGGAAAGAGAGGCCTGGTCCCAGCTTTATGTATTAATCGTATTCATCGCGCAGTCCGTAATAGGTCTAATTCGCTTCCCTTTCTGTTTTCATCTACTGGGGAGAGACAGAACCAGGTATCTCCAGAAAGGAAGCAGAGTTATCTCCATCACTGAGGAAAGTCAGCAATTTCCTGGTGTGATAACATCAAAGCACTCACCGTATTTTTAGTGTCAAATAAATTCCTCTAATTTAAAGATTATTTTTTTATACCACCCTCCCTATCATCATTATAGTCTCAATTTGACAAATGGGAAAAATCCGAGGTCCTGTAAAGGTTCATGTTTGCAAAAGGTCATAAATACCGGATTCAGGGTGAGAGGTCACGAGCTCCGGATCCGAGCCACGACTCATCTCCCTGGTCTGGTGACGCCCCTTTTCCCTGCCTGACATGTGCACAGAGGGTTGAATACAAGTCAACGGGCTGCCTGCTTCCTCCCTGCTCTCAGTTGTGGCTGCTCTAATGCCCCTTCTCTCGTGTCTGGATTCAGCTAAACGCATCCTCATGTAACCTAAAATGCTACCCTGCCTGACATCTGGGCACATGGGCGTTCAGGGTAATGGTCTTAAATGTTTTTCATTTAGGTGAGCTGAAAACTAGTATGGTTTGGGCTACGTGTAAAATGTCAAAATTAGAAGGGATGGAAGGATGGAGCCAAGATGGAAGGAGTCAGGGAAAATCCACATATTGAAACCAGCACAGGAAACAAAGGCCAGCCGTCCTCAGGATCGGTTTGACCTAGGACCAAAAAACCAGACCGCATTTGTCTTTGTTTCTTCGGATTCACAGCCAGATGCCAGGCACATGGCAGGTGCTCAGAATCCTTTGCTGAACTGACGATATTCCCCAGGCTACCCCCAAGCTCCAGCATCAGTGTGAAAAGAAGAGGCTGTAGATGGAGACCCCCACCTGAGACTCACCCGCTGGGCCTCCCCCAGCTGACCCTGCGTCCCATAGGGAGCCCAGCCCACGAGAGTCTCTGAGTTCACAGGTCCCTGTCCTGTTGCTCCCAACTGATGCTGGAACCCAAGGTAGGTCATGCCTCAAGTGGGAAAAGAGGCAGCAATTCTGCCTTTGTGTTCCAGCACTGGGTGAGGACTTATTCTTTTTAATTATGAATTAAAAACAAGAATGCTCGCCCCTCTGCAACCTCTCAAGAAACAAGTATGTCACCACCCACATCATGTCATGTTCATGAACAGCCCTTCAGTTTGCACAAAGCACTCTCAAGACTGATTTGGTGGGAGAAACTACCAAAAGGCACAGAAACACAAATCAAAGAGCCACTGACATCTAGGAGCTTATAGCTTAATATTGGCCATCACTTAGAGGACATTTAGTAACTTCCGTGAACTGTACGAGGCATAATGCTAGCATCAGATTTATTCTTCACACACACAAAATGAGGTGCAGCCTCATTTCCCAAGTGAAGGAAAAGCTCAGAGAGGTGAAGCAGCTTGGCCTGGATCACGCAGCTAGTAAACAATAGAGCCAAAATTGGAATCCGGGTTTGACTGACCCCAAATTCCAGGCCTGTTCTTTACCATTAGATTAAGCTGTCCCTTCTAGCCTAAGGCAAGCAGCAGTACACATGCTCTATAAATGATAAATGAGTCTACACTCCCCAGACAGGCAAGGAGGAAAAGCACTGGAAATGCTCAGAATTTTTTTCAATTGTTTTGAATAGGTAAACCGTTTACGGGTTTCAAATCAAACCATCTTCAGAGAGAGGTACAGAGTGAAGCATCTTTATGCCCACCCCCATCTCCAATCACCTCTCTAAAAATGCAACCACTTTATCAGAGTTTTAAGATATCCTTCAGAGCTCCTTTATGCAAATCTAGGCACATATGAAGAGATATGTTTCCTCCTTGTTTTTCACCAAAGGTAATGCACTCCACAGCCTGTTCTGTACCGTGGCGTGTTTTTGTTTGTTTGTTTTTTCCATTTAACTATTTCATTTAACCAAAGACTTCTCAGTCTTTCCATACCAGTACATAGAGATTTCCTTCTTCTTTTATACTGCAGTATAGTATTGCTTAGCATTCTGTTGTACTGACACAACATAATTGATTTAACTAGCTCCATACTGATGGGCAATTGAATTGTTTCAATCTTTTGGCAGTAAGAAAAATGCTACAGAGAATAACTTTGAATGTATACCATTTTATACATGTGCCAGTATATCTGGATGATAAATTCCCAAAAGTGGTTTGCTGGATGAAAAGATATAGGCACTTGCAATTTAGAGAGGTATTGGCAAGTTGCCTTCATAGGAGATGTACCAACACATGAGAGCGCCTGTTTCCCCATCGGCCTTGCAAGAGAGGGTACTGTCAAAGCTTTGAGTTCATCCCATCTGATAAATGAGAAATACAGTATCTCTCTGTAGCTCTAATCTTCTCTTATTATGAGTAAGGCTCAAGTTCTTTTCGTATATTTAAGGGGCTTTCACACAGGTATCCCCCAGTTTCTGAAAGTTCATGTTATATCACTTTGTTTTCACAAAAGACCTAGAATAGTTCCTTATTTTGCTAACTGAAAGAAATCGTTATTATTTAAGAGAATTTGAGGAAGTGTTTGTGGCTTAAAATCAAGAACGTATATACCGACAACTTCATGAGGGTGTCAGTGTTTGATTGGGCCTGAAGGACAGATGGGAGTTGGATGGCACTGCAGGCAGTGAGAACATTCCAGGAAGAAGAATGACCGGAGCAAAGGTGGGAGTGCCGGGCAGTGCTTTATCCCATTTCCTAGAATTTGCCGTCATGGTGGGACAAGCATGGTGTGCCGTCACTGTGCCCCACATCTGAGGACTGGGCTGCCACTTAGTCAGCTTTTTTTCATATTGGAACTTAACTGATTGGAACCTACCATCTCCATCTTTTCTCTCCTTCATTGTCATGGGTTCTCATCTTTGCTATTCTCCCTCCAGCAAATAATGGACAACTGCATCTTCATTGGGTGTCAATCAAGACTCTCCGCTTTGAGATGCATCAATCAGTGAACAGGAAGTAGACGCTCATAAAAGGACCAAGTGCACCCATCCTGCAGATTCCCAGCTTTGCCAGCTCTCTGGGAACCTCTTCTTTGATCTAACCAAATAATCATAATTTAATTTATAAGTAGACCCAGACCTAAAACTGGTTGCAATTAACTACCTAAGTTTAGTTTCACTGCAATTTATTTTCACTTGGTCTGGCAAATTTGCTTTTAAGATCTAAGTTGATCCTGATTAAGCAGGAAAATTCATTCAGCTCACTTTAGAAGTAGTTCAGTTTTTGACAAGATGATGGGACAGAGCTAGACAAAAAAGGAGATAGAGTTCTGAGTATTATCTAGTCCTCCAATATTACCACAAACTCAGTAGCTTTTAAAAAATAACATGCCTTTGTCATCTCACAGTTTCCGCAGGGCAGGAGTCAGAGTACAGCTCTGCAGAGCAGAAGGCTGGGGGTCTCACCTGGCTACAATCAAGGTGCTGATCGGGGCTGTGGTCTCGTCTGACACTCTCACTAGGGAAGGGTCTGCTTTCACTCCCACTCGGCTGTTTGGCAAAACACAGCTCCTTGTGGTTGTAGGACTGTGGTTTTAGTTTTTTGCTGGATATCAGCGGGAGGCAGCCCTCAATTTCTACAGCCCACCTGCATTTTCCTGCCCTGTGGGTTCCCCTTTGCAGCTTCTTGCTTCTTCAAAGCCAGCAAGGGAGAAAGAGACTCCAGCAAGATGGGAGCTACAAGCCTATGTGACGAGATCATGTAATGACATACATATAACCCCATCGACCCTATTTCCTTTGCCATATTCTATTGGTTAGAAGCAAGTCACAGGTCCTGCCCACACTCAAGGAAAGACAGTCATAAGGGTGTGAACACCAGGAGGCAGAGATTATGGGGGACCACCTTAGAAGTCTGTCTGCCACAATCTGAGAAAAGTCTTCATCTAAAATTAAAACAAACAAACAAAAATCTCCTTTCAAATACTCTAGCTCACTTAGCCTGGTGGATTGAAAGACACACTTTCCCATCAAACCCCTGCCAGTTGAAATCAATCTAAGAACACCAATGTTAGCCGGCCACGACCCACTGTCACCAGATGCGTCACCAGATGCATTGGTGTCTGCCTTACCACAAGCAGGGCACCCTCTGCCACTTTGCCTGCTTCTGTCAACATCTCGGCACTCACACGGAGGGGGGAGAAATGGGGGTCAGGCCCAAGGCCATGGGACACACAGCTCTTCTGAGCACGTTCCCAGGGGATGCATTTGTGTGTGTCTCTGTGTGTGGTCCTAGGCTCCAAGGCCTTGTAATAGGGATGATGGATCCCCACTGAAGAAAAATGACAGTCAGAATAAGAAGACGACGCCAATTTGTCACTTAAAGCAAAGCTTGATTGTGCGGTAACAACAGCCCCGCGCTGGGATTGATTACAAACAAGATGACACTTCCCTGCGGGCTGCCTCGTGTGTTTTTATAAATAAATACCGCTCGCTCCAGCATCTGCATGACTGCAGAGGACAGACGACACCTCGGCGCGCGCCTGAGGTGCACAGTAAATACCCCAGGGGGCACAGCGGCCCTTTTCCACCTACAATAGGAGTTTTGCCTCACGCAACACCGTTTTATAAACAAAATAAGGCGCCCACACAGCGCCAAGAGAACAGAAGACGCACAGCGTTTGACAGACATTGGGGATTCATCTCTATGCAGGGCACACTTTAAAGCGCAGTGGGCTTTTGTTCCAAAAGGCCTGGGGCCCCTCAGCAGCGAGCCCCTTTCTGATGCTTTACTGGCAGCGAAACCCAAGAGAACCACCTGGCTGCTGAGCCTATTTCCTGAAACATCAGAATTCGGTTTTTCAAGACAGAGGTAAATCTGCTGGGTTTTTCAAAGATCTCCTGGCCCTGGCCCTAACTGTTCCAAATCTGCCGTTCCATAATTTTCAAACGAGTAAATTATTTTAACCAAGGAATACACAACAACTGGGTTCTGTTTAGCTCCTTATGCCTTGCTTCGGGACAGGACTGAATTTGATCCGCCTGTGAAAAATATCTTTTTTCATTCCCGTGCCTATTCACTTGTTTTCTATCTTCCTCTTCTCAACATTCTTCTATCTCCCCTGTCTTTTTCTCCTTCATAAACGCGGGCCCTGGGAGGGTTCAGCCGCGTCCTCTCTGAGGTGTGACACGAGCGCCCTCTGCTGTCCAGCATGTGAACAACTCCGCAGTCAGCCAGGTTCAGACCAGCCGAAGCCCATACGCAGAAAACAGACAGACATTCTCCCTTTTCTGGACTAGCACTGCAAGTATTGTTCAAATGAATAATTTATTAACCACAATTGTTTATTGACTGCTCTTTCATTATTTACTTTTCAGTTATTAAACACAGTCGGTGGAGTGCCTGGGTGTCAGCCCTTGGCCCACTTGCAGCTTCTTTCGGAGCCAATGATGTTCCCCAGCCCCCTCTCTTCTCTCCACACCAGACATTTTCGATCTCTTTTGTCAGGTCAGGGTCAAACTACAGTTGTTCTGTGATGACTTTATCAATTCTCAGTTGATAGACTCTAAATGAAAAAATGCCTACTGCTGCCTGGTCGCTGCTTAAGAAGGAGAGTTATTTGTGTAAGATTCTGTCAGTCCGCAGAGTCTGTGACAGACGCAGGGTGTCGGTGAAATAAGGAAATAAGGAAAAAGATGTTGTTAATGTCTTTTACGAGCCTCCCTTCCTTGCGTCAAGGAGCAGATGACATCCATCCTAGTGTGTCTTTCCAAACCCAAGCAGGCCAGGGAGGTATTACCACCTTATTCAGAAGGTAATAAACCAGACCTGCATTAAGTAAGTATGCTAACATCGTCCTTCCCCTTAAGGTGATGCAAAGTCAAAAGCACTGGGCCAGGTGACGAAGGGCCCTTTTCCCAAGAAGAAAATCCTTTGACTCCAGATTTGAAGGGAAGCAAGCATCCGTCTTCACCCACAGCGGCGCCTGCTTGTTAGCGGAAAGCATCTCCACCATCCAGAGTTTCAGAAACAGATGCTGTCACCCCTAAATAAATGAACGAATGAACAAATAAGGCTAAAGGTCAAGAAGAAGCAGAAACTCCCAAAAATGAATGGGAGAATTTATTCTAAAACCCAGCATTTAGAAAAATGTGATCGCTAGTGATTCCATACAGAAGCACAAGGAAGCTTTCACCTCTCTCCCTTCCTCCCTTCCTCCCTCCCCTCTCAATCCTCCTGAAATAAGGCAATACTTTCATTTTCAAACAACCTATTAGGGATTTAGGTTTGAATGCTAAGAGATCTACTACGATATGTTGCCAAAAAAAGGAAAAAAACCTAACAGTAAATTAAATTAGAAGTGTCATCAAATTACACCTTTCCTTTCCTCAAACTAAATATGACTTTCAAGGAAGACTCACACCTTGATACCTTCTCTCCCAACGCTAATATTTGCAGGCTCAGCATCCTGAAAAGGGGGTGGGGGGAAAGCCAGAGGGTAGTAGGAGACGGGGTGGGGACAGACCCTACCAGCAGGTGTGCATAAACCAAAGCATTGGAACAGTTTGTCTGTAACATACAGTACATTTTAATGGTTAAGAGCATTAAACTTGACATGAATCTGACCTTCTGAACTGGGTTCCAGTGGTGGTTTTGCCAGGCAATACATCTCATAAACACTAAGCTTCGGTTTCCTTGTTTTTAAAATGAAACTGATGCCTCCTCCTTCGTGAACTTAAATATGAAAGTTCATACCTGTCACGTACATCAAGTACTTAGCACAATTAGGGATGCAAAAAACATGCAGTATGTGTAGGGACCCTTAACTTTCTGTTTTCATTCCCTTCTTTCTACCCCAAACACCATAGTCAAGAAAAGGATTGTCCCATTTTTAAGCTTCCTAAATCCTTCCGGCCTTCATTTATTTATCCAGCACACATTTATTGGATCCTTACTATGTTACAGGTACTATGCTAGGCTCTCGCTATTCAAATACGAAAAAGAGTCATCACCCTCTAGTAAGAGAACACATACATGAATCATCCATATAATAAAATTTAGTCTCTCTATTTGTCTCTGTTATTAGCACCAGAATAGTTGGTGTCATGTCTGGCTGTGTGGCATACAGGAAAGCCACTTCAGGGAGGTGTTTAGCGTGCGAAGGCATGGCAATTATTTCCCTTTGCATACAAAATAACACAACACACCATCTCATCCAGAGAAACACAGTATGCTACAAGTTTAAATGTACAAATCTATGTATTTTGAATATTGTCATAACTTTATGTATGGTAAACAAGGCTCAAAATGTTCATGAATTTTTTTATAGTTGTTCGTTTTCATTTTTTCCCCTGTACAGGCACATATGAAACCACGCTAGGAGGAAAATATATCTTCTTACAGATAAATAAAACTTAGATCTTCATCAGCTATGAAAATTTGAGAATGTTCAGAGTCCAAATGCCAAGTCTTTTTCTCTGCTGTGTGCCCAATTCCCAGTCCAAAATCTGGCCTGGGACAGGTGGCTGCTCAATAGGTCTTTTTTGACAGAAAGGTGATGACGTGAGGGCTGATGAAGAGAGACAGGCTCTTTGGGGACAATATCCACGCAGGGCCACACAGGGAGCCCATTGAGGAGAGGCAAGGGAGCCAGGTGCCATTCTGAGCACCCGGAAGTGGGCAGCACCCTCCCAGAAACTGAAACTCATGCGAGGAGAACACCCACGGCAGGAGCCCAAGAGATACATCTGGAAGCACCTGACAAGACATGCCACTCATGCCACGGGGAGAAAATACACATAGAATTCCAAATGAGCCCCAAATTGATTATTCTGAATTTAATATTTGTTTAAGATCTGGAATTCATCTTGATCATCAAACCCTAAAATAGGAAGTCAGAAGGATAGCCTGTTCCAATGACAAAGTCAGGGCCAGTTCGGAACTTACATCCACAATCCAGAATATTTTTAAAAAATAGCAACACAGGCTACCAGAGTACATTTCTTAAAGCGCAGTCAAGAGAAATCGGTAATTAGTCCCTAGACCCACTGATTCCCTCAAATTATACCCACTGGCTTCCAAATGTCTGCTGTGAGCAAGTGTGGTCCCTCTAAACGACTGAGGCAGACACACAGATTTGCACTCACTGATTTTTTTTAGTATTACTGGGGAAGGGGAACAGGACTTTATTGGGGAACAGTGTGTACTTCTAGGCCTTTTTTCCAAGTCAAGTTGTTGTCCTTTCAATCTTAGTTGTGGAGGGTGTCATTCAGCTTCAAGTTGTTGTCCTTTCAGTCTTAGTTGTGGAGGGTGCAGCTCAGCTCCAGGTCCAGCTGCCATTGCTAGTTGAAGGGGGCGCAGCCCACCATCCCTTGCAGGAGTGGAACCAGCAACCTTGTGGTTGAGAGGACACGCTCCAGCCAACTGAGCCATCCGGGAGCTCAGTGGCAGCTCAGCTCAAGGTGCCATGTTCAATCTTAGTTGCAGGGGCAGAGCCCACCATCCCTTGCGGGACTCAAGGAATTGAACTGGCAACCTTGTGGTTGAGAGCCCACTAGCCCATGTGTGAATCGAACTGGCAGCCTTCGGAGTTAGGAGCATGGAGCTCCAACCGCCTGAGCCACCGGGCCGGCCCTGCACTCACTGATTTTTGATCCAATTGCTTTCCACAGGGGGATCTCCTGCCAATATGCATTTCTGTGTGCTCCAGCTAATAGAATGAAAAATGTAATATATAAAGAAGCTTTATTACTAAGTTTGGAAATCATTAGAACTCTGAATGCGTTATTGTAATTTTAGAAAATCACTACAATTGAAATATTTATTTTTGGTCTTTGCATTAAACTGTGTTTAACAATGATTCATAATTGCCTTGGTAATGGAAAAAAATTTAAAAAGTTGCAAATGCAATAATAGAGCCACGTGCAAGGTAGTGAGGAAGCAGCAGAGACAGTCCCTAACCCAGTGTGAGGGGAAGAGAGGAGAGAAGGGAAGAGAGGCAGGCTGCCTGGAAGACTCAGATGAGCCTTACAGCTGCCCATCATCCCACTCCAGCTCCACCTACTTTTCCATTTGTATCAGGATGTATAACCATGTTGAAGTGAATGAATAAATCTGGGTACTAAGTATGTCCAAAGCCAAGGAAGGGGTTTTGCAATAGAGACCTTCCAAGCATTTCGAAGACCCATTCTGTTGTCACATTGAAGCAAACCTAATGATCACATAATCAATTTTCAAAATATTTTCAAAGCAAAACAAGAAAAATAGAAAACAAGAGGGAGAGGAAGAAGGAGACGGAACAAGTGCCCCCGCAGGAAGGAAATGGAAATATTCCTTTAGACAGAGAAACTTTCTTCCCATAAACGTATCTGTCCAACCTGATCAGAATTTACTGAGTCTGTCATCATAAACCCAAGCACTTTTCATTATTTTATGAGAGAAACGGAGGACACTTACCCTGGTAAGTGCTTCGAAATTTCCTGAGCAGTGTTGCTAAGTGCCAGGAGGTGTTATCATGTCTCCTACCCTCCTTCCTCATCTGTAAGGCACTCTCAGGAGAAGCCGTGAATGTTGGGAATGCTAGGAAGTCAAGGAAAACGGTGGCCAAAGGTTGGTAAAGATATCTACAAATGACACCCATGCTGTCTTTTCAAAAACATGTTTCACTCAAGCAGCAGCAAAAGAATTTTTGATGAGCTTGGAGAGAGCGAAGGAACATAATTGTCTGGCAACAGCCCGAGCTTTCTTCCTCACCCTCTGTGGGGATCTATTAAAGAAGCAGGAAATGGAAAGAGAAGCTCAGTGTGTGATGAATGTCAGTGACTATTACCTTTTATGAAGCCCTTCTGGAAAGACTTGGGGTATAGGCTGGTGTGCAACAAGGTAAGTACATAAATAAACAATCACCTGCATTCCAAGGTGATTTGCCTCAGCCCTTTTGGTGAACTTGTTGAGACTTGGGGAGGGAGACGAGGGATTCTAGACATAGTGTAATGTGCACTTGTCGCTGTGCCAGTATGCTGAGCAAAACGAGAAAGGTTTGTGGCTTCTGTCTGGGGGAGCTGATGGATTGTGGTATTAGAGTCTTCACTGTTGGTAGGGGAGAGAGAAGACTTAGACCCTCCTCGCGTCAGTGTTAGAGTCTCTGCACTTTTACAGATAGTTTTGTGTTGATTTTGAAAGTCAGTAAGACTAGAACCTTCTACAGGCAAGTGATGAGAATATGAGAAGCCACACATGGCCTTGCTTATAATAATAATAAGCCATGCTGATCTATGTGTCACCAGGGGACAACGTTTGGTAACAAAACACAGACTTTCCAGCTTGCCTAGTGTCATTTTCCTGGACTCTTCAAGCATTTTACAAACTTGTATAGAGGGTCCCTCACCAGTCGTTGGAATGCAGTTGTGTCTAGGAGAGAATAAAGACAGCCATTCTGCCAGAGAGTGAGCGTGCTTTCGGGAAGAAAGTTAATTTTGTAGTTCTGTGTTTTTTCTTTTTTTCAGGGCATCTCTGTGTGAGAGTGGAGACAGGAGATGAGTGACGGCTGGACCTGCCCACAGCCTTCACACTCCCTTCAGACATGGCTGAAACGACTGAAAATGCAGTAAATTAAATGTCCCAGCCAGTGGGGGGAAGGGGGAGGGTGGGGGGGAGGACTGGTTGTGGAGGGGACAGTGTTCCCTGGAGAAAAGCGACTGCGTCCTGGGTTCATTATTGGGGTCTCAGATCCTTTTCACTGGCAGCTGGCAGAGTACGAGTCCCTTTCTTCTCCCCAGCTGTGTGAACCCCTAAACCCTGGCCGAGGCCCAGCCACCAGCTGCAATCAGTGTGGGTCCCTGAAGGGCCAGCTTCATGGCTGCCACCTGTGCTGTCCCACAGGGCCCCTCACTGAAAAGGGCCTCACACTCAATGTCATGCTCCATTGTTACCAGCTTAAAATCCCTAATAACTTTCTTTGAACTTGTGTTTATAAGTAGAGTCCAAAGGGACAATGGAGCATAGCACAGGCAGAGGAGATATATGGGTGCAAATGGGGGTACACCGTTCCTTGCCACCCACTCACATATGCCATTTGCGATGCTCCATGCATAGAATTCCCGAGTTCCCACGTGTGGGAGTTCCACGTGACTTGCGTCACACCCGAAACTGAGTAAGGGGTGCCCTGACAGCACCCCCACCCCACCCCACAAAGAGGCCACACGTTCCCTTCAAACCAGCTTGGCCTGAAAGAAGTCATCAGTGTTGTAAGCAGCGAGAGCCACCAGGAGCCTTGTCACATCGTTTCCTACTTGTGTGACGGCCCTGTGTCAGCCGTCACGCTGAAAGTGAGACACAGACGTAAAGGGAAAGATAGGACAAACCATTGTCCATTTTCTTTTTTCTTTTTCCTTATTTCCTTATTCCGTAGGCAGAAGGGAGAGAGTGTTGATAGAATACATCACATCAAATCAGATTTTTGCATGGACTGGAAAAGCTGATTTGAGTTCCTACTCATATGTTTAAAACTTTTGCATGTTTTCTTAAGAGTACCCAAAAATGTAAAGGCAATTAATAAACTGATGGAAAAATATTTACAGCCTATATTATAGGAAAATAACAAATTTCCTTAAGATTTTGAAACGCTCTTACAAAAGAAAAAGATAAACATCCTAATAGAAACTAGGATTAGGACACAAATAAACACATCACAAAAGAACTTGACACAACGAACAATAAGCACTGCAAAAGGTCTTTGAATTCCCTAATAAGAAAATAAATTCAAATAAAAACAACAATGATATCTAACCAGAGGGTTAGAAAAGATAAAAATGAAAATATCCATGGCTGTGACAGGGCTGAAGAGGAACATATCTGGAAGACAGTTTTACTACATAGATCAAAACATTAAACAAGAATACCTTCTGACTGAACTGTGACATTGAGAAGAATCCACTAAAGACATAAGCGGACATTTATAAAGACGAACATGCAAGATGGTTCACTACGGCATTTAGAGTATCTAAAAATTAAAATAACCTAAATATCCATCTACAGGGTATAGGTCTAATCAATTATGGTAAACCCATATTACATAGGCAGACATTTAAAAAAAATTAGATAACTTTCTATGTACCACTCTGGAAGATGTACACAATGTCCTATGGAAAAAGAACTTTTCACGCAAATTATAGAATATAAAATGATCTCACTTGGGGAAAAAATTGTATATAAAAGTTTATATATTCTTAAAAGGTTTTCTGGAGATCATATTTTAGGGTGACTTCTGGAAGGTAGAATTAATTGTAGAAAAAAGGGAATAAATGAGACTCATTTGTTACTTTATGCACTTCTGCAACATTCAGGGAGAAAAGCATTTCAGATGCAAATCTCTTGTAATTTTTAAAAATTCAAATGTTAACATAATAAATTAAAATCATTTACTGCACATTACCGCAGCAGAGTATTAAGCAGCCACTTAAAACGATGCTTTAGAGCAGGGGTGTCCAAACTTTTTTCAACGTTTTTTACCAAGGGCCATATGCGGTAAAATACACAAACAGCCGGGCCACTCACTCGAGGTGAAGCACGTATTGCCTCACCTGGTTTATTTAAGTAAACTAAATATATTTTTGGAATTTGCTGTGGGACAATTAACAATGGATTGCAGGCCGCAGTTGGCCCGCGGGCCGCAGTTTGGACACCCCTGCTTTAGAGCTATACATATTGACCTCAAAATATGATCACAACACATATTTCTGTGAAACGACAACGTAGGTAGCACAATTACATTAGTATAAAATTTTGTATCTGTTGAGAGAATAGAGTCAGCTGCCTGGAAAGATGTTTACCAAATAGTAACAGTAGTTTATCCTTGGGTAGTGGTTCTGATTTTTTTCCTTTCTTTCTTGAGCTTTTCTATGTTACGCTTTTATATTATATATATTTATTTTTATTTATTTATTTATTTTTAACAATGAGTGTGTATCCTTTTCTGTAAGTCAGGAAAAAACAAAAAGTTATTTCCACTTTGAATTCTTTTACTATGAGCTAGGAGAAACAGAAAAGTAAGAAAGCTTCATGAAATGAATAAAAAGGAATTTTTTTCCTGGTTCCCAATAGTATCCCTAAAGTCAGCACAAATAAAGATTATAAACTGGAACCTGAATATTTCCTGACTTGCATATTTTTGCCCCAATTTTACCAACCTTATGAAGAACCGTATAGCAAAGCCTCCCAAACGCAAGTTCATCCCTAATCTATTCAGCAATATATTTTCAAATGTAACCAGGTACTAAAATGGTATTTTTTTCTAAATGTATTGTTAACTTTTTCATTTATCTCTTAAGCACTACATTTACTGTTCAGTTTTTTTAAAAGCACTGACCTAATCTAATAATAGTGCTACATTAATGTGACGGTGTATGTCCCAATTTTGTCCTGATGCTAGTAATTATTTTAGAACCTTGCTAAGTCTCACTTCCTTATCAGTCTTTCCAATAATTCTCACCAGCCAAAAAAAAAATGGTAGTTCTATCCTTCTTTTCCACAGAGATTTAGAGTTAGGAGCTATAGCGAATTCTCACCTGACAAAGAGTTTATTGCATTTTTCAAGATATACTGCAGGAAGTTTAGTAGTAGACTATGAAGTATTTATCACCAGTAATTAAAACTAAACTGTTCCTGTTGAAATAAATGTCCAGAGTCAGAAATGCAAGACTATTACTTTTTATTGTTTATTTGTTCATGCTTTAATCTGGTATAAAATATCCTTTGTAATGTGCTAAGGCAGTTATCTTAAGGCTAAGGTTAAAGAAACCTGTTTGCTTTTTACTAAGAAGAGTTGGAGAAAGCATTGGCAGTCACTATAAAAAGATTTCTGTAGCAATAGTGCCAAGACCCAGGAATGTTTGTGGATGGCTGGTAGAAATAAATGTAAATTAACCTTTAAAACATAAGAAGGTAATTTGCAACATGAAGGAGACTTAAAATATATACATGCCCTTGACCTTAAAATTTCCACTTACTTTATCCTAAGAACTAATCATAAATGTACATGAAATGATAGCTACAAGACTGTCCAACTATTGGGGATTGGTTTTAAAAACTGTCTGACTAACAAAACACTTTTATACCATTAAAAATCCTGTTGTAGAAGAATATTTAATTACAAGAAAAAATGGGAGAGAAGTAGTTTATAAAATAGTACGCACAACATAATCACAAGTTAGAGAGAGATAGACGGTAGAGCAATATGCATATAGATGAGAATTAAATTAGATGGTAGATAAACATATAAAGATAGATTAAATAGATAGATGATAGGTAGGTAGATTAGAATAGATAGATGATAGATAGGTAGATAGATAGATAATAGATAGGTGCCAAAACTGAAAATATATCAACCAAACATTAATAAATCACCAAAATATGAATGTTGAAATACCTGGATGATAGAATTATGGATGAGGTGTATATTCTTCTGTGTGCCTATCCATGTTTTCCAAATTCCTACAATGTCCACGTACTACTTTTGTAATGAGAAAAAGTTCCTTATTAAGAGACAGTAAGTGCTCTCTAAATACTTGTTGATTAATCAATTCAATTTATTTTCTTATATATTTCTCCTGCTTTGAGGACTCTCTATATATGGAAAGTTGTACTTCGGGAAGGAAAAGTTTTCGATACAATCAAGCCCAGTGTCACTGAGACCTGAACAAGAACACCAAGAATTGTGTCAAAATGTCATCATACATGTATACATAAAAATGAAGTATGTCACATTCTAATACCAGCCAAATGACATCAAATTATGGTTTAGGAATAATGGTTTGGGGACAGCCCCACCAAAGACTGAGACCTATTTGAGTATTCTAATTAATTCAAAACACATAAAAATCTAGACTTGAATAGGCAAGATTTTGTAAAACCTCAACATTTTTTGCGTGTGCACACACATGTACGTGCAAAGCAGACCTTAAGGTTCTGGCAAAATGATAGCATATCACTCAAACATGCCATAAGTCCTCGTTAGATGAGTTCTGGTTACAAGTGTAGTTGGCCCACAGATTTCTAGGAAGTAGAGAGCAAGTCAGTTCACAACTGAAGTTTCAGGCCTATCTTTAAATTGTCATTTTTATTTGTGTCATTCTGGGGAAACTGTCATTTTTGAATGCTGGAAGTGAGAGATGCTTTAAATTCCTATCTAAAGAGTTTAAGTCATTTAAAATGAAAACTGGTTCGGGAACGCCTGGACAATTCATTCGCCCTGGGTTTACCAAAGCCATATACAAGTAGAGCAATATTGCCAGCAAACCACCAAGATGCTCCCTATTTCCCTTCAAAATTTGAAATTGTTAAGAAGTTCTATAATTTAAGGGGTATCTATGGTGTAAACATCACGAGGGAATATAAACAAAATAATATCACACTAACGCCCCTCGTTCTCTGGTTCTGAGAAATGCTCTCAGTCAACCTTCTGGAATAAAAGGAGACATGGTCATCATCCACGAAATATGGCTTACTATTTCAGCCTAAACAACCTGAAAATAAAAAACTTCCTTTATGCATTGTTAATTCTTTATGTTTCATTCACCTCAACAATCCAAATGTCACACATACATCTCATGATTGAAAATGCCAGTATAAGTCATGAATGATGCTTCCTTCACACCCAATGGTCTTTTCTGAGGTCCTGTCGAGAGGATGGGCTGTAGAAACACACTGTATCTCTAGGAACAGATGCAAATGCCGACACCCCTCGACAGCTCTGTCCTTTCCTCAGAAAATGATTTCAGAGACAGGCTGTATTTCAGTCCAGCTCCGCACCTGTCTAAACCCGGGAGCCACTAGCTGAAAAGAGAAAAGACCGCCATTGACTTTCCTCCTTTTTCCTTTAATGAATTTTGAAGGGTTTCTTTTCACTAAAGAAATAATGAATGCCTCTTGCAAACTGTGGGGGGAAACGTCCTATTTGAAAGTAATTGAAAATATGTTTTGCTGCCACTTACAAATTCTTTTCCAAACGGCTTTCATTTCTAAGTCACCACAATGTTTAGCTCTGAAATTCACTGGGTAGAGGGTGACATCTAGTGGGTAATAAAAGAATTTGAAATGCAAAAATATGGGCTAAGATCTAGGTTTACAATCATGATTTTTAAATACTTCTGTGCTAATACAATAATTGCTGGGTGAACATGCAAGACCTATTTCACACAAGTTTCAAGAATATTTGAAATTATGAGACAGATTGTTTTCTCTTTAGATATTTGGAAAATTTGGGATCTTTGAAGGCACATTTTGTCTAAAGAAACATGTTGGTCCTAAAAGCAATTTGTATGGGGACAAGGTAATGTCATAACACCTTAGAGAGGAAATACGGCTTTTCCCTGAGGTCAGAAAAGTAATTTCCACTTTCAAGTTACAGTGAAAGGGATCAGTGATGATCAGCTGCCCTTGAACTCCAGCAGCTTGTCATCGTGGGAATTTTTCCAGTCTGTGCAGGTAGAGGGTTCAAACCTAATGCAGGAGGAAGGAGTCGCTGCCAACTTCACTGACACAGTCGTACGCAGATACATTAGACGTGCAGTACCTGTGCTGCAGAACCAACGGGGAGGTGGGGGGGGGGGGTGCAAGGAAGGGCCTTCACTGAAATATAAATAAAGTGCTAATGCAGGGACCCAAACAAGGAGGAAAATCCCATAGAAGGAACAGACACTCTTTGGTTGAGAAGATCAAATTAGGACTATCATTTTTGACATGTGCACATGGAAAGAAAGAGCATTCCAAGTCAAGGAAACCCCATGAGCAAAATTACGGGTCGTGACCAGCTCTGCGTGCCACTCTGCTCCCACTGAGCCGCAAGTGGAATAATATTCAGACTCACATGCAAGGTAAGAATGGAGGAGAAACAGAAGATGACATCGATTAGTGGCATCTTGGACAGACTCTCACAGGCCACTGGGTCCTTGGTGCCTGTGTCACTGTCAGGCATGAGGGTCGCATACCTGCATCTTGGGCCCACGGAGACCACAAAGGGTGCATGAGGCAAAGCAGAAAGGCTGTGTGTAGTCGGTCACCTACGACACTGAACAGAGGCAAGGCCAGCTCTTTGTAGAGCCCAGGTCTCCACTGTTAACATTGGTCACTGAGAATGAGCAACATGCAGGAGACTTTCTTCCGCATGTCCATCCCCACCTCTAGATTTAAAGAAAAAGTTACCAGATGCTCCACAGGAGGAACTTAAGCATTTCTCCAGAGGGGACACTACCACCTTTGACCTTAGCTGTTCGGCTGATGAGGCTTAAATCTTTCTAAATAAATGCGTATCAATAGCCAGGTCATTCTGCTTGCTGAAGTTAGGATTACATCATTAAAAAATATTTCCTTGTTCTCAGGAAGTCTTCTCTGGATACAGCGAGGAAGCCAAGAATTACTGACCCACTGGAAAACAGTTGGGCCCTGTCTGATCTTCACTTGTATTTTCCAGTTTCAAAAGACAAAAGGCCCTTTTTTCTTCCACGCAGTGGAATAGGACATTTGAAAGCCGCTGTCCAGTCACAAAATAAGGGTACTTGGGAGATCCTAAAGTCTAAAGTTAGCACTGGCGATCAGGTACAAGCTCTCTCCAAGGCCAAAGCCTCTAAGCTAAATCCTTAGGATCTGCTAATTTAACTTCTGAGGTAGTGGGTACACTCAAGCACCTCCAAAGATTTGGCATATGTAATTATACATTATTTTACTGAGATACAAATTTAAATTAAGCCTGGGATAAGGCTCAACCTTGTGGCCCTCTATATGTCATCATAATCTCCAGAACTCTGAAAATCTAATCTCAAGTTCTTGGAGGGAAACAGGCAACAGATAACAGAAAACAAGCATTAGTGAAAATTGAAAACCAGGTTTTGGGGAGGCTGATGATCCTACAGTTTGTAGTCTTCTATAAGAAAAAGAATTTTAAAATTAGCTAAATATCTATTTAGAACCAAAAAAGGAGCCTCAACAAATTATAAATTTTTTAAACCTATCAAATATCATAATCACCAAAATTAGAAAAAGAACTTGATTTTTTTTAACTAATTAACAACTTGACACATTTCTATAATACATTTTTTGTTACATTTTTTGGCTGCACGTCCTTTGCCACATCTTATGATGAGATTTTATAAAATCATCTTCTATAAAAGGAATAAAAGATAATTCAGTCCTTCCTCCATTATGACTGATCAAAATGTGTTTTTATTATTGATAGTTAGAAGGGTTTCTTTTAGCTTCACAACTCGTTATTAAAGCCATGTAAAATGTCAAGAAGTGTTGTCAATTTGAAAATACCTCGAACAAGTGTCTTTTAGAAATGAGATGTAAAATTTCAGGCATTGCAGGTTTTGAGCAGTAGCTAATCTTAACTACTAAATGACTAATTGACATTTCAGCAAATACTTCGCTATCAATATCCTCAAGAGGGATAAACCATGCCAAGTGTTTAGAATAGGCACATAACAAGTGCTTAATTATTAGCTGTCATCGTTATGAATTTTGTAGTGTCTTCATCAATATCAGTATTTTATCAGATAAGCAAGAAATACAAATCTCTTCCTAATGTGTTTATGTGATCAATCCACTTCATCAGTTGTATTATCAAAAAATCTAAGATCTTATGCAGTATTTCTGTTCAAAATTTAATTCTTCCTCTCAATGGACTACCACTTTAGTTTTGATCTGGAAATTTTATTACAATTTACTTCTTGATGACCGAAGGACTTCTATTGATTTTGTCACTCTCAAGCACTTTTGTTCCACCTTTTTTTTCACAATTTTCTGTTTTAATAAAAATTTTAAAGATGACTAAAGAAGATGCCCTTCATGTAGGTCCAAATCAAGTCTATAATTTCTCAAAACTATTAAAATGTTGCAAAATCTCCTTCCAAATACACTTCTTACAATACCGTATTATTACAAACTTCATGAAAAACCGATGTCACTGTGAACGCATTGCTACGGCTCTCCCAGAGGAGCTCTGAAGGATGCATAGGAGAGAGTGGCCCTGAAGCTTTATGCCTAAGGGCCTCATAGTAAATCCATTTCTGTTAAAATGACAATTAGTTTGGGGTTTTGAGGATGATGCAAGAGAACCCTCTGATTCTTGTAGAACATGTGATCCGGCAGGAAACTTGGAGCTTGTTCTGATGTGATCATACTAAAAACTTTAGGAATTCTGAAGAAGCCATAAATGTATCCTGGAGGAAGTCAAGATTCAACTAGTAAGAACTCAAGAAACAACAAGAACATCAACACCCTTCATTATAAGCCAGGCTGTACCATGAAGTGCAACAAGCTGTATCAGCCAGGGTTCTACCATAGAGAGGGATCGGAGGGAGATTTATCTCAAGGATCTGTCTCGGGCAATTGTGGAGACTGGCTAGGCAGGTAAGAAACTCACAAAGCAGAGCAGCAGGCTAGAGACTCACTACTCTCTTCATGGAAACTTCAGTTTTCTCGTAAGACCTTCCATTTGATTGGACAGGCCCATCCAGATACTAACAATAATCTCCTTTACTTCAAGCCAACTGATTGTAGATGTGAATCACATCTACAAAATACCTTCACAGTAATACCTAGATTAGTATTTGATTAAATAACTGGTCCTATAGCCCAGCCTCGTTAACACATAAAAGTAGTGTATTAACATCTACTAAATGTTACAGAGAGCACTAAGCAGACTACAAAGATAGAAAACAACTATCTTTGACCCAGTTTGGGTTCCTGGAAGCACATAGCAGAGGAGATTAATTCTGCTGCAAGGTTGGGGAAACTTCATGTAACACACTGGTCTAGAGCTCAACTCTGTCGCCAGCCTCTTGGGTTCAGGTTCTTGCTCTGACTCTCACTCCCTAGGTGACTTCTTGATGCCCTCATTTCTTCAATGGTAAAATAAGGATAACGATAGTACCTAGCTCATATCTGTTGTGAAAATTAAAAGAGATAAACCATGTAAAGTGCTTAGAACAGACATATAATAAGTACTTAATTATTAGCTGTCATCATTATTACTTGCTCTGAGACTTGAAGGATGAGTAAGATTAATTTAGGATAGGAAGGACATAGCAGGCATACGAAACAGTAAGGGCAAAAGCACAGAGGCATGAAAATATATGTCACATCTGGAGGACAGTAATTAATACAATGTAGCCAGAGCATGGCAGGTGGTGAGGAAAGATTAGATGTGAAGGGTTAGTTAGAGTCAGCCCATGAGGAGATTTGATATCATGTAAAAGAGTTTGTATTATAAGTTGGCAGCAAAATGAGACAATAAAGTTTACTTATAAAAAAAAAAAACAATGATTACTACTAATAAGATATCAAGTCTATGAATACCTAGAATGTGCAGGCTTCATCAGCCAAGAGTATAAATGAGACAACATCTGAATAATTACCCCAGGTCTTACTACTCTAAGTATTCTCTGCTTGAGTAACAGGAAGTCCAGTATTTTCCCAGGGTTTCTCTTCCTATATACATGTATTTCCAAAAATCCTCCAGGGTTTTTTTACACGACTTTTTAAGTCAATCCTGGTGGCAACTTACTGCCACCATGACGAGGGGTGCAGGACCTCAGGCAGAGCCCTCAACGGAGGACTCCACCACTCTTAAGAGAGATCTGCTGCAACCACCGCCACCTCGGTCCTGGATGGTACAACCAGGAGGTCCCTTTTGAAGAAAGGGAAAGCTCAGTGAAAGGCTTTTCCATGTCAAAATCATCTGGATCCCAAAGTACTATAATCCTATATATTCACATCCACTCAACATATCACAGAGTTGTCTCCCAAAGTCCCTTCTTCCCATCTGCCATAATAATAAAGTTATAGCTGTGCACGTAGCCACCCAGCTAGGGATTACATTTTCCAGCCCTCCTTGCAGGTAGATGGGGCTATATATCTTCTCACCAATGGAACATGGGCACAAGTATTCCAGGTCTTAGAATACTGCACACGTATTCCTCCACAAACTTTCATTTGCCCTCAAACTTGAATACTGACTGATGGTGACTCATGTTCAACCATGTAATTGGAGCCCAGGATGTAGGAGATGGTAGAGAAAGCTGGGTACCTGAATGACTGCATGGAGCAGAGCTCACCTTGGACTGTGGCTAACAATGAAACAAACTTCTATCTTCTTTAAGTCACTTGCTTAATATCTTTATTACAATGGTCCAGTTATACCCAAAATAATTCACTCAGTTCCCATGAAATGTTTAGACCTTGATCTCAGGTTGGCTCATTGTGCCTGATTTCCTATCATGAATTCACAGCGTGTGTGTGTGTGTGTGTGTGTGTGTACACACATGTGCTCACCATTATCCCTCCTACAACCTGGTTTATGTCAGAACCTCCTGACAAGACTGGACAGGATTCAGTTTTGTGTGGGGAGGGAGGGGAGGATTTTTCCAGCCCTTAAGCAAACCGATGATTATATAAATGAATACCTAGACAAAGAAAGTATCTAATACCTCCTACCTGAAGCACTTATGTCCCTGCTCTGCTCAGACACAACTCCCAAGACCCCAGCCTCCTAAGATGCCTGAGAGACCACTGATCACTATAAGGAGAGTGGGTTGAGAAGGCAAGGAGCAGGCTAGATGCAGGGAGAATGTTGCAATTACCCTGATGCGAGACCATGAGATCCCAGCCAGAATAGGGCCACTGGGAATGGAATGAATTAAATTCAAGCGACATGTCAGAAATAAGAACAGTAAGACTAAATGACAGACACTGACCATGGTAATCGCATCCACACTCAATACTTTTGGTGATAATATTGGTGATGATAATGGTGGTGATGATGGTAATATTAAGAATCACTTAATTTACATACATCTGCAGGGTCCGGGACCACACTGTGTGAAAACAGTTTTTAGAATGCTGCGTAACAACTGTACAATGGTACCTTGTAAAGTTTCTTTTGCGATTTAAAAAATGAGGAGAAATTCAGATATAATAAAGGAGTGGAAGCTGAGTGACAGAGAAAAACTTAGGCCACTCTGGATGTGAACAAGTAATACAGGTTTTTAAGAAACTGTCACGCATTGCAAAATATCCCATATTTTCTGCTAGAAAGCCCTGATTTATACAAAGTTCTTAAAGAAAACTAGGTAGAATTTTAAAAAGGGGAAAAGTGACCTACGAGGATGCAGTTACTTTAATTCCAACCATCTTATCTTAATTTCCTTCTTTATTTGCATTCTATATGGTTCAGGGTGCTTTGCTGCAAACAATATAAATTACTTTACTTGATTTAAGCAGTGTTATGGACTGAATGTTTCTGTCCCTCCACAATTCATATGTTGAAGTCCAGCCCCATAGTGTGTCTGTGTTTGAAGATGGGGCGTCTAAGGGAGTAATTGACATTAAATGAGGTCATCGGGGTGGAGCCTGATCCAACTGGATTAGTGTCCTTGTAAAAAGAGACACCAGAGAGTGCTCAGGCTTAATCTCTCTCTTTCATTCTCTCTCTCTCTCTCTCCCTCCCCCCCCCCCATGATCCCCCCACACCCACCCCCACCACCCCTGGCATACTCTGGAAGAAAAGTCATATGAAGGCACAGTGAGAAGGCAGCACCTAAGCCAGGAAGAAAGCTCCCACAAGAAACCAAACTGGCCGGAAACTTGATTTTGGAATTCCAGCCTCCAGAACTGTGAGAAAATAAACTTGTAGTGTTTCAACCACCCAGTCTCTGTATGGTACTTTGTTATGGCAGCCCAAGCCGATGAACAGAGGTGGTAAGGTCTTTATTACTGTTTTTCACTAAAGCTAATATGCAACCATTTATAAGGCACAGCACTATTTTATAAACCACTAAGAAAGATAGAACCCTGCTAATTAAACCATAACACGTCGTTGATTGTAAGAAGTACCCCGATTTTAAAGGCAAAAAAAATGTGGGGAAATGTGCATCTTAGAATTGATGAAACAAGGTAAAATATACTAGGAAGCTTACAGACTTCCCAGGAAGACCAGGGAAACAGGTTTAGATGCTCCACAGCCAGAAACAAAGCACCCAGGGAAAATGCCCAACCACACCATGGGGCCAATCCAGTAGAAATAGCATTGAGACCACTGCTTGTCACTCAACACCTATAACTCATCAGACACTGTCACAGCTGCCCTAGAAGAGCTAATGCCTGTGCCCTGGGACCTGCCAAGACAGCCAATGATCAAGTTCAAATTCTAGTGATGACCTTGACCGAGACAAGCACTCGGAATCATTATGCCAGGACAACAGACATAAACGGGACTGGCCCAGGCACACCAGACACTTGGCTGTGCTCCGTGGAAACTACAACCCTAGTTGCAAGTGAGTCTGGGAAATATTGTTAGCTTTCCTGCTTCCACAGTAAAGGAAGACAGACTAGAAGGGGTTTGCAATAAGTCTTGAGTAAATACTAGAGAGTTCATAGATAAGTAGAATCCAAAAAGATGGTCAAGTAAGTGTTAGAATAATTTTGTTACGCACAAAGAGTCTCTGTGTAAACTGGAAATCATGTGGAGTTGGCTTCGTTAATGGGTTCTCTGCAACAGGAGGGGGAAGGCGTCCTGAGGACAGCACTCCATCAGGGGATTCTCGTCCGTTTTTGTCAGAATCTTGATGCTGAACTTGTCCTGTCCAAGCAGCTTTATGCTACAAGACCTGAACATTTTCTGTAAGTTGGAATTTCGTAATGACAACTGTATTTACTTTTGCGAGAGAACTGCACATATAGTTACACAATGACCTGGTTGCGTGACTCAATCTCCAGGTTATAATCTGTGAGCCCTGTGGCTAGGAATTTCATTTCTGCTTCCTCCTGCAGCTTACTCTTCTGTACTTCGCATTGCTCTTGCCTCATACTCTTGTCCTCCTTGAGATGTCCAGTTCTCGCTCCAGAGCCCTTTTCACTGATCACAGAACGCGCGAAGATTTTGTTTTATAAGGAGGCAAGATTCTGCAAATATTTTACATCTGCATGTAATTTCCTTCCTGTAAACTATACCTTCTCAAAACCTTCCGCTCCAACGAGACATCACTGAGACTTGGGGACCCAGAGCAAAGGAGAAGAGGGAGCCTGAAAAATACAAGCTTTGGCCATCTTGCTCAGGCTCTCAATGGGTCGCATGTGAAATGGGACAATTATTCCTCAAGGGACTGCCATGCTCATTTCCTCACTTCACTAAATGCCAGTAGCACAGGAAGTTATGGTCGCAATGAAAAATGCTCCCGATCTTTTCCAAATGCCCCCTCGGGAAACGGGAATTTCCCTAGTTGAGAACTACCTTCCGAGCTAAAGAGAAGATTTCCTCCGAGTCTTTCACACAACACAAACCCGAGCCCGACTTGACTCATATCAGAGTTCCTCTTAATATATGTGGAATAAAACCCTGTAGGCTGAAGAGACCCAGCCTGGGTGACCGCGTCATCCCAGCGTGCCCGGGACTGTGTTAGCAGACTGACTGCTCTCAGGCCTGGGAAACGAGGAGCATTGGCCAACCCGAGTCTGCCATGAGGCTTTCTGTCCTACTGAAAAGGATGCCATGTGAAAAACAAATGCTCACTTCTTTCAGTCTGGAGGAACCATGCGGAGAGGAAAGGGGACAGAAGGGATGGACAGAAGAAAGTGCAGCAGGATTCTTGCTTTCTCTCCTACCCCAGGCACCCCCCAGACCCATCCTTGGGGCCCAGACGGGCATAGAAACATCCAGGTTTGTGTGAGGCACTTGATGCCAGGGGCTTCTCACCTGCTTCCTCATTAGGAATAAATACACCAGCCAGATAGCCAGCCCCAGCCTGGGGCCGCACGCCAGCCTTGGTCCTCTTATCTACAAAATCAGGGAAGTGGAGGGGATGCCCTTTTAGGCCCTGTTTACGCTCACATAGAACAACTCCAGAGTTCTGTCCATTTAACTTTTCAGAACTTTTTTCAAATTCTGGGGAACTGACAACTTAAATTTTTCAGATGAGAAGTATTTCAAATGTATAGTCACAGCATGAGGACTACAGTTAACAATGCTGTGTTGTGTATTTGAAAGTTGCTAAGAGAGTAGGTGTTAACATTTGTCATCACAAGGGAAAAACATTTGTAACTATGTATGGTAACAGATGTTAACTAGACTTATTGTGGTGATCATTTTGCAATATATACAAATATGGAACCATATGTGGTATACCTGAAACTAATAATGTTATATGTTAATTATAACTCAATTTAAAAAGAAAGAAAGAAAGAAAGAAAGAGAGAGAGAGAGAGAGAGAGAGAGAGAGAGAGAGAGAGAGAGAGAGAGAGAGAGAGAAAGAAAAATATGGCCAATCCAAACCCTTAAAAAACAAAAATCACCTATCTGCCACCTAAGGTCACACTTTGCGGTACCAGGGTTAGAACTCAACACATGACTTTGTCAGGGACACAGTTCAGCTCCTGACACCCACGTCCTTGGACTCCACATGGTTTCCTCTGCCCTCAGGACCTTGGTCTGTCGTCCCGAGATTACAGAGCCCAGAAGAGAGTCTCTGGGCAGAATTGCTCTCCACCCACTGGTGGGACGACTATCTCCAGCTTTGGCCCTTAAGGATTGTGGGTGTCAGTATGGTCGACACAAGCTCTCTTTAAGGAAAACCTAGGGCAGCAGTTCTCAAAGTGTTTGGAAAAGGTAAGTAAGACGTTATTATGAAAATAGTTTTGACTCCATGGACTCTCTGAAAGGGACTCAGGGAACCCCAGGCTACCTTGGGAAACCCCTCTGTAGATGCTTTCATCCTCTGGTTGCTCTTGACTGAACTCCCTGGCCAGGACTGGCTTTGCCCTGAAGCTAGAGGGACATCTTGCTCCACCCAAGCCCTACCCACCACAGAAACACAGAGCACCACCCAGCTCTTAAGAGCTGTGTGTGCTGGTGGGTCTTAGACCCAAGGAGTCCCAGGAGACAGCACATGGCAAGAACAGACTTGAACAGACATTAAGCCAAGACCAGGATACCTCCTGGATCTACCCTCCACAATGAGATCACTTCATCCTAGTCTTCCCACAGGTGAGTCAACAAATCCCCACATTAGGTAAACAGTAACACTGAGCAAGCCTGAATCCATTAGGATCAAGCTTCACTGAATGTAAGAAACACTGGTATGGTGGCTCCACCAAGTTGCAGGAGCCAGCATCCTTCCAGCTCACAGTCAGCCTTCTCTAAGCTGTGGCGCTTATCCTCAACGTCCAAGGCGGTGCTGAGCTGCCACAGCAATCCCAGGAGAAATGGGAAAACAGTACTTCCCAGCAGCTGTGTACACGTCTGTTTACATCTCATTGGCCAAAACTAAGTCACGTATTTACTAAGGAAATTAGGAACAGCTTCTCTTAGTTGGGTGGCAGGATGTCTAAACTATGAAGAAGAGGGAACTGCATTGGGAGGTACTAAGCAGTACTGACCACAAGCTGTCCTTTTGTTGCTCTTCCCGTGTACAGAACAGCAAAGCCAGAGGTGGGCACTTGGCAGCCAGGGTGTGACTCACCCACCAGCTGACTCATGGCCACCCACCGGCTTGTCAGCAAACTTGCGTTCCTACATGGCATGGACCTTCCCGATTGCTAAATATACTCACCACGCTGAACGTTACATTCCTGAATGCAAAGAGTTTACTATTTAACATTGTCTCTCAATTTTCAAACTGTATGTCTTTATGTAAAAAGTACTACCTATATCAAACATTGAAGGAAAGTACACTTAGATGTTAACCTAAAGGATCAAGAGATGATGTCTGAGAAATAGAATCACTGAGTATTTTTCTTTGTTTTATTTTTCATTCTGTAGATAAAAATGTTCCTCCAATGTATATATACATTTGTTTCCATAATTAGATAAAACAGTAATTTGTTCCCCAGAGCCCAGCCTTCTTGCTCTGCCATTCATCAGTTGAGGGATTTATTCATCTATAACCCACAGCAGCTGAGGCCAGAAGATAATTTAGGAAATCTGACTCTTGAAATAGTGCTTTACCCCTGACCCACTCACTTCATTTCATGCCATGTTTCTTGGGTTAAATATAAAAATTACACCATGACCTTTTCTTGTTATTTCAAGCGAACAATTTCCCGTTATTTACGTCTTGTGGTTTAAACAGAACCTAAAAATAAATATAGGTCACAAACGTCTTTTTTAACACAGTCATCAAGTTCTGCTCTGCGATTACAATTAAACATGTGTCAGAGGAAGAGGAAATCCTACAGTTCACTTTGTAAGGAGAAAAGAATGCTTTTTCCTCAGAAACTCCCCCGGAGGAATGCCTCTTCTGCATTTCTGGCTTTGTCATTTTCCAGAGAATTGTTTGCAACGAAAAGTTAATCCACCAGATTTGGAAACAGCTGACTCCCAAGGTCCGATCTGTGCAGACCATCACGAGAGGGGCTCCAGAGAGGATGCTGGGCAGTTTGCAGCCCCAAGGAGGCACCGGACAAGTCCCTGGTCGAAGAGGGGGCCTGTCCGTTACCCCTCAGCCACCTGGGCTGCTTTTCCTCCAGAAAAGACAATAACAGAAAAAGTGAAAGACAATTCTTCTTGGTTTTTACGTGTGTGCTGTTGTCCCTACCCTAGAGCCAAAAGACTGACAATGAGCCAACGTAAGCATACCAACCTTGCTAGAAAAAGACCCAAAGGCACATGTATCATTAACTCCACACAGGAAGAGCAGCCCGACTCTGTTTACTTAAGTCTTAGACAGCACGTTGGGATACAGAGATAAAATGGGTCTCCACCTGACAGAAGGCTCAAGTATTTGTCTCAGAAAAGTAAAGAGGAAACTGATTATTGTATTGACTTAAATCTAATTCATATCTGGCCACTGGTGAGCACAGGAAAGAAAGGTGGTGGCTCGTACAACCCGCGTTGTACTGTGACATACAGGCAAACCTTCCCCAGTGAAGCCACAGACGTCACACTTGCAAGGCATGCGAAGTGTCAGGATAAAATTGGAAGCTTTTATGGTCGCAGCAGCAGGTTCTCCTTGAAACTGAGGAAGATTAAGTTTCAGGACCCCTCACTGACACAATCCCTTCCCATTCCAATAAATATTTGCTTTCTTACTTTATTTTCTAT
Organism: Rhinolophus sinicus; assembly: GCF_057876585.1. NCBI lineage: Eukaryota > Metazoa > Chordata > Mammalia > Chiroptera > Rhinolophidae > Rhinolophus > Rhinolophus sinicus. The sequence goes on along the minus strand of NC_142515.1, from coordinate 119,383,481 downwards.
CTGTAAATTTTTTCTCTAAAAGGGGCCCCTAAATTCCACACACTTCAGGCTCCACAAAACCTGCATTCTCCCCTATTGCAGGTGAAACAATGGGGGCTGTGCTCTTACTTTTTTTAATCTTTTTAATTTTTAATTGCGGGAGAAAAACACATCACGTAAAATTTACCATCTTAACCCCTGTTAAGCGAGCAGTTCAGTGGGATCACATCCATTCATATTGTTGCACAACCATCCCCAGAACTTCTCCATCTTGCAAACTGAAACGGTTACTAACTGCCCATTCCTGCCGGGCCCCGGCCGCTGGCAGCCACCACTCTACTTCCTGTCTCTGAATGTGACGACCCTGAGGACTGCACACAAGTGGAATCACATACAGGGTGGGTCTTTTTTGTGACAAGCTTGTCCCTCCTCAAGGTTCATCCACATCGCAGCACAAGACAGGACTCCTTCCTCTTTAAGGCTGAATAACTTTTCACTGCATCGTATCTATTTATCCATCGTTGGACATTTATTTGTATGCTTTTTAATTTAAGATAAATGCGGGTAACCATTGGAAAGCCACATTCTTGCTTTAGAATATGTCAGTTCTGTAGAATGTGCAGTAGTGGCCCTTTGTCAGTCACATCTATGTGAGGACTCACTGACTTTCCCTTTCTGAGTTCAATGAGGAATCATAAAAGGGCAGTTATCTTTTCATTGCCAACTTGTAAATAATCCCCTAACAAATAACACAGTCTGCATTTCCTCACCTGGGCACCCCCACACTTCCTTCTGTATCTCTTACCTATTCTGGTATTTTTTCTGTAACCTACCACCTACTGGGCTTCTAGATTCTGATATTCCTTAATCAACCAATACATATGCATTGAGAGATATTATTTCATTTTATTTCAACTATTACTTAGCACCTTCAATGTTCTGGATATGAAACTCCACTTTGGAAAGCAAAAAGAAAAACATGAATAAAAGTAAGCCTAAATAAGTTCACATTGCAGAGGAGGCAACAGACCCGCAAATTTGAACACGGTGTAACAAGTTCAGTGATAGACATATGTACATACTGCTCAGGGAGTACATCAAGGGAAAGACTGGTTCACCACAAATGAGTGAAGCAAGACTACGCAGAGAAGGTAGCATTTAAACCAGACATTGAAAAAGGTATTTGCTTGGTGACAAAATTTGCAAAGGGTGTTCCCTGCAGAGGAAACAGTGAGCCAAAGGCTGGAAAGTATTTGTTGTTTTGTTTAGGAGAAAACGAATCCTCTTACGTCAAAAGGGCAGAATGCATTAGTAAGAGTAGCGAGGGAGATTGGGGCTGGCCTGGGAAGGTGTCATGGGGCTCGCTAAGGAGTTAGGACTGTTTCTGAAGGAGCCACTGGAGGTCTTTAAGCCGGCTGAGCTGGCCAGGGGAGGGAGCAGCATGATCAAATCTGTGTTTTGTCAAGACCATGTTTTCACCAATGTAGCCATGAGCAGGACAGGGTAACATGAAGATAAACTGGAAAAACGGAAACAAGGGCAGGAGAAAAGGATGAAGGTGAGACAGGTTAGTTAGCATGTTGTTAGGCAGCCAGGAAGGTCCCTGGGGGGATAAACGAAAGCAGCCAGCACCTGAAATTCCAGATTCTGTGATAGCTCATTCACTCCAGGACAAAATGTAACAGTGCCTTGAGGCTAATAAATTATCTCATAAATCCCTTTTGGCTGGACAAATGGAGCAGATCTGATAGACAGGGATGGGTTATTTTGTTAATCCCTTCAGGATGGACAAACAGAACAAACCTAATAAATAGATGAATTCCTTTAGAAGGCTCCAGCCCCCTTCCCCAAGCAGGCAGGGGATGGTATAAAAGTAAGAGCTTTTGCCTCAGTCACTGGGCACCCCATCCAGGACCCCCTCTCATTTTGAGAGCTGCATTTCTTTGCTTTTTAATAAACTATCCTTTTACAACTCCTCTCATCCCCTTGGTCCCTGCTTCCATTCTTCAGTTTCACGAGACACGATTCTGGCACACACAGACATTTCCTACATCAAGGAGATTCCTGAATCTGAGCGATTATTTAACCAAAAGACAATGTTTCTCATCCATCAGCAGAAATGAGGGCTGAGGAGCAGGCTGAATTCAATCAGGAAAAAAAAAAATTACACTTATGTTCAATTAAGTTTTAAAACTGCTACATGGTGTGTGTGCGTGTGCGTGCGTGTGTGTGTGTGTGTGTGTGTGTGTGTGTGTGTACAATGTCATACAGGAAAATGCTAATTAGTGTCAGCTACCTTTGGGTGGGGAAATCAGGGCAATTTTTGTTTTCTTCCCTATGTCCTCCTCTATTTCCCAAATGTTCTGTCCTCAAATGCATGTCTTTGAGCGACAGGAAAACAGTATTCTTGAAAGACCATTTCGTTTCTTGTCATCTCTAGCTCTTCAATGTATGGACAGTTATCATTTGATTGTGTGGCAAGTTAGGGAGTGACAGTGTCAAGGATCCATCTAAACCCAGTTCCACTCATCCCTCACCCCAGAAATAGATGCAGGTACGTAGTAGGGAGGGGGAGGGGGATATACACACAAGAAAATGTGTGACCCGCTTGTATTCACACAGGCAGTGCATGTATTGTGAAAGGTGAGGCAGGCCGTGAGGAAGATGACAGCCGGGGAAAGGAACCCTCGCCGTGAGTTGAGCACTCAGAGAAAATGGTGGAATTTGTACTGGTTTATCTCTGAAGACTAGAAAAAGTATGGGCTAGGAGGATGCTAGTCCAAGCTGGGACAATGTGTGAGGGAACAGAAACGCACAGGAGGGTTTGGCAGAAGGTGAGGAGGTCAGGCAACTTGGAACAAAGGATTCGAGTTGGAAAGGCAGGGTTGAGATGAAGAATCCTTCAGGCACTGGGGAACCCGTGATCGTCCTGAGCACTAGTTTTGATGCAAGAAGCACTGGACCTTCGGAAGATGGGTTTGAGGGAGGTAGCAGGAGACATGGCCAAGGCGGAAATGGGGCCGAGGCGTGGCTTCCTGATTGCCACACAGATGTAAACGTCTGCTGCCAATGCTGTATTGGTTCCTGCTAAACGTGCTGCTTCTTTCTTTAAAAATCAAACAACTTTGTTGAGGTATAATGCACACACCATACAATTTACCCAGTTAAAGGACAGAGTGAATTGATTTTTAATATATTCACATGGTTGTGCAAACATCACAAGTTAAGTCCAGAACATGTTCATAAAGGAAACCTCATATCCATTAGCTGTCATTCTCCACTCTCCCCTAATCCTCTGGCCCTAAGCAAGCACTCAGCTATTTGCTTTCTCTACGGATTGGCCTATTCTGGACATTTCATACAGTTGGAGTCATATAATACTGACCTTCTTGTTTTTCTTTTTTTTATTAGTTTCAGGTGCACAAGACAAAGTAATACTTAGACGTTTATCATTTATTTATATCCCTCACACTGTGTGAATCCCCCTCCCCCATCCACTATCCCTCTGACATCGCACACAGCCATTACATTTCCACTGTCTCTGTTCCTAATGCTGTACTCTGCTTCTTGTAAGTATATACATACATATATATGCATATATATATATATATATATATATATATATATATATATATATATATATAATTATAGGTGACATTCATTATTGTTCAGCTTCAGCTTCAGGAGTACAGTGCAGTGATCAGGCATCTACATCATCCCTGAAGTGGTCACCCAAGTGGGACAAGTGTCCATCGGATACCCTACAAAATCCTTACAACATTATTGATTACATTCCCTAAATTAATTTTCAAAACCCCGTGGCCATCTTGTGGTTACTGACTGTGCTTTCTAATCCCCTCACCTCCCCCCTTATCCCCACCCCCCCTCCCATCTAGCAACCCTCAGTTTTTTCTCTATGTCTCCAAAACTGTTTCTGAGTAGTTCATTCACTTATTATTTTCTTTAGATTCCACATATAAGTGGGATCATATGGTATTTGTCTTTCTCTGTCTGAATTACTTCGCTTAACATAATGTTCTCTAGGTCCATCCATGTTGTTGCAAATGGTAAGATTTCTTTCTTCTTTATGGCTACATAATACTCCATTGTATAAATGTACCACAGTTTCTTAATCCAGTTGTCTATCGATGGACATTTCGGTTGTTTCCATGTCTTGGCTATTGTGTATAGTGCTGCAATAAACATAGGAGTGCATAAAGTTTTTTGAATTAGAGTTTTGGATTTCTCCGGATAGATACCTAGGAGTGGAATTGCTGGATCATAAGGTAGTTCCATTTCCAGATTTTTGAGATACCTCCATACTGTTTTCCATAGTGGTTGCACCAATCTGTAATCCCACCAACAGTGCACAAGCGTTCCCTTTTCTCCACATCCGCGCCAGTACTTGTTGTTTGTTGATTTATTGATGATAGTTATTTTGACTGGGGTGAGGTGGTATCTCATTGTGGTTTTTATTTGCATTTCTCTGATGGTTAGTGAGGTTGAGCATTTCTTCATATGTCTGTTTGCCATCTGTATGTCCTTTTTAGAAAAATGTCTCTTCATGTCCTCTGCCCATTTTTTAATTGGGTTGTTTGTTTTTTTGGAGTTGAGTTGAGTGAGTTTTTAATAAATTTGTGATATTAACCCCTTATCAGATATATCATTGGCAAATATCTTTTCCCATTCAGTAGGATCCCTTTTTGTTTTATTGATGGTTTCCTTTGCTGTGAAAAAGCTTTTTAGTTTGATGTAATCCCACATGTTTATTTTTTCTCTTACTTCCCTCACACAAAGGGGATATATCAGTAAAAATCTTACTCCGGGTAATGTCTGTGAAGTTTCTTCCTATATTTTCTTCTAGGAATTTTATGGTTTCAGATCTTACATTTAAGTCTTTAAGCCATTTTGAATTTATTTTTGTATATGGTGTAAGGAGGTGGTCCAGCTTCATTTTTTTGCATGTGTCTGTCCAGGTTTCCCAGCACCATTTATTGAATACACTATCTTTACCCCACCGTACATTCTTGCTTCCATTGTCGTAGATTAAATGGCCATATAGGCATGGATTTATTTCTGGACTCTCTGTTCTGTTCCATTGATCTATGTGTCTGTTTTTATGCCAGTACCATGCTGTTTTGATTACTGTAGCCTTGTAGTATAATTTGATGTCAGGTATCATGATATCTCCCACTCTGTTCTTATTTCTCAAGATTGCTGAGGCTATCCGGGGTCTTTTATGGTCCCATGTAAATTTTAGGATCATATGTTCTACTTCTGTGAAAAACGTCGTTGGTAGTTTGATAGGAATTGCGTTGAATATGTATATTGCCTTAGGCAGTATGGACATTTTAACTATATTAATTCTTCCTATCCATGAACATGATCTGTGTTTCCATCTATTTGTATCTTCTTTCATTTCTTTCTTCAGTGTCTTATAATTTTCTGAGAATACTGACCTTTTGTGTCTGGCTTGTTTCACTTAATATAATGTTTTCAAGGTTCATCCATGTTGTAGCATTTACTTCATTTCTTTTTACTGCCAAATAATATTCCACTACATGGATAGATCACATTTTGCTTATCTATTCTTCAGTTGATGGACATTTGGGTTATTTCTACTTTGAAACTGTTATAAATAATGCTGCTCTGAGCATCTACATACACGTGTTTGTGTGAATATAGGTTTTCATTTCTCATGGGTGTCTCCCTAGGAGTGGAGTTGCTGGACTGTATGGTAACTAGACACTAGACTCCCTGTTTCCAGCTTATTCCTTTGCATGTTCTCTGGTAAATCTTCGTGTGTGTGTGTGTGTGTGTGTGTGTGTGTGTGTGTGTGTGTGTTTGAAGCTGGCTTATGTCACACCCAGTATAATTCTGAATTCTACCCAACCAGTGGCATCTCTACTCTCACTTCTCTACTCAGCCTCGCTTGTGATTTTCAAAGCCAAGCAGGAAATAGCTGGTGTGTAAGAGCTTTTGCTCTGCTCAAGAAGGCAGATCTGATCACAGAGCAAGTCCAGCACATGACATGGGTGCTTAGTTATTGTTTGTACCTCTTACTTGTTCATAGTGACAAAAACCAAATCTCTCTCTCTCTCTCTCTTTCTCACCCCCCAAGTCCGGGTGAATCAGAAGCATCCTATGGAACCAGATTTCAGTCCAATCAAGAATCTTCTTCTAGAACTTTCTTCCCAGCTGACTGTTAAAAGAAACAGCCAAAATGGAGTCACTTTGCTAAGCTGCATCACCAAAACAATAACTAACCGAATTGGGGTTTCAGCCTCTCCTAGTAGTAGAATTTTAAACCAATCAGTCTGGAATTTCCTAGTCAGCACTAGCAAAGTGATCTGCCTGATAAAACCTGCCTCCCCCTAAGGGAAGGTATCCTTGCCTGAAATAATCCAGTATTTTAACATTTTATTTCAACATTCTTTCTGCCTTTAAAACCCTTCCATTTTGTACAACTCATCTAATCACTTCTAGTTGCTAGATGGGAATCTGCCAAGTTCATGAAATAAAGCCAATGAGATCTTCACATTTGCTCGGGGGATTTTGCTCTTTAGCACGACCAAGACAAGAATTCCTTAAGGAAGAACCTCAAGCTCTCAAAACTGTTAACAGTCGGAGGAAATGGCAGACCCCAATGTTTTAGAAATGTGTAAACTTAGAAATGTCAAGAGGTTTGGGGGTTTTTTTTGGGGGGCAGGACAACGGGGTTTAAGCAAAAACACCTGACAATCAAAATGAAATGGGGGAAAAAGCAACACTTTGGAAGCCCAGAGGTCAAGGTGATATCATTGGAAACAAAACAAATTAAAAACAATAAAATGTAGCCACCAGTGATACGAGCGTTAAACAATATCTTCAGATGCCAGAACAGCTTCTCCCTCCGCAGCAGCCAGTGTGAGCAAAGTCACATACAGGGCTGAAAATGCTGGTCTGGCCAAACCCTGCTGATTGGCCTGTGATCAATACCCAAAGGCATCAGTGCAGAGTGAGGCAACAGCAAACGATTGACCTGCACTGAAGACTTGACAATGGAGCGAGCAAGATTGATTCCTCAATATTGCTCTAACCATATTTCAACATCCCTGCCAGCCCTGTGGGGTTATAAATAGATTCTGCTAAGAGTAATAAGCTTACTCCCCAAATCCTATACGTATGGGAAATAAAGTGCCGGGGGAACAGGCATACTGAGACAGAAGTGTCATAAAGTTTGAGTTCGGAAAGAGATTAATGTTACAGAGCTATAGAACAAAACATTCCAGCGAACACAAGTTGATGGCCTGTCTCCCTGTTATTGGGAGCTTGTAACATACAAAGAAACATAAGAGGTAACAAGTAACTCGACGTTGTCGACGTTGGAAACAGTGAACTGCTTGCCTTAAGAAAGTAGGATTTCACTCTTGTAGAAAAGTATTGTGTAAGCTGGCTTGCAGAGGATCACAGAAGTGTTCTCTTCAATCAGAAGAGACAGGTATCTCACTGCTCTTGTTCCTGAACTCTCTAACTCTGAGTAACCAAAACAACTTCTGGAGAAATAATTCAACATGTCTCTTTTGAAATATTCTCAGAAAAGAATCTTCCTGGGAAATTATATAAGCATGCGGTTTCTGCAACTCCCTTGATTCCAGATATTGTGCTCAGCCTCCTGTCACCATGCGCCAGCTCCACTTCACCTCCCTTCTCTAAAGCTGGACACCCCCATGGGCTCTTGCTGTGCCAGGTCCTAACCCTGTACCCCCAGATTCTTCCCCTGACCTCCTGGCTGGCTGCCAGGGGGGTGACTGGGGTGATTACAGCGCACCACAGGTACCTAGAGATCCAAAGCTGTGCAATACACTGAGACCAGCCTCTGATCTCATACATGTGGCTCTCATTGCATCACTTCCATTTCCCTGCCCTCCTTCCCAGGCCTGCCCAAGACCAAAGTATCAAAAAGAGAGGAAGGAAGGGAAAAGGAAGGAATAGAGGAAGGAGGGAGGAAGAGAATTATTTTTGAAAAATAAATAAACTCCTATACTTTCTTCTAGTACTTTTATGGGGGAAAAAAATTTATATATTTGGATTTTAATTCATTTGTAATATGCTTCTGGGTGTGGTATGAAACAAAAATCCAAAATAATGTAATGGTGGAATTCCTATCCTATTCCCATCTTCAATGGGAGTCTCCTAATGTCTCATTATTATGATATTTGCAGTGGTTTCTGCCTTTATCAAAGCTTACATAATTTCCTTTAAAATAGGAATACATAGCAAATTTTACCAAGTCTCTTTTCAGCATCTGATGAGATCATTTGATTATTCTCCTTTAATTTATTAATATGGAATTGCATTATTGGATTTCCTAATGTTGAAATTTCATTATTTTCCTGGCAGTTATAGTTCTCAATTTTTCAATGTTGCAAATTTCTGATACAAAAAGAAGTGATATTTTTACCCCCTACTATTTAAGGAGATCTGAAAATGAAATCTAATTATGTTCGTTATATAGAATAAGTTTTCATTTTGTTTCTCTCTAAAAAAAAGTACTCCAGTGGGTAGTACAGCATGTGACACCAGCATGTAATTTACTTTCCTGAGATTTTTTTTCCTTTGCATACAGTTGAAGGTCATGTTTTCATGCAGCCAGCCTATTATTAAGCAGCTCCCATGTGCCAGGTTCTGTGTTTGTTGTTGCAACAGATTCAAAATGCCCAAGAACCAGTCAGTCCTCAATCCACTAAAGCAACACAAATCATCCCAGTCTCATTTTTGTAATGTATAAATTCGGAGAGCAGCCCTGTTTATGCTACCTAACTCACAGAAGGCACAAAGTCAAACCTTTTCACAGGTTATGTACATGGACTTCTCTGGAAATCATCCGTGCATACTATCACATATAGTTAGGTGACTAATACATTCTTTTTAAATAAAGTTGATACTTACGATAGTGTTAAAGAATAATGAAACGAATGGGACTATATGAAACTTAAAACCTTCTGCACAGCAAAAGAAACCATCGACAAAATAAAGAGGCAACCAACTGAATGGGAGAAGATTTTTGCAAATAGTGCCTCCGATAAGGGGCTAATATCCAGAATATACAAGGAACTCATGTAATTCAACAACAAAAAAACAAACAAACCAATTGAAAAATGGGCAGAGGACCTGAAGAGACATTTCTCCAAAGAGGACATACAAATGGTAAATAGACATATGAAAAAATGCTCAACATCACCAATCATCAGAGAAATGCAAATAAAAACCACAATGAGATATCACCTCACCCCAGTCAGAATGGCTATCATCAACAAGACAAATAGTAATAAGTGTTGGAGAGGCTGTGGAGTAAAAGGAACCCTCATACACTGTTGGTGGGAATGCAGACTGGTGCAGCCGTTATGAAAGGCAGTGTGGAGGTTCCTCAAAAAATTATGAATAGAATTACCATATGACCCAGCAATCCCTCTCCTGGGTATCTACCCAAAAAATCTGAAAACATTTATACATAAAGACACGTGTGCTCCAACGTTCACTGCAGCTTTGTTTACGGTGGCCAAGACATGGAAACAACCAAAATGTCCTTCGATAGATGAATGGATAAAGAAGTTGTGGTATATATACACAATGGAATACTATTCGGCGGTAAGAAAGGATGATATAGGACCATTTGTGACAACATGGATGGATCTTGAGAGTGTAATGCTGAACGAAATAAGTCAGACAGAAAAAGTAGAGAACCATGTGATTTCACTGATATGTGGTATATAAACCAAAAACAACAAAAGAACAAGACAAACAAATGAGAAACAGAAACTCATAGACACAGACAATAGTTTAGTGGTTACCAGAGGGTAAGGGGGGTGGAGGGTGGGAGATGAGGGTAAGAGGGATCAAATATATGGTGATGGAAGGAGAACTGACTCTGGGTGGTGAACACACAATGGGATTTATAGATGATGTGTTACAGAATTGTACACCTGAAATCTATGTAATTTTACTAACAATTGTTACCCCAATAAATTTTAAAAAAATAAAATAAAAAATAAAAAATAAATAAAAAGAATAATGAGAACTAGGAGCCCCAAGAAGCATTACACAAATCAATGTACAACAATATATGTACATAAGGTCATTTAGACCATCTTTATATTCTTACTAGTGACATATGAATTGTTTCGAAATCTCCTCAGTGACCTCTCAACCTGAACTTAGTTCTTGTTTTGATTCATCAGAATCACATCAGGTGTTTTTTTTTTCTGTCAACTTTTCAAATAACATTAACTGCTCCTTTCTGACCTGTCAATCATTGATGATTAAATTTCCTATATTTACTGAAAACACATCTTACTAATTTGTATGAATATATAATTTATGAATCAAATATAATTTGCAGGCCCATTATTTGTGAAAACTTTTGGTAACCTTTCAATAAGTATAAATCAAAAAGGAAAGATTTCCTATAAAGATCTTTTCTATAAGCTAATTGAAAATTAAATGAATGATAACATTAGAATGATATTAGAGAAGATGAGATAAAGAAATTACATTTTTTAAAAGTAATTTTATTTCCTACGTACATCACTAACTGCCTAGTATTTTAATAAGTATCTGTTAGAATGGTGGGAAGGGTAAAATGTAAGAATCCTCATTTTTAAAACTAGTAGACGCTGCTTTTTCAAAAGCGGATGTTAAAGGTAACACGTGATGCTGAGCTTTGCAACTTTTGAGAAAACAGAATTTGCTGAACAGAACTGTAAAAAAATAATTGAGAAATCATTACTATTATATCCAGGAGACTTGCAATCATTTTGAAATTTTTACTGAATATATACTTTCCAGAACTTTTTCAACTAAGGATAATTTTGCATAAAAAAAGTAAGAATAACATTTGCTTACAATGCAAAATCAAGTTTCAGCTAAAAAATGAAGCCTATTAAAAACAACGTCAGTAACAACAAAGGCAAAAATTCCAAATACTTTTTTGGCAGTTCTAATAAAAGGATGTATTTGGGTTTTGTTTTGCTTTGTTTTGTTTAATTTTTTCTAGTGTTTTCTTTCTCTAAAAAGGAAGATGATTAAAGAGACTCAGGTATCTGAATGAACTATTAGTGGGTTATAAAGAAAACATAATCAGACAACAGTAAGAAGAATAAAGATGTCTCTTTTCTATTTCTCTTTCCAAATTGTCATTTCTCCGTAATTACCTTTTCCAATTGGTAACTGAGACAGAGGAATTGGAATAGATATTTTCAAAATGTCAGATATTCTTAGTTTCCAAATAACTATCTGCTCTTAAAATAGGTGCTATTTTTTTAATTAGTTGATTTGGTTTTGAATTGGTTGATTGACTTGGTTCTTTAAAAAACTAGGAAAAAATACATTCTTTTTGAAAAAGAATTTTAATATAAACATACATGTAGTAAAATGTGAATGTCTTCTAATTCATTTTCATGCCCACTTCTCAGCCCTTACTCTGCTTTAATTTTTGTGTGGATCCTTCCAGATCCTTTTCTGCCAGATACAGTTTTTCATATGAACAGAAACGCATGCTTATTTTAAAGCTTCTTCTACCACTTTTTTTTTTTTTTTAATATGCCAAGTTCGCACAGCTGGAAAGGCCTGGGACTGAGATGTGACTGCTGGTCTCTCTGGCTTTACTACATCTTTGCTGCCAACATACAGTCGCCAAGAACAGGGCACCAACTTGGGAAGACTGGTCCGGTGGTTTTGTACAGTTATATGACACCTTGAATTTTTGCTTTAATCAAGACATTGTTGCTTAGAGACTTGTAAATATCCAACCAGGAAATAAATTTTGTACATCAACAAACTAGATCATACACGTGTATCAATTGTGAAAAATTATGAAAACTATGTTACAACATGGAGAAGAGACTGTTGTCAAATCTTAAATGGAAATAAAAACGGTCTCTTCTGGTGATTTTTAGCAGAACAAGAGAGTTTTGCACCAAATCTAAACTGATATCTTCACCTGGTTTTAATGGCAATTACCCCCTTTACAAAAAAAATATGAAGTCCTGTCTCCCTGGGCAGAGGTAAGGAAAGCCTTCTAGAAACTCTAACGTTACTAGACAATTACTGATTATTATTTTCCTACAGATAATGGGAAATTGTTATGGGTTGAACTGTGTCCTCCATAAAGCTATGTGGACACCCTAACCCCTGGTACCTATTGTGACCTTATTTGGAAATGTGGTCTTTCCAGATGTCTTCAAGTTCAGATGAGATCATTAGGATGGGCCCTAACCCAATATGACTGCCCAGGGAGACAGGACTTTATAGTGTTTTGCAAAGGTGGTGATTGCCATTAAAACCAGGTGGTGGTTTTGTAGAGGAGGTGAAGATACAGATTTAGATTTGGACACAGAGACACACAAAGAGAACATCATGTGAAGACACAGACATGGAGGGAAGACAGCGATGGGATGCAGCTACGCTACTACAAGCCAAGGAACAACTGCGGTGACCAGAAGCTGGAAGAGACCTGGAAGGAGCCTCCCCGAGAGGCTTCAGGATCACAGCCCTGCCGACGCCGGGACTCGGGACTTCCTGCCTCTAGAACTGTAAGGATACATTTTTGTTGTTTCAAGCCACCCACTTTTTGGCACTTCGTTATGGCAGTCCTAGGGAACTAATACAGCAATCGTTAAAGATTTGTTTAAGAGGTGAAAGAGGGAGACTCACAGGAGAACTAACCTGTGATGCTGTTCCAGGGTCCGTGCTAACATGCCTTACATGTTTTATTTCATTCCAACAACGATGGGAAGGAGGCATTTTACAGATGAGGGAGTTGAACCTCAGAAGCTAAGTAATAACATGCCAAACTCCCCTCAGCGGGCGAGGACTGAGGCTAAGTCTCTGCTCCCCCACGCACAGCGTTGTTCTGAGAAGACCAATTCAGCCAATTTGCAGCCACTGGTGTTAAACATCAGTTACCACTCAACCTTTACCCAGGTGAACCAGACCTTCCTGGGCTCCCTGGAAGTTACCTCAGTATCTCTCAACTGCCAAATGTTATTGCTTATAGCCCTGAAACTTCATAATTTGCCAGCTACTACCTAAACCCTGTAAGTTTTTAACCAAAACGTTAACTATAATGCTGAGACTGTGAATAAATAATCCCATCGACGTACCTATAGACCTTGACATTGACTGGGAGAAGTTCAGCAGGGTATGGCGTACTAGGGTGAATGATTCTTTCTCCAGCAAATACCAATCACAGACAATGTTCTGGGATTGATAGGATGGGTAAGTAGATAGAAAGGAACAGAAGGAGAGACTTAGCCCCATTAGAAAGCCCCTCGCTGCAGCTCCTACCTGGGTCAAGACCCCTGGTGGCTGCCCAGCAGGACTCCAGGCTTACACACACCTCTCAATCAAAGAGATGTGTTGTTAAAAGTCAGAGAAGGGGGGACACATCCTGTTTGTCAGGACCACCAATGCCTTACTAGCCCAACAGGATTCCAGGTCTACACATACCCCTACGGGAAGTGTTTACACATGCCCCGAAATCAAAGAAATACGTTGTTGAATGCCAGAGAAGGGAAGACTAGGGGAGAGAAAGAGAGATAAGAGAGGGAAGAACGGGAGACAATTCTACCCATAGGGATAAAAACCCTCACACATTGTAAGACGAGGCTGTTTCCCTCTCTTGGGTCAGCCCTCCCACGTCTCAGAGAGTACTCACTTTTACTCATAAATGTCTGGCTGTCTTATTCTGCAAAAATTCTGTCTCTTGACTGAATTCTTTCCTTCAGGAAGACAAGAACCAAGGTAAAACATCATTTCTCAGTAACAGTATCTAACTTCATTTTCAGTTTTCAAAGGTTAGATTCAACCTTCGTTCTTTCTCAAGGCCTCAGCAACTGCTAGCTGGTAAATGATAGAGCTGGTTTCCAGGATGTGAGAGCCCAGTGCACTCTTAGTTTATAAAGTCAATATGATGTGTGGCTGGGTTCTCAAGTGCACGTAGACAGTGGGCTGGATTTCGGGCCCCACTCGTCCCCTTCAGCTAGCATCCTTCTTTCTGCAGGGCACAACCTACATACACAACCTTGCACGGCAACCCCGCAGGTAAGGTTCCAGCTCCCCTGACTACATATGAGTGGTAGTGTTCACGTCACACTAATGCCCAAAACGTACAAGAGGAAACAAAACAATCTGTGAGTTCAGAACCATTCAGTATATTTGATGCTCATGATATACTAAGGAAATCATGCATATCACCCCCCGAAAAGGAACACAGAAACTGTAGGTATTACTCAACCACCACAGTTTTCCTCAAGCGGGACCACTTAGGGAGAAAAGACAGGCCTGCAGCAGCGTGGCATTGGGATTTCATTAGCGTCACCCCTCGGGCACTCATCTCATTCCACTCAGCCAGCAGTGATGGGGTGTGACACTGCGGCTGTGGTATGGGATATGTGTCTCCGGGAGGACTAATTAGCGAAGAAACGGCTCTCTGGTGCCCCATTCAGCACTGTGTTCCTGGCAACCCAGGCGGCCCCTGTGAGTGCCTCCTGCACAAAAAGGTCACGCCCTGGTGTTGCCAGTCAGATCTGGGCAAGATCTTCTGGCTGTCCCTGGTTATTTCCCTGATAATCGCTCCCCAGAGGTCGGTCTGGCTACAACCAAGAGTATTTGAGTGCAGTAATTTGCAAGATTTACGGAAACCAATTTTTCAGAAATGTGCTCTCAGTTTTCATTGGGCAAATTCCTCTTTCTCTGGTAAGTGCTGGAGCATGTGGGGAAGGTAAATGTTTTCATGGACAGCATAAAAGTAATGCTTTTCTTCTGAAGTTGATGATGTGCACTAAGGGCTTCTAATCGCATTTGTTAGGACAGCAAGTGTTCAGAGCAAATTAAAAGGGAAAGGGGAAAGCTGCAATCTTTCAAGCTGGCTATCTCCCCAGCTCAGTAATGACAACATCATTTCACAGACTCATAACACGCCCTCTGGGGCTCCCCTTCCCAGGGAGGAAACTTTTATTGAATTTCTCCCAGGTTTTAGTCTCCTTCCTGTCTCTTGTGTTCTATACAATGAACTTATTCCTCTCTAAGATTTAACACAATACATGAAAATGGCCATGGGCAGTTTTTCTATTCTCTGGGAAGAAAGATTACCGGTAGAAAAAAATCACCTAATGATAAGTCCGGGGAGGGGGGGGGAAATACAGTGCAGGTAAATATCACCCACGTGAATGTGCAGGGCGTCTGCTTACTCTGTAATAACAAAATCGCCACTGCTATTACATTTTTTTTCTTTTATGACATGAACAATAGAACAATCAAGGGGGCCTTAGAATCAGCCATCTAACCATTTGAAGTTAGAGTAACAGCAATACAATTCACTCATTTGTTCATCCACATCCATCTATCAAGCATCCACTAGGGTTTTACACGCTTATTTTTTTATATCTCCAAGTGTGACCCACCATCTCACTCTTACACATACAGTACCTGGCCTTGCTCTGCTCTCCTGTAATGCCTTCTCTTGTCCACAATGCAGCTAGTACCTGATATTGCAATTATCTGAGGATTTCTTTGTCCTCTAAGTGGACAGAGGGCTGGGGTGATGACACACCCTATTCTCTGAATACTCAGCATCTGGGCCAGGTGTTGAGGAATAAATGACAACATGGGTTCAAGAAAACAATGACACCTCACACGACAGCCAAAGGAACTATTCTCCTAAGGCCCACCCTGAGAGTCAACAGGAAAGACTGGACACTTCGGAGGAATTATCAAGTGAAAAGAACAAGCTCTGCCTTTAAAAGTGAAGTATCCGAGGGCCCTTTAAAAGCTGCTATTATGATTTTTTTTTTTTTTTAAGGGAGCTGTAGGAACCAGAAAGAACTGGGGAGATCACCTGGGCGACCCCACTCCCTTCTCTGCCCTCCTCTATGTGTAGCAAAACGGAGGTTATGAAACCTGCTTAAAATCATGCAAATTGTTGGTGACTGAGTCGTAAGTCACGGGATGGCCCCTGTCTACACGCCTTGAAAGACAAAGCTGCCCACCCGTGCAAGACAGACCCTTGGAGCGCTACATGCGTTCATACATGCAACTCTGTGCTGCAAACTACAGAAGAGTCTTATGCTGCTGTCACTCATCCTTTACCTGTGCGCGCGCACACACACGCACACACACACACACACTCACAGAGCAAATGTCATTTCTCCAGGAAAGCTTTCATGATTATTCACTCACCCCCAGGCCAGATCGAATTCCCTCTTATACACAAGCAGGGCTCCCCATACTTCTCCTTCATAGAATTTAGTACGATTTGAGGTTACATATTCGTGGAGTATGTAATTAACATCTGTGAGCTGTCTCCTCTGTTAGACTAAGAGGTCACACATGGTGTCTCTAGGGATAAGACATGTTCTAAAATCACATGCTAACCCATCTTTTCTGTACAATACCAACCTGGGAGTAGAAACAGATCAGTGTACAATAGTCATAAACTATTTCTTTGAATCTACTGCACTTGTTGGTGTGGGTCCTTCAAACTCAGTTCAAGACCCCCTTCTCCTGCAGGGTTCACACGTGAGTCCTGTGGTCCCTGCTCAGACATCTCATGCTTTCCCCCTGTGGGGTGCTGGCTCCCTGCGGCAACGTGCTGAGGCCCCAAAGGTGCCTCAAGCCCACCTGGGTGTTGTCACACCTGATGTGGGTCCCATCACAGAGGTTGCACTCAAACTGCTCTTGCACGTTTTACTCCTAGCACCTGCTGCCTAGGGCTTGCGACTGGTGTCCCTCGGGGCTGGTAAAACAAACCTCTCTCCCCCATGTTTGGGAGCAAAGGCTCAGGTCAAGCTGTGCACCCACCTGGAGGCCCCTCCGCTTTGGGACGAATTCTCTGCCAGAAGCCTCCCTGGTGGCTCACAGCAGACCCCTGGATGGCTTATGAAACAGGCCTTTCTGTTACCCCAGGCCTGTGTGCATGTAAGAGGAACAGGACTAAGTCTCAAGCTTGGACGCTTGCCCAATTCCAAGCAAGTCGCTGAATGTCGTGCCGGTGACAGGACAGGAACAGCAAGCTGAGCCTCTGTCCTGGAGTAGAGGGGAGGAGACCATCCTGCGTCCACTCATGCAGCAGCGATACAGCTCTTAAGAGCAAGGGTTTCCCGGAACAGCCCGTGCACAGGCACGGAAAATTACAGCCAAGGCTACTGCATGACTTACCAATCTTGGCAGAGTCATGAGGAAGGATTCCTGGAACAGAGGCAGGCGTGATCCGCTGATGACTCGGACATGACTGGTTTGGATCTTGGCTCTGACACTTGCCATGTGCGTGAGCTGAGGCAAGTTTCTTAGCCCCTGTGACCCACGGGGTCCTCATCGTACACCAGGACAATGTCTCTCTCTCAGGAATGTTTATGAAAATTAAACAAAACCGGGTTGGTTAATCATCCAGCACAGCGCTTGGGACATAACAGAAGCTCCCTAAATATTCATTCCTTTTCTTGTGACTTTTTTATCTGTTCTGATTTTTACAATCATTGCTTCTCCCACTAGCTTTGGTTTAAAATGTTTCCTTAAAAATGTATATTTCATCAAGTGCTAGTTAAAATTCTACTGTGCCTCTTGAGTTTATTATTGCATCATTAAATCCAAGAAATTACGCTCATTATTAATTAGCTATCTCCTGGATTCATTCCTTCTGATGTGGGGGGACACTGATTTCCCCCACTTTGAAAACAGCTTCCAGTTCAACAAGCCCATCTTAGGTGAAAGGATGGGAAACTAATATTTATTTATGACCTACTATGTGCCAATGTAACGAAAGCTTGGCAGCTAATGGCTTGGGCTTTGGAGCCAAGATGCCTAGCTTTAAATCCAGAACCCACCCCTCAGCGAGCTGTGGAAACTTGGGCAGGTGACACAAATTCTTGGTGCCTGAGTTTTTAATCCACAAAATGGTGGTGATTGTACCTACCTCACAGGATGCTGTGACAATGCAATGAGCTGATGAGAGCAATGCAGGACACAACAAGTACTCGGTAAATATTGGCTATTGTTACTTTCCTGTGTTACGCTTACCTTGATCTCACAGCAGCCTTTTGAGGGCTGTGTGTTCCTCTCCCGTGAATGAGAAACTCTGACTGGGAAACCAGAGCCCACGGCTAGCGCACAGCACCCTGCATTCCTGCCCCAGGTTTTAGAAGCCCAAAGCCCTGACCTTTCCGCTACAGCCTGACGCTTTCCAGGAGGCTGCAACTGGTTCTGGTGAAGAGGTAAAACAGCAACAAAACATTCATTATGGATGGCTATTGCATGTGTGCTAAAGCACGGTTGTCTAACTCTAGGTTAGACAAATGAGTTTAGAGCTACTTTTATTCCAGGTT
The DNA here is from genome assembly GCF_057876585.1 of Rhinolophus sinicus. Lineage (NCBI taxonomy): Eukaryota > Metazoa > Chordata > Mammalia > Chiroptera > Rhinolophidae > Rhinolophus > Rhinolophus sinicus. The sequence goes on along the minus strand of NC_142515.1, from coordinate 119,365,143 downwards.
CAGTGATGGCCACATTCATGGTGACTGAACCCTGCGGCCACCTGGCAGCCAAAGGCAGCCTCTCAAACCAAAAGCTACGTCGTCGTTTCAGTAACGGGAGAAAAGAGAAAAGGAACTCCTGTCCATTGTTGCCAACATGTTGCGCTAAGCATTTTCCATGTGTTATTTAATTCTTTCTGCAAGGTAGCACTATTTCCCTCATTTTCTATGAGGAAATGAAAGTTCAGACAGTTTCTGTGACTTCTCCAAAGGTCAGACAGCCAGTAAGTATCAAAGGCAGCATAACAACACAGGCAGACACCTAGCTCCAATGCCTTGGAAATAAATCACCTCTGTAAGTACCTGGCAGCTTTTTACGACATCCTCTCAGACGCCTTGCTTAAATCGTAGGTGTTTGCTATGCACCAGGTTCTGTTCTAGGCACTTACATGTAATATTTCATTTAATCCTTTCACCCCCCACAGTCTTAGGAGGAAGGTACTATTGTTACTCTAGTTCTCGAAAGAGGAAGCAGGCCTCGAGGAGTTAATGGCCTGTCTCCTGTCACACACACTGGAGGTGTAGCCAGGTGATTTCAGAGTGTATGATCTTAAACACTAGGCTAGGCTTTGCCTCATCAAAAAGAGGTTATGAACGTGGAAAGTCAACCCAGTATTCCTTCTTTAGCAGCACGCTAGGCTAGAAGGAGCACGGGACGGGAGACCATCCACCTGGGTGCTAAGCCTGACTCAAGCTGTGCATGTTGAGCCAGTTAACTGCTCTAGGACTCAGTTTCCTCATCTGTAAACTAGAGAGGTGGAACTTGGGTTTATTCCAGTGCTAGAATTTTATGATGTACAGATATCAGTATGAATGACATAAGCAAATCAATGGAGAAAATTTCATTTGGCCATAGATACTCTTCCTCATCAAAGAGGCCACTTAAGACTCGAAAGTAGTTTGTTCACATTTACCGGACCTAGGAACTTGCTTTAAAACTCATATTTTGCCATCCTAGAGAATGCAGTTAATATTTTAATTTAGAATTAACATTCCATCCATGTGAAAATGAAAGTTCAGTATATATAACGTAGATTTTTACTGTCTGGGATGGATGGATAGATAGATGATAGATAGCAGATAGACAGATAGGTAGGTAGGTAGATAGCTATGGCATTGGAGCTACGTGTCTACCTGTATTGTTATGCTGCCTTTGACACTTACTGGCTGTTTGACCTTGGGAGAAGTCACAGAACCGGTCTGAGCTTTCATTTCCTCTTCTAGAACATGAGGGAAATAGGGCCTACCTTGCCAGAAAGCATTAAATAACAAATGGAAAATGCTCAGCGCAACATATTGACACTCAAAGACAGGAATTCCTTTGCCCCTTTAGCTAATTAAAATAGGCATGCATACATACATATCATCCTTAAGTTTAAAAATTCAGAGACTCAGAGAAAACAAAAAAGGATTACAAAGGAACGATCCAAGACTGAGATGAAAGATGGGTATCTCTGGGCATCCACTTCAATTCAAAGGTATCTTCCGTAGGGGCAGGGACAGGGAAGAGATGAGGACGTCACAGTCAAGTTGCAGAATACTGCGGATCCACTTCGAGTTGTTTACTGACTTCTTCCCCACGCCCTCCTCCCAAGCTCTAGGGAATAACAGAGCGCTCTAACTTCTCGTTTTTGCCTCATGGACTCTCCCATGGGAACCCATGTTGTAATTCACTCATGTCCCTGTTGCCACTTCAAGTCACGGAAATCTGCTAAGGAAATGTTTGCACTACTTCCCATACGGGCTGACAAAGGGCAGCGCCTTGGACACATTTAGAAGAGTCATCAGAAACACTTTCTGGTGACCTCACACAGTCCCTGGGGACACAGGAAGAAAGCAGGAACAAGGCCTCCCTAACAGGTCAGGACAAATGCCAAGAAAGGGCACGCCACAGAACCGAGCAGGCAGATTCTGTCCTTTCTTTTAAAAAGTTGTTTATTAATTTTATTGGGGTGACATTGGTTAGTGAAATTATATAGGTTTCAAGTGTACATTCCTATAATACATCAGCTCTCCACTGCACTGTGTGTTCACCACCCAGAGTCAGTTCTCTCTTTTTTTCAATTGGACTTTTTATTTTGAGACAATTGCAAACATGCATGCAGTTATACGAAATAATAGAGAGATCATTTTTGGCCTTTCCCCAGTTTTCCCCAGCAGTAACATCTTGTAAAACTATACGACAAATCCCACCCGGGCTATCCGCAACGAGGCAGACACGATACAGAACAGCTCCCTCACCACAAGGATCCCCCATGGGGCCTGCAATGCTTATATCCACCTCCCTCCCTCCTTAAGCCCTGTTCTCCTTTCCTATAAGTTTGTCAGTATAGATGTTATATGAATGGAATCATACAATATATAATCTTTGAGGATTTAATTCTCTGGAGAGTCATCCAGGTGGCATGGGTATCAATAGTTCTCTCCTTGTATTGCTAAGTAGCATTCCACTGTGGATGTGGACGTATCACTGTTTATTTAAGTATTTACCTGTTGGAGGACATCTCGGTTGTTTCCAGGTTCCGGCTACTACTAACAAAGCTGCTACAAACATTCACGTACAAGTTTTTACACACAAGTCTTCATTTTCTCTGAGGTAAATGCCCAGAAGTGCAATAGCTCGTTTGCATGGCAGTTGCATGTTTAGGTTTATAAGAAAATGCCAAACTATTATCCAGAGTGGCTGTAATATTTTATACTCCCACCAACGACATATAAGAGATCCAGTTTCCCCCCACTCTTGTCAATCTTTGGTGTTGCCACAATATTTTATTTAAGCCATTCTGATAGGCATGTAATGATATCGCATTGTGAGTTTTAACTGGCATTTCCCTAATAGCTAATGCTGTTAGGTATCTTTTCATGTGCTTATTTGCCATCTTTGTATCTTCTTTGGTGAAATGTCCCTTGATATCTTTTGCACATGTTCTAATTGGGTTCTTTGCTCTTTTTTACCATTGAATTTTGAGAGTTCTTTACGTATTCTAGATACTAGTCCTTTGCTGGATATATAGTTTGCAAATATTTTCTCCTACTCTGAGCTTGTCTTTTCATCTTCTTAACAGAGTCTTTTAAAGACTTTAATTTTAAAGTTTTAATTTTGATGAAGTCCAATCTATCCATTTTCCCTCTCCAGGAATGGGCTTTTAGTGTCAAGTCTAAGAACACTGCCTAGCCCTAGATCCTGAAGGTTTTCTCCTACTTTTCCCTTAAAATGTTATAATTTTATATTTTACATTTAAGTCTGATCTATTTTGATTTGATTTTTATATAAGGTGAACGTCTTAGGTCAAAGTTCATTATTTTGCTTATGGATATCCAGTTCCTCTACCACCATCTGTTGAAAAGGCTACCTTTCCTCCACTGAATGCGTTTACATCTTTGTCAAAAATTAGTTAGGCATATTTACCTGGGTCTTGTTTCTGTTCTCTATCCTGTTCCATTAATCAATTTTCTGGCTTTCATCCAGAACCATAGTCTTGATTACTATAGCTATATAATAAGTCTTGAAATTGCGTAGACTGATTCCTCTCTCTTTATTCTTTTCCAAAAATGCTTTAGCTGTTCTAGTTCCTTTGCCTTTTCTCATAAATTTTGGAATAATCTTGTCTATATCCATAAAAAAAAATCCTCCTGTTATTTTTACAGGAGTTACACTAAACCTATATATGAATTTGGGGAGAACTGTCATCTTTGCTATGCTAAGTCTTCCAATCCAGGACCCATGATGCCTTCCGTTTATTTAGGTCTGCTTTGATTCCTTTCATCAGCTTTGTGTAGTTTTCAGCATATAAATGCTATGCGTGTTTTGTTAGATTTACACCTAATTATTTCCTTTTTTTAACTGTATTTTACTGTATTTTAAATTTCAGTGTCTATATGTTCCTGGCTGGCATACAGAAATTCATTGATTTTTTTTTGCAACGATTATGATATGTTCTCTTTAAATGGGTATGAGGACTCTTCCAATCATGTCACCTAGAGATCATTTCACCCACTGCTCTGGCTGCCAGTCTCTTTTCTCTCTCTTCAACAATGGTGAGGTGGATACCCTTTCCATAGGGAAGAGAAATCCATGATTTGGTGCCTTTGTCAATCACAACAAGTTGGAAAGCCACGTGGCAAAGCTGCTGCCATTGGCATCTTTCACATGAACCACGGTGTCTCTCTCTGTTGGTGATCACACCAATTCTTCCCAGGTTGGCACCTCCAGTCACCATGCACAGGTTACCAGCGTGAAACTTGAGGAAATCAGTTATTTTGCTGGTCTCCAAGTCAATCTGAATGGTGTTGTTCACCTTGATGAGCGGACCGGGGTAGCGCATGCTGCGAGCATCGTGGGTCACCAGATGAGAGATTTCTTTCGTGCCCACAAAGATCTTTCTCACTTTGCACAACTTGTACTTGGCCTCCTCAGGTGTAATACGATGAACAGTAAAGCAACCGTGGTGTCGTAAATCAGACAGAAACGCTCTCCAGTCTTGTTGATACTGATGACATCCATCAAACCAACCAGCAGGGGAGGTTACATCAGTTCGGACCGAGCCATTAATCTTAATAAACCGCCATGTGCAGACCTTTCTTTCATCTCCTGTTAGGGCATACTTCAATCTGTTCCTTAGGTAGATGATAAGAGGGAGACATTCCCTCAGCTTGTGGGGACCAGTAGATGGATGAGGAGTAAACACACTGGTCAGTTTACCCAGCATCCAATGCTTTGGAGCCACTACCTGCTTCAGATGCTTCTTGGGACCCCGAGCCATGGCTGCACTGGGCACAGAAAGAGCAGAAATTCAATTGATTTTTGTATGTTTATCTTGTATCCTGTGACCTCAGTATACCTTTTATTTATTTTTCTTGCCTTATTGTCATGGCTGGATCTTCCAGCAATATAATTGAGTAAGAGTGAAGAAATGGGTATCTTTGCCTGGTTTGAATGAAGCCTGGAAAAACGAGTACTTGGAGGAAGAATCTGCCTATGTTTCTCAAACACTGTATATTCTAGGGCAAAAGAATATTTGTTTATAACTAACTAGCACTTCTTTAAACATACTTGTTCCTCAGAAGTGGAAAAGCAATCCTTTCAGTTAGGAAGCACAGGGGCAGCTGAGAAACAGCTGCTCCAGTGCTGTTCCCCACCCAGGCACCTCCTCCCCTTTGTGTTCTGCAGGTCCAGGCCCTGAAACTTCTGCCAGGTACCTGAGGCAATCTCCTTCCAAGGAAACTGTTAGTCATAGTTTCCTGGGGGGAAGGAGAGGCTGCTCTTCTCTTGTTTGAATGATTTGATGTCTTACAGTGAGACTGTATTCTTGTATTACTTATAATAAAAAGAGAAAATAATGTTACTTTAAAAAAAAAACCCTAGCTTATCTTCTCAGAGTGAGGCTTGTTGTCTTCCTGCGTGAACAGCCACTAGAAAAACCATTTGGCAGTTTTTGATAAATGTACATTCACCGTACAATCCAGCAATTCCACTCCTAGGCATTTATCCAAGGGAAATGAAAACATATGTCCACACAAAAACAAGCCCATGAGCTAGATACAATCCAAATGTCCAACAACAGATGAGTAGATAAACAAATTGTAGTAAGAGTATATATGGAAAACTACTGTTAAAAAAAGAAATAACAGGCCAAAATGGAATCACTTCTGTTAGGCATGTCACCAAACCAAAACTTAACAACTAATCTAATTGCAGTTTCAGCTTCGTCCAGGAATAGAATTTTAAACCAAACAGTCAAATTTCCTGATCAGATTTACTCAGGTGAATTTTGTTCTTCTAAAAACATCTTCAAGCTACCGATGAGATGTCACTGAATGGTTGAAAAGAAATGCACACAAATGGCTCTCATGAGCCAGTAGGAGTCGGCCCCAGCACACCACAGGGTAGAGGGCATTTTTAGGTTTGAGAAAAAAAAACATTAAAATGTGTGGCTTAGTTAAGGTAAAGCCAACTGCACTAACATATGGATTCCAAAACTTAATGGTTTAAAAAGAGGCTTATTTCTTTTTCAAATAACAATCAGAGGCTAAGATTCCAAGCTGGTGAGGGCTCTGGTTCGTACGGTCATTCAGGGACCCAGCCTGACTGAGTCTCCGCCACCTTTAATACACTGCTTCCCAAGTCACTCTGGAAATCATTGTAAAGGACAATTCAGCCCAAGAGGAGGGAAGAAAGGACATAAAGAAAAGCACATGGGGCATTTTATGGACCATGCTTGGAAGTGGCACATACCTCTGCTCATAGTTCATTAGAGAACTTAAGTCACCAAGAGAAACTGAGAAATGCTGTGAAGCTGGGAAGCCAGATGGAAGACCGAGAAAGTATTCTGGACCCCAGATAACAGTCCGTGCTATTTTTTGAGATTCTGAGGAGGTGGAACTGCCAGATAAAACACAGGATGCCCTGTTAAATTTGAATTTAAGCCAGAAAAAAAAAAAGAATAATTTTGTGGTATCAGTATTACCAAATATTGTAGGAGACATATGTATACTGTAATATTATTTTTAGTTTATCAAAAATTCAGATTTAACTTAGCACTTGCATTTTTATTTGTTAAATCTGGCAAGGATAATTTACCAGGTTTCAGACTTGGGTGAAATGGTAATTGGTGATATTATTATCTGAAGGGAAAGACGATAAGTTCAGGGTAATCAAACACATAAGAAATCCACTTATAAGCCAGTTCATTCATTTGAAATGGGACATGTGCTTGATAGTCTTAACTAATACTTGCCATTGGTACATGTCATTCTGAGTACAGTTAGAACAGTCCAGTCAAGAAACAGTATTCACAGGTCAAGAAAGTAGGATGGAAACAATAGCATCAGGACAAAATACGGAAAGATCTCCAAGATACATTAAGTAAAAATAAGCAAGGTACAAAGTAATGTGTACAATGAGTGTGTGTGTGTGTGTGTGTGTGTGTGTGTGTGTTTGTATACATGTGGAGTAACTGGAAGGACACACAAGAAACCAGTAACAGAGATTGTCTCTTGGGAGGGGAACTATATATATGAGTGAAAGGACAATGGACAGAGAGACTAGTTTTTCACTGTATAACTTTTCATGCTCTTTTTTAATTCTTTGATCAGATCAATGTATTAGTCATTCAAAAAATAAATCTTTGAAAAAAAATAATACTATTGCCCACTAAAAAGAACCAAGTCGCCTTAAAAAATGATAGCTTTTTGGGTTGGGGCAGGGAAATACAAGATGAACCTGGAACACCTGCCAGAAAATAAAGAAGACCCCCCACAAAATGGTGGGAACATGTCAAAAAGACACAAGAGCAAGCTTGAAGGGGCTACCACTGGTCAAATATGCTATAATTTAGTCATGAAAATAAATAATTAGAGTAATAGATTTTAGCTTTTTAGAATACAAAAAGTTACGAGACTTACAGGAGTGCTCACTTCATAAGTTACATAAATGTCTAATCATTATATTGTACATCTGAAACTAATATAATATTGTATGTCAACTGCCAATGAAAAATAAATAAAGACAAAAAAAGAACACATAAGTCTATACTCACATATGCAAACATACATATTCACATGCATACATATATTCATAAGTGAGGGAGAAGGGAAAGTTCTTCCTTATATTAGAATGCCGATTAATAAATGTAGACAAGATGATGGAATCAGAATTTATTATTTTACAATAATCATAGTAATAATTGATTTAAGCCAAAATTATTAATGGATGCTACTTTGCAGACGCTATTTATTGAGTTGCAGGTACCGCCTGGACTAGACAATTTAACCTCTTTTGATTAATATTATATGTTTAATATGCTAATATTATATAATCTACATTATATATAGATGAATATTACATATACGAGTAATATGCATAGAAGATATCTATATATAGAGATTTATAGATATAGATATACAGCTATCCATACATATCTCTATCTATATAAATATCGACATGTATGGATGGATATATATCTATAACTATATATCTCTCTCTATGTATATATGTATATATAAATCTTCTGGTAGGATTAGGTACAGTTGGATATAAAAGAACTCTTCCTCCCTCCTATTGTGTTTTGTTTTGTTTTGTTTGTTAACACAGCAGCTGATTTTGTCTCCTGTGAAAGATGACCTGAGACGGGTCGTTCTGGGTTATGCCAGCTCCACAGTGGTCAGGGACCTAGGCCCCTCTAAGTTGTCTGCTTCACTGTCCACCTCATCTTCATGGTTCAAAACAGCTTCCAGAGTTCCAGTCATCACATTCATATGGATGCCAGGAATCATGATGGAGAATTCTCAGAAGTACCAGGTAACACTTCCTTTTATACCTTACTAACGTGAATTTAGTCATATGGTCCCACCTTCATGCAAAGAAGGCTAGAAAATGTAGTTTTTAACCAGGGATACCGTGCCCCGCTAAAACTCAAGGTTCTGTTGCTCGAAAAAAGGGGGGAAATATATAGCCATTCTAAGATAGGCATTATTAAAACCACTTTATAGTTGAGAAATCTGAAGCTTGGACAGGTTCAATAACTTGCTCAAATTCATGCAGCTTCGTCTACATGTCACAGCGGGAATTTCACCTCAGCTCTCTCATTCCAAAGCCGGTGTTCCTTTCCAGGACGCAGTTCTAACCTGGCTCACCCACCCTCAGCACAAGAATTTGGTCCTCAGCAACACGCCCGGAGATCCTCTGATGCCACACAACAAATGTAGCACTAGCACAGCTATATAATAGACGTTACTCCAGGACGTAGCAATACAGCAAGTTTATTTAAAACAAACATAGATATGTTATGGTATAGAAGGCCAAGTTTGCACTGATTGTGGGGATGAAACAAGAGACTTGAAAGAAATTGTACGATAAGTCAGTCCCTGTGAACCAGCCAAGCCTGAGAAGCCCCTCCTTGCCCTCTCCTGCTCGTGGTCAGATGTTGACTCTGTTCACTTCTGTTTTCTGGTTTTCTCATCAATTGCAGAGTTTACTCTACTTGGAACCTAGAGCCTTCTAGACCCCAACAGTTCTCACTTCTTACATAATACCGATTTTGCAGGCTGACACTGGATTTTAATTTTTTTTTTTAAATTTAGACATAGACATGTTCTAATTAACATAGACATGTTAATTTTTTTAACATAGACATGTTCTAATGCTTTTGAAAGCTTGAAAATGGCTGCTAACACATTCAGATAGACTCTCTATGTAACAATATTGTCATTGCTGCTACAAAAGATAATTTGCCAGTCAGTTCACACAGGTTTAAGAATATCTACTGATCTGCAAGGAAGGCTCTCAATTCTGATATAAATAATTGTATGTGGCCCTGAGGGCACACAGTCTTAACTCATATTTACATCTACACCCTCACAGTTACCATGGCACTAAGTTTCCAGACAAAGGTTTCTGCAGATGGACCTATCAAGGATAGAACTTTTAAATGTGGAGTTTCATGTGGCTGATTTGAGATCCTGTTATGGTGTCTGCTTGAAGGTTGTGGTTCAATTTTAAATAAAGCTTTGGTAGAATCACTACCAATTTTAGTGCTTGCTCCCTACAATTATACCAGCTAATGAGAAGTTTAAGAATACAATTTGGAGGACTATCAAACTTGTTCCAGACATCTGATGGATGGGTATGCAAATGAGCAGATTTAGGTATATGTGAAAAACACATTTCCCTTTTTTTTTGAGGTACAGATACAGAAGCCTTATCAAAGTACACCAAAGTTTAATTATAATGAGATAAAGTGGTTATAGACTGACTCTCTAATGTCAAGAGAAATCAGGTTGGTTAGTTTGCCTTAGTGCTAACACACAGCTTTGCTAGGTGATGGGATGCGGGAAAAGGAGAGCAGGAGGGTCTGAAATATTAGACATGGAGACTTTTATTTTCTAATAGCTTGGTCTCTTAAAAACAGATGATATTTAAACCAAACAAAACAGTAAGATTGGGACCATTGCATTTGCTACACTGCAGGACAGGATATTTAGAATTTGTGGGGGGACGGGGGGGAATGTCTAAGAACATCCTTAAATGTGTTCTTTGGGACCTGGGACTCAGGTTCTATGAAGATCCTGTTACTAACACAGGTCGGGATGGTTGGGCCTGACTCACCCAATCAGGACTTGGCGCAGGGCAGGGAAATGATGAACTTCCTAGTCAGCATTAGGAGAAGAAAAGCAGACCTCGTAAAAGGGTTAGAAAAGACTGGTTATAATTTATACCTCTGAAGAATGTCAACATTGAATTTAAGAGACCATCTCAATTTCCAAAGTGTTAAAATGTGAAGGAAAAAAATCAAACATATGTCTTAGAGACGATGACACAGAGCCCGGTAGACGAGCACTGGACCGAGGAACACATTTCCTCAACTGGGAAGGAAGCTGAAGAGAAATGTATGTAAAAACATAATGACGGTTGTTTTAAGTTGGCAAAAATGTTGCTGGGACAAGATGCAGAGCTGAGTGTGTGCTCAGCACCAACTGGAGGCCAGGCTAGTTAGGAGCACTGAGTGGGAGGACCCTCACTAGACGAGAGTCCATTAAGAAGAGGAGCCAAGTCAACATCGAGGCCCTGTGATGTCATTAGTCTGTACGGAAACACTCCGACCTCTAAGTCCATTGCAGTGGTCTTGGAAAGATACACAGGAAGAAACTTTTCAACTGGTTTCGTCTTCCCAAAAAACACCTTCAAGGAAGTATGGAACCCACATGGTCATTAAACCAATTAATATATTGTCGAGTTTTTTTTATGGTTATGGGTTTCACAGAGGGACACTGGGGATTTAAATAAATTGTGGTTGCCGTGGTAGGCTTTGGAGTCTGTCAGCTAGAGACTAATAACTCTAGAAAGGATTCTACCCTATTATGTTTATGTTCATAATTACAGTGTAATATTTTCTACGCTTATTTATTTACATTTTGAATGGCCTTGGTCTGTCAGTTTTAACATGCTACATTTCCAATCTTGTCAATTGTCTGTAAAATCAAAACAGTCTATATTTTGCTACTTCACTATCAATAAAGAGATTTGCTTAATAATGGAACCATGCAACTTGAAGCCTGGAAGACAGAATGTTCTTGATTGTAGGGCTGCCTGCACTGTCCAAACCTGGTTTGTTGGGCATGCATTATGGGGACAGAGGAATAGTTACCTACATCAGAAAGCCCAAGATGACACCCCAACTACTTTGCCTTGCTACACAACACAGAATCTGTGATCCAATTTCTAAAGAGGAGACTACGCTGAATAGAATGCTGAGTGGCTAATGTGACACCTGGAAAGTTAGAGAAGTAGTTTGGACTCTATAGACAAAGTAACGGTAAAACTGCAGGCTATTCGACAGAAGATAACATAAGTTGGAAACAATATTTTAGGAAATTGTTCTGGCTACCACAGTACAGAAAATGGACAAGGGTAGATAAGGAACTTACAGTTTAACTTCATCAAAATTTAAAACTTTTGTGCTTAAATAACACCATCAAGAATCTGAACAGACAATCTACAGAATAGGAGAAAATCTGTGCAAATCATATATGTGGTAAGGATTTTCTATCTAGAATATATAAATAATTCTTACAACTCAATAGTAAAAAGACAGATAATCCCATTTTTTTAATGGGCAAAAAAATCTGAACAGACAGTTCTCCAAATGTCATTAAACATTAGGGAAATGCAAATCAAAAGCACAATAAGATACCACTTGCTACGATAGCTATAAATAGACAATAACAAACAACAGCTATACAGGCCGGCCTGGTGGCTCAGGTGGCCCGGTGGCTCAGATGGTTAGAGCTCCATGCTCCTAACTCCGAAGGCTGCCGGTTCGATTCCCACATGGGCCAGTGGGCTCTCAACCACAAGGTTGCCGGTTCAACTCCTCGAGTCCCGCAAGGGATGGTGGGCTGTGCCCCCTGCAACTAGAGACGGCAACTGGACCTGGAGCTGAGCTGTGCCCTCCACAACTAAGATTGAAAGGACAACAACTTGACTTGGAAAAAAGGCCTGGAAGTACACACTGTTCCCCAATAAAGTCCTGTTCCCCTTCCCCAATAAAATCTTTAAAAATAAAAACAAATCAATAGCTATACAAAAAACTAGGTAATAACAAGTGCTAATATAGATGGGGAGAAATGGGAACCCTCCTACATTGCTGAAGGGAATGTAAAATGGTGCAGTCACTTTGGAAAACAGTCCCTCAAAAGGCTAAATATACAGTTACCATATGACCCAGCAATTCCACTCATATGTATATAGCCAAGAGAAATGAAAACATAAGTCCACATAAAAACTTGTACACAAATGTTCATAGTAGCATTATTCATAATAGCCAAAAAGTGGAAACAACTCAAATATGCCAACTGATTAGTGGATAAATAACAGGTGGTAGAGCCACACAATGGAATGTTATGTGGTCATGACAAGGAATGAAGAACTGATTCACGCTGTAACACTGATGAATTTGAAAATGTTATGCTAAGTGAACGAAGCCACAAAGGCCACGTGGCACATGACTTCACTTACATGAAATGCCCATGGTAGGTAAATCTATGGAGACAGAAAGTAGACTCATGGTTGCCCAGGGATGAGGGAGTTGAGGAGAAATGGAAAGTGACTGCTAATATCTATGGGGTTTCTTTTTAAGGTTATCAAAATGTTTTAAAATTGATTGTCATGATAGTTGCACATTTCCTGCAAATGTATTAAAAAAACCACTGAATTGTACACTTTAAATGGGTGAATTGCATGCTTTAAGTGTGTGAATCGCGTGGTATGTAAATTACATTTCAATAAAGCGGTTAAAAAGAAAACCCTAGACAGTCTCTTTATTTATATTTTCAAGCAGATGTTGTCCAAGTATGGAGTTGACAACTTTTCACTGTTTCCCCTTACCATGGACGTTCTCAGATAGCTTTTTTGTTTGGTTGGGTTTTGTTTGTTTGTTTGTTTTTGTTTTTAATTACAGCCAGTACTGAGGAATTGAATCAAGAGGATCTGGTTTAATTCTAGGGGCGTGGTTTCCTACAAAGTCAGAAAATGTACTTCCTAGCCCCTGCCTAGCAAGTAACAGCCAAACACTACGGGTCTCAGTTGTCTCATTTGTAAATAAAAAAGATTACACAGATGATTTCTAAAGGTCCTTCCTTGGGACACTAAAAGAGCTTCCACTCCATCAGTGGAAAGAGTGTTGGTTTTCTTTTCCCCTTCAGTACCAAGCAGCCGAAATCTGATGTGATCATTTACTTAGATGGTTATATAGGGGTTCAGCTGAGTCACCCCAAGATGTGCCTCTGTGGTATGTTTTGAGCTAAAGGCAACTTTATTTTTATTTATTATTTTTTAACATCTTTTTTTATTAGTTTCAGGTGTGCAATCTCTCCGTCTAGCATTCTTTCCAGGTTATTCCCACCATTGTTCCCAGGTTGCTGACTCCACCAGAGAATCACACTGCCAGAGGGAAGGCTCCGTGCAGACGGCCCCACACACATACCATTACATAGCCTCTGGAGGAACGCCCAGATTTTCCCTTAAATACCCCAAGCCGGTCTGAGAAGGTTAAGGTAGTTTTTGGAGGTGTTAACCTGCTCAGACCACCGGTGTTCCGACAATATAGGCTTATTCTATAGCCCAACTCCTGTGTCGGTCTATTGGCTGAGCCGCGCAGGCAGCACCAGCCCTGGATGCAGTTGGCCTCTGGTTTCAAGAGCAAAGCCACTGGGGCCATAAATCAATCATACCTTTGCAGTCGCAGTAGTTGATCTGAGAGACACATTCTCCTGGCTCAGGATAACTGATGATCCTCTGAAAACACCTGAAAAAGAATACAGTGAATGAAAAATTCCAAAGGAGTCTAATATCGATTTTTTAATAGGTTTCATTATTAACTATAAAATCTAGTCAAAGCAGTTGAGATTTTTCCTCATTTTTAAATATGCTAAAGATAATATCACTTCAGTTATTAAAAACTGAAGAGTAAAGTGATGGATAGTTTTCATAACTTTGTTTGACTACTCATCAACAGATCTATTTCTAGTCTTTGACAGTGCAATGGATTGAAATGTGCCCCCCGCCCCGAAGATTCATATACAGAAGTCCTAACCTGCAGTAAGACTATATTTGGAGATGGGATCTTTAAGAAGGTAATTAATGCTAAATGAGGTTATAAGGTGTTAAAGGAAAAAACACAGGCCCAAAATGGCATCACTCATGCTAAAAGCCCATGATACCAAACTTAGATATAATATCTGATCTAACTGCAGTTTCAAGCTCTCCCAGAAACATAATCGTAATCAACCAGTCTGGAATTTTTCACTCAAGCACCAGTAAGGTAATAGTCACATGAGCCGTAATAGTCACATGAGCCCTCTCCACCACCTCCCCCAATACAAGAAGAGGCAATCTGCATGATAAAAACCCTTTCCTTTCTCTTTGCCTCCAAAAAAGTAATCCAGACCCAAAACAATACTTTCTTTTCTTTCGCTAGTAGTTCCCTTGCCCTACCCTTTCTCCTATTTAAAAAACAAACAAAAAAAAAAAACAACTTTCAATTTTGTACAACTCCTCAGAAGGCCCTTTTAGTTGCTAGATGGGATGCTGCCTGATTCACGAATCGCTTGTGGACGGACAAAAAAGATTTGTAACTGAACATGTATATACCCGCCACTTAGATTCTAACCTAACCTTTTGCCACACAGGCATACCTTGGAGATATTGTAGGTTCAGTTTCAGACCACGGCAATAAGGGAAGTCCTAATCTTTTTGCTGGTGGAGCGTCCCACCTTCAATTTGTGTAAACAAACAAACAAACAAACAAAAAGCAACACCTGGGAAGCGCAGTAAAATGAGGTATGCCTATGTTTGCAAAATACTTTTTATGGGCTAATTTAATTAGCAGCTTTTACTTCACTTAATGACTAAGGTATGATTTTACCTGTTTTATAGATACGGAAACTGAGACTAAGAGGGTTTAATGACTTGCTAACGAGCTTGTGTCCCAGGAATTATGATCAACTTGTGCCAGCTGACTCATCCATACCTGCTGGGTGTTATATATATAACCTAGGTCTGAAAAATATTTTGAGTATCCTTGGTAATGAAAAGCTTCCCATTCCACAAGACAGGAGAATCAGCAAAAACTACGGGAAAATCCACCAAGAAAACATTTCTAGCTCATATTTCATTCAGGGAGGTTATCCGGTCTTGGGTACCCTCCCCCTCACCCCCTTCCATTCACGTTTAGTCATTTCCTGCTGGATCTGAGATATTTCTTCCATCCATTCTTTTCCAGTACCAGAAGCAGGTCTAGAATATCTTTCATCTCAGCTGGTCTACTTTCTCCTTCCTTTTCGTGTTCCAGAGATACATGACCTCCAATTAAACTGGGGGGCCTTGCCCATCTCACAAAAAGGCAGCAGCTTACCGTTTCCTACCAAACTAAGTCTAGTGTAATCTCTGCCTTCCCCAATATAAAGTATCCAACCATCTGTCTTTTTACTCTTATAGTTTCCATCCTACATAACTTAGAGTTGTTTTCCCAAATACGCCCAAGGCTTTCTGCTTATTTCCCTTCTTCGTATGTAAATCACCACCACTCCCCTCCAAAATTCCACACGTGTAAATTCTAGACTTCCACCTCATGGCCCAACTCAAAAGCCAATTCTTCTCATAAAACTTGTAGAACCCCCGGGGCTGTTATAACCTCTATCGCCAAACTTGTGGTATCTTGTGTCACTGATCTTAATCTTCCTTGTAGAGCTTTATGGTCTGATTTCTCTTGCCACCTTCTGCCCCCTTTGCCTGAGTAACACATCCTTGAGGAAACGGACGCTGTCATATTCACGATCGCCCTCGCCCACAGTAGGCGCTTTATCTTGCTCAGTTTCGTTTAACACAACATATCGCGGCGAAAGGGTCAGGGGCGGACGCCCTTTGCTGTATTCACACACACACACACACACACACACACACACACACACACGCGGACGCTGTCTTCCACTCGGACACACACGTGTCCCCAGGGCCCCAGCCCTGAAACTGTCTCGGGACTCCCCGCCTGGAGGCGCTTCCATTCCAGCCAACTGAAGAGGAGGCTCATTATTTTAAAACCGCTCCAACGGATACTTGTCACCTTAGACGTCCTACAGCCTCCAATCCATGATCCCCTTAAGATCTCCTCCCTTTCAAAATGGAATTACCCCGGTTCTAGGACCCCGAGCCCGGCTGCGCCGGGGTCCGGCTGCACGGATCCCCCCGTCCAGGTCCCACTTGGTAGCGCCCGCTTTGTCAGCGCGCTGCGCTCACCGCGGCTCCTCCGGTCTCGCCAGATCGCGGCAGACAGTGTCGCCGCCGCCGCCGCTCCCGCCTCGCAGTCGGGCCCGCCTGCCCAGGACTTTCCGCAGCCCCTGGGCAGGGCGAGAAGGAGCCTGAGAGCCTCCGCTGGGACGGCCCGAGGGTCTGCACGACTCGCCCGCCTCGGCCTCGGCCTGGGCCGTGCTCCGCTCCTCCCGCGCGCGAGGGGCCGCGGCGGTGGTGGCAGCGGCGCCCGGCATGTATCAGAGCCCGCGGCGGCTCTGCTCCGCCCTGCTGCAGAGGGACGCGCCCGGCCTGCGCCGCCGCCCCGGCCCGGGCTTGCGCCGCCAGTCGTCCCAGCCGGCGGCCGCCCCCCGGCCCGCGTCCCTCCGGCTCTCGGCAGCGGCCTCAGCAGCCTCGGGTGCGGCGCCGTTGTGCTCGCGGACAGGTTAGTGCCCGGCGGCTCCGGACGCGGCCGCCACCTGGAGCCCGCGCGGAATGAATGGGAGCCGGGCGGCGGGCTGCGGGGCCGGCGGAAGCGGGTCCTTCTTTCCCCCTTTTCGCTCCCTTTGCCTGGGGTTTGCAGCACGTCTGCTGGAGCAGTGTTCGGGTTCCCGTGAGATCCTCGGATGCCGTGCCTTCAGTATTTCTCGCTCTGGACCCGCGTTGCATTTCCCTTTTCCGAGCCCGCAAATGATTTGTGTTGTTTTTACTTCTTATGGCGCTTATTGTGGGAATTTTTATGCAAAATAAAATCATTTGACCAGTGACACTTGTATTTAACCATGTGGTTTGCATGGCCTAGAGGTTCCATTTTTTCAGTCATGTGAACAGTGCATTTGAACACACATTGACTTGTTTTACATTTATTCGGATTTTTTTGGAGCCTTCTAACTCTTAATACGGATGTCACTGTGTGTCCTATATACCTGAGTTAAGATTTCGTAAAGATTTTGCCAAGAGCCAATTTTATACATTACATACCTTGGACGTTCCCTTTTTTTGCCACCTCGGTTTCTGCTAGAGGACATCTGTATTACCCTGGCCACAAATTACATACAAATTCATCATACTTTTAAAGATGAGAAATCAAGTTTCTCTTTCAAACTAGCAATTGCTTCATCACACTAAAACGTGTGTTTTGGTTGTGCTCAAGTTAGCTTATTGCTGTTTAAGACATTTGTATGACCATCCTCGATTATACATAACTACATTTTGCTCCGAAAGTTTTGGACTAATTTAAGGACAGACTGTGCAGTAGAAAGAATATGTTCAATGTGGCTTTCTTTAATTAATGAAAGTGATAATCCAAAACGAGACTGAATCCAAGATTTTAAACTTATTCAGATTATTGGCGTATGTTAGGCCGAGACACAGTTTTAAAAATTAGGATGTTAAACTGCTAACTGGAGACTCTAAACTCTAGATTGTTCTTTAGAAAGGCTGGACTTGACAGTCGTGCAGATTTTTTTCCCAGTTCTATAGGAATTTGGCACATTGTGAAATAACTGTTAGAATGGGTACCGCCTTATAACTTAGTGTTTTTTCTTGCTAGAAATTTTCAAGGGGAACATTATGCTTGGGGTGGGAGAAGTAAAAGAAAACCAGTAGCTGTCTCCTTTACCAGCTCATATCTTAAATTACCTCAAAGCCCCTCAGAGGCAGAGTTGGTCGGTAGGTCCATCTTGGGGACACAGATAACGTGTGTAATACAGATACACATGGCTGTGCTGTTAACTGAGGAAAAGATGCTCAGGTCAGATAGAGCATTGGAATGGGAGGCTTTGGGCACAGAAAGCTGTTTCAAGAACTTTTTAAAAAGTCCTCTGAAATCCCCTACTTCTACAGATAAAGAAATTACAGGACTTTATGGTCCTTAACCTATTGTAGACAGTTACTAAAATCTGGGCAATTTTCCTGTTTCGTGCACTTACAGCTTCAGCTACTTGTTAGAACATTCCTTCACTCACTGCTTGATCACGCATGCATTCCCAAAGTCTACCAAATGTCTCACACACTGTAGGTGCTTTATTATAGGAGGAAAAACACTGTGGGCCTTAGTCTTCCTTTAAGGAGTTCATTGCCCAGTAAGAGATGCGATTTACAAAAAGACTGTTTAATGGCATCATCACTTACAAGTTAAAGGTTTACAGATGGCACACCGGCCCGTTTAAAGAAGGTGGTCTTTTTAGGCTCAAGAAGTGGGTGGGCCTTGAAGCATGGTTAGGATTGAAAGAGACTAAAACATTTGTTTGGGAAAAGGCAGGAGCAAAGAGGGGAAGAAGGCATGAGACATGGAAGCAGCCGGGTGAGAGAAGAGGCGCCTTGCAAAATGTTCCCAAAGAACCTCAGAACCAGCATCAGGTGCTTTTAAAAACAGTATCACGTTTCCCCGAAAATAAGACTTAACCAGAAAATAAGCCCTAGCATGATTTTTCAGGATGACATCCCCTGAACATAAGCCCTAATGCGTCTTTTGGAGCAAAAATTAATATAAGACCCGGTCTTATTTTCGGGGAAACACGGTAAGTGCTTTTAAAAGCAGGTTTGTGGAGCCTACTGCAGACTTATTAAACAGAATTGTTATTGGTGGGTCCAGATTCCACATTGCTTAACAAAATAACAATAATAATGAAACTCCAGGTTATCCTTAGATGCCACAAAGTTCAGACATCTGGCAAGAGAAGCCTTCAAGGAGCTTAGAGCTACTCTTCCCTCCAGAGAGTCTTTTTTGGGAACGGGGGATAAATAAGTCCCAATACTTGACCTCATTTCATAGTCAGTTCCTTCCTAACTGACGCCCCTTGGCTATGAGAGGTATTGGAAAGTCCCTTTGGAGTCAAATACTAGGTTATTAGAATTTAAAGGGGACCTGGGAGATGATCTCAGTGTTTTACTACCTTTTCTCGCAAAGGACAGCAGCCCGCGTGAAGCAGCAGTCGCCGCAGCTACTCTCCTGGATGAAATGCAGTCAGGAGTCACTAGGTTTGTGAGTGCCGTCCTCCAGATTCCTCCTCAGATAATGGGGAGTTGGCTGAATTACTGTTCACCGCAGGAGCGTGTTGCTGTTTTTCTTAGTACAATTTTAAAAAGCAAATACCAGTTCATTTGAGGAGATGGCTTTATTTAGTATGTCCCTTAACTGTCAGTAAGCTGCTTAGGAGAGAGAAAAAAATGGGAAGGCTTGTAATTATCAAGCTTCTACAGAAATAAACTACTTTCCTTGTAGGAGAACTAAGGCATTGTTTTCCTGTAGCATTGAATGGTAAGAGTTTAAATACAGTGACCTCTTGGGGCTTCTGAGTTAATAGCCATGGCTGCAGAGTCACATTCAACACACCCATACATGAGTATTTGCAAATCCTGGAACCTTGCCTGCTGTCTCTTCACACTGGACTTTACCTAGGGAAAATAAGATACATTGATATCAGTTGATCCCCACGTTTTATTGAACGCAGTACTCTTACATGGCCAAGTATTACATTGTGTCTCATGACTAATTGCGGCAAGAATTGAGAAGAAAGTGTGGCTGGATTGGGGGGGGGGGAAACAAACAACTTTACATTGGATAGGTGAAGGAGGGTGACAGGCCGGGAGAGGAGACCACACAATGCCTGGAAGAAGGTGGCAGGTATGGATGGGAGCAGTGATGAGTGCTGTCAAAAAGAGGTGCTTCCAGAATCATCTGGGACGCTTGTTAAAATGCAGATTTACGCTCCACTCCTTTCCAAGGTACTTATTCCTGGTAAGTTTGAGAAAACTCAGAGAAGATTCTGGAAAAGTGATAAGATCTTTGAGCTTGGGGCCTTAGGCAATTCATGAGGCCCCTGAGCGAGAACAGTTAGCTGAACAAAAGCCAACTCTAAGAAAGGGAAGGAATTGGTGCAGTTATGAAAGTTCAGTGAGAAAAAACTTGAGACCGACGTTGTAATGGAAGGGTATCGGTACAGTTGTACAACTTACACAGTGAGCAGGTGGATAAATAGAACACCGTGTAGGTTTTTGTGATGTCTACTAAGAGTGAGGCAATTACTGTTTCCTGGAAGGAGAAGGAGGGAGACTCAGCATCTGTATTTGAACTTAGGAGACCTTGATAACCACTTGGATAGTTTTCCCACATGAATAAATAGAAGTTCAAAGGCTATGCATGGTGTTTAGCTCCATAGTAAACCCACTTGTAGTTTCATGAAAAGCAGTGTTTTGGATTTATCTTTATTTGTAGAATACAGGAAAAATCAGCCTTTCCACAAGGAGAAAGAAGCCCTCAACTATAATAGAAAATCTTAGCTCGCTGTCCTCTTCTATGTGGTCCCAGAGCAACACTTGAAACCTACTGATGACCATGAATCCAGCAACAGGGATGTGGGCAGCAGTGCCCAGGGGAAAGAGAGCTAAAGAAAATTATTACCATCAGACTTAAATGTTTCTAACAAGTATTTTTTTTTTCTTTCCACTATCAGTAAAAGGTCTGGGCCCCACTCAGATCTTCTGAATTTCAGTATCTGCGATTGGGGACTGAGCACCGGGTGACGCTAATGGATAGCCCGGTGGACAGCCAGGGAGGACATTTATTTAAATACTTAGAAGCATGCTAGAAGTTTCTTACTAATGGATTCTTATGTCCCCACAAATTAGGGACTGCTGTTGGATTATGAGGGGTTATGATAGATTGTTCGCCATTTGATCTATCCTCTGTGTCTCTTCTCTCATTTTTTAATGTCTTTATCGCTTCTTTATTTTCTATTTTGCAGTCATTTAAAATTTCTAGACATTTTCTAGTTCTCTGATTGTTCCTTTTTTCATAGAAGCCTATTGTTTTGTGTTCATAATATTCTCCTGTAGTTTTACACCGATAAAGTATGTTATGCCTGTTTCTCTGTCAAGCCTCCTAAAGGGGAGTTTGCAGGCTCGGCTCAGTGGGAAGATTATGTGGAGGGTGTACAGCGAGGCTTCTCCCAGAACACCCAAGAGGGAGCAGGCTGGAGACCTCCACCTTTGCCAAAGCAAGGAGGGCTTCTTTCTGTGTTCTCCCTCTGTTCAGCTCTCACCCGCCTTTCACAAATTTTCCTGCAGTCCAGAGTTAGCTCCTAATCTCATCTGCTTCTCTTTCGGGTCCATCATCCTTGGGGGTCTTTCCAAGGCAGGCCGCCCCCTTTCTCTCCAGCAGGTGGAAGCCACCCCTGCCAGCTTCTGTCTGTGTGAGAAAGGTGGCGTGACTAGCACAGCTGTTCCACATGCCAGTCTTGAAAGAAATGCCCTAACAATTGCCCCTCCACCTCTCCTGCCCTTTGTCTCTGACTCAGTTTAGAGCTTCTTCAAGCTTCCTTGGGGAAGAACCGTATCTAATTTACCTTCGGTAGGCAATCGAGCTCTTAAAAAACTACTCACCTCTGCCACTGTAGTGTGGAGGCAGCCATAGATAACACATCAACTTTAGTTATGGACACTGAAATTTGAACTTCATAAAATTTTCATACGTCACAAAATATTGTTCTTAGATATTTTTTCAACCATTTAAAAAGGAAAGCTCACAGGCAGCACAAATTACAGACAGGTGCTGGCCAGATGTGGCTCACAGACCATAGTTTACGGCCCCAATGGAGAGGGAAGAACTCTGTACTATCAGCAAAACCCTTTTAGCTTTCACAGTCCTCCTCATACCTGTAAAAACGAACATTTCCTTGAGCACCCCCGAAGTGTTCGTGATGGGCCTGACGTAGTAACAGACCCGCTGTTAGTGGAGCGCAGCTGTCCCACCAGATTCCTGCAGTTTTTGCCTCCCCACATTTCACTTCAGAGCATCATGCTAGAAAAGCCCAGCGTGCGGAAATGACTAACCAGCCAACTCACAACTGAGCACCCAACAAACATGTTAACCTCAGCGTTTATTGTGGGGGGCTTTTTATTTTTTAGATGACTCTGGCATGACTGAAGGTACAGCTCAGCCTGGTCTGCAGAACACTTTGGCATTGTCTGTTCTTTGACGGCTGCCTAGCAAAGAAAGGTCAAGTGGATTGTCACCCTGTGTCTAGGTGCGTGTATTTTTAGACACATTAGGTTGACAGTCATGACCTTCACTTGATATCACGGGTCATTATCCTGCTTTGTACACTTTGTGCTGTGCCAGTGTGTGTGCTGTGATGGCAGTGACGTCGACAGGAGGAGGTGGAATTCGAGCTCTGTTTATTCCTGTGTGCCCCTGGCAAGGCTCCATCACACTTACTCAGTCTGTCGAGAAGCTACGGTGCAGGTAGCTGCTGTAGCGCCAGACCCTTCACCAGTCATGCAATCGTGAGAAAACTGTAGCCGTGCCTGTCAAACGGCAAATACAATACCTGCTTTGCCTGTTTTTGGAAAAGCACGATGCAAATACATGGAAGTAGCATGGCACACGCTAGGTTCTCGGATGCTAATAGTCTTCTTACACCCAGAAAGCGAGCTTCACTGGATGTCACAGACTAGCTCACATTCAGCTGCCCACTCAGGATGTGCCGGCATAGCTAGCTTACCACAGTCCTCACAGGAACACGACGGAGGAGGCTACACCATCCCCACATGGGTAAAGAAGTTGTTCAGAATCCTCTTGGTAAAAGGAAGAGCGGGATTTGAAAGCAGGCAGCCTAACTTGAGTGTTTAGAGACTGTTCACCTCTAAAACGCCCCCGATCGTACTGAGAAATGTTGACGACACTACACTGCTGAGAGCTCCGGGCATTCAGTCGGTGGTGCTCAGTGACACACGTTTCAACACTGGCCATGGACTGAAGTATTTGACCCTCACCAGAAAATAGTACGTCCCGAAATCGGCCCGTAGGACCCAGCCTCTGGGACCCAGCAATTACTGTCCTGCTAAGCAAGGCACACAGCCTGTCGTGGAGCGTAGTGTGATGAAGAAAGGACAGGGATTGTAGTGCAATATCGAGGGTGACTTATGTAAGAGGAGGCCAGGCGTAAAAGGGAGCAGCTGGTCCTTACAACTGGGCTGGCGGAGGGGCTGAGTCTTTATTTATTGATTTCTACACGTTTTAACTAAATATGTCACATATCCAACACCCCAGCTGTTTTATGTCAGTGGTTATCTTGTGAATATTTTCACTCGGCTTGAAAGTTGTCACGTTTACTTAGGAACCTACTCTAAGGGGCCTAATGAAAACCAGCTGCTGAATTAGCGTCTCCACTTACTGAGGTTCAACACATGGCCAGCAGATGGCAGCATAGGATTGCTCTTTCAGTGACACCTTCCTGTGACATCTGTCGTTTAGTTTTTGTGTACTTTACTCAGCCAGGTTTCCTTGAGCGGGAGGTTGATCAGCTCCTCAGTTTCCCAGGTGTGTACCCAGTTAATCCTGGCTTTTATTTAGTTTTTGGTGTTTAATTTGTGTTTTTGCCAAGCCATCATTTCAAGAGGCTAAGCTAATACTACTGGTAATTGTGAAAGAAATTATTCACAGACTGAATGGTTTGGGCAAATTCAAGAATAAGCAATTGCTGGGTAACTAGAGAAACGTTGTGTGGAGAGAAGTCTTTCCCTGTGATTTCTAAGTGCTTTTAGCCTCTAAGTGCTTTAGCTCTTGGAATGGTAGGCCCAGTCAGTTTGGGTTTCAACCGTTACGTTCTCATCCAGCATTTTAATTACCGATGTGAAGGGGTTTCATTATCCCTGATCATTTCCCTCTGGTGGGCACTCCTGAGAGCCTGCACTGTCGTCTGCCTCTTGCTAGAAGTGGGCAGTAACTGGTAGTGGGACGAGGAAGCATGTACTCTGTACGGTAGCGATTAGCCCACTTCTCTTCTGCTTTGTTATTTAGGAAAGTAAAGGGATGACTGAATGGGGGAAGTTTACGCACTGCTACTGTACTGCAAGAATTGAAATAATCTGAATTCTGGCAAATCTTCAAAAGCTATTGTAAGGGTAAGAGTTTATTTATTCCTATACAGTAGCAGTAAGATATTAATAATAATGCACAGAGTGAAGGTATCAGCTCTAAATGTATATGGAAATATGCTTATAGAATTAGGAAATGGCAAGGGGCGGGAGTGGGTTTGCTAAATTAATAGCTAGGCATAAGAAATACAACTATTTTGATCTGCCTATTGCCTATATAAATTACACAGTGTGTATCACATTGGGAAGGATGGCTGATAGTTTTTCTCGTGAAATAGCTGGAAAAAAACAAATTTGGGGCAAAAACTGAATACAATATGGGGCCAAATTGAAAATACTCATATACAAACACACATAAAATTGGGCCTAGAAGCTAGTATAAGTGCCAAATAAAGTTCAACAAATGTTTTATCAAGATGTTCTATTTTTCAATATCTTAATTACCACCCAGATGAATTATTTGTTCTATCTCACCTCACAAAACTGGCTTTCAATGTTGAGTTATTCTGAACCTTTGACAAGCTTTTTAAAGCCCTGAATAGCAACCCCTATTAAGGCATAAAACTTCAGGCGACTGGCTTGAAATAGTGGAATCGGACTGTATTTATGTGTGAAAAGATTTTTTTTTAATGGTTGAAACTCTAAAAGAAAAAAAGTGCTATTTTTCACAAGTGAGAAACTATGAGAAAGTTATTTCTTCATTGTAAAAAGGGCATATGAAGAGTAGCTACGTCCTAGGATTGTGATGAGAATTAATTGAAAATACACTCAAAACAAGAAGAATCTGTGAATAGGGCATATACAAAGCATTCGGTCGTCATTAGCCATACTGTCAACTGGCATCACTCTTAGGATGGGCAGCCGTCCTTTGTTTTCAAGTTTAAATACCTAGCCTTACTACATTGCAGTCCCTAAGTGGTCTAAGACTTGGTACTTTGTTAACAAAGTGTAAAAAGTAGTATGTGAAGTCTTTATAGTGTTCAGTTTTAGTTACTAATTCCCTAGCCTGGGAAATAATTCAGTGGTCAAAGTCTGCATTCCCTCTTGATGCCTCCAGTTCCTGGCTGATATCTTAAATAGGCATACATTCCAGTTTATTCATTGCTATGGACACTTCTATGGATTTTGGCAAAGGCATGTAGTCATGTGTCCACCATCCTAGTACTGCACAGACTGGTGCCGTCAACCTGAAAATTCCCCCAGTCAGCCACTGGCAACCTCCAGCCTCCCCGACAACCACCAATCTGTACAGCTTTGCTTTTTCCAGAATGTCATGTGAACAGAATCATACAAGGTGTGGTTTTTAGGGCCTGGCTTCTTTCACTTACAAAATGCATCTGAGACTCACCCTGTTGCATGGATGAATACTGCAAATCAATAGTTCGTTCCTTTTTATCGCTGGGTTCATCGTATGGATGTTCCACAGCTGTTTATCTATTTGCATGGTGGAGGGCATCTCGTTCGCTTCCAATTCTGGTGATTATTAATAACACTGCTTAGGAACATTTCGCATAGAATTTTACAGGAACCTAAGTTTTCAGTTCACCTTGGTTAAGTACCTAGGGGCTGTATGGTAAGTCCATGTTAGATTATTAAAAAACTTGCCAAACTGTCTTCCAGAGAGGCTGTACATGAGAAGCAATAAACAGTCTGTGAAGGATTGGTAGTATCTCTTATTTAAATAGTTGATAAACTCACCAGAGAAGCCATCACAATCTGGACTTTTCTTTGTGGGAAATATTTACTCAATAATTCAATTTCTCTGCTGACCAACTTAGTTGAACTACTGCCACAGAGCTGGGGGAGGAGGGAGGAATGGCATAGACTAGCGTTGTTCTTACCTGAATTCCAGTCGCTTTCATGCATAAAAGCTTCTCGGTTTGTTGCGTGCCTTTGGTCTGTGTCCAGAATGCTGAAACAGTTGGCTTTGACAATTCTGTCCGGGCTTACAGTTGCTTTGGAGGATAGAGGGTCTGTGTGCTTGTTTCCTCATGCCATCCTGCCAGAAGTGTCCTGCTTCCTTGGGTCGCCTCCCTGTATCACCCGTTAGCAAACAAACATGGCGTTAACAGCTTCCCCGAATATTCTTAACTCCATCTCCAGCTGCTACTCCATTTACCTCCTCCTTGGGGGCAAAATTTCCTCAAAATACTGAATCTACTATCTGTCCTAGTTCCTGTTCTCCCCACAACACCAAAACTGAGAAAGCGCTGTTAAAGTCACCCAAGTTTTCCACCTTGCTAAATCCAGATGTGTTTGCCGCCAACTATCGTCAGTAGCATTTGACGCAGGAGGTAACTACCTCATGGATGAAATAGTCTTGACTTTGTTTGCAGGAAGATCAGACTCTCATTTTTCTCTACTTCTCTGGCCACGTCACCTTTGCACACTTTTATTACCTTGTCTTCCCCGATTTGCCCCCGAGCTCAATCCTTTGACCTGTGTTCTCTCCAGATTCACTTTAGTCTCTGACCACTAACATTTCCCAAATGTTTATTTCCAGCTTGTACCTCCCTCCTGAACATCGGTCATACCTAACTGCCAAACTCCTATTTCCTGCAAACCCACCAAATCTTTCTAACGGGCGTTGGCAACTTCATCCTTCATTTGGCCAGCAGCCCTGGGGGTCTTTCCTCCTCTCACAAGTCACCCACAGAACTTGTTGGCTCCTATTTTAGATTTATTTAGAGCCCAACCACTGTGACTGCTACCGCTAGTCCAAGCTACCACTGTCTTTTGTCCTCTGATGATTTCCTATGTCTGCCCTTATTTCCCGACAGTACATTTTTAATACATCAACCAGTAAGATTTTTATGGAAGTCAGATTCTCCTGTTTAGAATTCTCCAGTGGCTTCAAGTCCTGAGGCCCTACTTAACCTGCTCCCCGGACCTCACTGACCTCCCCTTTTAGTCATTCTGTAAGTCACTCTCATCCCCTTGCTAAAGGCTCTTCGACCTTGCCAAGCATGTTCCTTCCTCAGGGCTTTTGCATTTGCCGTTCCTCTGCCCAGAATGTCCTTCCATTGGGTCTCCAGAAGACTTACTGATTTCAAGTCTTGGCTCTAATTCTATCTTTTAATGAGGCCTCATTAAGCGTCCTGTATAAATTAGCGACTCCCTACTCACTTGCAGTCCCTATCTGCCCTTTCTCCTTTATTTTTCTCCATAACACATTTCTTTTTAATCAATCATACTGGAAACTGATGTTATTTTATTTATTTTTTTCCAAGTCAAGTTGTCCTTTCAGTCTTAGTTGTGGAGGGCACAGCTCAGCTCCAGGTCCAGTTGCCGTTTCTAGTTGCAGGGGGCACAGCCCACCATCCCTTGCAGGAGTCAAACCGGCAACCTTGTAGTTGAGAGGACGCGCTCCAACCAACTGAGCCATCCGGGAGCTCAGTGGCAGCTCAGCTCAAGGTGCTGTGTTCAATCTTAGTTGCAGGGGGCGCAGCCCACCATCCCTTGCAGGACTCAAGGAATTGAACTGGCAACCATGTGGTTGAGAGCCCACTGGCCCATGTGGGAATCGAACAGGCAGCCTCTGGAGTTAGGAGCATGGAGCTCCAACCGCCTGAGCCACCGGGCCAGCCCCTTTCATCTTTTTTGCTGCAAAGCTGTCTTTTGAAGGTAGATTTAATTTTTGAAAACCACCAAAAGTCTTTCAGAGGCCAAGTCACAAATAAGGTGGATGATCAGATTTTATAATCTGTTGTTGGTCCAAAATGAACTGGCTTTGACAAGAATGTTTTGAGTGTTGTAGCTAATAGCCTAGAAATGTATTTCCAAATCTGAACTGAAGAAAGGGAATGATGGAATGAGGACGTCCAATTTGCTTCATGTCACATCCACACAACAGTCTCGGAATAACAATACTAATACCACTACTAATCATGGTTAATGAAAACAGCTTAAAATTTTTCAATTGAATATGCGTCTTCTCACTCTGGTCTCTGCTTCATGACCACCCCCTCCTTTTATTGGTTGTACTAAATCTTCGTGTGCTCATTGTTGGATCACATAGCCATTATACCGGGGGTGCCAAAAAAATGTATACAAGTGGCCACTTTGGTCAATGTTGCTCAAGCAGTAGTTCGTCATAATTAGAAGTGTCTGGACACTGATGGTCACGACTTTGAGCACCTCTTGTAATTGCAGAAGTCAAACATGAGTTGTATTCATCTTTTGTTATCAGTATATATTATTTCAATTTTAATAGTTTTCCTTTCTTAAAATGTGTATCCATTTTTTGGGCACCCTCCATATATTGTACTCTCTTTTATCCTTATTTAGACTTGGACTTTCTCTTTTTTTTTTTTTTTTACAGGACTTTATTGGGGAACAGTGTGTACTTCCAGGCCTTTTTTCCAAGTCAAGTTGTTGTTCTTTCAATCTTAGTTGTGGAGGGTGCCGTTCAGCTTCAAGTTGTTGTCCTTTCAGTCTTAGTCGTGGAGGGCGCAGCTCAGATCGAGGTCCAGTTGCCGTTTCTAGTTGCAGGGGGAACAGCCCACCATTCCTTGCGGGAGTCAAACTGGCAGCCTTGTGGTTGAGAGCCCACTGGCCCATGTGGGAAGCGAACCGGCAGCCCTCGGATCAGGAGCACGGAGCTCCAACCGCCTGAGCCACCGGGCCAGCCCCTAGACTTGGATTTTTAAGTAGCTTTATGTTTAAAGCTCTTATGTCAATGTCTCTGGTCATTTTGGTCTGAAGCTTGTTCTCTAGTTCCAGGGGTGGCAAAATTTTTCTGTAAAGGCCTGGACAGTAACACTTAAGATTTTGAGGGCCAACAATGATCCTGACGTGTGTGTGTGTGTTGTGTGCACCCTTTCAAAACATTCTTAGCTCAAGGACTGTACAAAAATACCCCTGGCTGCAGTAGTTTCCTGCTCTAGTAGTTTCCTCAAGAAGGGCTCATGGAGTCAATATTCCAGTTTTGATGCATATAAAATCCTTGGCTCACATATAGATGAGCCACATATATAAAGTTTGATTTATATATATTTCAAATATGTAACTTCATTTTCTTCTGGCAGAAAACATTGCAGTTGAAGTCTGGTGATGCCCTAATTTTGTTTTCCTTATAATTACTTGCTGTTTTTGCCTAGATGCCCAAGGGTTGTTTTTCTTTTTCTTTACAGTCCAGTTGGTGTTGGTCATTCTGAGTTGATATTCTCAGGTATGTGGTGTTTCTTCAATATGCAGTTTCAAGTATTGTTTTGTTCTTAAAGGTTTTTGTTTTTTGTGTGTGTTTTTTTAGAGTAACAAAGGCAAAGCTTTTGTATTGATGTTTGAAATTTTTCATGGTACTTTTTTTCACCATGTATTTTTTCTTTTAAACCATTTTTCCAGCTTTATTGAGCTATAATTAACAAAAAATGTGTATATTTAAGGTGTACCACGTTTTGATAAACCGTATACATTGTTAAATGATCACCTCAATCATCCTAAGTAACGTCACCCCACGTGGTGGGTGTGTGCACATGTACGTTTCGAAATAACTTAAAATGTGGTCTTCAAGATTTCGGCTATACAATAGTTATTAACTATAGTCACCATGTTGTATATTAGATCTCTACCACTTAATTCATCCTGCATCATTGAAACTTTGTACTCTTCATTTCCATGCATTGGTTTGCCCACAAGAACTCCTGTTATCCATATGTTGGATCTTCTTTGCTTAAAACGAGCATATATTTGCCACTCTCTCAAATGCTTCATCTCCTCATTTCTGAGTTTTCTAATTCTTAGGACATTTGTGCTCGTTTCAGCAGCACATATACTAATTCTTAGGACATTCTACCATTTTTCTTAACTTTCAGCTCATTTTACAATAGGATGCAGTTTTGATTTGCTTTCTGGGCGTCTTTCTGGCACGCTTTCATTGTCTGAACAGATGTTATTCTGTTCCATATTCTCTTTATCTGAAGGTTTTCCAAGTTTTCAGAAGGAAGTATGATTCAGGGTAGTTTTTCTGGCTTCACATAACTCCTCAAACCTTGGGCTCCTATTGGACATTGTTACCCTCTTTTTCAGTCATTTTCATATGGTACTTGTTTTTTATCACACTAACCACCCCAAAACTCAGCTTGGCAAAGATATGACATCATCAAAAGGATGCAGAGCAATCATGTTGAAATTGAGCAACATCAAGCTGGTAGTTTGTAGAGCCTGACAGATGTCAAATGTTGCTGTGTTTCAAATTTCAAACATCCCATGGTGCCCTTGTGACATTTGGTCTACAGTTTGTGTGATGCTGATACTACTGATCTGGAGACCAGTAGTAACTGCTTTTTTAAAAAACTAGAAGTACAGAAGAGAGATTTTCAAAGCTGTAGTGCCAGCCAAGAAGAAAATTTCTTCCTTTGGACAGGCAAGCAGACTGATAAAGGAATATATTCAAATCAAACAGTTTGGAAACAGGTGTGTATGTGCATCTGTGCATGTGCACGTGTGAGAAGTCTTGTTTGCTGATGCATGCGCACTTAAATGTATGTTGGGAAAACGAGGATGTGTTTCTTTGCCTTAGTTTTCGTACTGGTGGGATAAAAACTACCTTGAGTTGATGAAAAGGAACAATAGAGCATGCTTGCATGCTTACATGCTTATTGATCTTGACATTTAAGACATTTGGTGATGTTTGATTTCGTTTTTGTGACCTGCCATAGTGAATTTAATTCACTGCTAGTGTCAGATAGTCAGTCACGCTGCCAAATACTGTATTTTACACTAAAAAACTTTGTGTCTTTGAAGAGAAGGCAAGGATAGGGGTGTGGTAGGGAAATCCAGATTCCTCCACACCAAGACTCACCACGTACAGAATCTTGGAGATTGTCCCAAGTAAAACTTGCCCCTAATTTATACCAGAAGGAAAACATGATTGATCTCTAAGAGTAATCAACTGCTCACAAGTGAAGTGACACGTACAACTTCCCTCATGCTAATTAGTTGAATATTGTACTCTGTTCTCATGTAATCTATTAGGATAGAAGGCAAAGCACTAGAAAACGCGCTGAAGATGGTATGCTTCCTGCACCTCTCCTCTCCTTTCCTTCCAGAATCTCAGGAAATGTGGGCAACTGTTTCTTACCGGTCTGCCCCCAGTCCTTCCTTATTTTTAATAAATCTGGCAATTGATATTAGAGTATCAACTGTATTGCTCAGCGAGGTCCACAGAGTTCCACAGAAAGTCAGAGTCCTGATTTACAGTTCACACTGAAAAGAAATGGGATATGGGTTTCATCCAGCCGTTTCTTTTCACACAACAGGGACCTGGACAGGTGACATGGCTGGAGCAGCAGCCTGCTGTGACTTAATCTCTTCTCTAGGATTTACGTGTGCTTTCTAACATCTGGCTCTTTATAAATTGGTCTTATTAAAATATATAGAAAAAAGAATGGACTTTTTGTGTAGCCATGCTTTTCTAAGACTGGGTTTATAAATTATAAAGACAAATCCTTGGTTAGAAAGGGCCATAAAGATCAAGGTATTTTTCCCTTAAAAGAACTACCATAATCAGAGACCAATTTTAACAGTTCACTTCCCTGTTCTAGCAGAAAGCTAGACCCTGGAAACTCCTTTAGTCCACCTTTGTGGGAATGGCATTATCTAAGAACGTGGCAACATTGTCCTAAATTGAGCTCTTGGCTTCTACGGACAGTAAATGCTTTACCTTCTAGTTGAGTGGGGTAAAGACGGAAGAGAGGAGCTGAGTGTGTAACTGCTTTCTTTACCTTTCCTATAGCGTGTTCCATGGGAAACGGTACGAGCAGACTCTATAGTGCTCTGGCCAAGACACTGAACAGCAGCGCTGCCTCCCAGCACCCAGAGTATTTGGTGTCACCTGACCCAGGACATCTGGAGCCCATTGATCCTAAAGAGCTCCTGGAGGAATGCAGGGCCGTCCTGCACACTCGACCTCCCCGCTTCCAGAGGGATTTTGTGGCTCTGAGGACAGATTGCCACGGTAGCCACCCACCTATTAGGGTCATGCAGTGGAACATCCTCGCCCAAGGTACGTACGCCTGATGCTTTTGTGCCTGAGCATTTAGGTGTGTGCTGCTGCCTGTCTGCTTCTGCACTTGCCCGGTGCACTGATGTCCTGTGGAGGGAAGAGGTATGGGGAGATGGGGTGACAAGGGCGCATCAGCTCCCACAAGGGGAGGCGGAGAAAGGGAGTCATCTGATTTCCACTAATAAATCCACCAACTCAAGATTTATTCCTTACCGTCTATGTTTGTCGGCTGAACCAGAACAGTGAAAGTCTGCTTCCCAACACATCAAAAATTAAAGGACCCTGTCTTTTATCAGCCTCCAAACTTTGTCGTCTCCAGCTTTCAGTCCAGAGTGCTAAGATAGCATCTGCAAAGGGGAAACGGAATCTCCTGAGTGGGGAACATGGAGGGCTTTCTGCAGGGGATGGCAGCTGTGCGGGTGCTGGTGAGCCTGGGTATTCCTGTGGCCCGATGCTCAGCCACACGTATCTGTATGACCTGAAGCCAAAGAGATGTTGCTTCAGTTCTCTCTTCATTCAGATGTTACTTTGTCACAGTAGAAAGGAATTCTTTCCTGGGTTTGCTGAATTAAAAAGCAGATGTGCCAGTCAGCTTTCCAAAGTATTGCCTTTCATGTAGCAGGTGAAATTTTAAGAAAAAGGGCCCCTCTTTTTTCCCCCCTAGAAAAGAACTCTCTGACTTTACAATCTTGGATTCATTTATTTTTTCCCGTGTTCATCCATAAGTAGGAAAAGCCGCCCATTCCTTCTGAATGGTGCCTATATCGGTTCATATGGCTTATTAGTACTGAAATCAGTATATAGAGTTGAATATCTTTATTTCATCTGACAGTTTAGATTCCTGGGATTGCAGAGAACATTTTTTCTTAAGGCTAAAACTCAACACCGTATGTCCAGGAAAGAGTTTAATGTGAAAGAAAATCAGCTGCTTGTTTCATCTGGCGGTAAGAGGTGTCGTTTGGTAGGTTAATACAGGTGAGGCAGAGAAGAATCACCCAAAGCTTCTGAGGCAGAGGCACAGCATTCAGAGGGGCTTGAGTGGTACTGAAAGCAGAGACTCGCAGGCACTTAGAAGTCGTGGTTCTGTAGTAGCTCACAAGCAACTTTTTATTTCAGCTCTTGGAGAAGGCAAAGACAACTTTGTACAATGCCCTGTTGAAGCACTCAAGTGGGAAGAAAGGAAATGTCTCATCCTAGAAGAAATCCTAGCCTACCAGCCCGATATCTTGTGCCTCCAAGAGGTGGACCACTATTTTGACACCTTCCAGCCACTCCTCAGTAGACTGGGCTATCAAGGCACGTTTTTCCCCAAACCTTGGTCACCTTGTCTAGATGTTGAACGTAACAATGGACCCGATGGCTGTGCCTTGTTTTTCCTCCAGAACAGATTCAAGCTAGTCCACAGTGCCAATATTAGGCTGACGGCCATGACCCTGAAAACCAATCAGGTGGCCATTGCACAGACCATGGAGTGCAAGGAGTCCGGTCGGCAGTTCTGCATCGCAGTCACCCACCTGAAGGCACGTACTGGCTGGGAGCAGTTTCGGTCAGCTCAAGGCTGTGACCTTCTCCAGAACCTGCAGAGCATCACCCAGGGAGCCAAGCTTCCCCTTATTGTCTGTGGGGACTTCAATGCAGAGCCAACAGAGGACGTCTACAAACGCTTCGCCTCCTCCAGCCTCAACCTGGACAGCGCCTACAAGCTGCTCAGTGCAGACGGTCAGTCGGAACCGCCGTACACCACCTGGAAGATTCGGACCTCAGGGGAGTGCCGTCACACCCTGGACTACATCTGGTATTCTAAACATGCCCTGAGCGTGAGGTCAGCTCTGGATTTACTCACCGAAGAACAGATTGGACCCAACCGACTACCATCTTTGAATTATCCTTCAGACCACCTATCTCTAGTATGTGACTTCAGCTTTAATGAGGAACCTGATGGACTTTTATAAACACTTATCTGTGTTGTTTTAATTACAAGAGTCTTAACCAGGGATGTTTTAGGAAACTGAAAGAGGATACATTGCCCAAGGAAGGCTTCCCAGTTTCTCTCACTTCACTTCCATGTTTCCAGCATGCCCATGGGAAGGAATCCCCTTAGTTCACAAACCTTTTCCATTAAAACCTATCGCAAAAAAGGTGTTTGCACTCCAGTTTTGGCTTGTATTCTTTCCCTTAGCATTACACATTGATCATTTAAGGGCATTAAAGTAGGCTTGCTTTTTTGGTTTGATGCTGCTATATAAAAGTAGAATTGAGTCCTCCACAATTAACTATGTAAGTATGCAGGAGCAATTTCTCTAGACAGCATTTCAAGTTATTTATTTGTGAGTTTTCTAAATGTCAACAAGATATGCATGGCAGTATTTATTTTTTATATCTTCTGTAAAATTAATATAGTATTATGAACATTTGAAAACCATGCATCATAAGTTAGAGAGTAATTCATAGTAATTTCCTTCAAGCTTAAGGATATTTTTATTTTGGGGTCTAACAAAATAGTAGGGTGCTAGTTAGCAGTGAACTATTCTGCCTGGAGGTGTTTTAAGTGGAAGTATCAGGTCTTCATAAATAATTCTTGCTGTGCCTCCATCGTCCCCCATTATTGTGTTTTCAGACAAGATTCCATGGCCTGTCAGTCTTCAT
The DNA here is from genome assembly GCF_057876585.1 of Rhinolophus sinicus. Lineage (NCBI taxonomy): Eukaryota > Metazoa > Chordata > Mammalia > Chiroptera > Rhinolophidae > Rhinolophus > Rhinolophus sinicus. The sequence continues at coordinate 119,330,290 of NC_142515.1, read as the reverse complement.
TAATCACTGTTGATGCAGTTAGTTTCCAGTTGGCATGTTCTTGGTAGACACTGGAGGTCACTCAGTGTCATCATCGATATTGGAATATGCTTTTCACAATAGGTTATTTAGGAGCTGTTTCGTGGCAATGGCTAAGAAAGTCAGTGGGACCTTCTTTTCAGAGATGGAAAACTAGAAAACCTATTCATGAGGCTCACACTGAAATTTCCTAAGATAGCCAGGTCACTGGTTCAAAGCATCTAGAGTGTAAAAAGTTAGACAACCTGGAATTCTCTTCTATCAGGGAAAAAAAAAGTGGTAAAGGTAACAGGTGAAACCCCTTCCAAACAAATAACCTATTGATAATAAATTGATAAATATCTTCATCCGTGAGTTGTATATATTTAAGGCTAATAAATGGTCTTTTAAAACTAGACTTTTAATGTCTTGTCTTTTTAATCCAAAAAGAATCTGGGATAGATTTGATCTTTCAGTACTATTAAATGTGGTGCCCACACTATCCATTTACACAGAGGCCTTCAGTTTTAAAGTGGACTAAGATGGATCTACAGCTGCACATTTAAGGCATCTATGCTATGCTTGCATGGTATCCCTCGGCACCGAAGTGAGAGTTCCCCAAAATGGTTCCCCCAAGTACTCTGCATTGGAACCACTTTTGAAACAAATGAGGTTTTCAGTCCATTGAAGACATACGTACTATCTTAAGGCTACCTGGAAGGTACGTCAAGCAGAAAGAACATCTGTACCGTTTGGTTCAAATCTTGGCATGACTAATGGTAAACATGTTGAGAAACAATACTGATTAGAATACTTGTAAGTACAGGCATTAAATATTGTTTACCTACCCCAAAGTACACCAACCTGAAAAGAGATCATCACAACAGCCTTACGCAAGCATATCTGGATGAGAAGGAAATGTTTGGATGTCAAATAATGTCCACCAATAGTCACGCACTGCTTAATGATAGGGACGCGTTCTGAGAAGTGCAGAAATAGGGGATTTCGTCATGTAACATCATACTTACACAAGCCGAGATGGTATAGCCTACTCACACCTAGGCGCTATGGTGTATATATAGCCTATTGCTCTGTAGGGGAGGAAGAGTTTTCCCTCTGTCCTTTTAGGTTCTTGGTTGAGACATCCCTGTAATAAAAGACAGATTAACAGGAGAAAACCAAAAGTTTAATATAACATGTATACCTCCTGTATACATGGGAAAGACACCAGAAAAAGTTCAGTTGCCAAAATGGCTGAGGTCACCACCTTAAATACTATCTTCAGCTGAAGATAAGATGTTGGGGGGAGTGAGTCCTGGGAGGCGACAGGGAAGAGCACAGTAAGTAAGGGGAAGGTGACGGAGGGGAAGGAGTAATGGGTTGATGGTAACGTCATTTACTGAGCTAAGAGCTAAGGAACAGGGTTTAGACGGAAGAGAGTTCAGCTGGACAGTCAGGAGGAAGTAGCCAGTCGGCAATTAGATAAACCCATCTAAGACTTCAAGTCTAGAACAATATAGTTGGTAGTAAAAACCACATGCATTAGATGAGATAAACAATTTTGCTGAGGTGAAATAATAGTAAACATTTAATAGAGCGCTTGCTATATGCCAGACACTGGTTCTAAACCCTTAACATATTTAAATTAACTCATTTAATTCTTACAACTACTCTAAGAGGAAAAGAGCTCCATAGACGGAATCTTGGTAAGTACTAACATTAAACGGGAAAGCAAAGTCACCTAAAAAGAGTTGGTCAGGCAGGAGGTAAACCAGGAGGGGTGTTATAGAAAATCAAAGGAGAATTTTAAGAAGGCTGAGCCACAAGACCATGTGGGAAAAAATAGAGCACCTGTTTGATTTGATTATTGTGTTATTGGAGACCTCAACGAGAACTGTTTCTTTCTAACCCAGAATTCATACTGCAAGCTACTGAAGAGAATGAAGCGCTATTCTTGGGACAAGGAAACCAAGTAGGTGTGAAAGGGGGAGGAAATGCTGGTACAAGAAGGCGCCACACCTGCCTCCTTCTGGAGACTGGTGGTGAGGATGGACGATGAAATAAGTAGATGGTCTTATAGCAAGGTTTCCAGAAATGGAGGGAGTTTACAGCTCATGAGCTCCCTGTTCTCTGTAAAGAGGTATACTGCTCATTTGGTAAGTGGGGTGGTGACAGCTGGAATTGTTGCTGGAAGATGACCTAAGGAGTAAGTGGACAGGCTGCTGATCATGTTCAAAAGCCTGGTGAGGCTGGAAATGGAGTGGCATCAAGCCATTGCCGGGTGGTTCTTCTCCAATATGCTGGACACAAAAAGGAAATAAAATTTATGGTTTAGAAGGGTTCAGATTAAAAGCCATACCATTGACAATGTCAATCATCCGAAAACTCCCATCAGTATACACTGTCAACATGTACGCTTCCATATCTAGACTATAGGCGTACTTATTCTGAAAGAGATAGAGAAAAATGTTGAGGTAGAGTGGTGAGGTAAGCTAGGTAGCCTTGGCTTGGAACCTAATTAGAACCAATTAATACAGCATGGGGGAAAGAATTACTTAAAATTCAAGTTTCTTTAGCTATTCTCCATAGAATGTGACTTATGTTCTGAGCAAATGTTACCAAAATCAATACATGTCTGTGTGTCTAATACACTCAGCACTTGGGGAGGGGTGTAGGTAATCTATAATCGCTGCCCGAAAAAAGTACTATGGAAGACATGACTCAACAAATGAAACTACAGTGCACAAAAGAAGACAATACAATTAAGTGCCAAAGCACATAGTACAATTCTGAAAGTTGAAATATTTAGGAAATGTTTTGAGAGGAGGTAGAATTTGAGATTAACTCTCAAATGGGGTAAGAATCAGGTGAGTTTTTCTTTGAGCTTTATTAAAAAGTCCCATCAGGTATATTTACGGAAAAGATAAAAGATTAACAAAGGGAGTTGTTATAAAAATCTGTCGATCTGTATAGCATCTGATGAAATGCACAATTAAAGGCCACAAAATATTAAGTATCAGTTTATTTAAATTTCTAAAAGATGTAAAAATAGACAACTTTTCTTTGTAGTAAATAGAAAGAGCATTAAGATGTGGAGTCTCAGGACCTAGCTTGGTGCGAAATTAGGAAATTCATCCCTCTGGTACCTCCACTTCCTAATTTGTAAAAGGGTGAGAATGTTACTCATTCTTTCCAACCCTCAAAAAGTCTGGCTGTGAAACAAATGGTCTGATTTCAAATAGAAATTCTTCAAGTGTGGCCAACATTAAAATAGTAAATTTGTTATGGTAAGTAGTAATTAGAAAGGAAGTGGTAACATGCAGATATTTGCCAAATATTAATATAATGGAACAAAACAAGTCGAATTTCTTATGCAGCAGTTGGGAAGGAGAATAGGACTTCATTACTTAACTAAAATAATGCCTCTATACTAGCTTTTGAATATTGTCATAAATATCACCAGAGGACAAAACGCAAGATAAATTTCATTTCTATATTTCAGAAAACCTACTTGAATACACTTTGAAACAAGAGTACAACAAAATAGAATATACTTCAAATGTTGAATATACAAACTATTATAGTTCAAATCTGAACACTGGTACTTTCCCTCTTAAACTTCAACTAAAAAAAAAAAAAGAAAGAAAGAAAGAAAGAAAACTCCAGGTATTAGAGTTACCTGACAAAAATTCATGCTGAGCCTTAACTTCCAAGTGACAGTAGAACTGAGACTGACATGTCTGCACAGATGCCAGGGCTAAGTGAGTGACACAGGCGTGTTACAGCAAAAGGCCAGAGCCAACTGTTAATTTGTCCACAATTAAGAAACTGACAGACTTAAACTACCATATAAAATGTTACATGTAAATTCTATAACAATACTGTGCTAGGTACAAGATTTTTAAAATTTTTTCTTTTAATAAAAAAAGCTTTACACAAACAAGCCATTAGCTTATTTCAATAAAGAAAACCAAAAATTAGTCTAAGGCCTTTGTTTTAAATCAGCTTAAGCTATATGATATAAAAAAAAAAAAAATCGCACTAGATCTTTTTTTGCTTTCCTCTTTCTGAAGCTTTTGGATCCATTCTTCAATTCACATTCTAAAATACCTATGTTAGCAGAGTCTTCACATAGCACCAGTTAAGTGAGTTCTGTGTGAACACAGTAATAATTGCTGGTATGCATATAAAATGCATCAAAAATTGCTATATGTAACAATGAGATCACCCATCCCAACCCCTCCCCACTGAAAACTATATAACCTCTTACAGAATGTTAGTGTTCCAAGTCTTAGTGTAACTTGATATTGTAGTGAGTTGCTTGGTCCCTTTCAATCCTTTATGTTATTGACGGGTTCAGTTGTTTTCGACTGTAAGAGGCAGTTTTCTGTCAGCATCTCAATATGTAGTTCATTTCCCACTGAAACATGGGATAGGTAATTTATTTCCAGTAAATTTGATTGTTTTCTTAGAAGCATTAAAAATGTTTTAAAGTCTTCTTTTGACTTTTCTTGACACCCCTTGCAAATACTCATGTTAGTACTATCACTAACAGTCTATAGTCCACGGCAGAGCTGCTAGCTTACTTCTCACATGTCACTAGTCCTTCTGTTTTCATAGTCACAGGAAGGGCAATAGCTGAAGGCGCACTGACGACCACTACGTGGGTCACTGTCTTATTTCCATCTGCTGGTTTTTCTTCTTGTACCAGCTGCAAAGTTTTCACATCATGTTCCTGCTTCTTTGCCACTGCTTCTGATTTGACCTCTGGCCCTTTTATGACCGCACTGATAACTCGGGGAGGAGTCTGGCCAGACGCCTGCTGAGTAGGCACCGATAGTCTCATTACAGGGGTACCATGGGCTATGGAAACAGGGGTAAGTGCTCTCACAGCCAGTGGGGTTCCAACAATGTTAATGCTTCCTGACCCAGTCAGATTTGACTTTGTCTGCAGCTGACACTGTGCAAGCTGTGCAGCTGGGATGGTAATAATTTTGGCAGGCTGCATGGTGATTTTGTCTCCATTTTCAGCAGAGGCTGGCATCACAGTAGGGATTGTCTGAATAACCACCTTTGGAGAGCTTGCTGTCGTTGGACTACTGGTGAGTAACGGTGCACCTGTGTTCACTGACTGGACCGCCACAGTTGAAATTTTCTGACCCAATGATGTCATTACAACAGGTACTTGCATTGCCACACGCACTGTCCTGTAAATTAGAAAAGGAAGTTGACTATATTTAATGCTAAATTAGAAAGTAGGTCTCTTGAGCAAAAAGATTAGCACAAATGCAAAATGTACGAAGTAGTGCGCCCAAATTTTACAGAGGTACTGACAATCCCTGACATTTAAAATACGAAATACCATGAGGTAAATATACTTTTAAAAACTAAAGCACATTAAATTCTAGCTCTAGAACTACAAAAACCATTAAAAGCTATGAAAAGGGACATCACCTACTTTAACAACAAAATATATCTAAAATATCAAGTACTTTTCAAAGTCCTAACCAACGGTGGCATCTTAGAATGCTAATATTAATAAAAAGAGCACATCACTTTGCCATGGAGCTTTCTAAAAAGCAAATACATTACAACTGACAGTTTCCCTCACTTACCTTGGAGCTGCTGTTGCTGATACAGACGCAGTAGTCGGAGGAGACCTGGATGAAGCATCACGACCAGGGGAAGTGATATTCACAACTCGAGCTACACCCTTCTCTGCTCTGGAGCAGTTTAGAGGAGATGAGTTTTTCCCACCACGAACAGAGGTTGCTGCTTTCAGGAGGCTTTCTGCAGACAGCGACACGCGTTCTAACGATTTTTCATCAGCGGCTGCTGCTAAATCTTCATTACAGGTTTCACTTTTGTCATCATCTATGACCACTATGTTTTTGGGCATATCCTTAAACTGATATACAAGCCTCTGTCCTTCAACCTTTGCAAGAATACCCCTTTGGTAATAATATCTGTAAGGGAAAAAGTACTAAATGAATCACGTGTATTACACTTATTTCATGAAAAAAAAAACCACTATGTGGAATGGACACTAACAGAAACATTCACTTATTCTTATAAGATAAGAAGGAGCTCTTTCTGCCTGGACTGTTCAAAAGGCTGAGAATTTGAAGGCGGAATGAAGTTGAAACTTGGTGCCATAGGTCCTCTAACTTTGAGTAGCTAAAAGTTCATTCTTGAAGTAATTTTACCTAAATACAGAATATTTTACTGTATTTTACAAACACCGGTAAAAATTCAACTCTGATTTACATAGGTTATAAAAAATTTGATGTCATGTGAAAAAATTACCTAAGCTGTGCTTGGTACAGATGAAATCTATGGGATATGTGAATACTGTTGCGTAAACTATGTGTTCACTTATAAACACCTTTAATTAGAAGCCTTGTACATTACAAAGAATTGTGGGGTTCTCAGATTGACAAAACTTACGAGAAATTTTCATATCAAGATATATCCATTTTGACAAATTTGCAGGAACTGAAGCAAATTAACAATATGGAAACCGTATTTCATTTGGCTTTCATTGTCTTAAAGGTATACAAATTTCTATTAAGAAATGGTACTAAGTGCAAAAGCACATTTTCTGCAAAAATGGATTTTCCAATGATGCTGAAATTTTAGACATCTACACCAAATTCCTCTATCCTTATTTTATCTCCAAATCCAAGAAGCTCTTCTAGAATATCCCCCAAAATTAAGTTATAATAAACAAGGGATTTTTTTTTTAAAGCTTGTATTTAAAAACAGCTAATAGCCAATATAAGGAAACATGTAAGTTTTGTTTGAAAACTCATTCTTTTGTGCTCTTACCTCAAAGCTCGTCCCATAGTTTCATAGTTCATGTCTGGCTTGTTCTTATGCTTTCCCCAAAGTTTAGAGACAGCCTTTGAATCCACGAGTTTGAAAATGCCTTTTTCTCTTTGAGTCCACTTAATATAACGGGGACAAGTATTTTTATCTTGAAGTAGATCTAAAAGAAACTCCCACAAGTAGGTTGTGTTTCCTTTGAAAACAATGATAGACATTGATTAAAAATTTATTAACATAATTAAACACATAATTAAAAGCAAATATTGAATTATGCTGGATAACAATTCATTCACTACCGGTGAAACACAAATATACGAGGTCTGTCATTACGTACTTGACTACAGTGACAATCATTTGCACAGTGTCAAATTGTGTTATCTAGTAAATAACAAAATACCTTTTATAGCAAAAATCATAACTATGTTTGATTTTTAAAATTAACATTCTATGTATGTTTCCAGTTGTGATACTGATATAATAGAGGTCCTGGATTTTGTACTATCATGTATCACCTTATCCTTGATTTTGAGTTCAGTGAAGGCGAAGGCATAATGCAAAGCACTAAGTGAACCTAAACAGACCCGCAGTTCTTCATTAACACAGATTTAAACTCTGAATAAATGTATTTGAACCCCAAATTCCATGATCAAAATTCATCAAAAGTTATTTATTAATTTATTGAAAAGCCAAGCAATATTCAATGAAATCTGCAAAACTTTTTAGGCATTAGGCTTACGGTCTTTTTGTAAGAAACATGTTTTTCTTTGTTTCACTTATAGGCATGAACTCTGAACTACATGTCTTATAAAGTGCACCCTACCCATGACCTTTTAAAACATTCTCTTATCATTTTTAACAATGAAAACTACTGCCTCTAAAAACAGATTTTTTAAATTGCTATTCCTTGCTACTGATCATACCCAGTATAGTGAAGGTAAGTAATATATTAGGATTTCATTATATATGAACAACTGTTATTAAAGACATTTATACTTCAGTCTTAAAATGAGCACCTTAAATAGAAACACCAAAAAGTTAATATGGCAATTACTTAGTCAAGTACTCATCAAATGTTAACTATGTATTAACATCTGATCATGCTACTAGCAAAATCTGAAAAGGAGGAAATATTAAAATATTTCTGCAAAATGAAATACTTATTCATCATATACTAGGCTTGTAGTAGAGAATACAGAGAAGCATTTAAAACCTGGTCCCTGACTCAAGGAATTTAGTTTAGTTGGAAAGGGAAAAAAAGTAGATGACAATTAAGTAACAATACAAGAAATAAGTAACTGAAACAATGTAAGACACATCACAAGGCAATACATAATTATATTTCAAATGAATGATAGAAAAGAACGTCTGGGATTTCAAGAGTGAAAAGAAAGTGGACTGGAAAGACATCACAAGTCTTGGAAGATGGCTAAGATTTGCATAGGAAAAAAGGAGGGAATCTGGGTAAGGTAAGGAACTTAATCTCCAAAAGGAAAGCATCACTTTGTCTGGGATTTCAGGAGTGAAAAGCAGACTGGAAAAACATCACAAGTCTTGGAAGATGGCTAAGATTTGAATAGGAAAAAAGGAGGGAATCTGGGTAAGGTAAGGAACTTAATCCCCAAAAGGAAAGCATCACTTTTTTTTCCTTTAGAAGGGGGGGAAAGTAGTGGGCAGTGTTATGAAAAGACCAGGCTTTCGAGGCTGCTGTTCTTCTTTTATTCCCTTTGTAAGTCTCTAGGTGCAGAGGTTCTTCAACTGATGAAAGACCCAAAAAGAATCCTGACATAAGAACACATATGCCGCCACTGAGTCACCAGCTCACCTCGAGGCTCACGATCCCTTCACTACCCCTCAAACCCAGATCCAAGGCACAAGCTATGTGAGAAGAACAAGCCACTGCTACTCAATCTAAACGCTCATGTTCTTCCTCTAAAACCGCACTTTCATTCGGGATTTCCCCCAAAATTCAACAAATCTATTAACCCATAGTTGAGCCCAGTGTGCATCTCTTGACCTAAAAAGATTAATCTTCAATTTCACAGTTACATCTGTTATCTCTGAAGCCCTATTACATCAGTATCAATACCTAAAAACTCTTACTATTAAATCATGCATCACTTTCAACTACTATCCATCAAGATGTGTAGCTGGGAAATTTTTATGCTATGACCAGGAGATTATCAGGCCCTATGAGCAAACATAGTAAAAGTGAGCGGAGAACTTATTCTGGAAGAAATTTTATACAACACAGACGGTGTCTTATACATAGTAGGGATCGGAATGCTTCCGGGTCCACTGAGTTAGACTCGTCTGTATTCCTCAGGTAAGCTTTAAATGCTCCACCCCAGTTCCCACCCCCAAGTAAAATTAATCCTATTTCTGGTTTTAAGGAAAACGATTCAGAATGTGAAGCTCCCTTTATCAGACAAGGTAGATCATTAAGCCTATGCAGATTATCACCATCATTTTGCAGAGGAATAAACACTGACTCAATTTTTTTTTAATTGATTGGGAGAGAAATTATAATTTTCTTCTGTTTTTTTTTTTTAAGGAGGGCACAGCTCATAGTGGCCCATGTGAGGATCAAGCCAGCAACCTTGGTGTTATTAGCACCACGCTCCAACCAACCGAGCTAACCAGCCACCCCTGACTCGATTTTTAATCCAGGTGTGACTATAACTTTAATTTTCACATTATAACATCCTGCCTCAATTTTAATAATACAAGACTGAAATTTGAATGTAAATGAACAATGACTCTCAAGAAGGGTCTTCGGCAGGCTGCACTTAGGACCTTTCAAAATATAAACACCTGCCCCCTTCCGTTCCCCTGGTATATCTATGACTATAGGATCTCAGTGAAGTAGGGACTGGGCATAGATAATAGGAAAAGCTCCCACGTGATGCTGACACATCCCTTATTAAAAACTACTACCAAAGATAGTACTCCCACATGTGCGTGTACTACAAATAATTTTCTTACAAATACAAAAATGTCACCTGACTGAAGAAAAAAATCATCTCACTTCCAAAATGGCCCTCCCCAAATTACCTTTTCCTTCTCTGGGTTTCTTCTTTATACCTAACTCAGGAGACCCATTGGAAATTGGTGATTGCTGGGTCTTTGGTTTACGGCCAACTGAAAAAATAAGATATTGAAACCATACATTGAAAACAGAAAAAATAATAGAAGCATAATTAGCAGACTCTTTAATAACAATTATTCATAAAACTGGACACTAATCTGTGGATTATATACTCAGTGTATAGAAAAAGTTTCTTTTAAGAAGAGCATTAGAAGTACTACTGCAATTTTAGATTACAGCATTTTAGATAAGGCAAATCAGGTACTACTAACCTATTATTTACATGGTCGGAGCCTCAATTTGCTAACCTTTTCCAATAACATGACAACAGAAACAATTTCTAGTAAACTTTTTTTCTGGTCTACAGGACTGTTAGATAAATCTTTACCTACCTATGGCAGAGGATCTGACAATTGAGCTCAAGTAAGGAAAAGTAAAACATATTAAATACTCTACTGCTCTGAGCCAATCAATTCACCAGAATTTAAGCCTAAGTGTTTAAAATTCCTCACCTCAAACATGCAGGTATATTATAAGGGTAAGAAAATCTTCCAAGTAATTATTTCTTGTGTCTAATAAACGTTTGGGCCCTTCCTTTTGTTTCTGCCAGAGGTTCTCTCAGACTAGCATCCACAATGAGTAGAAAAGCAAGACCTATACTTCTCTAAACTGAAGAAGGCGTAAGTCTGAAATGTACTGTATTCAATCGTCAGCACTGATGGATGAATACTGGCAGAAAAGGGGAAGGGAAGACTCAACGAAGAGGTTGGGAACATTCAAGTATATTATACAGCAGTCCCCCTTATCCATCAGAAATACATTCCAAGACCCCCACTGGAAGCCTGAAACCGTGGATATAGAACACTGTATGCTATCTTTTCTTAGAGATTCACAACACACGTTAGTAATTATAAGCTTGGGCAATAAAAAAAAAAAAGAAGGCCCTGCTATTAAAACGTAACTTACCTAACTGTATATCCCAAATGTACTTAACCATAAATAAATAAATAATGGTGTTATGTTTCTAAACGGTCATTCACTAAGACCACCTATTTTCATATATATATAATTAATATTAAATCAGCAAATTATTTCCTGATTTATATCAAACCACACAAGCTAATACCATATATACCTCTTTATCTAGAGGTCTTGGTTCCCTAAATGATCCAAGCTTTTCACAGTCTTTTCCATCTTCTTTTAAATCTAAAAATTTCTTAAGTATTTTGTAAGAGCTCCCACTGGATACAACCAGCAGTGGACAGTGGGTAAATAGGACTTTTAGTATGTATGTCTTTTGTTTTTAAACATTTACAGCAGGAAGTGATTCTTTGTTCTAAATTCTCTCTCAATCTCTCTCAATGTTCATATCTCTCTCAATCTATATATGCATTATCTGAAGGAAGACACTCTTATTCTTCAATTGTATCCCTCACAGAAATGAGCAGACGCATGAACATCAAAGCAACTTAATACATCTAATATGTGACAGAAAACACCATTATTTTTAACACATCTTTTCCCTTATTTTTGCCTTTGATTCTTTTTCTATTCTAAAATGTGAGAAAAGAGGAATTAGATGAATACCCATTTACATAGGATTTCATTTCTTTCAAATTTTACTTTTGATTCAAACAGGAAAAGGATCCACTTGCTGCTCCCATTTTCTCGGGATGTTGGAGATATGCTGAAGCCCTGTGCCCCACCCACTAGGAGCAGGTGAGCAGAAGTCTCAGCCGGAGTCAAACAGGAAGTGGAAATACTCCTTACCCACCGGTGAGTTTATTTCACTTAGAAGTACCTATTGGCAATTTTGGTATTTAAAAGAAGGTAAGCAAAAGAACACTGAGTGGGCTTTTATTTTAATACCCACAATAGAATAGGAAGTTTACGAAAAATAGAGAAAACGAATAAAAGAATCTTTTTTTTTTTTAAAGTAACTAAGTAGCTAAAAGGATCAAAAAGTAGACAAATGTGCAGTGAATCTCTGATTTCCCTGCTGTGCGTCCAACACTTGTTATAATCTCATTTTCAGGCAACTACTTTTAGGGCTTAAATAAGAACTCCTTTAAACAGTATCAAGATGTTACAACATAAAATTAAAATCGCAATTTGTTGATTCTTTGAGAATACCTAGTTAAGATGACATCACTGATTCTCTGAGAATATCTAGTTAAGATAACATCAATCAGAAATTTACAGCATATTATTTCCTACGTCCTATGATGGGAAAAACAATACCGAAAAAAATTTCACCCTCTTTTCCAGAAATTTATAAATATACTCTACCTTTTTTCTTTTTCATTGGTTCATGGCTATCCGGTGAAGTAGGAATAGGAGAGGTATCCATTGGTTCAGACTCTTCAGTTGACACCTCCACTACAGTTTCTGTAATGACATCTGGCCTCATAGCAGCATGGATAAATTCTGGAGTTGATACACAAGGAGGGACAAACACTTCCACTATAAAAAAAAGTTGAAAAATTATAATTTCCCACCCTTACTAATACTTCTTAATGTGGACAATTCAATATTTAATAGAGGTGAGTTTATTAAGAATTCATCAAATTAGGATAAGAACTTAATTTGCTGAATATGCAATCTGATCCAAAGTATGAGGTGTGATCGAAAACACGATGAATGCTGCTGCCGAGTGTCATCCAACAGAAAGGCAAGGATCTTCAATACAGGAAGCAGCACATCGCACCTTAGCAACAGGGTGTGACAAGTTTCAACTTGTTCAGTGCAGTCGGGTGTGAGGTATAGACGTTTGAGAGCAGGTGTGTTTTAGTGTGCCGTGAATCATCCTCCATCATGACAATGCTCCCTGTCACACATCGCTTCTGGTACACGGCAATTTCTGTCAAAAACATTACGGTGTGTCCTCATCCACCTCATTCACTGGATCTGGCACCGTGTGACTTCTGGCTCTTCCCCAAAGTCAAAATGATTCAGGACATCGAGGCAGCTATGACAGCGCAACTAAAGACACTCACGAAAGGACTTCCAGAACTGCTTCAGAAAGTGGCAAAAACTATGGGATAAGGGTGTTCGAAGCAAGGGGGAGTATTTTGAGGGGGGATTAATGGCAATGTGTCTTACTATAATAAATTTTTTTTTTAATTTAAACATTCACTGTATTTTTTTTTAATCACACCTTGTATGTAAGGAAATAAAATGCAAAGAAAATCTACTTGAAGGAAATGTTAATCCTCTGGGTAAGAGGGTGATCATGAGTAGTCACCCTGCATTCTTCACTTTTATATATTTTCAAGCTCGTTATAAAAGTCTGAATTATTTTGACAATTAGGAAAACATTTGAAAATAAAATAGTGTAATTGTTGTAAGTTCTTTAATAATGAATTTCCTTCCACATGCCCATAATTATTCTCTAACTGGGTAATACATACGTAAAGTATAAAATTTAAAACATTTAATAAGTGAATTTTCAGTAAAAACTAAACACTTACAGCTCATTTTAAAATATGAAGAAAAGGAAAATCTGCTCGTTACGGCCCAATCAGTATCATCTTTCAGTATTTAAAATCCTGAATTTGGGGTCATAGAACAGTACATATAGATTGCTATTTGGTATTCTATTACATACAATAATGTTGTCCCAGCTTCCTTCCAACGTGCATGAATAATCAGAATATGAGATTTCTATTTCAATTAAGAGACAGTTAACATATTCATATACACTCATGAATTAACACATTGACCCCTATGTCCTAATTTTCTTCTCATATCTGTGAATACATGGGATTTCTATTGTACTTGAAAAGCCTGGTAGCTCTGAGTATGTATTATAAAACCCTGTAAGAAGGGCCAAACTTACTGCATCAAATCAAGTTAACATCTGAATGTTAAAATAAGGACAAATTAAAATTAGGACAAAATGACTCTCAAAGGCAGTCTTAAAGAGCAAAAGGGTCCAAAAGAAAAGGAAAACTCACAGCCTGACGGGCGTGTGAGGAAATGGTGGGAGCTCTCTCCTCTCCACCATGGACGGTTCCCTGGAGTCACTGCCCATTAATCACTGAATAAAGGATTGAAAGTGGTCATAGGAGGCAACTGCCCCCATCTGCCATTCGTGTAACAACTACTGTACAAAGGTTTATCAACTTCCCAGAGTTAAGGAAACAAGACATGATAGTATAAATAGCAACTTAATAAACTAAGTTGATACAAAAGTAATTGCAGTTTTTACAATTATTTTTAACCTTTTAAACCGCAATTACTTTTGCACCAACTTAATTTATTAAGTTATTAAGTTGCTATTTATACTATCATGTCTTGTCTGTCGGTCATTTTCTATATCATTTATTATGAAAATTAAGTATTTAAGACTTGGGAAACTTTGACAAATAAAAATCAATTATTGCTATCACAGGTATTCATGTGTAATAGATCTTGATAACACCAACAATTCCCTTGTATTAAAAAAAAAATTCATTCTAGAATCATGAAGTGATGTGACGTGTTTAATACAAAAAAGAATAGTTCACGTACCAGGACTTCTTGAATCCCTCAAGCAGGTAGGAGATTCCATATGAAGCAGGGCTTCTGCAGCTTCGATGGTCTTGTCTGTACAGTGTGCATTACTGCTGTGAACTGATGCTTCCACTGTGGGGAAAAGAAGTTCTACTCAATTAAAAATGCACTGAACACGTTACTAAATGAAAACACATTACTACAGCAGAAATGAATATAAATTAAATTAACTCCCATGTGACTAAGTCATTGATACATATTAGTCTGCATAAATTATTTACAGAAATAATTTAAATACCCAAACAATCTAGTATCCATACTTTGCAGAATAAATGTTGAATATTGAGACTGATTAGAAATTACTGAGAAATTTCTGAATGTTATCCAAAGGAAAACAAAGAAAAACCCTTGAAATTTGAACCCTGTATCAATTTCAAGCCAAAACTAACCTGGGGGGGGGGGGGGAAGGATGACTGCAGATTAACAATCCATTACGTATGTTGATATACTGCTACTAAAATCGGGGGTGATAGCTACAGGTCAGAAAACCTATTTCTAAGTTAATTGAATCAATTAGTTCAATTCCTACCGACCTTCCTGGGTGAGTACGTTAGTTTTAGCACCAAAGCCCCTGGAATTTTCTTCACAATAACCTTGCTCTCTTCTTTGGGACCTCACTGGACTTTTCTGGGTTTCACCCAAAAAGTTGTTGTTGTTTTTTGATGTTTCTATGTTTGTTTGTTTGTTTAATGAAGTTTTTCTAATTTTATCACCTTCTGTAACTCTCTCCTAGCATTTACTGCATGCTTTGCTGATTGAATTATTTGTGAAACAGTAAGGTGTACAGCAGTGGTTTGAGATTCCACATCCAACACTTGGGTTCTAGTCTCTGCCACTTAAAGTAATTTCCATTACCCTAGGCCAACAGCTGGATTTCTTGTTAAGGCTCAGTTTCCTCATACAGTTGTGAGAATTAAGTGAGAGGTGATTCCCATAAAAAACATACACATAAATAAGAATTCAATAAATGGTGATAATTTATTATCACTCCTGTAAGATTATAGCTCTGAGGTCGGGGGCCTATCTTAACCCACCTTTATATCTGTTACAGTTCCTACCATAGACTGTCCATGTAGTACCCATGCAAGTATCTCTTTTATGTACTTGGAGTTAAGAACAACCCACTGACCTTACAGACAAACTGGCAATTCAAGCACAAACTTACGTATTAATTTCACATTCTGACTTAAAATATTGAATATTTTACTTGGTAAGAGGTTCTGAAACATGAATATGTGAAGTTTTCTAATTTGACAGATTTTCCTCAAGATGTCCTCTAAAGAAACTAAAAGGAAATACTTATACAAATTCCATAAAACCATATTACAAATTCACAAGTTCTACACACTAAAGATACGAATCTTTTAAAACTGTTTCCAAGAAACTTAATTGAAACAAAAATTCACTTAGTCTCAAAATGCACCAAACGCCAAAGCCAAGGCTTAACCACCAGCCATTGGAGAGCATTTATAAAAAACTCCAGTGACTGTTTTACCACCTGTTGCACATCATCCACACTCTCCACCAAGGTACTGGGTCTCTCCAGTTGCTCTTTCCATTTATGGAAATCTGCTCAAAGCTAAACAGTTCCAGAGAGGCAGCCAAACCTCCAAGTAAATCTATCTTTAGGTGACCCTGCTTACTCTTATCTGCAGCTTCACTGAAGCAAAGGATTCAATCAGTCCTTCCAGCTCCACTTTAAGAAACTTAATGTTAGAGTAAGTATAAAATATATTACCATACTCAAGTATTTTTTTCAAAGTACCTCCCTACAATACTCATATAAACTAAAGAACCCTGGAAAGCAAATTCTCAGGTTTTGACAATTTATTCTAGGAACTTCATTCTCTTTCAAGTCTGCTTGTGTTGCAATTTAGCTGTTGTCTAAGTGCTATTAATAAACCATCCTGGGTAAACTCATTCCTTATGTAATTGTATTAAGACATACCCTAAAAACTCTACCATATTAAAATCAGAACTACAAGTATTTGATAATAATACAGCAATAGAATTTTACCAGATTTTTAAGTTATAAACAAAATGAAATTTGCCTAGGAGTTATATATTACGCTGCCCTGAGTTCTTACGTAGTTTGAGCTACATTTTCAAAACCATGATTTCACGTTAGTTATGTCTGTGGAAATTATCTTCTTGCTCATATTTCTAACCTCAATAGATTATTTATTATTTCCCAGAAATATTTTATATTTACAGAGTAAAACAAATACATACAAACTTAAGAAAATTTACTTATTCATACTTTAATATTCTATGTACAAACAAATGGTTGTTAACCATTTACCATGTGCCAGACCCTATGCTATTATATAAACCTGAGATACAAGTGTGAATATCTTTGGCCTCATGAAACTTATACTAATAGTTAATAGAGTGTCAAAACATAAGCAGAAATAAAATATTTCAAAACTAAATAAAGGTGCAAAATAACTTAAAGTAACTCTGTAAGCTAACAGCTGATTAGGAGAGCACTGATTTCTTTTTTTGATTACTAATTTTATTTTGTGTAATTTTTATTTACTGACTAAATAACCCTAAGCACATTAAAGGAAAAAAAATGAACACCTAAGAACTTACACTTAGGTCAATTTACAATAATGTACCCATGATAGTTTCCAAGAATATTTCGGGCATTTGGTAAAAGTGAGAACAACCTCATTTTACTTTTGTTGACAGACGTCAACAGTAGGTTTTGATAACAGACATTTAAATATTTCTCCTCTTCGTTTCTGCAATTTTTAAAAAACGCTTTAATACTATTTTATTCAGATCAATAATTCAAATACAATTTAAACTAAAAACTTTGCACAATTCTTAAGGATAAACATGAATTTAACATTGTTGTGCAATCAAAGTAAGCAAACTATTAGCCAAGGTCTGAAAATTCCTTCTCTTACTTAAAACTTGATTTAGTGGTGTCTTTCTAGACCTGTGTATGAAAAATATGGGAGGAAATAATAAGCAACTCTTTAAAAATAGAAACAATGAAGCTAAAATAAATCTGATAGATACTTTCTAGTTACGATTAGAAATGCTGCTGGTCAATACTCCTTGAAGAAATAAATGCATCAAATAAATTTCAAAACTATTTTAATCACAGTGCCAAAAATTAAATTTGCTTATGCCCTTTTTTTACTATTAGTAAGAGTCTTCTTGTTCCATTTCTAGCTTTCTAATCAACTGGTGTTTGTATGGTAGACTATTCCAGACTCACTCAACAGCTGTTCCTAAATACCAAACTTGGTAATTAAGTCTGACAAGAGACATACCTCTCAGCTTTGCAGAAGAGAATGCTGGCAATGGATCTAGTTCATAACAATGTTCTCAAAGTCAAAAATAAAAATTAACAGCAATTTCATTTAAGAGCAACGGAAAAAAATTAGAAAACACTTCATCAGGTGATAGTGGTATTCCCCCACAAGCAAGACCATACACTAACATTATAAGGTCATCACTCAACTACCACACTTGACTTACCACAGCTTATCCTCTAATGCCCCAAGGCTATAAACATAACAGGAGAGTGAGGAATTCAAATGAATGCCATGAAAAGGGTGAAAAGATAATGGTCTGGGACGCTCCATCTTTACCTGTTCCCTCTTAACTTTCTAATCAATATAGTTGTGTTATAAGATTTAAAAAAGATCATCAAATTTTCTTAAGTACAGCTGTCCATTAAAAATATGACATGAGCTACATATAATTTTTAAATTTCCAGTAGCCACATTAAAAAAAGTTAAGGTGAAATTAACACCTTTCATTGAACCCAGTACATCTAAGATACTGTCATTTTAACATGTGATCGATGTAAAGGAGTTTTTTACTATCTCAGTTTTCACATTTAAATTAATATTTTAAAAAATTAAAAAATAAGTTTCTCAGCCACATTTCACGTACTCAATGGCCTCATGTGGCTAGTGGCCACAGTATTGAAAAGTGTAGACTAAATAAAACTATTTCAGCTATTCTCAAACTTTTTGGTAAAAGGACCCTTTTACATCCAAATTATTGAGGACCGCAGAGATTTTGCTTTTATAAATAGTCCTACGTACCGATATTTATCCTATTTGAAATTAAATCTAAGAAAACTTTAAAATATTTATTCATTTAAAATAATAAACCCAATACTTGGAAACATATTTTTATGAAAAATCACCTTTCTAAAACACATTTAACGAGCTTTGTTTTGCATGGTTGTAAATCTTTTTAATACATGGTAGAAAAAGTTGGACTGTCATATTTGCTTCTTCGTTTGATGTGTTGCAATGCTAAGTCATGTAGCCTCCAGCAAACTCTGAACACTTGTGAAAGTCAAAAGGTAAATAATGTCTTAATATTATTATGAAAACAATTTTGATTTCAGACTCCCTGAATCCCGATTAGAATTTTAGTTTTTAAGAACTACAGCTGTAATTTTTTATCAGATGTAATTAATCAACACTCAAATTCTATCCTCATGTTTCTGTAAGTTTTAGCTTCTAAATACAAACATCAGTGTGTAGATAAAAAATTGTAATTCTATTTCCATAAGCACAACAGTACTTTGTCCACTTACATATGAAGGATTTTTTTAAAGCTTTTCATAAATATTTCTTTGCATCTTTTTGAACATTTAAGATATAAATAAGGAGCTTAAATAATTATCAAAAAACACTCTCCTGCCTGCCCTTCTCCACCGACCAAATTTGTTTCTAAAGGACTGTTCTATGTTCAATTATCCTAATTGACCACGTACTGATATTACTCTTTAACTCAGTTTTTATATGAATTTTAGTACTTAACTTATGCTGCAATGAATTCTGAAGAGTAATTTCTTAAAACACATTTTCAAGTGAATTTTTTTTAAATTAATGCCATCCTTCCAATTATACTTCAACACATCTTTTCATATTCTGCTAAACTTTTTTCAAATTAATGATCTTGTCAACATTGACACTAGATACTCAAATATATATTAAATTAGATTTTCAAGTTCAAATTTCACGATGAACTTTGACAAACCAGATATTTGTTTTGTCAGTAAAAATACTTTGACTAAATTTCCAGAGAAATATCCCCCTTCCATTTAATAACTACAATAAAATAGAACAAAACTTCCAGTGACCCTATTTCTCCATTCTAAAAAGGAGAGAGAAAAAAGTCAAGGAAAGTATACTCGAGATTAAGAAGGCAGAATATTTTAAAAGGAAAATCTTTCAGAAAATCTAGACCATATGTACACAATTTTTTTTATAAATATTAAGAAAGTAACATTAGTTTTTCCTATACATTCGTTTTTCCTATAAGCTACACACAAACACACACACACACACACACACACAATGATCCTAAATTATTAAATAAGCTATATCACAGTCATATTCAACATCTAGACATGGCCTCGAGTTTCAATATGGCACAAAGGCTGGCTGAAAGAAATTAACCTCCCATTTTACGTAACAACAATCTTACAGACATATTCACTCACATTGTGTCAAGAAATACAAGAAAAAGAGAAGTCTTCACTTTCCATTAAGTATTTCTGAGCCACTCATAATTTTAGATCTTTGAAAGTTTAGAGGTCACCTAGTCAATCCTGAAGAAGTCTTGAAGAGGTTAAGCCACTAGTACAGAGCTAGTTTGGTGATACCAGGTGTAGATCCTCAACTCCTGACCTCAGAGTGAAGGCTCTTCCTCATGTATCATGTTGCCAATGAAAGTTTTTACCACAAAAATATTTTGTATGCTAAAATAAAAGTGATTTTTAATAAATATGCTTATATATCTCATTCTTTACTCAAACTCTGAGAGCATAAATGGTGATAACTAAAACTAAAGCTGATACCTAGTCCATTGTTATCAACTTTAAAGGAGGAAAATAAAAGCAAAAATATATCCTCTAGTACCTTAACATGTAACAACAGTAGTGGTAATTGTGCTTTATGCTTGCTTAGAAACAGTTATGCTAACAATATTCAACTTAAGCTTACCTCCTCTATAAGTTTTCCTAAGTATCAGTCATTCCACAGTAATCATCAACCCATTATAGCAATCGTTGTAGCTATATTAACATTTATATATTTACGTATTACATAGATTTTCACCTGTCTTCTTAATCAGACTGTAAAATCTCTGAGGAAGAAATTATGTCTAACACTTGATGATTTCCTTCAAGGGAGTAAAAAGGTATCATTCTGTCCGTTATACAAATACAAACATTACAAACTACTCTCCCAACATCACAGCAAATTGCCAGCCATGAAAATTTAGATTCATGGTTCTTGATTTTCTGGGCTACCTTTCCTCCCAAACTGTTAACTCACTGAATAAATCTTGGGTAAATCAGCAAAACTGTCTCAAGTTTCCCTCTAAAATAGGGCTTGTAAAGGAGCTTCACATTACATGAACATGACAGAGGAAATAATTTTAAAACATTATGAGTAAAACATATTCTTTAAAGGACATTATAGCCATAAAGGAAACTCGGATTATAAGATTTGTATATACTAAAGAAATGCAGGACTGGAAATTAGCATTTAACTTATAAAAAACAAAAAACAAAACCCTTAACAAAGGGAGATAAATTTTTTGTACTTTCAAACTGTAGGCTGTCTATACTGTATCCACTCCAAGCAAAATGCCTGCAGGTCACATACAGTTTCGCTGATAGTTCCAAAAGCTTATGAAAAAATACCTTCCATTGCCAAAATTAAGCCTTCTACCATTACAGTATTTTTCAAAATTCTAACTGCAGGGATTATTCTAAAGTTCTCGCCGTATGTTCACAACCACTGGAAATATTCCTTGAAATGTACATGTTTAACACTCAGAAATATCACTGACCCAAACAATACAAAGCCCAAAAATTTCTTCCTTTATTTCATATTATGTTATTAATGGACTGAACTTACACAAAGGAACCAACGTCTCCGTGTACTCTCCCTCTTATGCACTAATACTTAAGTTCTTGCTCTGATCAGAAAATAACTGTCCAAACTGTTTTAATCACTACTCAGTAAAATTGTGATTTTTCTTTAGGACCTTTGAAACGTTTAGTATTACATTTATATGATAAATGCTGGTCACTCCTGTGTTACACAATACATACAATTATAGCATTCCAGATTTTATTTGAACTTAAAAGAGTTGTTAAATTTAGACATACACACGTATTCATGATCCCTCCAATCGAACGCAATCAGTTTCACCAACCAAACTACTAATTTCACGTTCCCTACCTAAAAACAATGGAGGGAAAACAGGGTAAGATCTTTTACAGCATTACTCTTTGGAGAATATTTCCCATCTTCCAATGCCCATCGATGGCGATAAGGAATATAGAGCCCGGGGAAAGGAATGTGTATGTTTACTATTACACCAAGCAAATAGGATTCAAGCACTGCTACATCGATTCTACGCCCTCCCTGCGCTGTATGCTATTAAGTAAAGCTGCTTTTTCTGTGTAACTTAAGTCCGTGCCCTTCCGCTGCAGCAGTGGCGCTGCACATCCCCCACCCCCGCGGCCACTTCCGTGTTTACACTCGTCTTCCCTCCAATTCCATGCGTACATTGTCAGCTTCACTCCCGCCCAATCTTCATTGGCCCAGCGCGGGACCGGAGTCCCGCCCCCAGAAATCAACGTTCTCATTTGGAACATCTCAGCGAGCAGATTGGAACCAGAGGCCTGTCAATCCCGTCCGTTCTGTCCTCTCCGAGACGCTTCCGCTATGGTGGGAGGTTTGGGGGGGAGGGGAAAAGGGGGCAATTCCGTGCTGAGACTTCTCTGGGGCCAAGACTCCCTCCCGCCGCCCCACTCCTTTACATTCACCCACTGTTTACAAAAATAAACGTTCTTCTCTGACGCCCCAACGCTCCAGGTCAGGGGTACAAAAGATATTCCGTGTCCTTCCCATTCTCCCCCTTAAAAAAACAACACACGAGGAAAGGGGCATAAGCCTACTTCTTCACAGCAACCCATTAAACGAGGAAAGGGAGGCGGGCCGCCGAGAAAAACAGCATCGCGGGCTTCTCCACATTAAGTGACCCTTTCCAGAACCGTTACTCCTGAGACTGCACAAGGTGGGGATGTGAAGGCGGCTCAGAGCATTTTTTTGGCGGGTAGCGTTCTACCGGACATGGCCCGGGGCTGCCTCGTCCATGCGGAAGTCGTGGATCTGCGGACCAAGTGTGAGCGGAGATGGGAGCGGGGGTGGCGAGCATTCACCGGAGAAGCCCGCCGCCCCAACCGCGGGCAGTAGCGGCCTCTCCGGCCAGACAGCGTGGCAGGCGCAGCCGACAGACAACAGCCTCACTCACTTCCTGGTTCCTCAACAACTGGGGTGAAGCGCACAACTCGTCCGCCCCCGAGTCCCCAACTTAACTGCGGCTCGATTCTCCAGCAGCCGCTGCCAGCGCTCCGCCCGCAGCTGCTGCCGCCGCTTGCCAAACCCACCCGAAGCGACAGCGCCGGATTCGAGGCAGGTTACTCTCCAAGGTGATCACTTCCTGATTCGTCGCCTCCATTACTTCATTCACTACCCCCCTTCCCCCCAGCCGCCCCAGTGACTGAGGTGGACACTATACCCCCGGCACTGACCGCCACAGGGGAGTCGCCCGCTTTCTGTGCACCCCTCTCCTGCAGCACCGATGCACGGGAGAAAAGTTCCCCTCTCCTTACCAGCCCGGATGAGCAGATCCAGCTGGTTCGTGGGTCCCTCATGCAGAGACGTCGCCATGTTTATCCCGGGGCTGGAGCTGCTGCTTCACATTGACTTACACCGTGAGCAGCGGCGGCAGGGGAGGAGGCGGAACCCGCGGCCGAAGACACGCCGTGCGACCGACACACACTCACGCACTCGCTCACACTCAGACGCCCAGATCCTTGCGCGTCCTCCGACAGGAAGCCGAGGCCGGCCCGCCTCCCGCCGCCGGGCTGAGAAACCCCACCACCTAACGGCAGGGGCGGCGGCGGCGGCCGCCTCCACTGGCAACGCGATCCTTCCGCCCCGCGCCCAGACAGGAAGTCCCGGACGCCCGCCCCGAAAGCGGCCCGGCCGCGGCGAGAGACACCTGAGGCTGGAAATCGCCCCAGGAGCCGCGGCCGGGAGAAGGCCCCTCGGCAGGAAGAGGCACATTTCACGCTCTGCGGAAGAAAAGTCTTCAATTGTCCCCACTCTGGAAAAGAGCCATTAATCAAATTTTCTTCCTGGAAGGGATCTAATACCTAGTCCCGCAGCTGTAAATAAAGGTGACCATTTAACTTGTTTGGGCCTTTTCAAAGCTTGTGAAACATGTAACCCGCTCACTTGAAAGAGCTGCACTTTAAAACAGGAATACCAACCAAAAAAGTCATACCCACAAAATATTCTAAAAGCTCTGCTGGTAAAGTAAGCCTCTTCCAAATACTTTCAGAGACTGATTGCGTCCTTTTGACTGTGTTAAAAGGCACACTGAACAGGCATTTATAAGTAAACAACAGAACGTGCCACCTCTGAGAGATTAGATTATCCTTCACTAACTTGCTAGTCACGAAATTCATGTGTCTTTTCATTGTTATTTGGTTCAATTGGGAACAAATGCACGAATTCGTTTATATAGCATCATCTACTTTTAAAAATCTTTTAGATAGAAACTAACCTTATTACACATTAAAATACAATAGAAGGGAGATATAGTGCCATTCAGTGACTATAAATGTACTGACAACACAGGAAATCAAATCAAAAAAATGACCCAGATGAGGCTTCATTAAAACAAAAAAATGCTTCCTTCCTTGGTTTCAGAATTTCATAGTATAAAAAATGTTTGAAACAAAATTTGCCCTAAAGTTGTTCCTACACAAAATTTATGTAAAATGGTGCCTCCTACACATTTAGTGCTCAATAACTATTTACCGCAAAAAAACACAAAAAAATTTGGCAGTTAAAATTTAAAATAACTAATTTTTATGATCTAATTGAACAGTGCTGATAATCTAGACCCAAAAAAAGTTATTTTCCTGTGGCATTATCAAGGCAATATCATTTTACAAACGTTTGCCCAATATGTCACTGCAACTTCAGAATAAATATACATAGCTCATGAGTATTTGTTTCCATTTCTTTTAAATTCTCATTTATTCTCTTGGTCCTTTCCGCAAGCCCCTACCACCATGATCCCCATCTTCCCAATAAAGAACCTATAGCTATTTCCAAAGCACAACTCCCCTTAAATAAGGATCTCTTTCTTGCATTAGGTAAACTTGACAAAAGGAGCTATATGACTGGTAGCTTTATTTTTTATTTCTAGTCAATTTAAAATAAGGATCATCCATTGATCGGCAGAATCTTAAACTGAGACGGCTCCCAGGTCAGGGATGATAAGGAACTCTAAGGGGGCATGGCAGGCTTTGGGCAGGTCACTGAAATTATAACAAATCTGAATTTCCACTCCTATCAGTAAATTTTCATGTATTGTATTTAGAAGAGAGTATTTAGAAGGAAAGAGTAAGCCAAAGATTTCTTTCTGGAGGTGACAGGTAAACTTGGTTCAAGAAGGAGCACTCTCCTCAATGGGAGGCAGTGAAAGCCCGATATATAACTTTTTCCTTACTACCTTTATTTGCTTCTTGAGATATATCTGAAGAAGTGAATAGTGTGTGTGTGTGTGTGTGTGTGTGTGTGTGTGTGTGTATTTTACCCTCTGTACATCGTAATTACAAGTATCCATGTCAGCCTTATATTTCACATTCCAAGAGAACAGAAGCTGTATCTATTCCTATATAATACTTGTTACATATACACATATATAATATATATTCATGTGTGTACAGTACCAGAAATTAATGCAGAAAGGCTGGGAAAAATTCCTATATATTTAAAGCTCTAGTAAAAACACAATTTCCTGGACTTTAATAAAATTCTGCCACGCTATTGTAAATGGAATTCTGTCTTACTACTCTAACTAGGCTTTCAAAAGCCACCTATACTTTTTAGAGACCAATAATACTATACTGGAAATAGCAAGTAAGGATAGGATGCTGCTGGAAACATAAATTGGTACAAACCTTCAGAAAAGCAATATGGCATTATATATCAATAGTGTGAAAGAGGTTCACATACTCTGACCCAGAAAATTCATTTCCAGGGCCTAGCCTGAGGAAACAATCAACACATCCAATGGATTGTTCTAGTAAAAAAATGTTTGAAGAATTTTTAACAGCATGGTAAAATACTAAAAATGTAAATGTGGCAGGATTTAAATATATATGTGTTTCTCCCATACAATATAACTCAAACCATGAGTTATAATACACATAATATGTATATGTGTGTATATACACATATCACACACATTTGCATTTCTCAAGTCTTCAAGATTAAACAGGTATTAATAAGCTGAACGAAAATTGAACAAAAACAGGTAGGTTGACATGGTAGAATCTATACAGCAAATTCATACTCTGCTAATAACATTATAGAAAGACATCCCCTATCAAAGTTATTGCTGTGTCCCAGCAGGATAAAAAGTAAGGTAAATAGTAGCTAACTCTTATTGATATAAAAACCACTATGCTAAATGCTTTACCTTCACTTTTTTCACTTATTCCTCTCTACCATCCTAAGAAATAGATTATTACTATTGTACTCATTTTATAGATAAGGAATCTAAGGTTTATTGATTGAGGTCAGAGTTAATGGGAGGCAGGACCAGGATTTGAACCCAAGCACCTCTGATTCTATAGCCCTTACTCTCAAACACTTCCCCAACCACCAAGTAACAAAGGCCTGTTTACCTGCATTTAGTACCTATGGATTTTCTTGTCTGAAAATTCTTTATATTCCTCCCTTCAAGAGGTGAGCCTAATTCCCCTCTCTCTTTGAGTGTGAGCTGCACTTAATGGCTCACTTCCAACAAATAGAATAAAGCTGAAGTGATGGTGTGACTTCAGAAACTCTCTGCTTGCTCTCTTCCTTTTGTATCACTCAGAGGAAGCCAACTGCCCTGTCCTGAATACACTCAAGTAACTGTGGAGAGGCCCATTAGGCAAGGAACAATGACATCCTGCTAACAGTCACCTAACAGAGCTATCTAAGACAGAACCTCTAACCCTAATCAAGCCTTCAGATGACTGCAGCTTCTTGAAAGACCCTGAGCTAGAATCATGCAGGTAAGCCACTCCCCAATCTTTAACCTCAAAAACTGTACAATAAATACTTGTTGTCTTAACCTGCTAAATTTGGGGTAATTTGTTAATCAGCGAAAGAGAATACAGAAGGAAGGAGCAGTTTAAAATCCTAACTTGTCACATTTCACAGCTTAGATACACAAAGAAAAGGGTAAAGTTCGTGAATGACCTCTAACTTTCAACTAGTGCTTCAGAGTCCTGAGCAGTTCTTTCCATTTCTTTATTCTTTAAAGTCTGGGCATCAACTCTTTCATCCTCCAACCTCTCCATTTAAAAAATAAGTCTTCATAATAGAATCATTATCATTAAAGTCTAATATAACCAAAACCAATTAGATGCCCTTGCTATTTGAATGATTTTATGGTCCTGTAGTAACCAAGATGGAAAAAGTTCTTGGAAGATATATAAATATACAATTGTTTCCAATACTATATAGGACTTCAATGGTATTCTTTTTAACTAGTCCTGGTGATTTCATTCATAGAATCATAAAATGTTATGGTTGGAAAGGAGCCTAGAGATAACCATCACCTAGAGGTGTTCAAATAATAAGGAACCTACACATCATGATCTCCTCTCCTGACTATCATGAATGAAGTACAAGGTGTGATCAAAAAGTACAGTGAATGTTTAAATTTAAAACAAAAATTTATAGTAAAAGACATTGCCATTAATCCCCCTTGCTTCGAACACACTTATCCCATCATTCTTGCCACTTTCTGAAGCAGTTCTGGAACTCCTCTTTCATGTCTTCAGTTGCACTATCGTGGCTGCCTCAATGTCCTGAATCAATTCAAAACATTTTCCTTTCATGGTCATTTCGACTTTGGGGAAGAGCTAGAAGTTGCGTGGTGCCAGATCCGCTGAACAAGGTGGACGAGGACACACCATAATGTTTTTATTTGACAGAAATTGCCATATACCAGAAGCAATGTGTGACACGGAGTCTTTCTGTTGCAATCACAAAATATGGTGAATGCTGCTGCCACGTGCCACTCAACAGAAAGGCAGGGATTTTCAATATGGGAAACAGCATGTTGAATCTTAGTAACAGCATGACAAGTTTCAGCTTGTTCAATGCAGTCAGTCAGGTGCAAGCTTTGGATGAGAGAAGGTGTGTTTTCAAGTGTGCCCCAAGTCATCCTCCATCATGACAATGCTCTGTATCACATGTCGCTTCTGGTATATGGCAATTTCTGTCAAATAAAAACATGGTACCATGTGACTTCTGGCTCTTCCCCAAAGTCAAAATGATTCAGGACCTCGAGGCAGCCACAACAGCTCAACTAAAAACACTCATGAAAGAGGACTTCCAGAACTGCTTCAGAAAGTGGCAAGAATGATGGGATAAGTGTGTTCGAAGTGAGGGAGAGTATTTTGAGGCGGATAAATGGCAATGTGTCTTTTACTGTAATAAATTTTTTTATATTTAAACATTCACCAGATTGTTTGACCATACCTCGTATATTACACTTTAAAAACCAAACAGAATTGTGTGCTCTATCACTTACTAGTACGAAGCACAAAATAGGCTTTAAAGTTCTTAAAAACAAAAATTTATAGGAAGGAATCAAAGGGAGGAGAGAGTCTATCCATTAATTTGGAAGAAGGATGCCAATTTCCTATTTTCGTAATAATAGCTCTTTACCAACAGTAGAGTTATTTCAGAACGCAGATTTAATGCCCTCATTTTACACATCAGGAATCTGAGGACCCAAGAAGTTAAATATTTTGGCCGAAGTCACATAGTAAGTATGATTTCAAGGTCAAAAATTCTACAAAACAATCTTTATCCATAAAACTTAGAAGTTATAAAATGGATGAAAGTTAAATCCATTTTACTATTATATTGATGAATTGTAAATTGCAAAGTGGTTGATGCTTTGCTTTTTTAATGTCAAAGCTAAAGCAATGGTTCAGTGTCTTTCTAAAATTTGAGCAGTGAATGGTGGGAGAACAATAAGAGTAGGCCAGATAGCCTAAGCTTTTCTGATACAACAGAACTAAAAATGAAATTCAAAGCTGGGGTGTGGCGTGTTGGGCATGTTTAGGCGAAGAAAAGGATCAAGAAAACTAAGCTGTAAGAAAAACGTCCATCAAAGGACAACAAGCTGAAATCAAGTGATTTAGGATCATTAAGTAAAGCCTGGTTCACTAATATTGGAAGGTAGACAATACATATAGGAATGCAGTGTATAGACTTATTTTACAAAAAGAAAAAATGAATTATCTCATATGTTTTATACTACTGTTTAATTCTGTATTTGTAGTTTTTATACTACTGTTTTATTTAATGGTCAGGTTTTGTAAAATATTATTAAATATTAAAATGAAGATGTTTGAACCCATAGCACATATTCATTCATTTATTCAACAAATGATTATCCAGCACTTACTTTGAGTACATTTCTGTTGTAGGTGCCTATTTCTACACCTGGTAGCACACATAATGTGTCAAAAGAAAAAAAATTAAGCATTTTCAATTCACACAGAACCCCCACTAAGGATGAGTTTTTTAGAGACAGTATGATATACAAAACTGCTTATACATGAAGCCAGAGAATAGTGAGTATATGCTACATTTTGGACTACTACCCAGGAAAGTTAAATTATTTATATGTATAAAAGCCTTTATAAGACATGGATTTTTAATAGGGGTCAGAAAAAGGTAAAATTTTGTTAGTGAAATGTACATTTTTCTGAGAAGGGCTATGACTATTTTAAGATTCTCAAAGAGGTTCATGACTCCCCAAAGTTGTTTTATCCTAAGTTATCTTGCCATATGTATTTATGGACCATGAAAATCCTACAATGAGTAAGGATCCAGTATGCACCGTTTTTGAGACTTTTGATTTAGCTTAGGTTCATGCTTTCTGCATTTTATTTAAATTATCCCTGGGCCAGACTCTCCTTGAGCTTACTGATTCTTCACATAATGGTTTATACAAGGCAGAACACTGCTTCCAATACTTAGCAGCCACTCCTAGAAGACTATCTTTCTTTCTAGGCAAGAAATTTGTGTTCCTAGTTTAGGAACTCAGCTCATACAATTTTTGAGAGGAATTTAAAACATACATGAAATTACAAAAAATAATATAACAAATAGCTACGTTCCCACTACACAGAACCAACAACTGGTATCATGTTGTTATTTATGCTTGAAGGTGTGTATTTGTTTTGTGTTTTTTCACCTAAGAAATAGCATATTATAGGTGAACACAACATCTTTGACTACTACCTCCAATCCTTCATTCATCATTCATCTCCCCAAAGAAACCACTGACATGAGTTTTGTGTATATTCTTCCAGTCTATTTTTTATACTTTTATGTTTTTGTGTTTGTATATATATTTATCCGTGTGTGCGTGTGTGCGCGTGCACATGTGTATCCCAGAATGATACACAGCATTATTTTGCATGCTCTGGGTATACAAACAAATGACATATTATATATACCATTCTAAAATTTACTCTTTTCATTGAAGATTTGCATTCTATTATGTTGGTATAAGTAAATATAGCTATGCTTTTTGCATGCTACAAAGTATTCCAGTGCATGAATTTACCCCATTTTATTTATCGAATTATCTACTAGTAGGAAAATAAAGTTGCTTCAATTTTTCACTTTTATAAACAATGCTGTTAAAAGTTCTTTATCTATGTTTTCTTAAGCATGAATGCTAGAGTCTTTCCACAGTATACACCTACAAATAGAAATTTTAGATCACAGAATAAGTGCATTTTTTATGCCATATAAGTGTGTGTATATAAGTGCATGCACTTATATACAGGTATATAAGTACATTTTTTATATGTCTCTCCAAAGTAGCTGAGTAAGTCTAAAATCCTACTAGTGATGTATTCAAGTTCCCATTTTTCTCACGTTCTTGTCAATAAAAGATAAAATTAGACTTTTAAAATTTTGCCATCTGTTAGGTGACAAGAAAATTTTCACTGCTGTATTAATTTCCATATACTTAATAATACTGAGGACAAACATTTTTTCATATACTTATTAGCCATTAACATTTCCCCTGTGACTTGTCTATTGATATCCTTTGTCATTTTTCTATGACACCGTTTGTCTTACTGGCCTGTAAAATGTTAACATATTCTAGATAATAATTCAGATATGTACTGCAAATAACGTCTGCCAGCCTGCTGTCTGACTTTTAATTTGGATGCTCTATAGTATCCTATAGCCTACAAAAATTTTAAATTTTGATATAGTCAAATTAATATGAGTTTTTCCCTTACAGTGTATGTTAAATAGTCCTTGAAATAACAAGGAAACCATAAAGTAATTAAGAAATATTTAGAAATGCATTACAATAAAAATACAACATGTCAAACTATGTGTGACACACCTAAAATAGTACTTAGAGGTCAGGAAATGGAAAAGTTTAAAAATAAACAAGCAAAGCACATTCAATTCTTAAAGAACAAACACAATGAAACAAGAAGGAAGGAAATAATGAAGAGCAGGACAAATGAAATAGGGATCTATAATTTTGAAAAAATAGAGAAGATTCACAAAACCGAAAGATAATTTTGAAAAGATTAAAAAACAGATGGACCTCAGCAAGCATTATCAAGAAAAGAAGGCGCAAATGTAACACAGAACAAAAGGGGAGAAATAACTATACATACAACAGATACAGAAATAATAAATCAGTATTATGAACAATTATATGCTAATAAAGTTGAAATCTGGATGAATTATACAAAGAAAAAAAGTGAATAGAATAGTAAGTAGTAAAGAAATTAAAATGTAGTCCAAAACCTTCTCTCCGCAAAATAAAATCCAGATTTTAAAATTAATTCTTATAGCAACTGTTGCAGAAAATAAAAGAGAATAATAAATGAAAGCAGCCTGGGTTATTTATGAGCCTAGTGTAATCTTCATTCCAAAACCAGATACGGATAACATAAGAAAAGAAAATTATAGTTCTATATTACTTATGAAAGGTCCTTAACTTAAAGCAAAACAAAGCAAAATGAGCAATATGTATTCTCAAACACAAGGAGAGTTCAATGTCTGAGAATCTGTCGATTAACTGACCACATTAATAAAGGAGAAAAATCATGACTTATCAAAGAATGCCGAAAAAGCATCTAATAATACTCCATACTTACATGTATAACTAACGCAAAAACCAAGACAAAGGAATAGATGGGACTTCCTTAACTTGGCACATAGTATATATTAAACCCTAAGACAAACACTGAACTTCAAGTTTAAACTTCAGATATACTCCCTTCAAGATGGGGAATGAAACAGGGATGCCAATAAGTATCACATGATATTCCTGTCCAACACCATAAGAAATGTAAAAGAAACATGATGACCAGAAAGAAGAAAGAAGGAGGGCTGAGTTGTCCCAGCTGAGATCTTCCGAGACCAATAAGCTCCCAGCTGATCCACAGATGACCACAGGCTTGAGTAAGCCCGCCTATCTCAGTAAAACCATATAGCGAACCCATAGGCCGAGGAGAAACAATAACTGGTTCAGGTTTCAAACCAATAAATTTAGGGTAGTTTGTTACACAGCAGTAGTTGATACAAGAAAGGAGTGACGAGTATCCATTACTGGGCAAGTAGAAGCGTAAAATGTGGTGTATGTCTATCATGGAGTATTGTGCAGCCATTAGAAACAACAGATCAGATATATACAAAGCAACATGTATGGATATTAAGAACTGTACTTACTAAAAATAAGTACGAAACCAAGTGAGATACATAATACTATGTCTATAAGAGTAAATTTTAAATATATATAACAGAATATACACAACCAATAAAAAATACCCATTAATCAAACTTGATTTTATGATTATGAGGAAGATAGGATTGTTGTATAAATAAAAAGACTAAAGAGGAATAAATCAATTGAAAAACTAAAACTAATTGAAATAGGGATCCAATTCTACTTTCCTCTATATAAAAAGCCAACTATCCTAATACAATTTATTGAACAGTCCATCCTTTCCCACTGATTTATAAATCCATGTCTATTATATGCTAGGTATAAATATACGAAGTCTGACAATTAAGTTCTCAAACTTGTTGCAGCGATGTTGCTAAACTTTTTTGATATCAGAGGAATTATTCATTATGAATTTGTACCAACTGGACAAACAGTTAACCAAGTTTACTATCTGGAAGTGCTGAAAAGACTGCGTGAAAAAGTTAGATGAAGACGACCTGAACTTCTGGCCAACAATTTATGGCTCTTGCATCACGACAATGCACCAGCTTACACGGCACTGTCTGGGAGGGAGTTTTAGCCAGTAAACAAATAACTGTATTGGAACACCCCCCCTACTCACCTGATCTGGCCCCCAATGACTTCTTTCTTCACCTGAAGATAAAGGAAATATTGAAAGGAAGACGTTTTGATGACATTCAGGACATCAAGGGTAATAAGATGACAGCTCTGATGGCCATTCCAGAAAAAGAGTTCCAGAATTGCTTTAAAGGGTGGACTAGGCGCTGGCATAGGTGCATAACTTCCCAAGGGAAGTACTTTGAAGGTGACCATAGTGATATTCAGCAATGAGGTGTGTAGCACTTTTCCTAGGATGAGTTCGTGAACTTAATTTTCATATGTGTTACTGTTTCTAGGCTTTCTATTCTATCCTACTAAACCATCTCTATATGGGCCAATAACACATTTTAAAATTATCTGTAGCTTTAGAATCATTCTTTATGGATCGGAGGGCAAGTACTCCACACTTTGTTCTTTTGCAAAATTATCTAGACTATTTTTGGACCTTTATCTAACAGTTTGTCAAAACTGTTACACCAAAAACAAGTCCTCTTAGGATTTTGAACAGAATTGTACTGAATTTATAGAATTAAAGGCTTTACCATGTCCAGTTTTCCATTTGTGTTTGTGGGTTAAAGATTAAAGGAACCAAATGGTTTTGGTCTGTTCAGGTTTTTTATTTCTTTAATAAGCTATATATCTATTTATGTCCCTCAATAAAGTTAAATTCTTGTTTTCATAATAGTCTTGCATATTATTGTTAGATTTATTCCTAAATACCTAATTAAGTTTTTTACTGTTATAAATGGGATATTTTTTGTTTCATTTGCTGATTATTGCTCTTGTATACAGCAAACCTGATGAACATTTGGGTTTTAAAATCTATATACTCTCTTAAATTCTGTTAATTAAACCATCTGCAAACTATTTTCTTTCCTTCTGATCTTTATGCCCTTTATTTCTTTTTTTTTTCTTGGTCTTATTTGCATTTGCTAGGAACACCAATAATAATGCTAATCACTAAAGATGAAAGCTGGCATTGTTTCCTCATTAATTATATTTGCTATAGATTTTTAATATATACCCCTTATCAAGTTCCAATCCAGATTAAGTCTTTATGCCCAGAAGATGGTGAATTTTAACAAATGCTTTTTGGAGCTACTGAGATGATTATATTGGTTTTTCTCCTTTAATCTATTCATGTGGTGAATTACGTTAATAGGTGTTCTAATATTTAGTCTTCCTTGCCTTCCTAGTATGGATTTAGTCGTTATGTTTTTGTAAATTGGTGCTTGATTTGATTTGATGTGTTGTTGTTTTTTAACTTTTATTTATGTAAATGTGTTTTTCCAGGACCCATCAGCTCCAAGTCAAGTAGTTGTTTCAACCTAATTGTGCAGGGCGCAGCTCACAGTGGCCCATGTGGGGATCGAACCAGCAACCTTGTTGTTAAGAGCACCGGGCTCTAAGCAACTGAACTAACCGGCCACCCCTGATTTGATATTCTTTATTTAGAATATTTGTAACTATGATCATACATAAATTCAGCAGGAAATTTTCTTTTTTTATACTGCATCAGTTTTAAGGCTAAGGTTATACTAGAATCATAAAATGAGTTGGAAAGCTCTTTTAATATTTTCTATTAGGTTGGTGCAAAAGTAACTGCAGTTTAAAAGGTTAAAAATAATTGCAAAAACCACAATTACTTTTGCACCAACCTAATATAATAGTTTGTATATGACAGGGATTATGCAGCTCTTGAAATTTTAGTACCAGATCTAGGTCTAGATTTTATTTGAATGAGGGGAAGCATATGTGAAATTAAAGAATTTAAATGGTTATCGATCCGTTTAGGTTTTCTATTTCTTCTTGAGTTAGTTGTAATGTTTATTTATTTACTTATTTATTTATTTGTCAACTCCATAGTTTTTCAAATTCCTTGGAAATATGTTGGTCACAGTATTCTCTTATGGTTTTTAAACTCCATTCTGTTGGTCATGTTTTTGTTTTTCATAGCACTCATTTTCCCTTGATCTGTCTTTACAGAGGGTTATACATTTTTGTTAATTTTATAGTTTTATTAATCATGTATTGTTTTATTTTCTATTTCATTAATATTGACTTTTATTATCATTGTATCAATCTTTCTTATTTTTCAAAAACTACATTTAGAGCTATTATATTTCCAGTGAGTTGTGCTAAAATCACATCTCAAATCTTTATATGCAATGCTTTCATTGTTTTTAGCTGCAAATATTTTATAACTTTCATTTTTTCCTTCAGCCATTAGTGAGTTCTTAGTTGCCAATATTATAAAATATTTTTATTATCTTTTCATTGTTGATTTCTACTTTTACTGCATTATGATGAAATAATGTATTTTGAATGATACTGATGTTTTTGACATTATTGCGATTCCTCTATGGGCTAGTACACAGTTAAAATCTGACCTACAAATAACTGAAAAAGAATGTGCAGGGTTTTCTTTTACTAGGTTAGGTACAATGTTCTATGTATCTCCAGTTTATGAAAGTTGTCAGTCCTGTGGTTCAATTCTTTGATGCCATTTTTAATTTTGTGTGTGCTTGATTTTTCAATTTTGACAGAGATGTGTTAAAAGTCCCAATATTTTGTAGACATGTCCACTCTGTCTGCAATTCTGAAAGTTTTTGTTTTAAATGGTATTTCAAGGCTGTGCTGTTAGATGCATATAAGTTTAGGATGATTATATTTTCTGAATTGTCCTTTTAGCAGTTTGAAGAGTCTATGTTCAAATTGAAGATTTTCACTCTAAATTCGATTTTATTACACCAGCTTCCTTTGGTTAGTATTTTTCTGATGAATATATTTTCTATTCATTTTGTTTGTTTTGTTCATCTGTTAAAAATAGCCCAGACTCATGTTAAGATCACCATAGGTGATTTTAATATAATTTCTGATGTTTTGGACTTATTTCAACTATCTTGATTTATGATTTGTATTTCCATAGTCTTTTTGGGGAAAAAAAACTTTTGTTGCCTTTATTAAATTAATCAAATTTAGTTTATTCCCTAACCTACCCTCCAACTTAGTATTTTGGAAGCTATGCCTTCTATTTCTATTATTTTAGTGTGTTCTCATGGGTTAAAATAAATGTCCTTCTTTTCACTTCTCATCTCCAGATCATGTTTCACACAGTTCCTATTATATTTGAGGGCTACCACAATTTGGTTCCACTCTATCTTTCCTGCCTCTCTCTCTCAACCATATGTCTTCAATAAACCTATTCTCTAGTTAAACGATATTATTTGTCAGTCTCCAAATAAAATACAGAATTTCTGGCATTCTGTTCTGGTTCATGATGTCTTCTTATTCACTCACTCATTCAACAAATACTTTATTGAAAACCTACTTGGTGTTTGGCTCTGAGCAATACCAGTGAACACAGTGGATATGGTCTTTGGCTTTATGAAGCATGTGGGGAAACATTAAACAAATAAACACACATGTAAATAGAATAAAAGTTCATGAATACATGAATTCAGGTAAGTTAACTGGTAACTGACACCCATCTTCCACTCTATCCTCAAACAGCAATCACTGTAGTACACAAATACCACCAGGTGGCACCAAACCACAGCCCAGACCTTACACTGATTTGGATACCTGAGTTTGAACTCTAGAACCCATTCCACACACACACACACACACACACACACACACACACACACACACACACACATTCTTCTTTCACATAGACTCAGGTCATTTATTAAACTCACAATAATGCCATATTTTATGAGAGTTGAACTTTTTTGGAATTACTACCTTATCATAGGGGTTTACTGTATCATAAGTTATAGGTGCTAATCAAAAACAAAAAAAAGGAAAAGAAAAAGAATGGGGGCTATGACAGAAATAACAGAACAGTCCTAACTGAGATTGAAGAGGATCAGCTAAAGCTTGCATGTGTCTGTCTCTCTCTGTCTCTGTCTCTCTCTCTCTGTCTCTCTCTGTCTCTCTCTCTGTCTCTCTCTGAGAAAGTGACATTCAAACTGAAATCTAAAGGTTGACCTGGAGTTAGAAGCTGAAAAATGGAAAGCATTATGTTCCAGAAGGAAAATGGCATATGTGAGTGCCCTGTGAAGTGTGGATTAATGGAAAAGGTGGAAAGGTAACAGTGTGTGTATGTTGGGGGAGGAGGGTGGCGCAGGTATGATATAATTCATCAGAGTATAATACTTAAGAGCTTGGCTCTGGAGCCCCACTTACTGTCTGAGTTTAAATCCTTGCTTCACCACTTAAATAGCCTTGGAAAAATGATTCAGCCTACAGTTGTTGAGTATTAAATATGTTAATATGTGAAGCTCAAAGAACTATTCCTGACAATATAGGAAAGAAATTTTAAATGTTAGGGTTTTGTTTTTTTTGCTGTTATAGTCGTTGTTTCTAGATGGATGAGAAGAGCCAAATTATTTAGTGTCTTAAAGGCCACGTTAAAAATCCTGAATATTATCCTAAGTGCAATTAGAACCCACTGAAAGGTTTTAGGGAAGGGAGATTCATGATTCAATTTCCAAATATATATTTTCAGTCACTTCAACTACCATATGAAGAATGGATTGTTTGGGATGGCATGGAGAAGGGGCAAGAGTTAAAACAAGAAGACCAATTACAAGGCCAAAAGCTAGCACATTGGCTCATACAACAAATAACTACAGATTGGACTAGGCTAGTAGCCATGAAAATGGAAAGAAATTGGTAGATTCAAGATATATTTTGGGGGCCGGCCCAGTGGCTCAGGTGGTTAGAGCTCCATGCTCCTAACTCCGAAGGCTGCCGGTTCAATTCCCACATGGGCCAGTGGGCTCTCAACCACAAGGTTGCCAGTTCAACAAAAACAAACAACAACAAAAAAAAACCACAGCAATCATTAAAGACTACATTTAAAGAAGTTCAATATAGTCACACAAAAAAACTAATAAAATAATCTATTTTAAAAAAAAAAAGATATATTTTGGAGGCAAAACTGACATGATTTGGTAATGTACTTGGAAGTAAGAGAGAAGGTGTAAATGATGACTTCTCAACCAGAAAAACCTTTGCTACTGACCAAGATTCTTTGCCTGCCAAACTTTAGTCAGGCTCCTGAACCTTCTCCGAGGCCCAACTGTATACTTTCTTGTCAAATCGTTTTATCAAGAACCTGGCTAAGTCAGTTTACCTGGTCATCAGAGTGCTCTATATCTGATCACTCTCGGTATCTAATTGGGTCCCTCATTTTCCACCATCTCCCAGGTGATGTCTGATTGCTCTGGCCTGTCTTCAACAAGAATCCTGTTAGGTCAGTTTAGCTAGAACCCTCCTTACTCCTGATGTTTCCTCTTAGTAATTTTCCATCCACAGACCCCCCCCCCCACCCTGTTCCTTGACTATAAATCCCCACTTGCCTGTGCTGTATTCAAAGTTGAACTCTCTCTCCCTCACTGCAAAATTCCGTCACAGTGATCTCTTTACCTATCACAATAGTCCCCCCTTGAATAAAGTCTTGCTTACCATGAAACAGTGTCATTGAATTCTTTTTTCTTTAACACTTTCCAAAATGAAATTTTATTTATCCTCCCAGACTCAGATAAAATATGAACTTTCCATCACAATAGCTAATAGCTTTCTCCTCCTCACTCTCAACACTGATTTTGCTAAATCTCAGGTTAGTAAGAGTTTTGTTTTCTTGGTCTTTGTTTGTTTGTTTGTTTGTTTGTTTTCATGTATTTCCCCCAACAGAGAGCCAGCTCCTTTACTGAGTGGCCATATCTAATTTCCTGTTCTAACCCACACAAGAACAGTGCTGAGCACACGAGAGGCAGTCTCAGATGACTCCACAAATGGTCTCAGAGCCAGGGCAACTCCTCATGCTTTCCTTCCTTTAGTGAGCACAGGGATTCAGCCTGCTCTCTTCTCCTTTCAGCTATTCTATCTTGTGTAATTCTGGTTCCCCGAAGACTAACTGCAGAATTAACTATTAATAGTCTCCCATTAGCCTCCCCATTTTTTATAACTTCCAAAAACAAGTATGTGGGGATTTTGTTACAGTGCTTGCTACTGATTACTATTGAAAAACAGAAAATAACAAAATTAAACATAGGGTCATATCATTTTACAGTGGTGGTCTCTATAGTTCCTGACTCCCTTTGTGAGATGGAAACTGAATGCACTGGCTTCTGCCCTTCAGTTTTATTCTCAAGGGTGCGGTTCATCAAAAGTTCTTCCCTTTTTTGTGGAGGCCTCTCTTCTCAAAACATAGGCCTGCAGATAAAGCCTAGATATAACAATTGGTGTCTTCCTGTCTCCAGTAGATAACT
This sequence comes from Rhinolophus sinicus, assembly GCF_057876585.1. Lineage (NCBI taxonomy): Eukaryota > Metazoa > Chordata > Mammalia > Chiroptera > Rhinolophidae > Rhinolophus > Rhinolophus sinicus. The sequence goes on along the minus strand of NC_142515.1, from coordinate 119,291,053 downwards.
GGCACTTCTGAGGGCCTCCTAAATCAGTATGTGATGACAGCAATAGAATTACAAACAAATGTGATTATGCCAACCTTGTTGTTTCCAAACCAAATGGCTAAAGCTTAATGTTGTAAACCTAAATAGATGCTGACTGTAGACCAATGTCTCTAGGGAAGAAAAAAAGGATGTTCAAGTTTATTCTAGAAAGTAAATGTCTCAAAAATAAATCAGCACCTTTTGACTTCTTTGTCCTCTCGAACCAAATCCTTGGTTTCCTCTTCAAAAGAATTTTTTCATTCCATGTTATTATTCTAAATTTTTATTTTCTGAAAGTTGCAAAAAAAAAAAGGTGCTACAGAAAAATAAAAGAGTTCAGATTTTCCTAAAAGTCTTGTCAAACACCATAAACAACAAGAAGTATACCCAGCCCTCCATATCCATGGGCTCTGCATCTGAGGATTCAACCAACCTCAGGTCAAAAAATATCCCCTCCCCCCCCCAAAAAAAAATTGTAGGCCTAACTATATTATGTGTATGTATACTGGGGGTGCCAAAAAAAAATGTATACAAGTGGACACTTTGGTCAACGTTGCTCAAGCAGTGGTTCGCCGTCATCAGAAGTGTCTGGATGCTGATGGGAACCACTTTGAGCACCTCTTGTCATTGCAGAAGTCAAATATGACTTGTATTCATCTTTTGTTATTGGTATATATTGAATATTACGATTTTAATAGTTTTTTCCTTTCTTAAAATGCGTATACATTTTTTTGGCGCGTGCTGTGTATCATGTTGTTGCTGATGTGTACTACGCGGTTAATCCTACAACGGCTGTGTGTGTACTGAACATGTATAGACATTTTTTTCTTGTCATTATTCCCTAAATATAGTACAACTACTTACATAGCATTTACATTGTATTAGATATTATAAGCAATGTAAAGATGATTTAAAGTATATGGGAGGATATGCGTAGGTTATATGCAAATACTATGCCATTTTATATATGGGATTTGAGCATCCTGGGATTTTGGTATCCACAGGGATCCTGGAACCAATCCCTCTGGGTTACTGAGGGACAGCGGTACCTTTTTGCTAACTAGATTAGAGACATTACTCTTTTCTTTTTCATGTAACACTTTCTAGAGTAATCTTTTGTAAGTTCATCTAGTACTGTTTCCCCGAAAATAAGAGCTAACTGGAAAATAGGCCCTAGCATGATTTTTCAGGGTGACAGCCCCTGAACATAAGCTCTAATGCGTCTTTTGGGGCACAGCTTAATATAAGACCAGGTTGAGTTCTTCACACTGTCCTCTGATTTTTTGTGAATGGGAAAGAGAAGTCACTCATGTTTTTGATGTTACTGTTTCCACACATAAAAAAATAAAAATGGTGATATTTAGGATGCTTAATTCTATTTAGCTTGCTCCTTTGCCCCTAAACCCAGAGGCCTTAACTATCAACTATGCCCTATGATGAAATTTAAATATGACCCGCCACAGTAGCACTAACGCAATCTGGAACCTTTAGATTATTAGCTACTATACTTGGCAATTCTTTGTCTTTCCTCGCCTTTCTCCGGCCCTACCTACTCCATACTATTATTTCCGTGAATGCTTGTTGTTTTCAACTTAGTTGGTAAGCTTCTTTGAGGCCAGGCACTGCATCTTATTCAACTTTGAATCACTTACTCCCTAGGAGCTATGACAGTACTTTGTATATAATAGGTACTTTGTACATTATAAATACTAAGTTTATCAGTATCTCACCTGTACTTAACTGTCATATGGAAGGAGGGAGACTTTATCTGCTGCTACAAATGCTTAAAAAGAAATGATTCGTGAGTTTATTATTTTAGCATAACTGTAAATATTAACTCTCAGAACAATTTCAGGAGATGTTCATTTATGTAATCTGATTTGTGACAAAGCTATTTTACAGTATGGAGAACTTATATGCTTTCTCCACTAGATTCTAAGCACCATGAATGCAGAGACATTGCCTTTCTTGTCTACCACTGTAGCTCCATCCCTTAAATAGTGCCTGGCATATAGTAGATGCTCAATGAATGTTTGCTGATGAATTAACAGTGGTAATGCATTACATCATTTCATGTAAACCTGAAAGAATTTTAGTATCTTTTCACCCCCAATAATAATCATCAGTTATAGGTATAACACAACATAGTAAGAAACCACAGTATTACTGAGTTTTCACAATGGCAGAAGCTTTTTGTGCTATCATTCCCCAGAGTCTAAGTAATGGTTCTCAAAGTATATGATCCCTGGCCAACAGCATCAGCCTCAGCTGGGGACTTGTTAAAAATACCAATTTTTGAGTTCCACCCCAGACCCACTGAATCAGAAACTCTGGAGTTGGGGCCCAGAGAGTTGTATTTTAACAAGGTCTCCACATAACTCTGATCTAGGCTCAAGTCTGAGGACCAGTGGCCACAGAAATTTTTGTCATGGAGATAGAAGGGATCTCAAATCAACAAAGAGGTCATACAATATTAAATAAGCCTTTAAAGAAATATACTAAATGTTCAACATAAGAATGTTTTAGAATGAGTTAAATTAAGTCAATTAATTAAGGGACAAGGAAAACTACCACTCCCTAGTTGGGAACCTTTTTTTTCCATAGCAGGTGTCCTAAAACTGTATTCAATAAGTGACACATTTAAAATGGCTTTCAGATCCCTACTATGAGTTTGTATTTGAGAAAAAGGAGTAGAAGTAGGGCAGAAGATGGAGGAGGAGAAAGGATGAAGAAAAAGATGGATGACAGCTAAGATAATAGGATGAGACCCGGGAAAATTGTTTTTCAGGTTCTAACTGAAATTTAGCACTTTAATTTTAAATAAAGGTCCAAACCACAGGAGGTTTGGCAGTATCTGTGGCTTTTGACCAAAAGAAATAAAACATTTTCATATCATATTATAGTTTACAGATATCTCAAAATGTCATGTATAGTCATCACTACTTTGAAATTACAGCAGTCTATTAGATCTCATTATTTAATAATTAACGAAGCATATGCCTCAATATATCACAACTAAAAATAGTCTGAGAGCTGAATTTCAATACATCTGGTTCCTTGGTAATCCCAGGTATTTTATATATTTTAAAACAGTGACCTGGGAGGAGGTCCGCAGGTTTCACCATATGGTGAAAGGGGTCCATGACACCAAAAGATTTTAAAAAACATACAAAAGTTAACAGTTAACAGTTAACCTGGGTTAAAAGTGTTCATGGGGTAGGGGGGTAGGTAGAAAAGGGAAAAGGTAAGGACGCATATATTGTGATGGAAGGAGAGTTGACTTCGGCTGGTGAACACCCAATGTAATATGGAGATGATGTATTAAGGAATTGTAGACTTGAAACCTATATAACTATTTCTAACCAGTGTCATTCCCAATAAACTTAGTAAAAATGTTTTTGAAAGTGTACATGACCGCCTCTAAGTGATAAATCTGAGAAAACTTACAGACCCTTTTCCCAATTTACAAAAGGGCATGGAGGATGCATAAATGACAATGAATAATCCCTCCTCCTCCTGAAACAACACAGACCAAAGCACCCAGCTTTTAATTCCAAAAAGAAAGGCTAGCTGTGCACCTCCCTCTTCTCTATACCTTTTCACTTACTATGGGCAGCGAGCCTACCTACAGCCCCAATCTGTAGAGGGCGACAATTTAGTGGAAGCTGAATACAAACAGTTAACAACTAGCTATTCGGGAGCTGTAAATGAGGATATAAGGAGTTCGGACTTTATTCTAGGTGATGCTTTGTCTTATTTTACTTTCCATTTACAGTGCTATTTTGGAAACAACTAAATTTGTATAAAAAAATACTTTGTTTGAAACTCTTCAAAGGCTTCCCACTACCCTTTAGATAAGGCCCAGCAAACAGATACAAAGCTTACAAAGTCCTCAGCAGTAAGTTTTCTCTACCCCTTTAGCCTCACTTTGATCTCCTTCCCTTCTCATAATCCATATTCAAGCCACACTTAATTCTTTTCTGCAGCTCAAATAGGCCATGTTCCTTCTCCTTCCTCCAGACTTTTACCCGTTATTCTCAGCTTGACCCATTACTTCAAACCATTCAAATCTGTTTAAATATCACATCCTCAGGGAGGCATTCCCCTGCTGTATACTCTTTTAAACCTCTCATTAATCTTATCATAACACTCAATCACATTTTGTTATAATAGCATGTTTAATTGTTCATCTTCTCCCCAAAGCTGAAAGCCTGGCGAAGGTAAAGTCAGGGTCTTGTTTACCACAAGGCGTAGCGCTCTGAGCCTGACACGCTGCAGGTCCTCAGGGAGAGCTGGTGGAGGATGAATGAATGTATGACTCTGCCTAGAGATGAGTTTTTAAAAGCACTGCTATGTGTACATCTAACAACCTTGAACCATCCCTACGTGGCAACATCTGTAACCTGTGTGCTACTCAAAATTCTATATAATTCGTATTTAGCCCTCTCCTCAGCCTAAATTAATAAAATTGTACTACTTAAACATATTGTTATATATTTACTAGTTACCTACTGTTTAAAAAAAAATCTGAGTGCAAAGGAATGAATGCTGCTAGTTTCCAAACCCAAACATCCTTTAATGATCAATTTTCTAAATATACTTATCTTTCCTTTTATATAAAATAGATGTTTCTTAAAAAGTATACACATATTCTTTTTAATTTCTACTTTACTAATTTACAGGGGATGCCTTTGCTTTTGACCACTATTTTCTTCTTCACATAGTTAATAATCATAGAACATATATTCAAGTGCACAAAAACTCAGTGGTCATTTTAAAGAGCCTTTGAAGGATCCTGTTTTAAAATTACAGTTTAGAAAGCAGAAGCTTCATTTTATTTATTCAATTTTTTGGATCACAAAATCCAATTAAAAAGTGATATTCAATTATGATAAAAACTTTATTGATTTAAATAAGTGTTAACGTTAAAATACTTTTTCAACTTTTATATTCTCCATAATTTAATGCTTTATGGTTATTTTGTATACCTTTAAACAATACAGTTAAGTGATTTTTTTACTTAAATACCCTCTCATAAAAGAGAGTAAAGAATTTAGAGATCCTGGAGCGTGGTGGGGGAGAATGAATAGAGTATACACGGTGCCAGGAGGAGACCAGACTGGGTGGTGAGACCACAAATATACAGATGATGTATTATAAAATTATACACCTGAAACTTGTATCATGTTATTAACCAATGTTACCCCAATAAATTTAATTTAAAAAAAGAATTTAGAGATCTTCATCAGCATATACAGGCACTTCCACAACTGCAACTCACCAGCATTTTTCATAAAGATGATATTTTAGTGTCTAATTCCAGTAAATGGGAATTTCAGGAAGATTCATAATTGCATAATACTGTATTTAATTAATTCTAAGATGTACTTTTTTTTCACATTTTGACATCTCTGAAATCAGGATGTATCTTACAATTGATAGTCTCCTAAAATTTATAATTGGTAGCATTTTTTTCTTTTAGTGGTCTAAAATAATGTTTCTTACAACTGATGGCACCTTAGGCTAAATGAAATACAGTTATTAAAATATTAAAACTTTTCTCTAATGATGCTTTCAACTGATCTAAATCACAGTACAATTCTAATTCAAACAATTCTAGAATCAAAACTGAATGAACAGAAGATTCACATTTTTATGTTTTTAGAAAACTAGGTAACTAGGCTAAACTCAAGAAAATAGATAACTGGAAGAAAATACTTCTTTTAAAAAATTTAGGAGAAAGTCTACATTAGAAGCAGAAATACCAGAAATGAAAATTATAAAAGGCTTGAAGATGTTCAATCAGTAGTAGCTTCCAAGGAAATGAAGGCATGAAATAGTTCTAGAGCTTTATCTATAAAAAGAGACAAATATTAGGACCATGGGAGGGGATAATTCAGGTAGCAAAGTGTTCAAGAGGAAAAATACTACTGTATTATTTTTCCCTCCTTAATGAGGAGTCATTGTCACCCTTTAAACAAAAATATGGTCTAGGTGGTTGAAATCATTGTTATTAATGTAAACATTCTTAATAAATCAAAAACCAACCTACCAGCATTGTCTTCCTCCTGGCTCAATCTGTCTCCCCTTCAGGTGATCCTAGGACAGGGGCTCCTTTTCAGACCCCCAGTGTTTCATGTCGGTCTTCTACCTCCCTGTGGCAACAATATTTTCTAATTAAAAGAGTCCTTTTGTGCCACAGGGAGGATTTCTGATGATATAACAAATACAAAAGTTATCACAGCTCATCATGAAGCCAACTTAGTCTTGAGGTTCTTCAAGAAAGAAATTTGGCTCCTTATCTTATTTTTCAAGAGAGAAATTGAGTTTTATTTTTTTAACTGCATTTTTTAAAAAAACCTAAACTTTCACTTATTTTTTAAAAAGCAGTTCTCCTGTTGAATTACATAAAAATTCTTATCATTCATCTGTCTTTTCAACTACTCTCTAAACACAATGTTGTTGATCACAAAAGAAGTTTTCTTGGTAATTACTTTATTTACTAAGTTCAACGTTTTATGTTTTAATACCCGGTTAAAAACAAAAGTCCTGATCCCAATGATCAGAAGAGAGAAGTAGGAAACTACTAGACCCATTTCAGCCAGTATTTGTTAGTAAAGATTAGTAAGTCTACTTATATTACGTAACACGATGTTAATTACGCTTAAAATGAACTTTTAAAAAAAAGGCCAGCAGGAAATATAGAAAAGCAGTACTGTCTTCTCACTGGGAAGATTATGACTGATTTTCACTGTTTGTTTATTCTGCAATACTTAAAAATTTTTCCAATGAGCATGAACTGCTTTCATTGTAAGAAAAAAAAATTTAGGTGTAAGCGAGAATGATTAAAACTTACTGAGATTTCAACATGATGTTAATCTAAGTATGACAACATTATGGCTTTGGTATATTATAGATGACCATATTTATGTTTTTTGGATGACTACCTTTTTTATATTTTAAATAACCCTAAGGTATTCAATATTCATTATATAAACAGAAAAGAAAATATATTTAAGGTCTTATATAGATGGTTCTTGATTATACTGCAATATTAAGTCCAAGTCAACTTGTTCCAGTCGATATTTCCTAACAGCTATGTGTTCAACACTGTATTATATACTATAATTGACAAATCCTAAAAATATGGACGCTGTCCTAAAGGGATTTACACACTCTCTCTGAAAACTGAAGGCACATACACACAAGAATAGTCTAAGAAAGGAAATGCTAAGTGCCTCAATCCAGATGGTCTAACAGAAGGTCAGGAGTGTTTATTGTAGGCCACAATTATTGTGGAAAGTTTCACGTAATTGGGCCTTGAAGAATGGCTAACATCCAAACACATTCTTGACAGAAACTTATTTGAACAAAAGCTCAGAAACATAAACAGCAAGTCCATACCAGGGGCAGTAAGAAAAATTACAAAAATACAATGTTTTAGTAGATTAGGAAGGAGCTCCTTGTGGATGATTCCGTAGGTCACTGAATTTGGCAGAGGAGTGGCCTTTGAAATCCTATGAACAAAGAGCTTCAAGAGAATTATAAATGTAGTTGCCAAAACACAGTAAGTTAGGAGGAAATAATGAGGAAAAAGTACAGCCTGAAGGTATAAAGCACTTGTTTTTTTAAGTGGAAGTGAAAGGATAGAAAAATATACCAGAGAAGAAAACAAATATTGTTTTACTGTATAAAAGACCTTCTCCATATTTGAAGGCACAAGGAAAGGTGCTAATGAAGTTAAAAGAACACTTCCGGAGAACTTACTAAGTAATAAGCACTATGCTTTACATATTTATTGTACATATTCCTCACAACCTTGAATTCCTACTTTATGACAGTGAAACAGACTCTGAAAAGGTTAAATACTAACAAGTGATAAAGTGGAAATCTGAAACAAGGACTAAATTAATGTTCTAACCTTTCCTACTAAAGAGAGCTATTTAAAAGGCTAAAAAGGAAAAAACAAAAACAACAACCTCCGCGAGACAACCAAGATGGCGCACTAGGTAAATGCTGTGCTTACCTTCTCTCACAACCACGTCAAAACTACAACCAATCTACAAAACAACTATTATTGAGAATCGCCTAAAATCAAGCTGAACTTTCAACTAAGGACACGCAGAAGCAGCCACCTCCAGACCGGTAGGAAGGGCAGAGACATGGAACGGGCTGGTTCCACACCCGCGTGTGACCATTAAAGACCGGGAGAGCTATTTCGGCTGTGGGGGTCACCCCATCCCCTAAAGGAATGAGAGATCCAGCCCCACGCCAGCCCAGGGTTCCAGTGGCAGGGAGAGAAGTCCCCTAATTTCTGGTTGTGAAAACCAGCGGAGACTGTGACTGACCGAGACGGAGGGCGGCTGCACTCCCAGGCGCTCCTTGTAAAGGGCCTGTGCGTGGACTTACCCACCATCGGAATCGCACGCTGAGCTCCAGCTCTACAGCAGCAACTGGAGAGATGGCAGGGACATACGGGGGAGAACTGAGCTGTCTGGCTTGGAAAGGGGCTGGAGAGGAGGCTTCCTCCCGGACGGGGGAGCTGGCGGAGGCCATTGTTTCTTTGTTGAGCCTCCCCCTTCCTGGCTTGCAGACGCAGGTGGCCGCCATATTTGAGTCTCTGCTGTTCATTCACCACGCCCAACTTTCAGGCACACCCAGGCCGCTTCCAGTGGCTTTTTCGTGTAGACCGCCTGCGTTGGCTCAAGCTGCAGACTTTCCTAGGCTCTCTCAGAGGCTCACAGAACCCAGACAAGCAGCATCTGGCTTGAGCGTGTCCTGTACCTCTGGCTGAGCTGCCCTAAGTGAGGCCTTAGCAGCAGCCGGCCACGTTTCATGGCTTAGTCTCTCAAGGCGCTTCCCAGCACAGCACAGGCGGCAACCATCAGCAGATTCCTTTGTGGCTCCTGCCCAGTGGCCCCTGGGGCACAGGCTGTGCCTTAAGGAGACCTACCGTGGATCCCCTCCAAGGTGGTCCTGGTGTTGGCGCCCCCAGTGGCCAGCTTCAAAACGAGCCAGAGCATTACCCAGCAGCCTCCGCCTCCAAGTACGACACACCCAAGGGGCGGATTGGGCGGGCACCAGAGTCCTGCTGAGGCAGATCCTGCTCTGTAGGATCAGCCCCTGCACAACAACCCTTCCACTGTAGTCAAGGCCAGTCCTCACATCCAGGGAGCCCAAAGGTCAGTCCCTCCCACTGATGTGCAATTATCAACCAAGGCTCAACTACAAGAAGAGGGCACACACAACCCACACAAGGGACTCACCTAGAGCCCGTGGCTCAGGTGACCAGAAAAACTGTGTCACTGAAAAACTGTGTGTAGCAGCACACCTACTACAGAAGGCCACTCTGCTAAGACCGGAAGACATAGGAGCCCTACCTAATACATAGAAACAAACACAGGGAGGCAGCCAAAATGGAGAGAAAAGGAAACATGTCCCAAATAACAGAACAGAACAAAGCTCCAGAAAAAGAAGAACTAAGCAAAATGGAGATAAGCAACCTACTAGATGCAGAGTTTCAAACACTGGCTGAAAGACTGCTCACTGATGTCAGGGAGAACTTCAACAGGGACACAGGAAGCATAAAAATGGAGATGGAAACCATGAAAAAGAACCGGTCAGAAACAAAGGATACAACAATGGAAACGAAGAACATATTACAGGGAATCAACAGCAGATTCGATGAGGCAGAGGACCCAACCAGCGGTGTAGAAGACAAGGTAGCAGAAAACACCCAATCAGAACAGCAAAAAGAAAAAAGAATCCAAAAAACTGAGGTGAGTTTAAGGGGCCTCTGGGACCAACAAATGAAGTGTACCAACATTTGTATTACAGGGGTACCAGCGGGAGGAGAGAGAGAACAAGGAACTCAAAACCTGTTTGAAGAAATAATGACAGAAAACTTCCCTAACCTGGTGAAGGAAATGGACATGCAAGCCCAGGAAGCACAGAGAGTCCCAAACGAGATGAAGCCCAAGAGGCCAACACCAAGACACATCATAATTAAAAAGCCAAAGGTTAAAGACAAAGAGAGAATCTTAAAAGCAGCAAGAGAAAAGCAGCTAGTTACCTGCAAGAGAGCCCCCATAAAACTGGCAGCTCATTTCTCAACACAAACTTTGCAGGCAAGAAGGGAGTGGCAGGAAATATTCCAAGTGATGAAAAGCAACGACATACAACCAACATTACTCTATCCAGCAAGGCTGTCGTTTAGATATGAAGGACAGATAAGGTGATTCCCAGACAAGAAAAAGCTGAAGGAGTTCATCACCACCAAACAATTATTACAAGGAATCTTGAAGGGAATTCTTTAAGATGGGAGGGGGTTAAGGATGGGTGAAAGGGGAAGGGATTAAGAAGTACAAATTGGGTGTCACACAGTAGTCATGGGGATGTGGGGTATAGCGTAAGGAATAAAGCCAACAATATTGTAATAACTAGGTATGGTGCCATATAGGTACTAGATCTATCAGGGTGATAGATGGGAATGGGGTTGGGGGCAGGGTGAAAAGGTGAAGGCATTAAGAAACACAAATTGATAGTTAATACAGTCTGAGGAACATAATCAACAATGTTGTAAAGATCATGTAAGGTGCCAGGTGGGCACTGGACTTATCGGGGGATCATGTCATAGACTACGTAGATGTCTGACCAATGTGCTGTACATCTGAAGCTGAAGTAGGATAATACTGAATGTCACCTATAACTAATATATAGGTATATATAGTCACGGGATGTGGAGTACAGCATAGGGAAGATGGTCGATGGCTTTGTAACAGCTATATAAGATGTCAGACAGGTAGTAGCTTGGGGGCTGGGTTATCACTTTATGAGGGGTTTAAATGTCTAATTATTACGATGCTTTGTACACATGAAACTAATTTTGTTAAAAAACCTAAATAAAAAACAAACAAAAAAAACTCAGGAATAGTCACCCAGAATTTTCTATCATATCTGACTACTCTTTGGCTTCTTCATGTTCCTCGAAATGTAAACATTCCCTAAAATTAATCCCTTAATTCTGTGCCCTTTGTTCCTGATCACAGAGAGACAAATACAGAATTTAATATCTTCCCCTTAGAGGAAATTTCTCAAATACCTTTCCCCTTGGAGATTTCCTTTATTTCCATGGCTTCAATGAGCCTGATCCCCAAATCAGTCTCTCCTTGACCTTTCTTTATTAAGCTTCAGTTGTACCAGATACGTAGGTTCTGTTTTCCCCTCCAGATCTATTGTCCTAGGTTTCAGGTTGGTTTTGGTCAATGGAGTGCCTTGCAAGGGATTAGAGGAAGGAAGGACAAATAAAATCAGAGTACTTATTCCCTGGCTCCCTCCCTCTCTATGCCATCGCCCTCAAGCCAGCTGTGCCCTTTAACCAAAGGTGCCAGGATTCTCCCAAGGTGACCCTCTCTCCAAGACTCTCTGGTGACCCTTCCCACCCTTTAGCCCAAGAGCCAAGGACAGAAACAGCTCTGTTACTTCGGCTCTCAAGCACCACCCTATCTCTTATGGGTATCCTAAGTTTGCCTACATATTTGTAACTAGTCATTTATTAAAACGTTCCTTAAAATATACTAATTTGAGTATGCCATCTCCTTTGCGATGGGACCCTGACTATACATTTGTGCATCTTTAAATACCTAAATACTTCCCCTTACACACTCAGCTTCAATCTCAACATCAACACGCCTATTACCAAACTTATCTGCTTCCCAAAATTGCCTTCCTCAATTCCCTAGATGATCCTATCACCATCACTTAGTGTCAGAAACCTGAGTAATGTCTTACCTATGACTCTCCTCCAATCTGTCATGTCGTTAGACCTTACCTAGCAGTATGGCTTATATGAGCTCCTCTGTCCCTATCGCTTCTACCTTGTTTGACTATTTCTCAAGTCGTCCCTTGATTCCTAGTACAACAGCTAGTCTTCCTGCTTCCTCTTTTACCCTGCAATTCATTCTGTCTACTGAGATACTCAATACGTAGTACTTTCTACTCAAAACCTTCCAAATATTTCTGCACCTTATATGCCTAACTTCTGCCTGTTGGGTTCATATCACAATCTAGTCACAACTCTTAATGGAACCTCCTGTCAATGTCTTATTTACTCAATATCTTTTAAACATACCTTGAATTTCAATATTCCACCCATTTATTAATGCCATTTCCCTTAGTCTAAAGTGCCTTCCACCTGCCTCCTATCTGCCCATCTGTCCTCCTGTACTTTCTCTAAAACATTCCCTAATACCGTAAATTGAACTGTCCTCTTCTGAAAATTTCTTTGAATTTGTAAATTGCACTCAATTGATTCTATACTGCTTTGTATTTTGATTATAGTGTGTGTGTGTTCTAATTTAACTAAATTAACTCCCTGTGGGAAAGAAACATGTTGCAAACAGTGTCCTTGCACATAATAAATGTAAAGTATTTATTGATATATTCTCATAAAGTTAAATGGAAGGTTAAGAGGATAAATATAGTAAGTTAAGGTGTAAGATGAAGAAACAGATCCTAAAAGCTCAATCTTCTCAGACATGTCTTAAAAGATTTCTATTAAGACTTATCTACTATTAATCACATTGGCATAAACTTGTTACTTTTTAAATGGTAATCTGTTATAACCTTTTAAATTTTACTACAAATATATAATTTTTTTTTTCAGTAAACATAAAAACTGCTTTTCAAATCTTAGTAGGGAATGCAGGAGACTCCTCTCTACGCGCAGCTTACCCTCCAGAGCAGCCCCCAGAGCTGGCGGAGTCCGCAGCGGCCCGCCACGGTCACCACCGCCCTTCGCCCACCCTGCATCACTACTCCTGAAAGGCTTCTCATGATTATTAATCCTCAGTTATCATCAAAAAGCAGTTTATAGGCTTAGATGAATATGCTTATTTTTAAAATTTCAAAATATGTTTTGTTTTTCCTATAAAATTTAAGAGAGGATTACTATTGCATATAAGGTCTGTGAGGGAAATGCACTTTTAGAATACAAAAAGGTGAAGCAAAATAGCCTATAATTATACCTAACAAAATGAGAAGTCACTTTATTCACAAAATAACGAAGATGGCTAAGTACACATCATTAGAAGATTTCAGTACTCCTGCCTGGTTGGCACGAACATTGTTTCTGGTGTGGATATATACATATGGGGATACAGGAATGAAAGAAAATGTTCAATGCAAACATGCCGACAACTGACATACAGGTCAATAAATATTATGAACATTTTTAGACTAATATAATCTAAGTTATAATGTAGGAGCATTCCAGAAAGTGTTTCCTAGATGTACAAAAGGAAATCTTATTCTGTATGAATCTCATTTCCACCAATCCACCAAATAAAAACTGCTGTAGCCATCCTGTCAATATTCCTTCCCTTTTTTTCCTAGTCAGACTCTTCTCCAAAATTCACACGTCTGGAATTTAAGTTAAAACTATATCACCACAGAAACGAGCTTGACCTTAATCTACTGCCTAACAGGGAACATGCCTTAGGATGAATCACAACAACCTTTATTCATTTGTCATGTTTTTAATGTCAGAGGAATAAAAATTTATTCAGATTTTAACTGGTTTAAAAATGCATTTGATTCTTTAAATAAAAACAAAATTAAGCTCAGATTAGCTATTCTAAACTAATCTATACATATTAATGATCCTTATAATGTTACATTAAAAACCCATGAGTGACAGTATTTTAACGTAACTTCGTATATTATACACTCTATGATCTGCATGCCTTATGATGACTAAATGCGAGTGTTTTAAACTGTTGTAATTATACATGTATGAGCCAGCAGTTTTCACTATGAATTTAACATTGCCTTTAAAAGAGTTATAGCTGAAAAATTCTAAGTTGTTACAGGGTTGTCCTGTAAAGACAGACAATAATTCTATACTATTCTTTATTTTTAGAAGTAAGCATAGATTTCATTAAAAATCCATAAGCCAGTACGGAATTAAAAATGTAAGATGAACTTTGCAGGAACATTTAGACTATTTTAGAGTAATGTGAATTACTTATTAACATTTCTTTTTTGTGTTGAAGAAAAATAAATCTAAAAAATATTATCAAGTGTTCAAAAAGTACTTTTAAAATATCACAAAAGTAGCTGTTCTTTTACCCAGATTTTGCATATCCCCTTTTTCAATATCACAATCACTCATATCTCTATCCTGAAATAAAAGCATTACCCTCAGAGTTCAAGACCAAGCAAATTAAATGCTTTAAATGGATTATATTTCATTCCTACTTGGAATTGTTTTTAGCTGAGAAATTTAAATTAATGAAGCACTGACCATCACTTGTACAATCAGTAAGATCTGGCTGACTACTCTGATATTTTAACGTGATAAATGCCATAATTTTCCACTGATGCAAATTTGGCACTGTAGTTTTCATTTTTCACACATTCTATTTTTTTTACATTCAACTTTAGCTATCATACTTTTTTCTTGTGCTATTAGTTTTGTTTAGTTATGCTCCTATAATACAATCAGTTACAACAGCTACTTCAAAATATCATCAAACATAATACTTTTAGCTGTTCTTCCCATGCTTTTCCTCAAGAAGAAAATTCATCTCTGCCATTAGACTTCCAGGTTCTACCTGAAAAACTCTCCAAACTATCAGAAAAATACACGTATCTTCCTGCCCTTTGAATTATCTATTATAAATCAGGTACCACACCAGACTCTAGTCTTGAAGTCTTTATGAAGTGTTTAGCAACCTGTTTTGATAAAATGAATTGATTACCAATCACATGGGATTTGCTGAAACTGTTGACACCACTGCTCTGAAGACTGTTGACACCACTGCTCCAACCCCTCAACTCAACAAAAAATAGAGCTGGAGGAAGACCAGCTTTAAGCAAGTCCTAGGGAGTGCTACTGGGCCTCAACAAGCACAATATATCAAATACTGAAAATTTTTAATCATGAGACTTTGCTGCATTTATAGAAATTTATCTAAATACTTAAACATTTTTATTAGGATTGTAAACCAAACATAAGGATTCTGTTCCCACATTAATAGCTAAAGATAAATTTTAATGTTTGTTACAAAATAGCCACTACAATCCTACAGGTAAATTTACTTAAGGGTCAATAGCAAAAATTAAAAGGTTCTCCAAGAATTATACATACTAACACCCAATTAAACATACAGTTATCTCGCCACAGACAAACTGAAATACCATAACTTCTGAGATGACAAAAAGAGGAAGCTGATAGGCTACTACAAAGATGCTTCTGACCTAAGAAAAATGAATTATACTGCCCCAAAATACTGATTCAAAGAAACTCTTAATCTGTTGTAGAATGAGAATACTATACTTATTTTTTAAATTAAAAAAGTTATCCTCATATACTAGCCTATTTACTTCTATAAGTAAATAACAACTAGCTGTTATTCGCACTCCCGGGGAAAAAACAATAAAAATAATTTAATTATTGTGGGCCTGTAATTTTGTCCTTAGGCTCCATGGTATGAGATTCTGTTATACCTCAAAAAATTATAATGTAGAACTTCTTGTATCTCTATAAATTCCCTTACAAGAGATTTCCACTAGTTTCCAATCTATACTACATAGCATTACAAAGAGGTTCTTTGATATATTATGTATCTGGCAATAGTAATGTTGACACTTACTTACAAAATAAGAACGTTATAAATAATAAGCATTTTATGAAATGTCTACCTGTTTCCACATTCTCGGTCTCAACTTCTTGTTCTTCTGCCACATCTTGCATCATATAAGTCTCATCATCATAAACCAGAACCTGGGCTGCATAGCCCTGCTCTAATCTGGCACTTGGAACTGGCTCCACAATCACTGCTGGGTATTCAGAAACCTTTTCACTTTCCTACAAGAGCAAAATTTAAAAAACAATCAACCTTTTTATTCACAAATTCTGGATTCAGTTATAAATCCTTGAGTTCACAGAGTCTCAAGGAATCCACACAATGAGCTTCGCATATTATAAATATGAACATAAAAACAAGAGATGAAAAAGGCTAACAATCTTTTCAAGTCTCAAGAGGTGAGACATAGAGATTAAACATTTTAAATAATCAGGGCTTTAGATTAAGATGGCAAATTGAAAACATGCATATAGTTTCACTCTCTCATGAAAGCCCACTAAAACACAGTAAGAGACTTTGACACATAAACACATAAGGAGAAGAGGTAAGAGCAACAAAATCTTGGAAGACTGAAAGTGAATGGGTGAATACTAAGTGGTTTAGAAGACCTAGGAAAGCCAAATCATAGCCTGGCAGCAAAAACAAAGCTGAGAACAACTTATTTTACACTGGAGAATGCACAGAAGGCAGTAACAATTACGTTCGGAAATGTAGGAGCAGCAGGTGATAGAGAAAGCGGGGAGTGGAGGGTAAAACAAGGAAGATTCCATTAAAGTTGGTCGAAAAGCATTCTGATTCCTAGACCTGCTTCCTCTGCCGTGATGCTAGGCAACCATCCCTCCCCACCTCAGTAGAAGACTGGAGAGTTACTTTTCCAGAAAGAGAAACAAGAGCATCTTTGAGATATATTAGGCACATTTGCTATGTAGTATCAGTGCTGGACCAAAACCAGTTTCCCATCAGCCTTTCAGTCCTCCACTGTTAATTATGAGCAGACAACCAAGGAAAAGCCTCTAACACAGAACATATACAGACATACTTATATGTGTGCGTGTGTGTGTACAATATACATATATAATATATATTCATATTCATATATATTATATATATTCATATTCCTCAGAAATAAGAGAAGATATTATAACCTTAAGACAAGAAAAGAATATAATTTAATAACATTAAAAAATAAAAACTTCTTAAAAATTAAAAACACAATAACGAAGATGGAAAAACAGAGGCTTGGAAGATAAAATTGAGGCAGTCTTCCAGGAACCAGAGAAAAAAGATAAGGCAATGGAAAATAGGAGAGAAAAGAGAACATTAGAGGACTGGTTCAGGAGGTCTAATATCTGAATAACAGGAGCTCCAGAAAAAGAAACTGGGGAGTGGGTGGTGGGGAAGGTTGCAAAGAAATCAAAGTATTCCAGACATTTTTCTAGAGCTGAAAGACATAAGGTACTAATTTGAAAGGACCTACCAAATGTTTAGTATAAAAACGTTACAGGAGACCTACACTGAGGCACACTACTGTGAAATATCACAATACTGGGGACAAAAGAGAAGCTTCTAGAAAGAAAATACAGGTCACATACGAAGAATCAGGCGCACTTCAGTCTTCTCAACCATCAAACTGGAAAGATGTTAACAATAGAGCCATTTCTTCAAAATTACAAAGGAAAATTACTTCCAACCTAGAATTTTCCACCCAGTCAAACCATCTTATGAAAGTAGAATAAAGGTTTTCTCAGACATGAAAAGATCTCAAAACATTTACCTTCCATGCATCCTTTCTCAAGAAACAATTGGAGAATATATTCCATCAAAAAAAGAGCCAATTTTTAATTTAAAAAAATCAACTTAAGATACAGAATATAGGAGAGCAACATGAGAGAGAGGTAACACTAATTTTCAGGAGGGCTGTGAAGAGCTTCCAGGATGCCAGCTGTGCACTGGATTTACAGGGCAGCCAGTCCAGACTGTAGCAGTGGGACTCTGGGACAGCAGGATAAACTGTCAACATCAAGACAACCGCTGACACTGTTCCAAAGGACAGAATGCCCACATAAGCCTCTTCTAGCTTTTCACTCATATCTGGCTTGTCTTGATGAACCTCTTCCCCTCACATTACCTTGCTACCTGGATCAGCTGAGAACACTCATTTCACCTCCTGGGTGTGTTCTGCTTTGCTCCACTCCTAAGTGCCAGAAGAAGATCACAAAGAGCGAGGGAACCCCCCCCCCCAAAAAAAGCAGCACTCTTTCCATGTGACCATAAATCTGCAGAACAAACATGCCCGATGCCTGACCAAGATGGCCCCATGCTTCCAAGAACTACCTCGTGACACTGCTTACCAACTGCCTGAATGACAGCTCTTGAAACCCAATGAACCTGACGCCAAACTAGTCAGCCCTTTTCCTGGAGCTTCATCCAACTATGGTAATGCTGCCCCTTCCTAACTCAGTTAGCTTGGTCACTATTCATTTTTTCAAAGTAAACAATGTGCTGTTTAGGAATATATACACAGACAATAACTAACACTATAAAGAAAAGGAATGACAACACAGAACCAGGATAATGGCACCTCTGGGGACGAGGATGGGGACATGAGAAAAGGACACACGTAGTATTCTAAAATACTAGTAATTTCTATTTTTTTAACCTGACTGATGGATAATATGTATTCTTTTTATTATGCTTAAACTGAAATATATTTTATACACGCTTCACTTTGTATCAAACATTTCACAAAATAATTTTAAATTAAAAAACAAAGATAAAGCAAAGTTTTTTTAAAAAGTACATGCTGAATATTAACACTGAATTCCACACACTGTATAAAGGCAAAAAATGTGAGTAACTTTTTACTGTTAAAAAATTTCATTCTCACGAATTATATATAATAAAAGTTGAATCACCATGCCCCTCGGTCAACGCATAGGTAGCACCACCCAGCTATAAAACAGCTGTTAATGAGAAGCATAGGTAGGCAGACTCATCAGAAACTCAGAAAGCAATATCACAAGTACTGTGTTTCCCTGAAAATAAGACCTAGCCAGACAATCAGCTCTATTGCGTCTTTTGGAGCAAAAATTGATATAAGACCCGGTCTTATTTTAAGACATAAGACCGGGTCTTTATAATATAATAATATAATATAACATAACATAATATAATAACGGGTATAATATAACACTAGGTCTTATATTAATTTTTGCTCCAAAAGATGCATTAGAGCTGGTTGTCTGGCTAGGTCTTATTTTCAGGGAAACACGGTTGCATCTGAAATAGTATTAACCCAAGCAGCGAATATTTTACTTATATATAATCCAAAGGACTTAAAACTTCTTTCATTCCCCTGAAATCTAATTAAATCTACATTTAATAGTAACATTAATCTGAGATTATTTTATATTCTGAACCACCCATCCTCTCATCCTACCAGTAGGAAATAAATCGAACTTTCTAAACGACGAAATACTTGAGGACTACAATTCTGTAAAAGGCCAATTCCTCCATCTATACTCTTTTCCCCACCAATTAGGATTCTGGACCCACTCTTCTCTCTCTTACATCTTAGTTGGGTTTTGTTTTGACATTTCAATGGTCCCTTCCCTTTAACCATAATAAAACAAAAATCTCTTTTTTATTTTAAAAAAATCGTCTCCTTTCTTTCAGCTGAACTCCATATCTTTGCTCCTTATACCTGCATACACTTCTCAGAAAGACAGTAACTCCTTGACTCATTATCTACATATACTTGTAATCTGGATTCCACCCCCTCACTGAAATTCTT
This sequence comes from Rhinolophus sinicus, assembly GCF_057876585.1. Lineage (NCBI taxonomy): Eukaryota > Metazoa > Chordata > Mammalia > Chiroptera > Rhinolophidae > Rhinolophus > Rhinolophus sinicus. The sequence goes on along the minus strand of NC_142515.1, from coordinate 119,271,595 downwards.
CTCTCAATATGTCAATAAAGACCAAATTCTATTTGTTTTCATCCTTGTTTGCCATTCTGCAGACTACACAATGACCATCGCCTCATTTTAAAAATTCTTTCTTCCATCAATTTTGGTCTCTTTCTACCACTCTACTTTCAAGCATCTCCTCTGACTCTTCTTCCATCTCCGGTGACTCAAATGTAGCCCACTAGAGTTCTGTCCTCGGCATCTCCTTTCTTTTCCTCTATACTGCTATCCCAGGCAAGCCGACCCATGCTTATCATTTCAAATAGCGCGTCTCTGCTGATGATTACTAAATATTTGTCTTTCCCTCTGACCCATCTCCTAAACCCCAGACCCAAATTTTAAACTACCCACTTTAAACATCACTACAGGAATATTCAGTCAATACTTCAAACTTCACATGTGCAACTGGAACAAATGATCAACATATCTCCCTATTTCCCCACCCTGTATTCTCTAAACTTCAGTTTCTTCATATTTAAGAAAGATTATAATATTCATACTTCACAAAGTCCCTTGAAAATTAAATATGCACAAAGTACTTAGCACAGTGTCTAGCACATAGTAAATACTCAATTAGTGGAAGCTATTATTGCATTGTAACAATAGTAATACTACTTGCCCTCAACTATGGCGGGCCTCTTTTCACATTACAATCAGAATTGTTTGTATTCTTTGTACAAAACCCTTGCATGACTCCCTATTTGTCTAAAAGGAAAGTTTAACATATTAAACAATGGTTTGTAACACTCTTTGAAATGTAACCCTCAACCCACCTGTTAAGGGTTGAACTGTGTCCCCCAAAAGATGTTGGAAGTCCTAACTCCCACTACCAGTAGGGTCTTTGCAAATGATAGTTAAGATGACATCATTAGGATGAGCCCTAGTCCAATATGACCATGTCCTTATAAAAAGGGCAAATTTGGACACAGAGAGACAGAGGGAAGCCGCCATCGTCAAGTCAAGGAACGCCTGAAGCTACCAAAAGCTAGGAGAGACACACGGAAGAGATAATCCCTTAGAGCCAACACCTTGATTACGAGCTTCCAGCCTCCAGAACTGAGAGGGAACAAATATCTTGTTTCAACCACCCAGTTTATGGTGCTTTGTTACAACAGCCCAAAGAAACAAATACACCACTTTACAGCCTTATTTCCTATATTACTTCACATAGCTGTTCAACTACTTGCTTTGCCCCTAATTCCCAAAGGTAAAAGCTTCAATGACTTTGGTTTATGTTACTTTACAGCCTGAAACTACCTTCCATATCTGCCCAAATCCTTTTCATCCACTCAGGGCCCAGTTTAGGGAGTCTTCTGTAAGCCCCCAATCTGAATCAGTTTGTCCATGTAAGTACTTCTAGAACACGTTGTTTGCCAAATATTACCACTGTTCATTATCTTGCATTATAATTATGTTTACAGATCCAACTCCTGGACAAGACAGTAAGATGTTTGAGATCAAGAATCAACTTTTATATCCTCCCCAACAACGTACATTTCGTATAAACTGAAGTGGCATTTAAGTATGTGTAGCTTGCTTCGAAGAATGATAAAGCTCAAGACATTTTAATATTAACAGGTTTTCATAGTTTCAACATTTGCTAATCTACAATGCCAAGTAACGTCACAAGCTTTTTCTCTACCAAATGAAAGGGGACCACAGGCCACTGCATACAGACTGCAGATAATTGTTGCTTTGTACTGTACAGAGGAGTTAGCTATTTTTACTAGGGAATAAGGGTAGAAATGGAATCAGGATTCTGTTTTATAAGAATAGCAAAAACTTACACATCCACTAAATTATTTTACTTAGGATCACAACAATCTTGCTCAAGTCACCAAATTACATAATAATTTGAATGAAATCAAGATTCAGCAGGCCTTGGCACAACCTACTTAGTTCCCCATAATCTAAGGTTGTTCGACTTAGCAAATAAAAACATAAAATATCCAGTTAAATTTGAATTTCAGATAATGAATAATAAGTGTAAAAATGTCCCATGCATAGGCTTGAACATGGTTACTAGGCAACTTAACGGTAAAGAAAGCCCGCGACTTTCAAAAAGCCGGCGTTTTTCATAAAGCCTGCCATTTCCGGGGTCCTGCTTTGTCCCCAGCTTATGAAAGCAGCCAGAACAGAGCCCAGCCCCAGAGCCAGTTCCAAGGACCTTCCTTTCCTCTGTGCTGTCTCCCTTGTACTTGAGCATAAGCTTAATAAAATCGGCCTGGAAATTTTAAAGAAAGAAAAAAGGGAAAAAAAAGACTGTCCTATGCAATATTTGGGACATACTTACAGAGTTATCTGTTGTTAGTCTGAAATTCAAAAGAACAGCCTATATTTTCTCTGGCAACCCGACTATAAACACTAACAGTGATCTCAAAAACTTCATTCAAGGAGAGAGAATCTTAAAGAGGCAGGACCCGTGCAACACTGCAGTGTTCACCTCCACAGCGCTTTTGTAAACGCACTCAAGTCATTGCTCTCCAAGTAGATCACAAGTTTCCAAACATAAATACCGTATAATGGCTGAAGGCAGTATATTGTTACCCTTTCATCCCTGTTACAAATACACTGAAAGACATGAAATTCAGGAGTATATTAAAAATATATAAATTTGTTTCACATTTCTTCTTTTGTGGTAGAGTAAGGCCACCTTCAAAGCCTTATCAAAAATGAAACACACAGTGTGTCAGGCTCTGGGGAACTAATTTCCCCTCAACAGTTTACCGCAGGAACCACTCCAAATAAATATGTCACTAAAATAAATGCAGTGCGCTTGCTAAGCAAACAAAATTTTAAGACAAGTCCCCTAACCGCGATGGTCATGATGCAAAAAAAGAAAAGAAGGAAAAAGAAAGCCCATCAGTAATGGATTAAATCTTTACCATATATCCACACAATGATGGACTATTCAACATCAATTAAAAGGTTAAGGCAGATATCTATATACTTCATGGAAAAATATCCATGATACAAATAAGGGGGGGGGGCGGTAACAGGACAGTTCTACTGTATAATTCTATTTATATATTTATCTTACATATGCATTAAAAAGTCTGGAAATACACATCTCAAACTATCACTAACCTTGTTAGAGAGGTGATCAACAAGGGATTTTCATTTTCTCAGTATGTCTGAGTTTACTGTGTTTTACAATAATCCTGTATAACTAAGAAAAATCAAAATACTTCCTTTTTTTCATTTAAAAATAACAAATGGAACAACAGTAACAAACAAACAAACAAACCCTTAAAGCCTATAGGGGTAATTTGAAAACTTTAACAAGAAATACCATTTGCAAAACTGTGGAAGAATCTATCTCAACAAATAATTTGTTTTTAATTGACTTTCCCTAGGTATTTTCACAAATGTAGACATCCCTACGACTACCATCACAATCAAGAACTAGAACATTTCCATCACACCAGAAGGTTCCCTTGCTCCCCCTAAATCAGTCAAACCCTCATCAGTACCACCTACTCCTCCCACCCCACCTACAGGGGCCTAGGCAACCACCAATCTGATTTCAAGCCCTATAAATTGCCTTTTCTAAAATTTCATATATAAGGAATCAGCAGTTTGTGCTCTTTTGGGTCTGAGTTCTTCAAATAAACATAATGTTGAGATTTATACATGTTGTTGCATGTGTCAGCAATTAATTTATCTTTATTGTTAAGAATTCCGTTGTATGGATACCAATTGTTAATCCATTCACCTATGTTCATATGGCTGCACCGCTCCTAGTGACATCCTGCTCTTCCCCTCCCATCCTTTCCATTCCATTCCATAATTACCTGAGTCAAATTACCAGATCATATGGCAAGTGTACATTTAACTTTTTAAAAACTGTCAAATTATTTTCCAAAGTGGTTATTTTACATTCCCACTAGAAATGTACAAGAATTCCAGTTGCTCTACATCCTTTCCAACACATGGTATTACTCTTTGTATTTTTCACCACTCTGTGTAACTATGCAGTAGTATCTCCTTGTGGGCTCAATTTGCATTTTAAATTTGCATTTCTATCATCCATGGGTTTTATCAAAGTGAGCTATTTATTATCCATGTATTTGGAGATTTTAGCAAGCATCTTTTTTGTGCTAATGTCTAATATAATTCTGGTTTAGTCAGACAACCTTTTCTGTATGATTTCAATCCTTTAAAAATTATGAGACATATAGCCTAGCATATGATCTTCTTGGTTCATTGTCCACATGCAGTTGAAATGAATGTGTATTCTGGTGCTGTTAGGTAGTGTTCCATGAATGTCCATTAGGTGATGTTGATTGATAATGTTTGCCAAGTCTTCTATATCCTCACTGATTCACTAATTGTTCTATCAATTACCGAGAGGAAATCTCCAATTAATACTGTGGATTTATCTATTTCTTTCAGTTCTGTTAGTTTATGCTTCATGTATTTTGAAGCTCTAATATTGCATACATATTTAGGGCTAAGTCTTCTTGACGAAATGTTTATGTTTATCCCTGGTAATACTCTTGTCCTGAAACCACTTCAGTCTTTTTATGATTAAATTTGCATGGTATATCTATTTCTATAGTTTTACTTTTAAGCTGCATTAATACTTAAAATGAATTTCTCATATGAAACATAAATAGGTTTGCCAGGCAGGCCTGGTGGCTCAGGTGGTTGGAGCGCAGTGCTCCTAACGCCAAGGTCGCCAGTTCTATTCCCACATGGGCCAGTGAGTTGCACCACAGCTAAGATTGTGAACAAGAGCTCTCCCTGGAGCTGGGCTGCTCAAGCAGCCGGCAGCCAGCAAGAACTGCCCTGAGCTGCTGTGAGCAGCTGACAACCAGCGACCAACTGCCTCAGCCCGGGGAAGTGCAAGGCTCATAATACCAGCATGGGCCAGGGAGACGCATCCTACACAACTAGACTGAGAAACAATGGCTTGAACCCAAGTGGAGGTGCGGGCGGAGGGAGGCAGAAGGGGGAAAAAATAGGTTTGCCTTTTTTTTTTTACCCAATCTGACAATATCTGCATTTTATTTGGACTGTTTAGAATATTTACAATTAACATTATCAATAAAACAGGACTTAAATCTAACGATCTTTGTTCATTATTTGTTTCATTTATTTGTCCTTCTTCCTTTTATTCTGTCTTTTCAAATGAGTATTTTTTAGTACCCTTCTTAATTCAAATACTGGCTTATTAGCTATACTTCTTTGCTTCAGTTTTTAGTGGTACTCTAGACTTTATAATATGTTTAACTTACCACAGTTAATCTACAATTATTATTATTTTATGTGTAATATAAAAAGCTTACACAAGTATTCTTCCAATTCCCTCATCCCATCCTGTTCTACCATCATCATACATTTACGTCACCTTATAAACCCCAGCACATTGTTCATATTTTTGTTATAAACAATTAGCTTTTTAAAAATTAAAAACTGATTTTAAACAGTATTTAATATTTACTCACACATTAGCTATTTCTTCAGTGCTTTTCATTCTTTTATGTATATGTGAGTTTCCATTTGGTATATCTAAGTCTCGTTTATCTTCTGCCTAAAGAACTGCTTTTAATATTTCTTATAACACAGGTTTCCTCGTGATATATTCTTGCAGCTTTTGTCGGTCTGAAAAAAGGCTTCATTTTGAAGGACATTTTTACTGAATATATAATTGTAGGTTGACAAGTTTCAGTCTTTCAGCATTTTAAAGAAGTCATTATCTACTGACTTGCATAGTTTCGGTCAAGATGTCTGTAGTCATTAACTTTGTTTTTCTGTATATAGAAATCTTTTTCTCTAGATGCTTTTAAGATTTTCTTTCTGAAATTGGCTTTCAACAATTTTATTATGATGTGCTTCAAGTGTCTATTTGCTCTATGCTTTGTCCTGCTTGGGGTTTAAGATTCTCTCAGATCTTTTCGTTTATAGTCTTCATCAAACTTGGAGATTTTTTATGGCCATTATTTCTTTGTGGGTTTTTTTGTTTGTTTTTTCTGTTTTCCTCTCCTCTCATTCTGGGACTCAAATACATGTATGTTAGACAACTTGATCTTGTCAGACAGGTAACCAAATCTAAGGGGTTTTTTGTTTGGGATTTTTTGCTTTTTCTGTGCTTCATAATGTAGTTTCTATTGCTCTCTTCAAATTCACTGGTCCTTTCTTCTGCACTACCTAATCTGTTTTTAATCCTATCCAATGAATTTTTCTTTTCAGATAGTATATATTTCATTTTTGGAAGTTTCATTTGGTTCTTTTATACCTCTCATTGGAGGTTCATGTTTTAACTTATTCAGTATATTTATGACAGCTAGTTTGAAGTCTTATCTGCTAATTTCACCATCTTTATCATCTGTTTCTGTTTTCACTGACAAGTTATAATTTGTTTCCTCCAAGTTATAGGTTATATTATTCTAGCTTCTTTGCACTTCACATGGTTGGGTGTCAGATATGTAAATTTTACATTGTTGGGTGCTACATTTTGTTGTCTTATTTTAATGTTTACTATGACGGATAGTTAAGTTACTATGGATAAACTTTCAATGCCTGTTTTTAAACCTTCTCATGACAAGTTTGAAGTACCCTTTATTCTAGGGCTAGCTTAGCCCTACTATAAGGCATGACTCTTCTGGAGTCTCTACTGAATGTCCTGGGCTCTCTGCTCTACTCTACTTTAATTTGGTTGGAATTCTAGTATCTGCCAGCCCTGAGTGAACTCTGTGAATTTTTTAATAATTTATTGAGCTTACACACCTTTCTGGTCTTTCTTTGCCGGGCTTCACAGAATTTCATACTACACCTGGGCAGCTCACTTATCTAAAGACTGGGGTAACCTGAGGCAGAGTTCTGGTATTCTTCCTCTGGGCAGCTTCCTCCTCCGATATTCCAGCCCTCTCATTAGTTACATTAGCCTCTCCAAATCCCAAATTTTGTTTCAATTCAGTGAGACTGTCTCGCTCCGCTTGAGCTCTTCCTCTCCACACTGTGGTCCAGAAAGTGGCTCCAACCAATAAGCCAGTGCAATCAGACCTGCTCTTTTCTCAGGAAGCACAGTCCTGTCTGCCTGTTGCCCAATCGTCTCAGTCCTTTCAGGCTGCTATAACAAAACACCACAGACTGGGTGGCTTATAAACAGCAGAAACTTACTGCTCACAGTTCTGGAGGCTGGAAGTCCAAGTTCAGGGTGCCAGCATGACTGGGTCAGGGCCCTCGTCTGGGTCACACTTACTGCTGTAGCCTCACATGGCAGAAGGGGTAGGGGACTCTCTGGAACCTTTAATAAGAGAACTAATCCCATTCATAAGGGTTCCTCCCTCATGACCTAATCACCTCCCTAAGGTCATCATCATGAGGGATCAGAACTCAACATATGAGTTTTGGAAGGACACAAACATTCCCACGATAGCACCAACATTTCAAAACTGTGGTTTCATGTGTTAGATACATTTGATAGACAGAATTCAATATATGGACTAATTGAAGGAAAATGACATCCTCCACAGTACTGACCCTTCCCATCTCTCCTATCTAAGTACAAAAAATATCTTTTTGTTTATTAAAGTCTTCTCTTATGTACTTCAATATTATGAATTTTCTTCAAACAAGTCCCATATGTCTTTTACATTTATTCCTCAACATTTTACTTTTTTGTTAATTTTCTGAAAGGGATCTTATCCTCCATGATCTCTTCTAACTACAGTCCTTACAAAAGAAAGTTAGGTATTTTTTGTGTTAATTTTGTTTCTGCCAAACTACCAAGGATTCTTATTAGTTCTAATGAGTTTTTATAGATTCCCTCTGGTTTACCCAGGTGCAGGATCATATTATCTGTAAACAATAATTTTGTCTCTTTTGTAATATTTGTATTTTTTCACTATCTTCCCAGATTGCAGAAAAATATTAAATAATAGTAAAGGTAGTGTGTGCACTCATATTCTTTCCAACTTTAAAAAAAATACTCCAGTACAGGATTCTGGCTATTGACTTGTAACAGTTATTTTTTTATAGTGTTAAGGAAATACATATATATGCGCACGTGTGTGTGTGTGTGTATACACACACACACATTATTAAGAGTTTATCAATAATGGATACTGAATTTCATAAAATCCCATTTCGTTAAGTATTTTATTCCTACTAACATATCACGTCATATATTATACTAGTATGGATATTTATTATATTAATGGTTTTCTTAATATTGAATTACCCTTGTGTATCTAAATCCTATTTGGTAATTCAGTTTTTCCGCATACGATTGCATTTTATGGGTTTATAACTATTTTATTTATGATTTTTACATCTACACTCATTACTATAACTGTAGTTCACATTTTTGGTATCTTTGTCAGAAACAGCATTATCCTAATTTTATAAAATGTATTACTTTTATAGTAAGAAATGAAGTTATAAAAACAAAGCCTGAAAATTATTAATACCTCTCCAAATGTCCACCACTTTTTTTTTTGCCCACTACTGCCTTTTTAAAATTTATTTTTCAATTATAGTTGACATACAATATTACCTTAGTTTCAGGTGTACAACAGTACCCAACACTTTTTATACATTTGTTTTTCTTCTTCCAATTCTGGAGCTATGATTATAAAATCTTAACAGGTTATTTTCTCCCCCACCCTACATTTCAGAGTATAAATATTATAGATATATACTACAGATACATTCCTGAAAAGTTGCTTATAAGACAAAAATACATCTTTCAAATACTACTGTCCTCATAATTCCCTTTGTAAAATTAGAAGGTATTTCAGATACTAGCAGCTTTTCTTTTTTCCTGAAATTCTCTTCCCCTACATGTTTCTATTGCCCAATCCCTTACTTTATTTAGGTCTAAACTAAAATACCACTGCAGAGAAGCCTTCCCTGACCACCCTAATTAAAATACCCCCTACCACCTCTCCATCCATCTGTAGCCCTGATTTATATCTTCAGAGATATTCTGAAATACTTTATCCCTAGTGCCTAAAAAAGTACTTGATAAGTGGTACTTATCAAGATAAGGTAAGTGGTCAATTAATATTTGTTAAAGAAAAAGTTCCCTAAAACATTTTCCCCCACTCTGGCGCCATACTACCTAAAATGCTTGTGAC